>NW_024062858.1:667553-1335107 GCF_006381635.1 Hibiscus syriacus | reverse complement strand
TTCCATTATACTATACATATAGTATGCACTCACCTTAGCTTTGCTTTGATTCGATTCTAATCCTTTGATCGTTCCGGAATAAGCTTACTTTTAGTATCTACATAATCACACATGGATCTATATCAATATTATAGCTAATATAATCTAATGGTTCACTCTTTAGATTAAGATAAATGCTAATTTCCTCTTTTGATGAAGGTATGCATCGATGCACTACTTGTGCATCGGTGCATAAAATGCATTCGATGTTTTATTATTAATGGGATGCATCGATGCATGCCTTATGCATCGATGCACTAATTGCATTCGATGTTTTATTTTTAAAAGAGTGCATCGATGCACTACCTGTGCATCGATACACCTTCAAACAATTTCTGGGTTTTAACCTTGATGAATAGATGCACTATGAATATGCATCGATGCACTCTGTCCATAATCCTCTTTTTGAACCCAAAAATTCATTCATTTTGGATTAAATCCTTCATGTTTAATACCCTTTTTCATTCTTAACTCTAGTAGACATCCTTAAACCAATTTATACTCATTTATTTCATCTTAAACCTCCAAATTCTATCCTTTATATGTAATTCAAGAATTACATCAATAATTCAACATGTTTGAATTCCACTTTTAACACTTCGCATATCTTAACTAGATTGATGACAAGTTAAATTTAACTTTCAATTATAGTTATGAACTTTATTCCAAGATTTCGTTTAAGAACTTCAAATCTTAAATCTCTCCTAACTCCATCATCATTTGATATTAAGATAACTTAAGCTTTCCTTAAGCTTAGTTATCATCTAATAATCAAAAACCAATCTTAAATTTAACAAGAAACTCAATAATCAGAAATCTTACCTTTGCTTTGGTTCACACGCATAAGGAAGAAAGAAGAAGAAGAGAACTCTGGAAGCCTTGGGTGTTTTCTCCCCTTCCACCCACGTGTATCCTTATATATATATACTTATCCTTTCTTTAATTGTTTTTCCTTGCAATTACTCTATTGTCCTTCCATTCCTTATTCCTTTCAATTCCATCCTACACAATAATTTACATGTAAATCTTTATACTATTCATTCATTTTATTTTAACCACTAAATTCTTAGACTTTATAATTTAGTCACTAACCCGGTATTGAGGATGTTACAATACTCTTTTCCTATCACTTATATTCATCTCTAATTACCAATCTTTATCACATATTTATAACTTTGATAAGCATCTTCACTTATACAGAACCTCATTCTTGACTATCTCTTGTACTTTGTATTTTTCTTCCTCAAAGCTTCCTTTAAAACAAGTAAATACTCATCTCCTTGCCTTCATCATATCAATATGATCAAAATACATAACCATATCTAGATCCATACAATACTTGATTAACTCACTTTATATTTTCCTCCAATTTATATCTCTATTACCTTTACTCTTAAAGCTAGTCAATAACAACAGTTCAATCTAGTGCACAGGCCCTAATCAATTAATCATATACCCCCTTTCCAATCAGAATTATCTCAACAATAGTTTACTTAACTTATTAAATCCACATTCATTCACATGCACCATGAAATTTTCGTTATTCAAGACAACATTCTAACTTTCTTTGTCTTATAAACTGATCACAAATGTATCTATTCTTACACTCTTATAATCAATTCTTAGCTTTCCTCAACATATGAATCCTTACCTTATTCATTATATCACATTTATATAATCAAAATATACAACTATATCCAGATCACTTCATATTCGATTATCTTAACCTGAAAATATCTTAAAATTTTATAATTCTAATACATTTTTCATCTCATAATTTTGTTAGCCAACGCTAAATTTTTCCATTCAGAATGCAAACTCTTATCATATTCAATATCATATCCACACTTTTGCTTATACACAATACTATCTCTTTCATTTCGTTATCCATTTATCCTTTTTATAATCAATATTGCCTTATACATAACTAAATCATATCATGTCCTTCATACTCCCATGCTCTTTTATATCACATATATTTATCCTTCACTATCACTCCTTATCACATTTTCATGACTTTGATAGTCAACTTTATTTGCACATAACCTTATTCTTTATCATTCTTATACTTGTGTTTTATCCACTTGTTTCAATAATTACTATATTTCAATACTCATCTAATCCATTTAAAATACTTTTTCTGCTTCAATTTACATAACTTCTAACAGAGCTTTTAACCCAATTCACAAAAGTTATCTTTAACACTGACTTATTATCAATTAACTCCTTGTTTAATTTTCCAATATCAGACCCTACTACTTGAGTATGTCTGACTCTCATCTGATTTGATTCTCTGGCGGAGAATACAACTAATTCATATCTGGTTTAAAGTTGAAAACCAGAATCTCTACCTTTCTGTGATGGTGCTTAACTCCATGAAGCATTAATTCTCTTAATCATATGAGATTTTTGTTCTCCAATCATTTCATTATGAGCTCTCTCTAGAGCTTTAATGCGATTAACCATTTCTTGAAATGAGAACAAATTCAAAACCAGTAACACTCTTTTAATTTAAGACGTAATCCCTAAATAACCAATCACATATACCCTTCTTAATAGAATCAACTCAGCAACAAATCTGCTTAACTTATTAAACTTACATTCATACACATGCACGTGTAATTCCCTTGCTTCAAGCCGTATATTCTAGCTTCATTTATCTTATAAATGGTCATCGATGTACTTATTTTGAACTCTTCTACCAACAATAATCGCGTCACTTGATCTTTTAACATTCTTATGGTGACATTTGTACGCCATACTCTAGCTTGCCCACGTAATAACGAAACTACTCAATTAAACTTCTCCACTTTGGAGAAATAAAAACCTTCTAACATTATCTTCATATCATTTAACTCAAAGGTCTGTAACAACAGAATTTTCCTCAAATTCACCATTGAAGTCGGGTGCTCTTAACTTTTTTAACTATTTCAATACATTCATTCTATGAGTTAAACAAGTATAAAATTGAAAACACATCAGAATATCATTCAACATCATGAAACATTCTCTAATCTTGTACAGGCACTCCCTGAGATGTTCGCTCTTCTCCCTGCCTGGCTAGGACAGGTGAATTGCTATTACCTTCAGTCTATCGTCTTGTGCTTCACTTTGGAAGCTCTCATGATCATACCTCTAATATAACATAACAATTTAACTCTATTTACAAGACAATACACTCCTTACACTATCAGATCAGAAAATTTTTCACTTTGTGTTGGCATGTATACTTTTTAAAACACTTTTGACTTCGTTTTAAGCCTAGAATTGGTTAAACCGTAGCTCTGATACCATTAAATATAACACCCTAACTCGTACTGACCCGGATACGAATCTGAAGTGTCACATTGACGTTTCAAAACCATATTCTTACAAAATAACAGAATATTTGGACTTGTATTAAGAAAATATGATAATATATCGTTGAATTATATTCGTTATAATAAATTTAAAGAAAGAAACGTTTTTATTAATAGTACTATACAGTATGAACAGTACTGTGAACAGTAATGAATAGTACCATGAATAGTAGTGAACAGTACCAAATGCTAAAATTTTCCAGAATGCTATAGGGGTATCGGTATCCTGTTACAGTGTACTGATACCCTTATTATAGTAATTTCGGTCCACTTATATAAAACTCATAAAAATTAAACTTTCATCACCATAGAGATTACCATTTACATATATACGTTTTAAAACATTACAAAACTCGATCATATGATTTTACAAAACCGATTAGAACATATCGGATTCAAACCTTTATTTACATGCCAACCATAATCAGTATTACAAAATACAAACTATTCATCTCTTTTCTGATCTGATCTTTGGAAAGGAGAAACTGACATGTCTTGCATAACTTTTATAAATCTTCCTCTTCTCGGAACCTACGTGTGAAACAATCACACGCTAAGTCGTTGACTTAGTGAGGCATATAAAATATAATAATGCATTTCCTATAAATATGAACATATAATCAAATCATTCAATCATGTCACATGTACTTCATTGTAAAGAGTAATAACATGATAACATATAACAATAACAACACTTTTAATACATGTTATAAGCCCATGTACATTACCGAGAACTTAAGGTATTTGAGTACATTGAGGTTGTGCACTTATGTTGCCACCACAGCTTGTATGGGGTCCCACTAGGGGCATGTGAAATTTGTTCCGAATGACCTATGTATTTGTCCCGTAGGACCTCTGTATATTTCCCGAATGACCGCGTAGACCCTCGACTCTTTGCATGCCAACTATACCTATAGCTCGCGTATCATATACCATGAGCATTATTCTTATGTTTCATATGTTCATGTACTCATATCATTTCTCTTGTGATCACATATATCTTTTCTTTTGTCACATACCACATGTATGTGTAAACATCTATGTCATTTCATATAACACATAATACATATTGCATATTCATGTATATCATATCACATTCTCATATGGTCACATAGATCATATCACATAGCTGATATCTTATTCTCATATCTTCATATAAATATTATAACATATAACTCCTCATCACATAACTTATATCACAGCTTTGCATAATCACTTATATCAATACACGTAACTTGTATTATAATTTCATATTTCATTATCATATCTCTCATATCACATTACTCTTAGTCATATTTTCATATGTTCATATAGTCACATAGTTCATTTCACATAACCTCTTATGTTCATCTCATATAACATAAACTCCTAGTTTCTTATCCAGTATATCATATAATATGTTGGTAAAGTCTCATAATCACATAACATCTAACAAGTTTAGATCATAATCCACTTAAACATATCAACTTTCCTATATATCTTATTTGAAACATTTGTATACTAATTTATGTCAATATCTCTTAACTTATATTATATTTTCCTTTTTCATTTAATCACTTAGACTTAATTCATATAATTTATACATTGTTATCATATAACTATTTATATATCCATATCACACCAAATAACATATAACCTCTATGAATCTATCTATGTGTTCATGCATACATAATAGTCATGTCAATCACATATACTAACATTCATATATTTATGAAATCAAATATTGAAATTAGACTCATCACGAGTCTTATTTCCATACACATCATTTACAATTAGTATGCACTCACCTTGACACTTTATATATCCAAATCCTCTTCTATGATTTATCTATTTGGATTGATCCTAGCTTTGCAGTCGTTTTAGAACTTGCTTGTGCTCGATGTCTACACAATCATACATTTTTAAGGTAATTATCTCATATCTACACCTTATAATTTGATGCTAATAACTTAAACAAATTTAATAAACCCATATTCACTTTTTCCTTTAGGGGGTATCGATACCTTCCCTAAGGTATCGATACCCTCCCTAAGGTATCGATACCCTTATTACATTCTGTGAATTTTCGTTCAAGAGGGTATCGGTACCTATTGAATGGGTACCGATACTCTTTGCACAAAAATCACATTTTAAGTACGAAAATTCACTCTTTTCAGCTTAAACACTTAATGTTTCCTCCCCTTTCATGTTCTTAACTTACATATACATGCTTAAACTCTTTTATATCCATTTATCTCATCTTTAACCTTAATATCCTCTCCTCTTTATGAGCTTCAAGAATCATACCCAATTTTTAACATGTTTTAAATCCAATTCTAATACTCCATATTCCTTAATTGCGTTGATGACAAGTCAAATTTAGTTTCAAATTCAACTTATCAACTCTTTTCCAGAAATTCACTTAAAAACTCATTCTCTTTAATCTTTCATAACTTCTTAATCTTTTGATTTTAAGACAACTTAAGCTTTCCTTAAGCTTAAGTATCACCTAAGGATCAAAAGCCACTCTTAAAATCAACAAATAATCAATTAACCAGAAAACTCACCTTTGCTTGAGGATGCTTCACGATGGAGAAGAAGAAGATAACTCTCTTCCCCCACGTGATTCATTCATATAAAGGGGAAAATATCTTTCTTGTCAAATGACCATTTTGCCCTTTAATTCCTTTGATAATTACTAACAACTTTCAGGAAATATTTTCAAATAAATCATTGAACTATTCAACTATTCTACTTTAATCACCAGATTCTGAAACTTTACAATATAGTTACTAACCCGGTATTGAGGATGTTACAGTTGGAGTCCCCCTACAATCAACTACTAAGATTAGATTACATTAATGGCCAATATGAGAGCATTGAGGATGTTACAGTTGGAGTCCCCCTACAATCAACTACTACGATTAGATTACATTAATGGCCAATATGAGAGCCCTACTTTAACTATAAACTAAAAACAAGTGATAATTATGGGATTTATCTACAAGATAAATTTTTATAATTATCATGCCTTATCGCATTCTCCAAGGTGGATGGGCTAGCTCTCCTAGGTCTTTTGGAAAGTCTTCTGTAAAGTCTTCTAGAAGGCCCAAAACGTGGAAAAGATAGTCTTTGGCAGCCTTGAATGAATTAGGCTTGGTCATAGGCTCGCGGTCCGTGACACTATAGAGATGACTCCATTTGATGGTCCACAATGACAGTTTGAGAGTTTTTGATGTGAGAAAACCATATTGTTTTCAATAGATTTACAAAAGATGGCGTCGATTTAGGAGAAATGGTCACTGAATATATGATCGAGAGACTGAGACAGTTTGAATGATGTTTTCAAGAAATTGTTATTCAAACATCCAATCTTATCAAATAGTATCTTCCATCCTCAAGTAAAGAACTACAAAACACGATTGAATCCCGATCGGCCATCCTTGTTACATTGCATTGCTTCCCAGCTGCTGCTGCACTCCCCGACGGTGAGTTTAGGCGAACATGGTCGGCGATAAAATAGAAAAATGAAAATAGTCTATGGAAAATTATAGTTTCCAAGGATGAATGAAGTGTTTAAATTTAAATTCCAACCATTTTCCTATAGCAGCTATCAATTTTTAAAATTTTTCTAACTGCCTCGTGACTCGACAACTATTGCAAAATCGACTCGGCAATCCAGTCCAGCATCAGTGCACAACAACAATTACAACATTAACAACGTCACGTCATCAATATAGCAATTTGCAACAAAAACATTAAAATAAGCTCAAGTACCAACAATTCTCTCCCAATATGCAAATGATGTAAAATATATTAAAATAAATCTAAATATGATTCTAAACATGCTAAAGTACAAGCTTACCCTAATTAAAAGACTAAAAATAATAACTCTTTTAGAGAGTTAGCATGTGGCGCTGAAAAAACAATCAAACAATGAGATTATTTGACTAGCGAGCATATGTAACACTCAAGAAAATAATTCGAACACCTGAGATTTTATTTGACTAACAGTCATATGTGGTGCTTGAGAAAACAATTCGAATGCTCGAGATTTGTTTGATTATCATCCATGAGTGACACACGACTATCAGGATACCCGATTATTTGAGCACATATGCAGTTTGACAAGTTTGACTAATTTAACAAGTTTAACCAATTTGATAAATAAACAAATGATTGGATCATGTTGATTTTGTTGTCTCGTGATTGGAATGTTAATGTGGTGTGATTTTAGCATTTGGAAGCATTATATTTTAGTTATTTGAATAATGTGGGATTGTGATATTATAGATAGTATCTTATGTTTAGTAATAATGCTTCTACCACTTTCAAACTTCTAAATAAAGTTATCTAAAATAAGTTTAGATTTATAAATACTACTACATAAAATTTTAGTAGGTAGGTTGAGCCTTTGGATAAATTATGAAACTATTGATACTTTGTCTAAGGTTTGTTGTTCTTATGTGACTCGTATGCTTATTATTTATGAAATTCATGAAATATAATAGAGTGACCAAATAGGTAGTTTACGTTAAATAAAAATATGAATGAATTATGTTATGAAATTTATATTACTCCAATTAATATATTTTTCTTAAATTTAATCTCTCTCCATATATAATTGTTATTATATTTTTAAGTTAAATAGATATATAAATTATGTTAGATGATTTTTTATTTTATTTATATTATCATATCATAAATCAATTTATATGATGTATCATCTAATATATTGTCATATCATCATAAACCTATTTGCAGATGTCTGAACCATGGTTTCTCCTATACGTGTTTCTTTTCCTGGGCGCTTACGGCCAAGATTTCATTGAATATGTCATAGAGGGATCAAGTTTCTGGAAGTGGTGGTACAATCAAAGGATGTGGATGATTAGGAGCCTTTCGAGTTTCGCCTTTGCTACAGCGGAGTGCCTTCTTAAGTCGATAGGCTTGTCGACTTACAGGTTCATTGTGACTAGCAAAGTGGTCGATGATGAGCACTACAAACGATATTCTCAAGGGGTGTTGGAGTTTGGAGTCCCGTCACCGTTGTTCGTGCCGCCAACGACGGCGGCAATAATCAACTTGTTCTCTTTCATCTGGGGAGCTGTTATAATCTTCAGTGGAGGCAGAGATGTGGGGGAAAGCCTGGTTTTACAGATGTTACTTGCAGGGTGCATTGAGTTGAACTGCCTACCAATTTATGAAGCGATTGCCTTGAGGAGTGACCATGGAAAAATGTCAGCCAAAACTACCATCATTGCAACATTTGTGGCAGGGGCTCTTTATGCTGCAACTTCTATTATTTCCAAGTGATGATACTACTTTCTTTTCATTGTTCGTCAAAATAAACTGCTGATAAAACAACAGTACTTGCAGTCTTTGCTTATTGCCACTCAATTTAATACTAGTATTTGTACTTGTTTAGCTGTTATTGATTGCTACTCATTGTAATCTTGATATTGTATTTGTTTAGCTGTTACTTTGCATGGGATGGATGTTTTAGGTTGAAACATAACGGGTTATTAAGGAATTGGCACTTCCAAACAATATCATCGGCCCACATTGACAAATGTTGTACTTCTTCCTATTCTCCTTTGAAAGTTACATTTCCACTGTTATTCTTCTTTCCATTGAACTTTGAAGTTTCCGAAATCCCAGGTCTTCCGGCCACCTATAGTCCCTTGACTTGACCGTTGGCAGGCTTATGTGATCAGCTAAACCTACTATTTGACAGTCATATCTATTTAGTCTACCAACCTTCAAATAATTCTCATTGTTTTAGGCCTGATACCAACATTAAGTGTCAGCAAAATAGTTAGCAACTAATATTATTTAAGGACACCTATTTGATGTTTTATTAGTAGTTTAGGAGAAACTAAATACTAACCTTTTTATTAAAGTTGTCACATTAATTTAACGGGATGATCTCAGCCAACTCCAAGGCTAGCAGAATGGCCTCGTGTGATGGCCACGGCTTTAACCAAGGACGAGTCGCTCAATGGTGACAACGGAACAGCATGGGATGCAAGGACAGCACCGGATTGATCCCGACCGATAATGCCCATAGCAGAGGCGCAGGTGGCTGAGATAAAAGCTCACATTAATCTTACAAGTTGAATAACTAATATTTGTATTTAAATCAAAGTCAAAAGATTTTCACAAAAGATGTGAAATTATTTATGTTCTTTTGAAATATTAACACATTTTTACAACAGTACTCGTAATCGACGGCGTCGTCTCATCATATTCTGTTTTGTGGTTTAAGGGTTGGTATTGAAGAGGGGAATTGAAGATGAAGTATGGATCATTTTATATAGCCAAAGATCAGAATCAAGGTCATATGGTGATGTCAGCCATTTTATCTATTGATAATCTATTTTTGTCTTTTAAAATTTTATAAGTTCATTCCTTAACATAAAATCATATGTCCATCCCTAGGTGAAAGACTCGAGCTGCAGGGTCTTCAACAGCTTGCATCATAACTCACCACAAGGACCATGTGTGTTCTTTTTGCTCTCATTGCATAAATCATGTTAAGCGCAAACTAAACCAAGAAATCTTTGAATTTTCTTTTTCCTATATAGATGTTGCATGTTGTGAAAATGGGATTTATGGTGATGAGACAAGGTGCAGCAGCCCTATATACAAATCCCCAGTTCAGTAACACTCCATATCAGTTAGGAATCAACCACTCATGCAACGTTTCTCAGCCCGGAAATTTGGAGGCTCCCTGTAACATTTGGATTAAAAAAACTTTGATGTAGTAACGATAGTTGTCTTCTGTTTTTACTGCACGAGAGGAGCTAGAAGAAAAGATTTGAGAATTTACATAAAAAATGGTGGTCTTTGGTGAAACTTTACTGTTCACCATATGAAATCTAAGCCCTGCAACTAAAAGTTTCAAAAGAAAAACTGTTTAAGGTTACACCGATTTGAACTCAGGTTACTGGATTCAAAATTCAATGTCCTGACTACTAGACCATAGAACCTTAATGATTAAACGGACTTGATTAAATTATATATACTAATTTAATGCATTGACATCTGCTCACAATTAAAGTTTGTCGTAATGTAAGAGTCCTTAACATTTGAATAAATAATCACTTAGTCTCTATTCTTTTTTAGAATATTTTAATTCGAATGTTTCATTTTAGAGTAAAAAGAACCCTATGTAGATAAAATTGTTAGTTAACAAACAATTAATACTACAAAATATGATTTTTTAACCCTAAAATAAAATATTGAGGACCAAAATGCTTAAGAAGAAAAGAAATAAAGGCTAAAATGACTATTTGGTCAAATATTGTGTACTTTTTTATCCTAAAAATAAAATGTTGTGGGTTAAAATGATTCAGAAAGAATAAGGCCTAAATTACCATTTTGATCAATCTGGGAGACTAATTTTGACATTATGCCTAAAACTTTTATACGTGGTATCCTTTGATATTGTTTTCCCAGTTAATCAGTTTTTAAACGCAAAAAAAAAAAAAAAAAAAACTTACACTTCACCTTTGGAATATATATGTATATAGCGGACATTAGTTAAACTCCTATACGATAGGCTTAAAGGAGGCTTGATTGAATAAATAAAAATAAATAAAGGAATTAAAATAGGATATGAAAATACCCTAATCCAACAGGACTTGAAGCCTTTGCAGCTCTGTTCCCAAAGGGGTTTAGATCTTTCTTTTTTTTATTAATCCCAACACCCAGAATTTTGAAACACTAACACTACAATAACGTGCACTGTTCTATGGATGTAGATGCTTTAGGTTTGTTATGATGCAAAATAATAATAATACTTGATCTTTGGATTGATTACGTTGAAAAGTACTAAATATATCAGAAATCAACGAATATGAAGTGAGAAAAATAATGGTTATTAAACATACAATTCACGAAAACGACAATGCCATGTTCAAACTGTTTCCGGTGTTGAATGAGTTAGCAGTACCTGCTCTTGTTCCTGTTCCTGTTCCTGTTTGATAAAAGGGAGATGGCCGGAGTTTTCCTCTTCCAAGACAAGATTCAATGGAGTTTGAGGAGGGTACAAGTTCAAAATGAAGTCAATTTCCTCTCCATTGATCTCCTTTTATTCAGAAGAACCTGAAAAAAGCAAAATGAAACTTTCATCTTTCCTGGGGTTCAAGGGTACACTTGTTTCTTATCAAGTCTGAAACTTCTTTATTACTTGAGATACCAGCTCCTTCGTTTCGAATGCAGTTAACATTGCAAATCAAATTACCTTCACTGCTTTGAACAAAGCTGCATGGTGACTCCTAAGAAGAGAAACCGTCCTTCCATACATATCTCGCAGCAGTTCCTCACTCCTCTTTGCGATTTCATCATCCATATTGAAGTTGACAGGGGGTTCGATCAGGTCGTAGTCGTCGTAAAGAGATCCTTCAAAGTCTAGACGTGGGCCTACAAATTTAACTTTCTTCCTCCAAGGCGGTGGTTCTCCATGTATGACCATTGGATTCTCCAAGTTCCATCTGATGCAAGACATAAAAGACCTGTTATTAACACCCTTTCCCTCGGGGGGGGGGGGGGGGGGATACAAAGCATGCAGCAGTTTTTACGACAACTAACATGGTTATAATTTTGCGAGCTAGCCAAGATGCATCTGCAAGGTAGTTAAGTGATGCCCTTGAGGTGTCCCGCCCATAAATGACCTCTTCTGCAGCTCTTCCCCCAAGAAAAACCTTCACATAAACAATGGCTCGCATTACGAATATTGACAAACATAAGAGCTCATAAAGTCTAATTGTAACTGCTAACAAGAACCCACACCTGAAGGCGATGCAACAGCTGTGGTCGGCGTTCAAACATGTATGATTCATCATCAAGCCGATGAAACACAACTTGCGATAGTGTCTGCATAAATCACTCGACTCTCAGTCTATTGTCTACAATAAATGTCAATTATCATTGAAACATTGCCACAGATTTGGCAGTATGGACCCGAGTTATGTCCCTGAGACTCTGTCAACTGTCAAGCAATGGTGTGCTTTTGTTTTATCCAACTTTAGGTGATATTATAAGTATGCACGACAGCCAAGCATCGAGACTAACTTCCTCAAAGAAGAAAACAGTAAAAAGAAAATATGGAAACATAAGGAAACCACTAGCACCTGACCACGAGGAACAATTGAGATGCGATCGCAACATTCAACTTCAGCATTTTCATATCGCCTAAGTAGATGAGAAGTTATAGCAACTCCGACTTCAGTGGTTGCTCTACGACACTGTCCCTGATGACCCAAATCAATACCAACTCGCTTAGGTCCCACAGTTAGTCGGTCCACTGCATCATCCATATCTGACTGAAGAATTGATTCATGTCTTTTCCTGACAGCTACAAGAGCAGCCTCTTGGACTAGTTGAGCCAATTTTGCTCCAGTCCATCCTATTAAGACAATACATTATTTTCACTGTTAAATGATAAACCAACTAGTTGAGACAACCTTGTTTCCATCTGTTTTTATTAAGAAATGAACTATTCCAGTTATCGAATTAGAAATCAAGAAAAATCCTCGAGTTGAATGCATACCAGGCAAATTATTTGCATAAGAAGACAAATCGACAGACTCTGAGATCTTCACTTTGCTTGCATGAATTTTCAAAATTTGCAATCGCCCTTTAGCATTTGGAGGACGAATTCTTATCTACATAAAAATCACAACAGGTAAAAGGTGAACAAGTAGTGATATATCACAAAGCAATTCAGAAAATAAAAACAACAAAGATAGTCTTCCGGAAGACACTTCATGTATGATGGATCCAACCAACAGAGAGCACAGCATAGATGCAAAAGAGTATATGCAACTATGAGGCAGGATATCACCCTGAGAAAAATACATACTTGAGCAACAAATAAAATGTCACACTTCGACGAGTCCTTTAAAGTAAATACCAGAACAACTTAGTATTTTCCTTGAATATATTTTTCTATTGATAAGATGTGTAATTAATTACACTTGCTATTCAAGTGATGGAAGTTAACCTTGCGGTCAAAACGACCTGGTCTGAGAAGAGCAGGATCTAACAAGTCTCGACGATTTGTAGCAGCTAAGAATATAACACCTTTCCCAGTATCAAATCCATCAAGCTCTATTAGTAGCTGATTCAAAGTAGTTTCCCGCTCCTGAGTGGCTGCATTATACAGCTGGTCTGTTGTTTCCTTGAAAATCCCTTGACGCCTGCCAGACAGAAAGAAAGAGAAAATAACTCAAAATAATTCATATATGATCTTATTAAAGACACCAAGTTTTTCTCCTGTCCACTAAACGGAAAAGAAAAGAGTCACAGCAAGATTACCATACCTAGTTGCTAAAGCATCAATTTCATCAATGAATATAACTGATGGTTTATTTACCTGCAAAAGATATAATGAATTTCTAAACAAATGATATAAAGAACATAGGACCACCAAGTATTTGTAAATAAAAGGAATCAGCACTTATAATATAAAAATCAATAACGCAGAGAAAATACAGTGAGCTGATTCATAGGTTCCTCAAAATCTGCAAAGTTTTCTAATTATTAGCAGATTCCAGACAAGTTTCTTCAAGGTTAATTGTCAAAATAAGGAATCTAGATTGCAAGGATCGAACCATGATTAACAGTTACAAGCTGCATTAGCAATCATATATAAAACACATATAATTATCACCTTGGCTCTCTTAAACAGATCCCTGATACGAGCAGAACCAACACCCACTAAAACTTCCACAAATTCTGGGCCTGCCATTTGGTAGAATGGAACCCCTGCTTCACCAGCTATAGCCTTGGCAACTAATGTCTGGAAAAGTGCAAAATATATCAGATAGATAGGTCAAGGAGATTCCATATTGAATTTTGCAAAACTCTTAATAGGAAACCAACCTTGCCACATCCTGGGGGACCTTCCAGAAGAACCCCATGAGGAGGCTTTATTCCTATCTTATCAAATAGTTCTGGATTCTTCAAATATCTCACCAACTAATAAAAATACAGTAAGAACAAATAAGACACCATAATCACAGAAGATTCTCGTACAAATATATGTGTGTGTATATATATACATATGTATATAGACAAAAAATAGATAGTAAGAAATTGTGAAGGAAAAAGAAACAAAATTCACAGAACTCAAACAAGGAACCATTCTTCTATTTCATCTATTTTTCAAATAGAAAAATGGATACCTCTTGGAGTTCCTCAACTGCTTCATCTATGCCTGCCACATCACTAAACTTAACTCCAGTTGAACCCTGAAAGAACAAATCTTCAAAGTGGCCTTAGAAATGCAACACTAAACTCTGGTAAGATAAAGATGAACACATAATATTTCAAGGCTCACATCAACACGAGCTTCTGCTTTAGATCGAGAAAAATCAATGCCTTGCCATAGATCCTGCCATTTTGTACGCAATATTATTTCCAAACTCTTTGCATAGACAAACCAGATTCAACAATAAAAATTTGCAAAGATGAGCAATGTTTACCCATTTCCTGAAGTTCTTAGGTCTTCTTGAAAGCGTGAAACGGACAAGAAGAACCATGGTTAAAAGGACAATTGTGATTGGTTTTAGCATCTCAATACTAGCAGATGCACCACCAAAAGTGTAAAATTCATACAACTTGGAGAAAATTCCCCCATCACTGAACATATCAACTAGATTATCAAAAATCTTCTCTAATATACCGAATATGATACCTAGAAAAAGTTTAACAAATGGTTTCGCTATGGGCCATGCAACATATACAGTTGTTACAAATACAAAACTTGTTACAGCAAATACAGCGGCTGCTAGAAACCCTCCAACAAGAACTGCTGCAGTGGCCATTACAGCAGTCACCATTCCAAGCTCTACCATCACTCTGCTGGATATGGAAGATGCCACTGGATTAGGATACTCTGGTACTTTACCCACCCAAGACTGCATCACAAGTTTAAACAGTAAAGGAGATTAATAAGGAACCAAAAGATATAGACTACCCAACAACCAAGTATCAAACATGCTTCAATGCCAATGACATGTGCAATGATATTATCCTGCAGTGTTTTTCCCCAGATCGCCAAGGAAAGATAGCAATGATATTCAACAAATGATATCACTAACAGAATTCCACATACAAATATTACATAATATTCAAGTAATCAAGGCAGCTCTTACAACAAGAACTATGATCTTGCTAAGTCAATGTAAACTTCACCGTTTTCAGTTAAATTCAATTCTTATACCAATGCTTTGTTTATAGCTATCACAAAATCCAAGGCAATTATACGTCAAAACACAAGTACATAGTGAAGTAATACATGGCTTTCAAAATATAGCAACTGTACAGCCACCTTTTAGTTAATCTATAAAATACTCATAAGCAGCGTTCATGTATAACTAGAAAATCAAAGAGCAGTTAAATGGTTTGTCACCGTCATTGGCCTCTCAATTTCATATCGTTGTCCAGTGTACTCTCTTAAAAGATCTTGAGCTTCACTCTCATTTACTATCATCGCCCTACAAAGATAAAACAAACCACATAGATATATATCAGAGAACTGTAGAGAAATACAACTTGAGAAAATTTCAAGTCATATTAATATTCACCATTTAGTCCTTTGCAAGCTCTTGTCACCAGGAATATCCTCCAAATCCACAACAAAGTCTCGATACCTGCCAATGTATGAAACACCAGAAACCTCCTTGGAAGTCAACAATTTAACCTTGTTACTCTTCATAGCTTTCCTAAAATCTCCCAAGCTCATTTTGGGCAGTTCATCCAAATTCTTCTCGAATTCATCTTCCTCTGATAACTCAGCCCCAAAAATCCGCTCGGGCACATAAAGCTTCCCTTTATACTCCCTCAAAATATCATTCAAATACACGTTGTCATTTTCACTGCTCGCTTCACTCTGTCTTTCACCCTCATTGCTTTCACTTTTCAATGTTGCTTTTGTTTTCAATATCTTCTTCATAATTTCAATCAAACCCAGATGTTTACCTTTTCTTAAGCCCTCTTTTTCTCTCGAGGTGTAAATCTTGTTACCAACGAGGTACCTGGGTTCTACCTGGCTAGGGTTTTCCTTCAAAACCCTAGTCACAAAGTCATCCCCTTTTGACTTGCTAGTGTCACCACCAGGCCGTGAGGATTGCATTTCACATAGAACCGTGAATGACCGATGAAGAAAGGAAGTTCTTGATGGGAATTTCCGTGTCAAATTCAAGGGCTTTATTTTCCTGGGGAGAGAATTGACAGGAGTGGAGTATGGCTTTGGAAAACTAACCCCAGCTGAGATTAGAGAATCAATGGAGGCCATTTTTTCAGCAAACTCGGAACGCATTAGCGTTTACAAAAGGGGCATTGTTATACAGCAATAGTCAGCATGAACTTTTCGTTCCCCAAAATCGAAGAACAGGGTTTATCCAACTAGGGTTTTTGATAAATTGAAACGAGGAAGAAGAAATGAGAGTTTGAACGGTTGTTTTCCATGTTTTAGCTTATCTGGATCGAGGATCCGAAAGAGCAAAGCAGATTTGGGTCAGGCCTGACCGGCTTTATTCATTTTTGGATAAACTACATTAATGGTCACTAATGTTTGAGTAAGTTTTCTCTTTTACCACTGATGTTTCGAAAACCACAAATCAGTTAGTAATGTTATGATTTGTTACAAATTGATCACTCGAAGTTAACATACATGACGGAATGCACAGCTGGATCGTTAACTGAGAGAATCACAGAAACAAAATGTTAGTTACAAATATTTAATGAATATTTAATTAATAAAAAAATTAAAGGGAAAAATCAAGGCTTTGATCACCAGTTGCTTCCTCATCTTTAATAACCATTTGATAAAAATTTTGTTACACACCCAAGTCTCCTTGGATACCTCCATTTTTGAACTCATGGGTAGTTTCTCCTTCTCCTTCCATTGTTCCATTGTTAAACCTATCAATCAAATTGAACCCTAATAAAATAGACAAGGTTTCTTTGAGGTTTTTCTATTACGAAAATAGAGTTCGATAATGGAGACATTGATAATGAAGAAGAACGAATAGGTGAAAGGAAGTGTGAAAATGGAGAAACAAATGGTTTGGAAAAAAATTAAACCGAGAATTGTGACGAAATATGAGGGATAAGGGAACCCAAAAGCTTGAAAAGAGTTCTTCTTCTTTAACTTTAGTTTCATCTTCTCATTCTTCCTCTTTGGCTTCAGCTTCTTATTGTAGCAAGTCTTCAATTGTGAATTCATTTTCTGCAATGGGTGACTTCACAACATCATCAAGTGAAATCTTAATCAAAATTTGTTCTTTTAATGTTGTTTCTTGTTGGGTTTCTTCACTACATTTTCATGTTCTTAATCTTGGCACTCTACACTTGTTTCTTCTACAAGTTTGATACTTTCATCTTTCACCAAGACATATTCAACCCCTATTTCAACTTTTGGGATTTCTTGTTCTTCATTTGCTTCACAAGAAACAAGCATTTCACTAATTTCACTCACTTCTTCATGTTTTATTTCAACTTTCACAGTATTCTCTTGGACTTGCCCGTCTTGTCCTTCCAATTTCTCTTCACTTTCATTTTCAATCTCTTTTGCTTCTTCATTTTCTCCATATTCATCTTTAGGGATTGGAGTTTCCCAAAACTTATTCGCATGGGCAACCATTTTAACAAGATCATATCTACATCTCATCAACGGCAATGCTTCTTCATGTTTATTTCCAGACATTTGACTCTCCAACATAGCGATCAACCCAGTCCAAGTAAGCTTTAAACGGTCCAGCTGTGCTTTCCATCACGCATGTTAATGATTGTTAACGTTGAATGACCAATTTGTAACAAACGATAACATTAGTGACTGATTTATGACTTTTGAAAAATTAGTGGCAAAAATGAAAACTTACTCAAACATTAGTGATCATTTGTGTAGTTTGCCCTTTTTGGTAAAGTACACAAATGGTCTCCTGAATGTAAAATGTTGCTTTGTTAAGTCCTCTTACTATTAAAAATTATAAAATGATCCCACAACTATAGGTAGTTGCTTTGTTGAGTCCCTCAACTATTAAAAGTTACAAAATGGTCACCCGACTATTCATTATGTTTCAAACTATTCCTTTTCCAGATATGCTAACTGAGATATGATAAAATTTGATATTATAATCTCAAGCGATTATCATATCTCAGTCAATATGTTAACGTCCAGCTTAGACAACTGTTAATTTTTAACAGAAAATAACGAGTTTGGAATATAATGAATAGTCAAATGACCATTTTGTAACTTTTAATAGTTGAATGACTCAACAAAGCAACTCTCTATAGTCGGAGGACCATTTTGAAACTTTTAATAATCAGAAGAATCAACAAAGTTGTATTTTATAGTATCAGATTATTATAAAGTAGTAACTGTTTATAATATCTCTTAGTAATTGACGATGAATGATCCTACAAATATAATTGTTCGAATTTGAAATCTCCATGAATAACTACACTTATTTTATTATTTCGTAGGGAAATAAAATTGAGTTTTGTAAAATACACATTTTAGACTACCTTACATCTCTCTATTTTCAAATTGGAGTAATTTACTTTGATACATATAGAAAATGACAATCCCTCTCATTCTTTTTCCTACCAAGCACACTACAAATTTATTTTATATTCACTTTTTCATCCCCTCCTTCGATCCTTCAACTCAACCAATCATAGCCTAAGAATTCTTGCTACCACCGGTAGAATTTCAGGGTATCTAATTTGGCAGTGTGCCAACTTTAATACAAACTAAATTTAGGTATAATGTTAAAAAAATCGTGACATCATCTTATTAACTTTTAATGTTTTATTATAAGTCAAAATATTTTTTCCTAAATGAATTTTTTTAATTAACTAACAATCAACATCTTAAAATAAGGTGATAAATCTAAATAACATTGCATCTTGATGTGACAACGATAAAAAATGTCACGTGTCATATTTTCCGGAGCTTATAATTGTTTTGTTATTTTGTGAAAATGTTAGTGATCGCTTAGTTATTTTTGAAATTTCAATGGAAAAAAGAGAAACTTATTCATACTTTAGTAATCATTTATGTAGTTTATTTTAAAGTAAATTTTGCTAATGAAAAAAAATATGATTGTGATAACAGTTAATGATTCATCCCTTATGATGTGCAACGGTAAAAATAGAGTTATCTACAAATAGTCATTAAACTATGGTAAAATAATCTTTTTGGCCATTTAACTTTCAAAAGTTATAAAATGAGCATTAAACTTTTAATTTTGTTAAAAAAAACACTGACTCTTGACTTTCATTAAGGGATAATGTGACATACTAAATTAATAAAAAAATATCTCATTTGCTCCCTCAATTGAGGCTAAAATTTTATTTTTGATATTTTCAATTTTTTTAAGTGATAATTCTAAAAAAATTTAAGAATTTTATTTTTTTAAGTATATAGAATTTCACAGTTGATTTTTTAAATTATAAATATATTTTTTAAAATTATAGTTAAAATTATTTAAAAATGTTAAATAATTGAATCACTTTACTTAATAAAAAATAATTATAAAATAATTTAATGAATCTTTTAAAATATACT
The DNA here is from genome assembly GCF_006381635.1 of Hibiscus syriacus. Taxonomy (NCBI): domain Eukaryota; kingdom Viridiplantae; phylum Streptophyta; class Magnoliopsida; order Malvales; family Malvaceae; genus Hibiscus; species Hibiscus syriacus. Next base: position 1,315,145 of record NW_024062858.1, on the reverse strand, counting down.
TTTATGATTCTAAAAATGAATTGTGAATATATATATATATTAGAAAAATTGATTATTTAGAATTGTTACTTAGAAATATTAAAAATATAAAAATAATATTTTAATTACAATTGAGGTATCCAATGAGATATATTTTATTAATTTAATATGTCATATTATCCCTTTAATAGTAGTTAAAGATGTAGTATCTACTTTATAACAAAATTTAAAATTTAATGTCTATCATGTAACTTTTGAAAGTTTAATGTCCAAAAAGATTATTTTAACATAGTTTAGTGATTATTTAAAAAAATTATCCTATAAAATTAATGGTGTATTTTCAGTGTGTATCATGTATTCTAGAATTTTTCATATTGTAATAATGTTATTACAGTACATTTGTAATAATGTTATTTTTTAATACTAATGCTATTTTAACCGTCGGATAATCAACATATTGACGGATGGTATGAGATATGTAATGGATCTAATAGTTCTTTATGCAAACGTATTATGTACTCAGTCACGTGGGTGTGGCAATAATGATTTATTTATAAGAAGCTCCATCAAAAGTCTAACTTAATATTTTGGACAAGATTCCGGTGTTGAAAGATCTATTTTGACATGTTCTATTTTTAACTACTCGGTTAATTGAATTTATTAAGTGATCTAAGTGATCAAATAAAATATTATCTTTTCAGAAATTTTAAGTTTAAACATTACGTCGGTGGGATGTGTATATTTTATTATTTTAAAATTTAATATAAACTTTTTGTAATACAATTCAAACTTATCAATTAAACAAGATTCATCACTTTCTGTCTGATGTATTGCCTTACATGATTCGGGGTGAATCAAATCACATATCCCTAATCAGACCTCAGCGAATAGCTCTTGTTAAACTATCTGTAACCTTGTTCTGATTGCGTCCAACACTTTCACATTGTAACCAGCACACGTAATAACAATCATTAACAGGGAACATTGACTTTCATAGCTGCTTCATTATTGCAACTAAAAAGGTTGTCTTTGATATTATAAACTAATAATGGAGGCATTGGCAGGCGCAGCTATGGATGTCAACTGAATGAAGGGTACAAAACCAACTGTATGGAACAGTACCACAACAGATGCTCATTCACGACGTTAATATCCACGCTTTTGTGTGTTAAAATAATGGAAAGCGAAGACTTTTAAATTTTTTGCTTGGGAGCAACAAAGAAGACGATCAGCCATTATAAAATATAAAGCTTGGCTAAACAGAAGCGCATCACAAAACGGTAATTCATGCACCAAAATCCCTCCTTTATCTCATCATCTCTTGTTGTTTTTCTTTTCATTGTTACCGAGTTTAGTTTGATGTCTTAGCTTTATATTTGCATGTGGGTATTTCTCTCTCTGTAAAGTTAGATGTGTTGACCTTCAAGCATCATTCTGGATCTTGATTTCTATTGGGTATTTAGATTTTGGGCAAACCATCACAATCAAATGATTTAGTTCTACGGCTGTATCTTCATGATTTCTGTGCATAAATTTCTGATGCATTTTTACTTGTTGGATTGTTATAAATTCAGTTTCGAATTTGGGTGTAGCAGGGCTCATTGGACTGCATTATTTGCATGAAATTCATCACCTGTTGGAGTAATCATGCGTGCTATCAGGAATTGTTTTTGCTTGAAGAAACGCAAACCTGGGTTTGAAGAGCCTTCCATTCTTGCTGCTGAAACACATTGTAAGTTTCTACACTGAAGACATACCTGCTGAGCTTCCAATGCTTATTTTGGCATCATTTTGCTATTTCTGGTATGTGGCATACCTAGGATTTGATGCTAGGGGCGAGTATATAAAATTTCAGGGTATGAGAATTTAAAATTTTCAGGGTAGCCTCCCCTGCCAGCCCCCCTCGGTCCATCCATGGTGGCATAACTTCATGCAAGAGCTTATAAGCTTATCATATTCATGCAAATTTAGTTTGTGCAATCTGTACCTAGTGCTTGCCTAAGTGTAGAGAATTTCTTATAATTTGACAGTTACTGTGAATGAAGTAGAAGCTCTACATGATCTGTTCAAGAAGTTAAGTAGCTCCGTAATCGATGATGGTCTGATTCACAAGGTATACTCACTCCATTCTGGTTCAGATATGTGATCTGTTCAACAAGTTGTAATTCTTTAGATGTTTTCTAAACAGGAGGAATTTCAGCTTGCATTATTTAATAACAGCAATAAGAAGAATTTATTTCTAGATAGAGTGAGTGTTGTTCCATTCCAATCTGTTTTGCTTCACCGTCTTATTCTTGTTAATTCACAGAAATTTCTTCAAGGTGAATTGATTTTGTTGCAGTTATTTGATTTGTTCGACATTAAACGTAATGGCGTTATTGAGTTTGGAGAGTTCGTTCGCTCTTTAAACGTCTTCCACCCCAGAGCTCCAGAAGCAGATAAAATTGCATGTATGTTCCTTTAATCCTTTCTTGGTTTTCGCTTTCATGCTAATATGCAAGTATATCTTCTTCCAGACTTGTTTAGATTGTATGACCTACAACAAACTGGCTTCATTGCGCGTGATGAGGTAAGTATATGTAATTTTGAACTTACAGTTATTGTTTGCTTAAGAGTAATTAGATGATAACCTCAATGGCATGCTATTCGCCCGGCTTGACCTAACTGGAAGTTGAAGGAGATGGTATTGGCTCTGCTTAGTGAATCAGATCTGTCACTTTCCAATGATGCGGTGGAATCGATTGTGGATAAGGTGTCAAACATTGCAGACTCTTTAGTTTATTGCATATCTCAGTTTCCTTTCTCGATATTGATATTACTTGTATTGTTCCAGACAATGATGGAAGCAGATTTAAAAGGAGATGGGAAGATCGATGAAGAAGAATGGAAGGAATTCGTGACGAATAATCCATCTATCTTAAAGAACATGACACTTCCATATTTGAAGTGGGTTTCTAATGTTATTCAGCTTTTTCATGCTAGGTTCTTTTATAAACTAAAATGTTTCTCTTCCCATTACTTATATCTGGATATTGTTTTTCAGGGAATTGACTATCTCATTTCCCAGTTTCATACTGAACACTGATGTAAAGGATTTGGAGTAACCGATGAAGACAGTAGGCTTGCTCGAGTTTTCTTTTCAACATGCTAGAAGTTTGAGGAAAATGAAACAAGGAAAAAAAACTAGTATGGAGAACTAGATTGTTTTTATTGTTAAATTCAAAGAAGCCTCTGAAAGAATAGAAAGAGAGTAGTATAATCCATGGTTTTGTCTGCAACTTATACACTCCCCTGCTTGGTCATGCATTTTGAACTTGTATTTCTCTGCAATTTCTTTTGTCCTTTCTTTTTGAGGCTGAACTGATTTCTGGTTGCATTTTACATTTAGACTGTAAAATGTTATATTGGAAACGTTATCTTAATAAGAGCTTTATATGTTTTAAGAAAGTACTACACATATTAATATGATCTTACCATAATGATGATGGCAGCATGCAGAGAAGTAAACCAAAACAAAAAGAAGATGAGATGAGAAGACTGATAGTCACCTTCATTTCCTGCCTCATTGTAGATGCCAAGAATTGGTTAAAACCCCAAGGTCGCTTTAGATTTCGGACATTCGATACGCCGCACATATAGTTATATACGAAGTCATTTGTACCGATAGAAATGTATAGCATGGAACTAGGGATGAGATCGATTGCTGTATCCTCCTTGCCTAGGCTTAAAACAAACTGCTTGTAAGCACATAGGCCTAAGGAGTTGAGTCCTCTTTTGTAGTGCGAATGATGGATTTTGTATGATGGTTTGGAATATGTATGTTGCATAAGAACCATGATGAGTTAATGACTTGTTAGATTTTATTATATGCATGCTTGAACTGAGATAAATGCTTGTTAAGATCATCATATGGTTTGAGGTATGCCTGATGCGTTTGGAGTGCACTACAGGCTCTCTTGGTGAAGTATGAATTATGAGATAATAAGAAATTACTTGGATTGTCAAAAATTGCATAAAAGGTGCTTGAGAGTAAAGGAATAGTCATTTACACCTTTTATTATATTAGTGTTATGTCCAAAAGGCTAGGAATGCATTTAGGTGTGGATTAGACATCGATAGAAGCTATTTTGATTAAAAAAAATTAGGAAACTAGATTAAAACTTGCATAAAAATAACATATATGTCAAATTCTAGGTTAATAGTGGTTGTGATGGTTCCAACATGTTTTTAAGCCATCCATTATGCATGTAATATATTTAAAAAAGTTGTGTCGTGGGTTGATGTACAACAGGTGAAGTGATGGTTTAAAATAGAACAAGAGGTGATTATGATATCGATCTAGGGTTCACTTTTTTTTAGTGTGGACAAGGAGTTGTTGATCACTCGAAATCTAGATTAAGAGATGGGCCAAGGTTTAAAAATAATAGTTCAAAGAGATGAAGGGACAAATGACTCCGTAAACTTAGAAATGATATGTGACATGACACGTGACATAATAATGTAAAAAGAAAATGATCTTCCTCATACATATATATATATATATATATATATATATTAATTTATGATTACTTAATCCTCTTTTCTATATACATTGGTTAAAAAGAAGGTATATAAATTTTCTTATAGGATCTATACGAAGAACATAGAAAGAAAGGTTAACACATGTCTCTTTTAATATATGTCATGTTATACAGTGACATGATTAGGGGTAGATATTTAACCTAGATTCAATAGTATTTTTACCCGAATTGATCTTTAGATACCCAAAATCGAAGATATCCGATTATGAACACCCCAACTTAGTACTTTTATTTATTTATTATTATTGATACTCTTTATTCCAAATTGAATTAAAATATTCATGAATGCGCCCAGCGCCCTTGAATGTTTAATTAGTGTGTAATTTTTTATTAGTCTAAAGTGAATATAAGGTAGTATCTATTTAAAGATTCTCATGACATACATCTCTATATATATTGTACTCGAACTCAAAATTTCAAAAAATAACAATAATTCTTTAACCACTATCGTCACTTGGTTTGTGCTTTCCAGAGAACTTAAATGAATAAATGACGTGAGTTCTGAATGGCATTTCAATAAACTCAACACCTCATCTTCATCCCTGAAAATGTCCGTTAGTGAGAACCCAATGACAATTATAATTTGAAGCGTAAACTATATATTTAGTCATTTATTTGTTTATACAATTCTATTTTGTTTATTCAATTATTTTTTTTAAAGAGAAAATCGCCTCAGTGACCAAAAAAAAGTTATAATATACGATTTTAACCAACTTTTTTTGGATTTGCCAAAATGACCAACAAAATCGCAACGCGAAATAAAAATCGCAACGCGATCCCCAGAATCGCAAATCAGTTTCCAAAATCGCAACGCGATTCTTGAAAATCGCAATGCGATAGTACAAATTCGCATTGTGATTTTCCAAAATCGCAACGCGAATATTAAAATCGCAACGCGAACACATAAATCGCAACGCGTATCCGTAAATCGCAACGTGTATCCGTAAATCGCAACGCGTATGGGTAAATCGCAATGCGTATCCGTATATCGCAACGCGTATCCGTAAATCGCAACGATAATCCGTAAATCGCAACGAGAATCTGTAAATCGCAACGATAATCCGTAAATCGCAACGAGAATCTGTAAATCACAACACTGAAATTTTGGGTATATAACACTGAAATCATAAACTAAATCCCTAAATCGCAACTCATTCCATCTCCATCTATCACTCTCTCCGGCGACATCCGTTCCTATATCCAACGACATCCTTCCCAATCCGGCAACAGGTTTTAGTTTCGCAGCTCGTCTGTTTAGTAAATTAATTTACAACCATGAAATCATCTAATGTTGATCATGTTTGGATAGATTTGTGTTTTGGAGGGTCATGGGATAATGTTCATGGTGTTTTACAATATATGCCTTTACCCATGAATCTTCAACTAAAATTGTCTTTACAAAAGTTAACTTATGAAACTCTAATGCTACGTGTTTCAAATAAATTGAATTTAGAGCCCCTAAGTGGATTTAGGCTATCTTATCAGAGAAATGGTAAAGTTTATTTGTTAACCGACAATGAAGATGTTGAACGATTCATTGCTTACATTAGTGTTTCACAAGATGATGTTACATTGTATGTTGTTGAACCTAGAAGTAGTATTGTTGGGTCAGTAGCGGGTAGTAATCAACTAAGTTTTTCTCAAAACCCACAACCTTTCTCTAATCCAAATCCCAATCAACTTTCAGCACCAAATTCCGGTTTTCGTATTGACCAGTTAGACGATGATGAGCCAACAGAAAAAATTGTGAGTACTAGTCAGTATTCGAAATTTGGTCTTGGTCAATATCCGGACTTTGATATTGGTCAATACACGGATTTTGATGATGTTTCAGAAGAAGAAACAGACCATGCGTGTAATGATATTGATATTGGTCAATACCCGAATTTTGATGATGAAACAGCCGTTGCCGAAGAATGTATTGTTGATGATAATGAGGAGGAAGTTACGACTGTGAATGAACATGTTGAACATCCATTCTGTAATTCATATAATCCTGAAGAAGAAAAAGAAAAAGTCCCCGAAGAAAAGAAAATGCCACGGGCGTATAACTGGAATATGCCAGAATTACTTCAGATACCGGAAGAAGAGTTGATAAAGAAAGCAGTTGATTGTTACACAAAAGTTATTCGTATCAAGAAAGATGATTGTTTTGATACAAAGGAAGACTTGAAGATAGCTTTATATACGAAATGTGTGGAAGATGGCTATCAACTAAAAGTTAACAAATCAAGCAAAGATCGTTTCGAAACAAGGTGTATGATTGACAAAACTGTACGTGGCGTATGATTGCAAAGAGAATAAAAGATTGCAAAATGTTTCAAGTTAGGACTTTTATTGATAACATACATGTTCAAGAACCCAAGTTTTTCCTCACCATAGACAGGCAAACAAAAAGGTGTTGGGTGGTTTTCTGGCTGAGTTAATGTTTTTGAATGGCAGGGTATATCGGGGACATGAAATTATGACTGACATGAATGCTCGGTTCAAGATTAGTATATCATATTCTCAAGCTTGGAGAGCCAAATTTTATGCCTTGGAATTGTTGAGGGGGTCGCCAGAAGCATCGTTTGCCCAACTGCCGGCTTATTGTCACAATTTAAAGCTGAAAAATCCTGGGTCGGTAACTCATATCAAAACAGATAGAGATGGACGCTTTGAGTTGCTGTTTATCGCCATTGGTGCTACGGTTAGTAAATCAATATAATTTTGTTGACTCATTTTGTTAGTTACATGCATTTCACATTTAAATGATTATATTTCTTGTGTATATTATTTTGTAGATTCGTTCGTTTATTACTTGCATGCGCCCAGTTATTATAGTTGACGGAGCACATTTGAAAGGTCGATACCTTGGAGTAAACTTATTAGCAGTAGCCATGGATGCTAACAATGGGATATTGCCAATAGCTTACGGGGTTGGCAAATCTGAAACCTCTGATTCATGGACATGGTTTATGGGGCATCTTAGGGATTGCATAGGTCCTATTAGCAATCTGACAATCATATCCGATAGGGCAAACTCAATTGACAACGCTGTTAGAAGGTGTTTCCCAGATGCTTTTCATGGACTTTGTGGTGTTCATTTGTATAGAAATCTAAAATCAAGGTCTGCTGGTATAAAAAAGCACAAATGGACATACTGGAAGGCTGTAAAAGCTTATCGGGAAGTGGATTTCAATAAGCATATAAATTGTTTAAGACGTGTTTTGCCTCAGTGTGCTCAAACACTAGAAGATGTCGGGTTTGAAAGATGGTCAAGAGTACATCAACTTGGAGCAAGATATGGTTTCATGACGTCTAATAGTGCAGAATCAATCAACGCTCTAAGTCGTCATTCCCGGAAATTACCCATTACTATGTTAATGGAGTTTTTCGAGCCTCTATTCAACAGTGGTACTACAAGAAAAGAAACCATGCAGGTATTATTTCTTTGAATTCGTAACTTATCATATTTATATATTTTACTAAGTATTGTTTATTTAAATTTACAGGAACATTGGAACATCGTGTTACACCATGGACTGAAAAAAAGATAACGAAACGTGTTGTGAAGTCAACGTCATGGAGAGTTGAACCATGTTCAAACACTTTGTTTCAAGTACTGGATAATAACTTAAATGGGCTAGTCGATCTAAATGCAAAGACGTGTAGTTGTATGAAATGGCAAACATCTGGTTATCCGTGTGGCCATGTTATAAAAGTTGCTCTTCATTTAAACCAAGATGATTCAAGCGCATACGCTATGGATTGCTACACTACAGAAGTTTATCGACAGACTTATGCCGAGATTGTCTACCCTATTCCACATCCTTCTGAGTGGGACATACCAGATGACTTACAAACAGTTTTGCCACCAGCCATGGACAGAAGGCTACCTGGCCGACCAAAAAGTCACGATCGTATACCGTCTAAGGGTGAAGAGAAGAAGAGATCGACATGTAGTCGGTGCAAGGAAAGTGGTCATACAAGGTTGACATGTGGATCACCAGTGCCATCAAAATCATCTTTTCCTCTACCAAAATATGGATCCTCATCAAAATCCAAAGCTCATATGGTTTCAAGCAAAAGGCAATCATCTTTAAAATCCCAATCATAATTGGCTTCACCTTTTGGGACTGTTAACTTAGGTGATTTTTAAATGCAAATGTTGTATTATGTGGATTTTATGTGTGAACTTTTAACATTTTCAGTTGAATTAATGACTCAGGCCAACCATTTTGACTTAACCAACTCTTGTTATTCAGTTGTTATCACTATTAGGCATGCATTTGACTATCGCAACACGGAAATTACAATCGCAACGAGAGAATCGCAATGCGAAATGAAAATCCCAACATGAAAATCGCAATGCGGAAATGAAAATCTCAACGAGAGAATCGCAATGCGAAATGAAAATCGCAATGCGAAATGAAAATCGCAACGAGAGAATCGCAACGAGAGAATCGCAATGCGAAATGAAAATCGCAACGAGAGAATCGCAATGCGAAATGAAAATCGCAATGCGAAATGAAAATCGCAACGAGAGAATCGCAATGCGAAATTATAAACGCATTGCGATTCTCTCGTTGCGATTTTCATTTCCGCATTGCGATTTTCATTTCGCATTGCGATTCTCTCGTTGCGATTTTCATTTCGCATTGCGATAGTCATTTTTGCCTTCAACATAATGCAGATTGAAATCAACAAAATCAACCATTACATTTCAATCAATTAAACAAGCACAAATAAGAATTATGTTCGCATCAATTACACAAATCAACTTTTACAAATCATCTTTTACAAATCAATTAAACAATCAAAAATAAGCAATAATTCTTATTTCCGATCATCTACTATTGAATCAACTTTTACAAATCAATTAAACAATCAAAAAACAATCAATTAAACTATTGAATCAACTTTTGCAGCCATACATCATTTTCACGCAGTTCACTTCTGAGATTAACCTGCAGAAACCAAACATTTGCTCAAACAACACTTTCTACACATCTAAAACCTACAAACAGCAAATTATTGAATTCTAGGTACTTAACCAAACATTTTCAAACCAAAAGTATATAAACTTACCAATTGTTTATGGACATTTTTATAACGCGGATGCAGGTAGGCAGCGTCTCGTATATATCGATTTAGCCATATAATGCCGAAACCACAAGCCTACTGCAGCTCTATCTCTATCGGTGGGAGGTAGATACTTGATGCTTCCCGTCGTCAAACGCTCCAACGCCAAGCATACGAGAGGACCACAATCTCCTCTGGCTCCGCTCGTTTGTTGTGGCGCGGTCTCGTCTCTAATAACTGTAATATTGAGCTTCTTGGCTTCTTGTTTCCAGAACGAGTCCAATAATTGATCGCATCCAAGAATTTAGCCAAATGAGAGCTCCATCCCTTAATAACATCTCTTAAATCAGCCAATGATATGTAATTTATCATGCTGTCATACACTATTGTCTTAAGGGATGGGAGCTGAAGCTCGACGAGAATCCAATGTTTACGTTCCAAAACAGGGATAAACACCTGCAATCATAAGTAATAATTCATTCATTTGCGCACTTATTTCATAAAACCTTTAAACTCAATCTAAAATAAATACTAACCTTATCGACCTCCCACCATGCAGGATAAAGTTTAGCTTGTCCATTGCCCAAATCAAATGATTCATCTCGTGCATTCTTCAAGTGAACGGCGTGAAAAGACGTCGGCATAATTGTATATCGTATATTTTTATTTTTCTTAAGTTTTCTTATTATTAGAAGACGTGTCACCCACGCATCGATATGCTGTTTTACAAAAAAGACATATATTAGTGACTTACATAAATTTTAAAAAAAAATTAATCAAATTGAAATATAAGAAAAATATAAGACTTACCCCCCCATCGAAATAGCCATTGTCTTCGACCCCTAATAATACGCCCCACCAAGACCGATCAAGCAACAAATAGATATCATCGGTGAGCTTGCATATGTCAGTGAAACACCCCTGGCTCCGCTCATGTAGATAAAAATCAACAGCGGTCTTAGCCCAAAGGGTGTTATCCAGAATTGTGTCCGGTAGTTGTTCCCTCTCCTCTTCAGATACCGGTATGGTACTGGCCGGTAACTCATACGAGAGCCAACTTGAATCCATCATGTCCGGCACGTCAGAGGGTTTCTCAAGAAGCCTACATATGACGCCATGTGAATCGGGCTCTTGAATGGTGGGAGGGACCTCTTCAATGATGACAGTGGCCTCTTGAACGGTGGGAGGGGACTCTCGAGGAATGATAGGGGGCCTCTTCAACGATAGGAGTGGACTCTTGAGGGATGACAGGCGAGTCGGGCTTCTTCTTGCGGTGTCTTCGCACTATTGGGGTGTACGGAGACTTAATAGTACGTGCACGCTGTCTGATGCGTGAACTCCGTCGTGCAAGCATAACCCGACGTAAAGCATCCACTCTATCGGGCCGCTAAATAATTAAATACAAAAATCAGTAAATAAACATACATGATATTTAAACAGTGAAAACAAAGACAAATATGTTTCAAACTTGCATTGTATTCACCCAAGTCATTATTCTATCATAGTTCACAAAATGCATCAGATAACAAAGAAAAATATGTTTCAAACTAATACCCTGAAGTTAGTATTTGTCTTTGTTTTGTCTATTGGTTGAAGTAATGCAATCCATTCAAGTTTCAATTTGCAGAAGAAGAAATAGTTTACTTTCGCAACACGAAACTTAAAATCGCAACGCGAAACCAAAATCGCAACGCGAAATGAAAATCGCAACGACAGAATCGCAATGCGAAAAGAAAATCGCAACGAAAGAATCGCAACGCGAAATGAAAATCGCAATGCGATTTTGGTTTCGCGTTGCGATCTTGTCGTTGCGATTTTGGTTTCGCGTTGCGATTCTGTCGTTGCGATTTTCATTTCGCGTTGCGATTTTGGTTTCGCGTTGCGATTTTAAGTTTCGTGTTGCGAAAGTAAACTATTTCTTCTTCTGCAAATTGAAACTTGAATAGATTGGATTGCATTACTTCAACCAAAAGACAAAACAAAGACAAATACTATTTCACAGTGTTAAAGAATACACAGTTTAGCAGAATTGGCAGCAACCGAACAAATTTACTTTCAACCAAAAGACAAAACAAAGACAAATACTATTTCACAGTGTTAAAGAATACACAGTTTAGCAGAATTGGCAGCAACCGAACAAATTTACTTTCAACCAAAAGACAAAACAAAGACAAATACTATTTCACAGTGTTAAAGAATACACAGTTTAGCAGAATTGGCAGCAACCGAACAAATTTACTTTCAACCAAAAGACAAAACAAAGACAAATACTATTTCACAGTGTTAAAGAATACACAGTTTAGCAGAATTGGCAGCAACCGAACAAATTTACTTTCAACCAAAAGACAAAACAAAGACAAATACTATTTCACAGTGTTAAAGAATACACAGTTTAGCAGAATTGGCAGCAACCGAATAAATTTACTAAGCAATCTAAGTGAAATGGCTAATCTAAGTGAAATTACGAGTAAATTTATCATTAAGTTAAATATGGAAAATCTTAAACTTACCTCGTTGCGTAGAGTATGAACCTCATTCTGCAACGATACTATCATCTCACGTAGAGCGGCAACCTCACCACGTAAAGTTGACACCTCCACACGCCATGCACCATCGTTATCGCGTAGAGTACCGATCTCCTCACGCAAGGCATTGACCTCATCACGTAACTCCCTTGACTCATCCCGTGGAGGTGGAGGTGGAGAGCAGGGAGATAGGAGTCGTGGCATCTTTGCCGGTCGCCTATCATGAGGTGATGGTGGAGAAGAGGCTCGATGATGTGACGGGATAGGTGATGGCTCTCGTTCTAGAGGTGTATAGTCGGGTCGATCGGGTGATGGCTCTAGGTGAGGTGATGGCTCTCGAATTGGAGGAAGTGGATGCTGCTCATCATCCGTGCCATCAAAAAAACTCTGACTAGCTTGCCACCAATCAGTGGCAAGCTCTTCCTCCGTGGGTGTCAGTCTTTGTAATGGAATGTTGGCCTCCTAAAATATAAAAACTCAAACAAAGTTAAACGTCTACTATTAATAACTTGTTTATATATTATATGAAAGTATTTGTGTTAACTTACATTATTTATTGTCGCATATGGTATTAAGTCTTCCCAATCCAACAGAGTTTTCCTCTTCCAGGAAATAGCCCTTGGAATATCATTTGACGTTTTTATTGCATATGTACGCATGCTGGGGAAAGCCTCGAATATCCAAATCTACAAACAATATAATAACAAAATTAGTAATTGTTAAATAATTAATTATAATTTTAGAAACATTATATAGAAATTCTTACCTTAAAGGCCCAAACAAAGCCTGACAAAGTGTATTTGGACCCATCGCCCCGCAAACTTTTGCGGTCATCAAAGGCAGACGACAACTTAGTCCAGGTAGCTTTCCATATATACGAACCCCACGGAAACAGATTCCATGCATTCAGGTCCTCTACCAATATTATTAGCTCCCGATGAATAGGTTGTCTGGCCTCTCTGCCTAAAAAGCCGGCATACACAAGTAGTAGAAGGCATACTCGGACAACATCGACGTCATCCATCCTAGTGAAACCAGCTTTCTTATTAAACAATTTCTTCAGGTCGTCGACATGTAGGTTCGGCTTCTCCATTGACTCATCCGGAAAAACCCGGGATAACCATGATGGGCGGGCGATATGACGAGTGTACCGGCCTACATCATCGTGTCCGAATCGTAGACCAGTGATTAAGCAGAACTCCTTCCGCCCAAAACAAGTATACGCTGGTGGAAAATGAAACCATATCTCTTCCTCACCACGTTATATACTGTCGGGTAGATTTGATGTCATGGTCTGAAGCCACAAATGGGTCAAATTAGCATCTCCACCCGGATGTTGTACTCTCAGCCATGGCCCGAAGCAGGTTTCCTCAAACAATTGTCTTTGAGCAGGTGAAAGCTTCGAAGCAATTGTAGTGGCCAGGCTGACTTTATTTCTCAAGGTCAATTGAGCCGAAAAAATTTCTACAAAAACAATAAACATACCAAGTTAGATATACCAAAAACTACACTGTGAAGATATACCAAAAACAATAAACATAAAAAGTAGTAGTTTATTCTTGAAACTAAAATTTGCAACACTGTTTTGTCTTTTGGTTGAAATGAAAATCGCAACGAGAGAATCGCAACGCGAAATGACAATCGCAACGAGAGAATCGCAACGCGAAATGAAAATCGCAATGAGAGAATCGCAACGCGAAATTAAAATCGCAATGCGATTTTGGTTTCGCGTTGCGATTCTCTCGTTGCGATTTTCATTTCGCGTTGCGATTCTCTCGTTGCGATTTTCATTTCTCTCGTTGCGACAGTCATTCTCTCGTTGCGATTTTCATTTATCTCGTTGCGACTCTTCTGCAAATTGAAACTTGAATGGATTGCATTACTTCAACCAAAAGACAGAACAAAGACAAAGACAAATACTAACTTGAAAATCGCAACGAGAGAATAGCAACGCGAAATGAAAATCGCAACGACAGAATCGTAACGCGAAATGAAATCTAAGTGAAATGGTTAATCTATTATTGAAATGACCAGTAAACTTATCATCAGTTTCAATATGAAAAACCTACAATAATGCAAACATTTCAAAATAAAAATAATTAAAAAAAACTAACCCTCGGAGGTTGATTTTCCATTTCTGAATATTGTGAGGGATTTCTGACCGTGAATGGTTGTGAGGGATTTCGCCGGAGATGGGGACGGAAATCTTCGGAGATGGGGACGGATTTCTTCGCCGTAGAGAGTGAGAGATGGAGATGGGACTGAGTTGTGATTTTAGGTTTTAGGTTATGAGTTGCGATTACGGGATTTTGTCTTAATATTCGTTTTTGTAATTTGAAAATAAAATACGCGTAGCGATTATAATGGCGCTTTAAATATCGCGTTGCGATTTACGGATACGCGTTGCGATTTTATGTATTATATTTGCGATTTACGGATACGCGTTGCGATATACGGATACGCATTGCGATTTACCCATACGCGTTGCGATTTACGGATACACGTTGCGATTTACGGATACGCGTTGCGATTTATGTGTTCGCGTTGCGATTTTCATATTCGCGTTGCGATTTTGGAAAATCGCAATGCGAATTTGTACTATCGCATTGCGATTTTCAAGAATCGCGTTGCGATTTTGGAAACTGATTTGCGATTCTGGGGATCGCGTTGCGATTTTTATTTCGCGTTGCGATTTTGTTGGTCATTTTGGCAAATCCAAAAAAAGTTGGTTAAAATCGTATATTATAAGGCATTTTTGGTCACTGAGGCGATTTTCTCTTTTTTAAATCATACATAAAATTATATTTTAGTTTTATTTTGATTACAGTCGTAAAAATTAAATAGAAATACTAATGTGATATTACATTATGATCATTAATTTTTTTTAATGGCGTGTGGTCAAATCAGAACTACAACAATATGTGGGTGACTAAATTAGTAGTTTATAGTAAAAAATTTTAAACACGGCTCTGGTATACTCCTTGGGTCAAAGCTTCATATAAAGCCAACGGCTACGTTACCGTTCTCTCTATCAAATCGCCGACGCTTTCCTTTTTAGCACCGGAGTAGAGAAAAGCGGCAAAAAGATCGCGCAAATTTGGAAACGGAAAGAGCACAAATATCGGGAAAAATAGAGATGACGAGTAGTGTAAATTAATCGGGTAGTTTTGGATCGCCCACCTCTACAGTTGATTGTTGTTCCCATTCTTCATTTTAAAAAGCTCCCATTTTCAACATTTAGCTTTCTATTCTTTTCCTCCGGTAAAGAATCCGCGGTCTTTCCTGAGCAGAAAGTTTTGGATTTCGGCCATTGCAGCAGCTATGTCCTAATTTCTAGACTGCCATTTCAGAGATTGAAAGAGAAAAGTTCTTTTTTTCTTCTTTTGATTTTCTTTTTTCCTTTCTTCCGTTCTTCACTCGAGGGTGGAAATCAACATTTGTGGAGATGTCCGTTGCGGATGTTGCTTGGAGACGGGTTAGTCAAGAAACGGTTCACCCTGCTTCCGGTTATTTCAATGACCAAGCGGCATTTGACTCCATCTTGATTTACCTTTCAATCCCCGGTTTGGTGATCCTGATGCGGGTCCTGGAGTCCGATCCCATTGCTTCAGTCAAGCTTCGGATCCAGACGTGTAAAGGGTTTGTAGTGAAGAAACAGAAGCTTGTCTTCGAAGGCAGAGAATTGGCTCGTAACAATTCACTCGTTAAAGACTACGGCATAAAAGGTGGTAATGTTTTGCATTTTGTCTTAAAACTTTCTGATCTTTTGCTCATCACTGTACAGTCGAGTTGCGGTAAGGAATTTGAACTTCATGTTGATCGGAATAGAAATGTTGGGTATTTGAAACAAAGGATTGCCACAAAAGGGAAGGGCTTTGTGGATGTTGATGAACAAGAAATTTTTTGTAATGGAGAAAAAGTCGATGACCAAAGATTGGTTGATGATCTATGCAACGATAATGATGCTGTGATTCATTTGGTGGTTCACAAATCAGCCAAAGTTCGAGCTAAGCCTGTCTAGAAAGATTTGGAACTTTCGGTTATCGCCGAGCTCGATTCAGATGAGAGAAGAGGAGGGATTGTAGGAGGTGAACAAATTGAACCCGAGGGGCTTCATATTGTAGCACAAGGACCCTTCGTCAGTGATTTTTGGTTAGAACCTGTTCTTGTTAATCCTAAGGTGAAATTGCCTTTCTTTGTATGGGATATGATAGATGCCACATTCGAAGGGTTGCTGGTAGGGAATAGGCCGATCAGATCATCCGAAGGGACCGGAGGGACTTACTTCGTGCAAGACAAGTTCGGGTTCGATTATGTTTCCATTTGTAAGTCTATCGATGAGGAGCCGATGGCTGTAAACAGTCCACAGGGGTTACCTGTTTCAACAGATGGGGAAGGGTTGAAAAAGGGTACCAGAGTTGGAGAAGGAGCTTTAAGAGAAGTGGCTGCTTATATACTGGATCATCCCATGAATGGACCTCGATCTTTGTCGGGTGAGATGTTGGGGTTTGCCGGTGTACCTCCTACCTGCATGGTTCGATGCTTGCATGAAGGATTCAACCATCCGGATGGATATGAATGTGCACCCGAGAATGTTAAGGTTGGATCCTTGCAGATGTTTATGAACAACTCTGGGAGTTGTGATGATATGGGTCCTGGAGCATTCCCTGTAGAGGAAGTG
Organism: Hibiscus syriacus; assembly: GCF_006381635.1. Taxonomy (NCBI): domain Eukaryota; kingdom Viridiplantae; phylum Streptophyta; class Magnoliopsida; order Malvales; family Malvaceae; genus Hibiscus; species Hibiscus syriacus. Next base: position 1,298,316 of record NW_024062858.1, on the reverse strand, counting down.
CACAAGATCACCGTGTTCGATATAAGAATGGTGAATGCTGATAGGCATGCTGGGAATATCTTGATTGGAAAACGGGACGATGACCTGACCGTTCTGACTCCAATTGATCATGGCTACTGCATGCCTGAGTGTGTAAGTACTATCATTCTAAGAATGCACGCCATGTTTGTGTTCATTAAGTGTTTTTGCACATATAGGGGAACTGGTATTGCTGGTTTAGTTGTGTGAATCCTTTTGTGTTCATGCTGTTTTGATCTCATGATCCACTCTCATTACTATACTTACTAGAATCTGAACAAGAGGGGAAACATATAAATATGTCGATTTCAAAACTAATTTCGTTTTCGCTCTGCATGCAGTTTGAGGATTGCACATTTGATTGGCTCTATTGGATACAGTCAAAGCAGCCTTACTCTCCAGACACCATTGCCTACATAAAATCACTGGATGCTGAACAAGACATTGCACTTCTGAAATCATATGGCATGGACGTCCCTCTCAAGTGTGCTCGAACACTCCGTATCTCCACCATGCTTTTGAAGAAAGGGGTTGAATGAGGTCTCACTCCGTTCTTCATCGGAAGCATCATGTGCAGAGAAAACATAAACAAGGAATCTGCAATCGAACAGATCATTCGAGAAGCTGGGGATTCTTTACTTCCAGGCATGAGTGAAGCTGCATATATTCAGAGCATCTCAGAAGTGATGGATACATGGCTTGACAAGCTTGCAAATTGAATTTAATTGGTTCTTTGTCATCCACAAACATAACTAGGTGCGCAATTCATTCGCTGCACTCATATAATTATCAGTCCTTTTATTCTTGGACTGCAAATTAGGAGAATATAGATGGCTAATCCAGGGGCCGCAAGCTTTCAATTTTCTTTTTTTTTTCTTTTAAACTGTCGAGTTATTTATTTATTGATGATGCTATAAATAAATGGAATGGTTTCTAGGATGAATGAGTTATAACTCTGCTAAGACTCCATAGATGACAGGATTATATAGCTCTAAACGAGCAATAAAACATGTACATATTGGTCTTATATAATCCGGAGGTGTGTAAACATTTTGCAGGGTATATTTGTGTTGCCCTTTATTCTTTTAAATTACGTCTTATAAATATAATCAACATTATCTGGATGTATCTATACATTTATAGAGCATATCTGTACATGCAATTAGGACGAGTAAAACTTGACTCAACTTGAAGAAAAAAAATCGAATTTTATGATTCGATTGATGTTAAAACCTCAACTTGACTCTACTCGTAATTTTATAAATTTTATTCGACTAAGAAAAATTGAAATAAAGTTTAAGTTATAAAATAAGACTCGAATAACTTGATGTTTTTAGTAATTAGTAGATTGATTTTCAAGTTCGACTCGAATCTCTCAACTTTGCATTATATATGTATATCACGTATGAAAAAAATATAGATACATACATATATATATATATATATATATATATATATATATATATATATATATATATATATATATATATATGTATGTATATTGTAAATGATTATATAAAGTCGTTTAAATTAGATCAAATTAATTCTATAACATTATAAATATTTATAATTAAATTTAAACAAAAACTCGAATAACTCGACTCAAATCGAGAAAATTTCAAATAAAATTTGAAATATAAAATAGGATTAGTCAACTTAACTAATTTAGATTTTTTTTATTCGACTTGACTAAACTAAACTCGACCAAATACTCACCCCTACAAGCAACCCTTCACCCAAAGTAAGTGTTCACTTTCACATCACTTACCCAATTTCCCTTAAACATACTCTTTCCCTGCATCCAAAAACACCCTTCTCTCTGCGGGAAAAAAATCCTTTTCTTTTTAGGGTTGGGTCAAATTTTGGTATACCCAATTTGTCCACAAAACACAAAAAGTAGTTCTCTTTCTCTTTTAGTGCGAAGAAGCCAAAAATTTTGAGATTACTTGGTCAACGAAATTGTTAAGTAAAGATGGTTAGTGTAGCAGTAGTTTAGCAGTCAATGAATTTCAGTATTTAAATTTACCTAAAATCGATAGATTAGTGACTATATCAAAATATTTTTTTATTAAATATTGAAAAACTCAAAACTAACAAATAATGGTTAACAATTTTATATTATTAGTTAATATACGAATTTGACCGGAGGATCTCAAATTACTTGAAAAGTACAAACTTGGTTAGAAGATGACTAAAATGAACAGATAGAAATTGAGGTTTTCGGTTGGTAATTAGTTTAAAATGGGAATTTGTGAATATAGTGGATTTGATTAAATGAATTAGTAAAACTATGGTTATATATGTTAAATGTTTAAATTATTATTATTATTATTATTATTATTATTATTATTATTATTATTATTAATTTGTTGTAAAAATTCATTTTACTTTTAGCAGGTGGAGTCCATCATGTTTGAGAATACGTTAAAACAATACATATGTTTTTCTTAATCCACAGCAATAGGAACCACTAAAGGACTCCTCTAATGGCACATATAAAAGATAAAGCTGTATAAGGCAAACTATTTGAACTTGTAAACATTGGACTTCAAGTTCAGATCAGGTCTCCACCATTGATGAATCCCATGTGCTTGCTTGAAATCATTTGAAGGACTCAGATTCACTGTCAAGTTTGCTGAAGGAAGCAGATGCAGTGGCTCTGCAACTTCTGCACCCTTTCCAACTACACTCATAAACAGACCTCCTAATGAATGTTGTGTTGCTAATCTCTCGATGGCCCCTGCTCCGATTTCTTCCATCTTTTTCCGGTGCTCGAAATAACCGACATACTCGGAGCAAATGTGGTCTGCGGGATTCACAAATAGTGATGGTGTCCATGCAGACAAAGCTGCAAATGTACCTTCGGACTGACGAGTCCTTGGATTCTTACCCTTTGCAGCAAGAGCAAGTCCTGCTGTGATTACACTGCCTGCGATTCGAAGTCCATGTTTCACTTTCTTATCTTTGATTCTCTCTATCGGGGCGGATAAGAATGGAGGATTGAAGAGGAAAGCTTCCAAAAAATTTCCCATCTTAGCCATGGTCTTTCCAGCCAGCATTACCATGGCTGCCCCCAGGGAATGGCCAGCTAACCAGACATTTTTTTCACCTACGGTAGCAACCATGTTTCGAACAGCTTGCATGCCGATCTCAAACCGAGAGGTCTGGTGTAGCCCATTTCGTATTATGTGGACATCCAACTCAAAGTCTCTAGTGAATGAGTCTGGTCTAGTTATGGTACCTCGAAACGCAATCACATAGCGGGGACTTCGATCGATCAAGACTATCGAGTCATTAAAATGAGACGATGGAGGCTTATACTCATAAATAGCACCAAAGACGGCAAAATCAGCATCATCAACAAGCTTACGAACCAACTTAAAATGAAAGAACTCCCACCATGGAGGAGCCAGAGCTTGAGAACCCTCTCGCTTTTCCTGACGGTCTCGCTCCAAGATATAGACACCCTCAACCAAACTGGCTGCAACTGATCTTCTATGATGTGAATTATTCCTGGGTTTAAGTTAAGACACAAAAAAAAATCAGCTAAGAAACTGTTCACCTGCAAAGATTAATACTGATTTGAAGATCCACAAATTCTTAGAACCTAAACATCTTTAAAAATGAACAAATCCTTGGTTCCTTCCTTTTACTTGGCACAGAAGATTTATCTTACCAGTCTATATTATTGAGGTGTAAGGGCCCTGAAAGACCAAAAACTTCCCTCTCTGAGGCCATCATAGTATTCACAATTCTTTTTGTTTCTCCTTGATATTTAGAAATGCCTAGCTGCATGCACAAGTCATACCAGAAATCGTCATGTAGTCCTGACGAGTTATTAAATCGTCATGTAATCCTGACAAGTTCCTCAATTACTTTAACAATCATCCTAGATCATGAAATAAATTCTATTGCACCTTATTCAAGCAATTTTTTTTCACCACAATATTCAAGCATTTTTGCCACACAACAAACAAGGAAGCAGGTTGGTCCCAAACCATCTTCTGAGCACCTAAATTAGCTTCAAGAAAAATTTAGTACACTCTAGTCTATCAGAGAAAAAGAAGAAAAATTTTACTAAAACAATTCGTGCAAGGCCAGACCAGACACTGGGGGAGCATAACATTCAGAATAGTGCATTTCACTTTTGCCATTTAAAGTTTGCAAGGCTGGTGAGATGGTTGGAGAGGTGAGCAAAACTTGATTTGGATTGAAAATTTATTTTTTTATTTGATTAAATATTAAAAAAACTCGACTAAAAAAACTTGAAAAAAAATTGAGTTATAAAATAGAACTCGAATAACTCGAAAATTTTAATAATTAGTAGATTAGTTTTTAAGTTCGAGCCGAGTCTTTCAGTTGTAGATGATATATGCATATCACATGTGAAATAATATAAAAAAATATAAATATGCATATCATATATGATTTTAGAAAACCATTTAAATTAAAATCAATTAGTAGCATAATATTCTGAATATCTACAATTAAATTTAAACAGAAATTCAAACAATTTGAACCAACTCAAATTTTATAACTTCTACTGGATTCAAGAAAAAATTCAAACAAAATTTGAATTAAAAAAATATTACTCAACTCTACTAACCCTATTTCTTTCACTCACCTTAGATGATTTTGATTGCAGCAAAATAATAATTATTAAAACAAGCCCAGAAGAGAAAGATTACACAAGAATCAGAAAACTATAAAATAATCTCATCTCTATGTCCAAAATTACCTCATAGAACGGGAAATTTTAATCATAAAAATACCGATGCAGAGCCATCAACATCCCTACAGCCTACGGAGACAATAGAACCCAAAAATGGCTGGAGACACCATAAATCAATGTGTTTGTTTTTCCTTTCAAATTTTCCATCTCCATCACTTAAAACAACTGCATTACGATCCAAAAAAAACAGCCTAAAAAGGATCGAATGTATAAAGACGAACACGTAGAGATCAATAGCTAAAACAATCAAATATCGAAATGCTGTTCTGCAGGAAAGAGTGTTACCTTGGGATGGGCGAAATGAGAGGTAAGAGCAGATCTGGGAGATTTGTGAAGATTTTTTTATGAACTGTAGCAGTTAGTTGGCGACACAGAAACGTTGAAATGTCTCTTTCATACACACGGGCTTTGATATTAATAATAAAACGATTTACAATTACAGGAAATAGTTTCGTTCGACGCCCAAACAAACTTTAAAAAAAATACCTATTTATTTACCAAAACCAATTTGTATTGATATATATCAGCTCCAATATTTCAATATTTTAAACCAATTTTTAGTATTTTATTTTATTTATTTCAACTTTTAATAGTTCTAAAATTCTCTGATCGTATAATACAATATTAATTAAATCTATAATTTTTTTAAACTCGCTTAACTCTATACATAAAATTTATATATAATAAACTTATTTTTTTTTTAATAATATAAGGTGATTAAACGATTGAATCTATTCATAATTTTTTTACTAATTGAAAATGAACACATACCTTCTGTAAACAAAACTATTTGAATATGAGGCTTTTAAGAAAAACAACACTCTCTTTTATCAATAAGATCGCTCAATGGATTTACATATAAACCTATTGTTATGTATAATAATTTAAATTGTAGAAAATTTGTCAAATTAGATTCTTATATAAATGTAGCAAACAGATCAAATGATGATGATGCTCCCCCAATGTATGGTTTGTAAAACTAAAACTATACTGAACCACTAAACTACTGCCGTTCATGAAATGAAATACAGCAAAAAACAAGCCCAGTAGTAGAAGCCACTCTTTATATTTTCAATCATAAATGAAAGAATGAATCATGTTTGCCCAAATCAAAATCGAATTTCGCCACCCTACTCGGACCAAGCAGCCGTGTCGATTTCCGCTTGTGCACTCCGGTATAACTCTAGCCTCTTCGCGAGAGCACTGCGTCGCTCCATCACTGCTGGATCCTCATTCAACAGTGCCAACAGTCGCTTTTGCTACAGAAAAAAAATCCCCACAAGTCGATCACACTAATCTATTTCCCCAAAGTTCATTTGGAGATGGATAGAGAGCAGCCGTTCTTACCTCCAGTTTACCCAATTCAGTGTAGAAGAAGTCGAGCAGGCTTCTTTTAGCTTCACGGACTTGACAATAAACTATAGACTTTGGAATCGAGTGGCGCAAACTAGCACAAACCATATTAACATAAGACAAAACGGTTGTTCCTGCTCATACATCATCCGTGAAACCAATGATTAGTTAAATAATCGAGATCTATCATACGAGAAACTTTTTCTGCTTTGGAGTTTAGGAACCTACCTATTCTCCTCAGGTACGAGTCGTTGTATCTGTCAAATATTGATTGTGTAGGGTTGCCACCTTTTTCGATATCTTGAGGAAGCTTTCGGAAGAACTCGACTGTAAGGTAACAACATTCCATATCAACCAGTTGAAGTGTTGCTTTCTTGCTCTGATCCCTCATTCTGTCAAGAGACTCGATTGCAGCATTTCCAACCTCTACTCTAAGACCAGGATACTGCTTTAACTCCTGCAAACCAAACCGAATTGATTCCTTTATACAAACTCAAGGACAAAAGATAAACAGACAGAGGGGCTTAATGGTAACAATAAATAATCCTCCAGAAAGCAAGATTTCTTTGATACATGAATAAGATAAGTAAAGATGGGAATCTACCGGAGTCTCATTGATCGCCTTGTGAACCAGATCCTTCAGAATGGAATGAACCTGAAAAGTGTGATAAAGGAAATTAACTGGATCCTTCAGGATCCAGGTCCGAGCCAAAAAAAATGACAGGAGAAAAAAGAAAAGGAAAACCAGAATAATGTTTTACATATGCCGAATCTAACATACTATTCGACTTTCTAAAATTTTATATCTTACCGCATCAACAGCAGCCTCAGCTGGACCTCTGATGGTAACCAGAGTAGATTCAATCAAACGACGATATCCTTGTTCTGGAGCTATTAAATGTGGTTGATAACCGTCAGCTTCAGTAACGAGCTTCTTAATGTTCTCCATTGATAGCTGCCTGTCAAATTGCAACCTTTTCAAGGCAGCAGGAAGTTGGTTGTCAAAAACATTGTAAACCTTCTCACCACCAGAACGCCTATAAGCAAAAATCAAAGTCAACAAAAATAGCGAAAATGAGTGAAGCTGGTGACAGGGGACTTGAGGATTGTAAAAACACGTGATACATACACTCCATCTAGATGTTCTCTGTAATTTTGATCAAAAAGACGGCATATCTCCATGATTGTATACAACTTTCCCTGTATAAACATTTAGGCCATCAGCAATCCTCAAGGAACTAATAATTGAGTATCAACAGCAAGTAGAAACGGTGAAACAAATCTAAACTAAAGTCACACGCACACACTTAAAACATGAGCTACAAGAAGAGCACACTTACGCCTGCATCAGCAGCGATAGGCCTTCCAAGGCGACTCAATTCAGTTTCAAGTTCAATAATTGTCTTATTAATAAGGGACTGAATGCCTGGAATTCTGGACTTGATTACAGTTTCCAAATGCTGAGACATTAACCAACCAGTTTGACAGAGTTAATAACAATTAAAGAGAATGTTGCACAGAATCAAGTACCATTGCGTCCTTTACAAGAGAAAATCAAGGATAAAAATGTTATAACATAAACAAACACAAACTTCCTATTAGCATACCTTTGAGAGCATCTTACCGAGATGCTCGGATCCCATTCTGTTAGCAAGGTGCCTATACTCTGGTGTACTAGCAAAATACTCACGCTCCCTTCGCCGAGCAGCAATCATGTCAACATTCTTATTAATATCTGCTTGTGAGCGATTCACAACACCAACCCAAGGAAATTTCAGCCGATAAGATTTTCCTTCCAATATCTAAATCCACAAAAAATATGACTCAGAACATGATAGGGCCAAAGGCATCTAATACTCAAGAATTTAAAAGGTTTTAGCATGTGTAAATAAAGCACAAACCAACTTACGTCAACAGCATCAGTGCCCTTATCCATCAGATCAATCTTTGTCAAGACACCAAGAGTCCTCTCCCCTGAAAGATTTATATCAATGCCATGTATTAGAAAATCAGAAATGTGCAACCACAATACGTTGAAAAGCTTACATATAATAGCAACTCTTTTACACAAGTATAAATTGAAAACCAGCCCATGGTTCACATGATATTGTCAAGAACTAGTAGAGAAGATGATCATCTTCTACTAAAGCAAGAAAATACCTGTAGGGTCCACCTCACGGGAGATTTTAATTGCATCTGATGTAGCAAGATCTTGATTAGCAGGTGAAATTGCTAAGATTATACAGTTAGGCTGCATAAAATGTTCACCAAGATCTCGATTAGCAAGATCTGTTCAGCTCTCGTGCTTGCACAAAATAATATACACCACACTTATTTTGGGGCGGGGGAACAGCAATTTACAGCAAGAACTATCTCAGTTGTACTAGATTTCAATAGGAATCGCATTAAAAAAATTACTGAAGGAACATAAAAGCCATACCGCATTTTACCTTCTCAATGTAGGAGCGAACCATATTCTCGATATCTTGTACAATGCTTTCTGGTTGACCCTCTGCATTTGGCAAGATAATCCATCAATTCCCCATAATATTAATCAAGAATTTTGCAAATCTTAACTGATATAGCCATTATACTTGAATAAAAATTAAAATGTGAAGATTAAATTTTAGGTTCCGTGGAAATATATTGCAATCTATCAATAACAGTAGAGTAAAATTGAGATTATGCAATATAAGGATGGAAAATTTCTTTGAATTTTCACAAGGTTTTTCCGTTAACTTACCAACAGCTACCTTGGTAAGACCAGGAAGGTCAACCAGAGTCAAATTGACAACTGAAACAAATTTAATAAAAAATCATCAATAAGTAAAGAAAATCTCTTGTACATTTAAAAACAATTAATAAAATGCAAGAGAAAAAGATAATACCGTTGGGAGAATATATACTAAGATGAATTGGAACACTGGAAATTTGTTTGGATCGCCCAGTTTCTCTATCCGTCTCATCTTGAATCTCCTTCCTAACAGAAGCTACAACGTATATGATAAATAGTTAAAACCTAAGATTTATCTAATTATTCATTTTAAAAAAAAGAATAACAAGAACTTTACCAAAATCGGTAAATCTTTTTCTTGGAAGGTGAAGAAACTCAGCGTATTCTCTGCTTCCTTCATCACTCTTATGAAGCTGTAACACGAGAGGCCTTCGAGTAACAATTCCTGCATTAATTTTTAATCCAAAAAAATAAGGAATGAAAAAAAAGAATAATTTCTTGAGTTTCTTAGAGACGAAGGATAGATTGAAAGAGCGATATTTATTTATCGTCGTTACCGGATCCACGCGGTAAAAATCCTTGCCGACGATGCTTTCCAGCACCGAAGATTTCCCCGAACTCTGTTAAAATTGAAATATCAGATCATCAGGAAATGAAGAAAACAAAAGTTGACTAAAAATTGAGAAGGGAACGAAAGATGGAGTAACGACCTGACCACCGACGACGGCGATCGCAGGTAAAGAGTCCCAAAGAGTAGGCAAGGCGCTTGCTTCTCCATGGTCACCAAGAGCGGTGCAAGCTCTTTGAATCTTGTTCACGAGAGAAATCAAATTCTCCATTTCTTTGAGCAGAAAGATCGGTGCAGGAAACTATAACAGACGTTGGATTCAAATCAGCTAGATCTCACCTGATGAAGCAAATAATCCGCACCGTAGGATCTAAGTGATATGAGAAACCAAAAGCAATGCCGTCTTTGAGAGAAAGAACAGGTTTTTTTTTTTAAGTTTTGAAATGGAGGAAGAATACAGAGATGTCTTTAAATTGAAGCGCATGTCATTTATTATTTAATATTTGTTGACGTTTTAAGAGCTAATATCTCTCTTGGTCCATGTACTTTATTCGAATTCTCAGTTTGGTATATATATTGTTATTTTTTTCAGTTTGATATTTTTATTATTATTTTATAATCATCATCTGTTAACAGGTAATGTGGTATAATCTTATGTGTCATGTATAAATATAAGAATTTAAAAATTATAGTTTATTAAATGATCTCCGTGATTAAAGAGTGTTTTGTTCTTTTTAGTGATCTTGAGTTTGTGCAATTGTGCTTGTAGGATGTGCTTGTGTTATCGATGATGAAAAAAGATTATAAATAGATATTATCTTATAATCATTACCGAATATTTAAAAATAATTATAACTAAATAAAATGAAAAAAGAACTCTTAAAATGTAAAATTTTATTAGAAAATCATAACTTCTAAAATTTTCTGAGAATTATTAACTTTTATGAATGTTAATATTTTATTTTAAAAAATGAAAAGAGTTATATATTTAAAAATATAAAATCTATTTTTCATAATTTGATTTGACTTTTCTGTTAAAGAATAAAATAGGTAAATCGAACTAGTAATTTGAGTAAAGTATAAATGTCAAAAAAACTATTAGACCTAGTTTTTTCTCTGTTTGAATTGAAGCGACGTGTGGTTGAAACTTGAATCCTATCTAATTGTAAGGTGAAGGAACAGAACAATAAAGTAAACAATCGTGGTGAACTCCGGGCCGGGGAGTGATAAAAGAGGTAGTTGGCTTTGGTAAAATCACCTTTGACCCTTCAATTATTTGAACCGAAATTACTTTTTCATTTTGGTTTAATTAAAAAATAAATATATTTAAAACATATTTTTTATTCATTTTAAATGTTTAAAGATTTTTTTAAAAGATAAGTGCACAACGTTTTATTTAATATTATTTAAGATATTTAACCATTAATGATTATTTAAAAAATCGTTAATCATTCAAAACATGATACGTATCATATTTAAAACACACATTTTTTTGATGAAATTCATAAATAAATCGAGATTTCTTCTATTATTAAGCTAGGAATTTGGATATTCCATGTCGGTTTATCTTATGCATTGAATTCGAATAGTTATATATAGGGGTGTAAAAAGCTAACCCGACGTGTAAAATTTACTGAAATCGACTCAAGTTAAAATTGATTTTGACCTACACCGTGACGATCCGAAATCGACTCGAGTCGGAACTGGTGTTGACCTGAACCCGAGTTGGACCTGGAAATTGTGGACCTGCATCCGACCTGAGAACGACCTGAACCCGAATTAAACTGAAAATATGATATCCGAACCCGAACTGCATCCAACTGATATGAACCGGAACCCGAGATTGACCTGATAAATAACTGCTATTACCCGACCTGTTTTCAATCTGACATGTTATGAATCTGACCTGTAATTGACTCAACCTGTAAATAATCCGACATGTTAAAGTGATCTCATATTATCCTGACTTATAAGTGAAATTACAATTAATATAATTATCTTATTTTAAATTTATAATAAACTTATAATAATTAAATTATTATGATAATTAAATTAATATGATTACTTTTTGAAATTTTATCATAAATTATTTTGATAATTAAATTAATATGATTACTTTTTAAAATTTAGTTTTATATTAATTATAATTTGTATATTATAAATTTGATTTTTATGTTAATTTCAATTCATAAATTTCTTTATATTTCTTATATTATAAATTTTATTTATAATCACTAAATTAAATTTAAATATTATCTTATTGAACTTGATTTTATTAAATTATATTAACTTAGTTAAAATATTCATAAATCTAATTTACTTTTAATGTGAAAATTGATTAATAATTTAAGTAAACTTAACTTGAAATTTTAAAATCAAAATATATTAGTTGAAATGATGGACTTATTAAAGATTAAAAATTTGAATAACATTACAAATACTAAAAAAATATTTATAAATGAAGGTAATTTTATTACACTTGAAAACACTAAAATTACAATAAAATCAACTAAACAAAATAAATTTATGTTGAAATAAATGCTCTCAAATCTTATAGCTAATGTTTACAAGGCTAAAAAGCCTAAATATACTACCAAAAATATCATCATCAAGCTTTTATATTTAAATGTTGCCAACATGTTTAATTATGGACAACTTTATAGCTTTAAAAGCCAAAATACCACCAACATAATTCAACATGATAACTATTTAGATAAAAATTTATAAGGTTCTAAAATTGATTTAAGTCAGACCAACAACAATAATTTACAAGGCATCAGTGAGTAAAAGACAGCAGCAACCGGCAAGCATCAATGTACCAATTCAGCAAGCATCGTTGCATCGATTCAGCAACCATCCTGCATTAAGAAAGCATACAATTAGTGGTAAAGCCAAAGGGAATTCAATGGCCAACAGTGCCAAACATTTCCGATTTTACCAACCCCTACAAATATCAAGTAGAAGCAAGCAATATTAAACATAAGCAACAATATAAAATAGAATAAAGTAGAATCAAGCACCAAGTATTGCATCTTATAAGGCAGTAAGGCACCCTACAAAAGAAAATAATTATTAATGAACTATTTGAAACTTTTATTAAATAAACATAATAAATATAAAATATTAAGTTACCTTTGAAGGGAATAAAGAAGACAAATCTCCAATTCGAATTATTTCAGGGAACTTTAAACACCTTCAAAATTACAAAGAAAAAACAAAATAATTAATAAACAATTTGAAATATTAATGACATTAACATAAAAAACAATTTGGATTACCTTTACAACGAAGACTCATTAACCACATAAAGGTATTCTTCGTTCTTATCCTCTGACTCAAAACCATACAACCAATTACGGGTTATTACAAAAATCTCAACATTTTTAGGTAAGAGTTTAGCTCTTAATTTGTTCAAAATTCGACCTCCCATACTAAAGGAGGATTCGGATGCAACAAAAGTAATTGGAATAACCAATATCTCTCGCCATGCGAGAAAGTACCGGATATGAAATACTTTGATTTTTCCAGTAATCCAAAATATCAAAATCAGTTTCTCCAGTATGAGAGACAAGAGACAAACTGATATAAGAATTAACATCAGATCGTCCACTCCTTGAAGCAGCTAATTAGCATCGAAAGTCTAAAAATTAAAAGAAAAAGATTAGTAAATGAAAACAAGAAATAAATAAGATAAATTCAACTTAAAACTGTAATTACTAACATGAAATAGATATGATTTTCTAAAAGCTCGAGGCTGATTGGAACTTGACTCACTTCTGCCCAAGGATTTGATACTTTGGACAGAAGAAGAAGAGGAAGAACCACAAGGTGCATTTTTTGGAAGAAAAATACATATAAGTCAAGAAACTCATTATAAATGAGACTTACCCTCCTTTGAACCTCATCCTCAACATAAAGAATATTGTACAACTCTTTCAGAAGTTGTAATTTATATCGAGGATCAAGTAAAACGACAAAAGACAGAATCATTGAGTGATCAGACCAATATTTCTCAAATAGTTCAAGCATGAGTTTAGCCATTACAGAAATACCTTCACGGGGATCATTATGAGCATCACACAATAATTTTTCAATTGAAACAACATTAGCCAATACAAGTTAGAAGTGGGATACTTAGAACCAGATAACAGAGTAGTAATTTCATAAAAAGGCTCAAGAAAATCACAGATTGTTTGAACAATTTCCCACTCATGATCAGTAATGAAATCTAACTCATTTTCCCTATTAACAAATAAATTAATTGATAATCTAGCCTCAAGTGCCCTATGAACCATCAAGTAAGTAGAATTCCATCGAGTAGGAACATCCAATACTAACTTACCAGAAAAAGAAGTATCACAGTCTTTAACAGCTAATTCAAATGCACAAAGTCGAGAATCAGAAGAATCAATAAACTTAACAATCTCACACAATTTATTAACAGAAGAATCAATTACCTTCAAACCGTTTTGAACTATCAAGTTCAAAATGTAGGTACCACATCTTATATGGAAGTATTTACCATTGCATGGAAGAGGAAAAATGACATTCAAATCATCTTTCAGTCTCCTGACCATTTTATCATTTGCAGAAGCATATCAAGTGTAATGGTAATTTTTTTTCAAGACCCCACTCCATATCATCTTTTTAACAAACTTAAATATTGACTCCCCATCATGAGGAGGAGGAAAACGACGAAAATTAAGAATTTTATACTGAAGTTCAACATAATGAGCAGTAAGAGCAAAATAAGAACGTGAAGTGCAGACATATCAACCATCACATGTAAAACAAGCACGACTTGAAACAGTATGCATTGAATCAAGTAGCAATTTCTTATGTTTTTCATGCTCCAACATGCAATACTTAGTAACAGTATACCTAGATATATCCTTAACATAAGAATTAAGATAATGATGTAAATCCCTAAGCTTTTCATGCTCAACAATACTATATGCATAACCATGACACATAATAACCTCAACAAACAATTCATAGTATTTGTTTTGATCAAAAAAAGCTACACTACCAGGATTTTCAGTAAGAAAATTCTTATATGCTTGGTATTTCTCAGTATGCCTTTTAGGGTTAGATGTATCAATATAAGAATCAGCTTTATACCTTTTCACTTTGCAATACTTACACTTGGCATAAATAGAAACCATCATCATATTTGGTGAATGTGTAATAGTCCCAAACATGAAAGGGTCTTCTCCCAAAATCGGATGAACCAGTGGACTTCCTCTTAGATGATTATTTAAATCAATTGCTTCAGACAGTATATCATTTACATCCCTTTGCAAAAAAACCATGGTTTGTTTACATTATAACAATAAACCAGTATATCATTTACATCAACATCAATAAACCAGTACATCATTTACATCAACAACAATAAACCAGTACATCAACAGCAATAAACCAGTACATCATTTACATCAACAGCAATAAACCAGTATATCATTTACATCTACAGCAATAAACCAGTATATCATTTACATCAACATCAATAAACCAGTACATCATTTACATCAACAACAATAAACCAATACATCATCTACATCATCATCAATAAACCAGTACATCATCTACATCAACAACAATAAACCAATACATCATTTACATCAACATCAATAAACCAGTACATCATTTACATCAACAACAATAAACCAGTATATCATTTACATCAACAACAATAAACCAATATATCATTTACATCAACAACAATAAACCAGTCTATATCTATATATATATATAAGCATATACAAAGAAATGAATGAGCAGTTTACCTCTTTCAGAATGATTGTCATTCTGATCTGTTGGGTTTAGACCTACAAAACAAATAAATAATAAATTAATTTGAATATTAAAATAAAAATGAAAAATGAAAAAAAGAATGAGAAATACATGAACCTGAGTAATTCAACTTGTACGACAAACTATCCATGAAACCGTAGGAAAAAAATAAGGTTTCGAATAGTTTGGGTTCGAGTTTGGGTTTGGGTTCAGATTGGGTTTGGTTCGGGTTTGAGTTTGTTTGGGTTAGGTTAGGGTTAGGTTAAGGTTCAAGTTAGGGGTTAAGGAAATGAATAATGGTTTAAGGTTAGGAGTTAGAGAAGATGAACAGTTTGAGTTTTGGTGTTTGATCGAAAAACCAAGTTGGTTTTAAGTTTTGGGTGTTTGTAAGGATTTGGGGAAGAACACGGATGAACAATAGATGAATTTGTGGGTGTTTGATCGAAAAAACAGAAATGGATTGTGTTCAGTGTTTTTAAGATCAAATGAGGGTTTTGGGAAGAACTGGGATGAACAAATGAAGAACACAGATGAACACCGATGAAAATTTGGGTGTTTGATCGAAAAAACATGAAATGGTTTGTGTTTAGGTGTTTTTGAAGATCAAATGAGGGTTTTGGGGAAGAACTGGGATGAACAAATGAAGAACACGGATGAATATTTGGGTGTTTGATCGAAAAAACACGAAAATGTTTTGGTTTTGGTATTTTTGAAGATCAAATGAGGGTTTGGGGAAGAACTTGGATGAATAAATGAAAAACATGGTTTATTTTCTAGAGAGAAGACGTAGGATTTTGAGAGAATCGGAGAGATAGAGAGAGAGAGCAAAATAACGAAATGAAAAAATAGAGGAAAATGCTGAAAATGGAAAAAATGCCTTTTATACGGGTTCGTTTGGGTTTCGGGTTTGGGTATGACATGCGTGTTTTTTAACTTTGTGTGGCATTGTAGTGTGGTCTCCTAGTTTTAAATTTGTTCAATTTAGTCCAAATTTAATGATGCAATATACTAATTTAAGCTTCATATTTCAACTTTTTCAATTTAGTCCAAATTTATATTATAGTTTATTAATTTAAGCTTCATATTTAAAATTTGTTCCATTTTAACCTTATATATTTTCCTATTCTTTCAATTAATATATATGTTTATATTAATAAATTAATATATAGGTTATAATATACTAATGAACTTTTCAATATATAGTTTATATATGCTATATAATTTATATATACTAATGAACTATAATATATAGTTTGTATATACCATATACTATATAGGTTATATATATTAATGATCTATATAATATATAGTTTGTATATACCATATATTATATAGGTTATATATACTAATGAACTATATAATATAATTTATATACTAATGAAAATATATAATGTATAGTTTATATATACCATATAGTTTATATATATTATGTAGTTTATATATGCTAATAAACTATATAATGTATAGTTTTATATATAACATATAGTTTATATATACTAATGAACTACATAATATATAGTTTATATATATTATATAGTTTATATATACTATAGTATAAATTATTTTATATAGTATATAAATATCAACTATAGTATATAGTTTATATGATTTTTATATATAGTTCATATGTAAATTATACTATATAGTATACATAATTTATATATATATAATATATAATATATAAATATAGTATGTAGTATAAATAAATATAAACTATAGTTTATATATATAGTATATATTATATAAATAGTTTATATAGTTCACTAATAAACTATATATATAGGTCATATGTAAACTATATAGTTTATATATATAGTTCATATGTAAACTATAGTTCATATATAAATATCAACTATAGTATATATATTGTTTATATGTAAACTATATAGTTTATATAAATAGTATAAAATATAGTATATAAATATAAACTATAGTATGTAGTATATAAATATAAACTATAATTTATATATTATATATAGTATATACTATATAAATAGTTTATACAATTCACTAATAAACTATATATATAGGTCATATGTAAACTATATAGTTTACATAATTTATATATATAGTTTATATAGTTTATACATATAGTTCATATGTAAACTATATAGTATATATAGTTTACATATAGAATAAGTTAGTTTATATTGTTTATATATAGTTTAAATACTACTATCTATAAACTATATAATTTATATATAATTCAATAAATTAACCTTAAATCATAAACTCTAAACCTTAAACTATATATACTATATATAAACTATGTAGTTTCTATATAGTTCAATAGTTCATATATAAATTATATAGTATTTTAGTTTATACATAGTATATATAGTTTATACATAATATATATATATAAACTATATAGTTTATATATATAATACATATACTTTATATATAGAGAAAATCGCCTCAGTGACCAAAAAAAAGTTATAATATACGATTTTAACCAACTTTTTTTGGATTTGCCAAAATGACCAACAAAATCGCAACGCGAAATAAAAATCGCAACGCGATCCCCAGAATCGCAAATCAGTTTCCAAAATCGCAACGCGATTCTTGAAAATCGCAATGCGATAGTACAAATTCGCATTGCGATTTTCCAAAATCGCAACGCGAATATTAAAATCGCAACGCGAACACATAAATCGCAACGCGTATCCGTAAATTGCAACGTGTATCCGTAAATCGCAACGCGTATGGGTAAATCGCAATGCGTATCCGTATATCGCAACGATAATCCGTAAATCGCAACGAGAATCTGTAAATCGCAACGATAATCCGTAAATCGCAACGAGAATCTGTAAATCGCAACGATAATCCGTAAATCGCAACGAGAATCTGTAAATCACAACACTGAAATTTTGGGTATATAACACTGAAATCATAAACTAAATCCCTAAATCGCAACTCATTCCATCTCCATCTATCACTCTCTCCGGCGACATCCGTTCCTATATCCAACGACATCCTTCCCAATCGGCAAAGGTTTAGTTCGCAGCTCGTCTGTTTAGTAAATAATTACAACCATGAAATCATCTAATGTTGATCATGTTTGGATAGATTTGTGTTTTGGAGGTCATGGGATAATGTTCATGGTTTTTACAATATATGCCTTTACCCATGAATCTTCAACTAAAATTGTCTTTACAAAAAGTTAACTTATGAAACTCTAATGCTACGTGTTTCAAATAAATTGAATTTAGAGCCCTAAGTGGATTTAGGCTATCTTATCAGAGAAATGGTAAAGTTTATTTGTTAACCGACAATGAAGATGTTGAACGATTCATTGCTTACATTAGTGTTTCACAAGATGATGTTACATTATGTTGTTGAACCTAGAAGTAGTATTGTTGGGTCAGTAGCGGGTAGTAATCAACTAAGTTTTTTCTCAAAACCCACAACCTTTCTCTAATCCAAATCCCAATCAACTTTCAGCACCAAATTCCGGTTTTCGTATTGACCAGTTAGACGATGATGAGCCAACAGAAAAATTGTGAGTACTAGTCAGTATTCGAAATTTGGTCTTGGTCAATATCCGGACTTTGATATGGGTCAATACACGGATTTTGATGATGTTTCAGAAGAAGAAACAGACCATGCGTGTAATGATATTGATATTGGTCAATACCCGAATTTGATGATGAAACAGCCGTTGCCGAAGAATGTATTGTTGATGATAATGAGGAGGAAGTTACTACTGTGAATGAACATGTTGAACATCCATTCTGTAATTCATATAATCCTGAAGAAGAAAAAGAAGAAGAAAAGTCCCCGAAGAAAAAAATGCCACGGGCGATAACTGGAATATGCTAGAATTACTTCAGATACCGGAAGAAGAGTTGATAAAGAAAGCAGTTGATTGTTACACAAAAGTTATTCGTATCAAGAAGATGATTGTTTTGATACAAAGGAAGACTTGAAGATAGCTTTATATACGAAATGTGTGGAAGATGGCTATCAACTAAAAGTTAACAAATCAAGCAAAGATCGTTTCGAAACAAGGTGTATGATTGACAAAAACTGTACGTGCGTATGATTGCAAGAGAATAAAAGATTGCAAAATGTTTCAAGTTAGGACTTTTTATTGATAAACATACATGTTCAAGAACCCAAGTTTTTCCTCACCATAGACAGGCAAACAAAAAGGTGTTGGGTGGTTTTCTGGCTGAGTTAATGTTTTTGAATGGCAGGGTATATCGGGGACATGAAATGACTGACATGAAGCTCGGTTCAAGATTAGTATATCATATTCTCAAGCTTGGAGAGCCAAATGTATGCCTTGGAATTGTTGAGGGGGTCGCCAGAAGCATCGTTTGCCCAACTGCGGCTTATTGTCACAATTTAAAGCTGAAAAATCCTGGTCGGTAACTCATATCAAAACAGATATAGATGGACGCTTTGAGTTGCTGTTTATCGCCATTGGTGCTACGGTTAGTAAATCAATATAATTTTGTTGACTCATTTTTGTTAGTTACATGCATTCACATTTAAATGATTATATTTCTTGTGTATATTATTTTGTAGATTCGTTCGTTATTACTTGCATGCGCCAACTATTATAGTTGACGGAGCACTTTGAAAGGTCGAACCTTGAGTAAACTTATTAGCAGTAGCCATGGATGCTAACAATGGGATATTGCCATAGCTTACGGGTTGGCAAATCTGAAACCTCTGATTCATGGACATGGTTTATGGGGCATCTTAGGGATTGCATAGGTCCTATTAGCAATCTGACAATCATATCCGATAGGGCAAACTCATTGACAACACTGTTAGAAGGTGTTTCCCAGATGCTTTTCATGGACTTTGTGGTGTTCATTTGTATAGAAATCTAAATCAAGGTCTGCTGGTATAAAAAGCACAAATGGACATACTGGAAGGCTGTAAAAGCTTATCGGGAAGTGGATTTCAATAAGCATATAAATTGTTTAAGACGTGTTTGCCTCAGTGTGCTCAACACTAGAAGATGTCGGGTTTGAAAGATGGTCAAGAGTACATCAACTTGGAGCAAGATATGGTTTCATGACGTCTAATAGTGCAGAATCAATCAACGCTCTAAGTCGTCATTCCCGGAAATTACCCATTACTATGTTAATGGAGTTTTTTCGAGCCTCTATTCAACAGTGGTACTACAAGAAAAGAAACCATGCAGGTATTATTTCTTGAATTCGTAACTTATCATATTTATATTTACTAAGTATGTTTATTTAAATTTACAGGAACATTGGAACATCGTGTTACACCATGGACTGAAAAAAAGATAACGAAACGTGTTTGAAGTCAACGTCATGGAGAGTTGAACCATGTTCAAACACTTTGTTTCAGTACTGAATAATAACTTAAATGGGCTAGTCGATCTAAATGCAAAGACGTGTAGTTGTATGAAATGGCAAACATCTGGTTATCCGTGTGGCCATGTTATAAAATTGCTCTTCATTTAAACCAAGATGATTCAAGCGCATACGCTATGGATTGCTACACTACAGAAGTTTACGACAGACTTATGCCGAGATTGTCTACCCTATCCACATCCTTCTGAGTGGACATACCAGATGACTACAAACAGTTTTGCCACCAGCCATGGACAGAAGGCTACCTGGCCGACCAAAAAGTCACGATCGTATACCGTCTAAGGTGAAGAGAAGAAGAGATCGACATGTAGTCGGTGCAAGGAAAGTGGTCATACAAGGTTGACATGTGGATCACCAGTGCCATCAAAATATCTTTTCCTCTACCAAAATGGATCCTCATCAAAATCCAAAGCTCATGGTGTCAAGCAAAAGGCAATCATCTTTAAAATCCCAATCACAATTGGCTTCACCTTTGGGACTGTTAACTTAGGTGATTTTTAAATGCAAAACGTTGTATTATGTGGATTTATGTGAACTTTTAACATTTTCAGTTGAATTAATGACTCAGGCCAACCATTTGACTTAACCAACTCTTGTTATTCAGTTGTTATCACTATTAGGCATGCATTTGACTATCGCAACACGGAAATTACAATCGCAACGAGAGAATCGCAATGCGAAATGAAAATCCCAACATGAAAATCGCAATGCGGAAATGAAAATCGCAACGAGAGAATCGCAATGCGAAATGAAAATCGCAATGCGAAATGAAATCGCAACGAGAGAATCGCAATGCGAAATGAAAATCGCAATGCGAAATGAAAATCGCAACGAGAGAATCGCAATGCGAAATGAAAATCGCAATGCGAAATGAAAATCGCAACGAGAGAATCGCAATGCGAAATTATAAACGCATTGCGATCTCTCGTCGCGATTTTCATTTCCGCATTGCGATTTTCATTTCGCATTGCGATTCTCTCGTTGCGATTTTCATTTCGCATTGCGATTTTCATTTCGCATTGCGATAGTCATTTTTGCCTTCAACATAATGCAGATTGAAATCAACAAAATCAACCATTACATTTCAATCAATTAAACAAGCACAAATAGAATTATGTTCGCATCAATTACACAGATCAACTTTTACAAATCATCTTTTACAAATCAATTAAACAATCAAAAAATAAGCAATAATTCTTATTTCCGATCATCTACTATTGAATCAACTTTTACAAATCAATTAAACAATCAAAAAACAATCAATTAAACTATTGAATCAACTTTTGCAGCCATACATCATTTTCACGCAGTTCACTTCTGAGATTAACCTGCAGAAACCAACATTTGCTCAAACAACACTTTCTACACATCTAAAACCTACAAACAGCAAATTGAATTCTAGGTACTTAACCAACATTTTCAAACCAAAAGTATATAAACTTACAAATTTTATGGACATTTTTATAACGCGGATGCAGGTAGCAGCGTCTCGTATATATCGATTTAGCCATATAATGCCGAACCACAAGCCTACTGCAGCTCTATCTCTATCGGTGGGAGGTAGATACTTGATGCTTCCCGTCGTCAAACGCTCCAACGCCAAGCATACGAGAGGAACACAATCTCCTCTGGCTCCGCTCGTTTGTTGTGGCGCGGTCCGTCTCTAATAACTAATATTGAGCTTCTTTGGCTTCTGTTTCCAGAACGAGTCCAATAATTGATCGCATCCAAGAATTTAGCCAAATGAGAGCTCCATCCCTTAATAACATCTCTTAAATCAGCCAATGATATGTAATTTATCATGCTATACACTATTGTCTTAAGGGATGGGAGCTGAAGCTCGACGAGAATCCAATGTTACGTTCCAAAACAGGGATAAACACCTGCAATCATAAGTAATAATTCATTCATTTGCGCACTTATTTCATAAACCTTTAAACTCAATCTAAAATAAATACTAACCTTATCGACCTCCCACCATGCAGGATAAAGTTTAGCTTGTCCATTGCCCAAATCAAATGATTCATCTCGTGCATTCTTCAAGTGAACGGCGTGAAAAGACGTCGGCATAATTGTATATCGTATATTTTATTTTTCTTAAGTTTTCTTATTATTAGAAGACGTGTCACCCACGCATCGATATGCTGTTTACAAAAAAAGACATATATTAGTGACTTACATAAATTTAAAAAAAATTAATCAAATTGAAATATAAGAAAAATATAAGACTACCCCCCATCGAAATAGCCATTGTCTTCGACCCCTAATAATACGCCCCACCAAGACCGATCAAGCAACAAATAGATATCATCGGTGAGCTTGCATATGTCAGTGAACACCCCTGGCTCCGCTCATGTAGATAAAAATCAACAGCGGTCTTAGCCCAAAGGGTGTTATCCAGAATTGTGTACCGGTAGTTGTTCCCTCTCCTCTTCAGATACCGGTATGGTACTGGCCGGTAACTCATACGAGCCAACTTGAATCCATCATGTCCGGCACGTCAGAGGGTTTCTCAAGAAGCCTACATATGACGCCATGTGAATCGGGCTCTTGAATGGTGGGAGGGACCTCTTCAATGATGAAAGTGGCCTCTTGAACGGTGGAGGGGACTCTCGAGGAATGATAGGGGGGGCCTCTTCAACGATAGGAGTGGACTCTTGAGGATGACAGGCCAGTCGGGCTTCTTCTTGCGGTGTCTTCGCACTATTGGGGTGTACGAGACTTAATAGCACGTGCACGCTGTCTGATGCGTGAACTCCGTCGTGCAAGCATACCCCGTAAAGCATCCACTCTATCGGGCCGCTAATAATTAAATACAAAAATCAGTAAATAAACATACATGATATTTAAACAGTGAAAACAAAGACAATATGTTTCAAACTTGATTGTATTCACCCAAGTCAATTATTCTATCATAGTTCACAAAATGCATCAGATAACAAAGAAAATAGTTTCAAACTAATACCCTGAAGTTAGTATTTGTCTTTGTTTTGTCTATTGGTGAAGTAATGCAATCCATTCAAGTTTCAATTTGCAGAAGAAGAAATAGTTTACTTTCGCAACACGAAACTTAAAATCGCAACGCGAAACCAAAATCGCAACGCGAAATGAAAATCGCATTTTGGTTTCGCGTTGCGATCTTGTCGTTGCGATTTTGGTTTCGCGTTGCGATTCTGTCGTTGCGATTTTCATTTCGCGTTGCGATTTTGGTTTCGCGTTGCGATTTTAAGTTTCGTGTTGCGAAAGTAACTATTTCTTCTTCTGCAAATTGAAACTTGAATGGATTGCATTACTTCAACCAAAAGACAAAACAAAGACAATACTATTTCACAGTGTTAAAGAATACACAGTTTAGCAGAATTGGCAGCAACCGAACAAATTTACTTTCAACCAAAAGACAAAACAAAGACAAATACTTTTCACAGTGTTAAAGAATACACAGTTTAGCAGAATTGGCAGCAACCGAACAAATTTACTTTCAACCAAAAGACAAACAAAGACAAATACTATTTCACAGTGTTAAAGAATACACATTTTAGCAGAATTGGCAGCAACCGAACAAATTTACTTTCAACCAAAAGACAAAACAAAGACAAATACTATTTCACATGTTAAAGAATACACAGTTTAGCAAGAATGGGCAGCACCGAACAAATTTACTTTCAACCAAAAGACAAAACAAAGACATTAACCTCATTAAGTTAAATATGGAAAATCTTAAACTTACCTCGTTGCGTAGAGTATGAACCTCATTCTGCAACGATACTATCATCTCACGTAGAGCGGCAACCTCACCACGTAAAGTTGACACCTCCACACGCCATGCACCATCGTTATCGCGTAGAGTACCGATCTCCTCACGCAAGGCATTGACCTCATCACGTAACTCCCTTGACTCATCCCGTGGAGGTGGAGGTGGAGAACAGGGAGATAGGAGTCGTGGCATCTTTGCCGGTCGCCTATCATGAGGTGATGGTGGAGAAAGGCTCGATGATGTGACGGGATAGGTGATGGCTCTCGTTCTAGAGGTGTATAGTCGGGTCGATCGGGTGATGGCTCTAGGTGAGGTGATGGCTCTCGAATTGGAGAAGGATGCTGCTCATCATCCGTGCCATCAAAAAACTCTGACTAGCTGCCACCAATCAGTGGCAAGCTCTTCCTCCGTGGGGTGTCAGTCTTTGTAATGGAATGTTGGCCTCCTAAAATATAAAAACTCAAACAAAGTTAAACGTCTACTATTAATAACTTGTTATATATATATGAAAGTATTTCTGTTAACTTACATATATTTATTTGTCGCATATGGTATTAAGTCTTCCCAATCCAACAGAGTTTTCCTCTTCCAGGAAATAGCCCTGGGAATATCATTGACGTTTTTATTGCCTATGTACGCATGGGGGAAAGCCTCGAATATCCAAATCTACAAACAATATAATAACAAAATTAGTAATTGTTAAATAATTAATTATAATTTTAGAAAACATTATATAGAAATTCTTACCTTAAAGGCCCAAACAAAGCCTGACAAAGTGTATTTGGACCCATCGCCCCACAAACTTTTGCGGTCATCAAAGGCAGACGACAACTTAGTCCAGGTAGCTTTCATATACGAACCCCACGGAAACAGATTCCATGCATTCAGGTCCTCTACCAATATATTAGCTCCCGTGAATAGTTGTCTGGCCTCTCTGCCTAAAAAGCCGGCATACACAAGTAATGACATACTCGGACAACATCGACGTCATCCATCCGAGTGAAACCAGCTTTCTATTAAACAATTTCTTTAGGTCGTCGACATATGGTTCGGCTTCTCCATTGACTCATCCGGAAAAAACCCGGGATAACCATGATGGGCGGCGATATGACGAGTGTACCGGCCTACATCATCGTGTCCGAATCGTAGACCAGTGATTAAGCAACTCCTTCCGCCCAAAACAAGTATACGCTGGTGAAAATGAAACATATCTCTTCTCCCCCACCACGTTGTATACTGTCGGGTAGATTTGATGTCATGGTCTGAAGCCACAAATGGTTGGTATTTTTGAAGATCAAATGAGGGTTTTTGGGGAAGAACTTGGATGAATAAATGAAAACATGGTTTATTTTCTAGAGAGAAGACGTAGGATTTTGAGAGAATCGGAGAGATAAGAAGAGAGCAAATAACGAATGAAAAAAAATAGAGGAAAATGCTGAAAATGGAAAAAAATGCCTTTTATACGGGTTCGTTTGGGTTTCGGGTTTGGGTATGACATGCGTTTTTTAACTTTGTGTGGCATTGTAGTGGTCTCTAGTTTAAATTTGTTCAATTTAGTCCCAAATTTAATGATGCAATATACTAATTTAAGCTTCATATTTCAACTTTTTCAATTTAGTCCAAATTTATATTATAGTTTATTATTTAAGCTTCAATTTAAAATTTGTTCCATTTTAAACTTAATATTTCCTATTTTTCAATTAATATATATTTTTTATTAATACTTATATATAGGTTTATAATTACTTAATATTAATATATAGTTTATATATTGATATACCATATCTTATATAGGTTATATATCTAATGAACTATATATATATATTTTATATATACTATGAAATATATATAATGTATAGTTTATATATACCATATAGTTTATATATTATGTAGTTTATATATGCTAATAAACTATATAATGTATAGTTTTTATATATAACATATAGTTTATATATATAATGAACTACATAATATAGTTTATTATTATATTTTATATTACTATAGTAAAATTATTTATATAGTATATAAATATCAACTATAGTATATAGTTTATATGATTTTTATATATAGTTCATATGTAAATTATACTATATAGTATACATAATTTATATATATATATATAATATAAATATAAACTATAGTATGTAGTATAAAATATATAGTTTATATATAGTATATTATATAATAGTTTTATAGTTCACTAATAAACTATATATATAGGTCATATGTAAACTATATAGTTTTATATATATAGTTCATATGTAAACTATAGTTCATATATAAATATCAACTATAGTATATATATGTTTATATGTAAACATATATTTTATATAAATAGTATAAAATATAGTATAAATATAAACTAGTATGTAGTATATAAATAAACTATAATTTATATTATATAGTATATACTATATAAATAGTTTATACAATTCACTAATAAACTATATATAGGTCATATGTAAACTATATAGTTTACATAATTTATATATATAGTTTAATAGTTATAATATAGTTCATATGTAAACTATAGTATATAGTTTACATATAGAATAAGTTAGTTTATATTGTTATATATTTAAATACTACTATCTATAAACTATATAATTTATATATAATTCAATAAATTAACCTTAAATCATAAACTCTAAACCTTAAACTATATATATATATATATATAAATTATATAGTTTATATATTAATAAACTATATAATTTATATAAACTATGTAGTTTCTATATAGTTCAATAGTTCATATAAATTATAGTATTTTAGTTTATACATGGTATATATAGTTTATACATAATATATATATATATAAACTATATAGTTTTTATATATAATACATATACTTTATATATAAAGTATATATATATATATATATATATATATATATTAGTGTTTTAATTTTTTTCTCAACTTTTGAAATGAATGCAATTTAGTCCATTTTACAATATTTTTCATATTTGATCCCTTTGTGTTGTTTAATTTATTTAAATTTTTATTTTTAATTTCATATTTGTTCAATTTAGTCCTCCAAATTTTCTTAGCATCTGAAATTGACACATACTTATTATTTATTTCTATTTTTTAATGGCCCATAACTTTTTAAATGAGTTTAACTTAGTACTTTTTGTATTAATTTCAACCTCAAAATTTAAAATTATTTTGATTCAATCCCTCATCAATGTGTATTGTTTAATTATTTAAATTTTTATTTGTAATTTCATATTCATTATTTAGTCCTCCAAATTTATTTGCATCTGAAATTGACACATGCTTATTACTTATTTCTATTTTTTAATTGGCCCGTAACTTTTTAAATGAGTATAATTTAATACTTTTTTGTATTAATTTCAACCTCACAATTTAAAATTATTTCAATTTGATCCCTCATCAATGTATGTTTTAATTTATTTAAATTTTTATTTGTAATTTCATATATTCAATTTAATCCTCCAAATTTTTTTGCAACTGAAATTGATCCATACTTATTATTTATTTCTATTTTTTAATTGGCCCAGAACTTTTTAAATGGATATAATTTAGTATTTTTTGTATTAATTTCAACCTCACAATTTAAAATTATTTCGATTTGATTCCTCATCAATGTATGTTGTTTATTTAATTTTTTATTTGTACTTTTTTATTTGTTCAATTTAATTCTTAAATTTATATTTTTCATAAAATTAAACAATGATTATTTATATTCTTAGTAATTTACTTTAATCATATACAATTACAAATTGCAATTCAACGATCGAGAAAGACGAAAATAATTAATCCAAAAATAAATTAACTCGATTTGAACTCAATCCGTATCTGATAGAGATCAAACCATTTTATCTGCCAATGATGTGACCCGATCTGAACGAGATCCGCCTGAAGTTCATCCGAACCTGAATTAACATGCTTTTTAACTGCTTCGGACCTGAACTTGCATCCGAACTGAAAGTAACCCGAGTTGAACCCGAACTGTACTTGGTGTAAAATCAACTTGTAAATAACCCGACCTGATTTGACCTGGACCCGACCTTATCCGATTCGAAGCATCAATTTACCTGACTTGACATGTATCCGATTTTATCCGACCCGACCCAACCCGACAAGATTCGACTGAAACTTGAACAATTACCCGATTTTACAAACCTAGTTTATACGTAGAATGTGTGTCGATTGGTTTTAAAAGTTATGTACATGAACAATGAAAAAATTAAAAGAATGAGAGGTTTTTCTATTACACGTATTGTGTAGTCATGTTCATGTGAAAATTTACTCCTATAGAAGCAGCCCTAAACTAGGTCTTCTTCATTCTTTGTAATCTGTAACATCTTAATGCTATTAATCACCTAATAAAATCCTGTCAACTATCATCAATGTCTATAAGAATGGTTGTTTCACAACTCACACCTCAGTTTGACTCAGGAGATCCATATCCATAAGGATTCTTGCTGGCCCAATTCCACTGATCCCTGCACATTTCTTCAATGCCATATTTACCCTGCAACAATCACACTAGTTATAACACCTCTTCCCTTGTGAACTAAAATGTCTCTGCTTTTTCATATGTAGGCCTTACCTCCAGTTCAATTCCCGCTCCGCCTTTTTGAAGCATACATGATTCGGCATCACCGGGTCGACGTCCAGCCACAATAGGTATTTTCTGATAAAAAGTGGAAATTTCAGTATTTTAGCTCATGTAATTGTCCTAGTTAAACTGTGGGACACAACGGAACAAGGAAACAAATACCTTCCCGGATGCCTTTTCAAAGGCAGTAACCATTTCTAAAACTGATGTTCCTTTACCAGTTCCTAAGTTGTATACCTCACAACCTATAACAGCAGTGCTAATATTTTTAAAGCCAATTCGATTTAAATAGTTGCAAATACAGCAAAAAAGAACGATTAAGAGCGAATCATTTCAACATACGACTCTTCTCTTCTATCATGAACCGAATAATTGTGGCATTTAAACAGTCACGAACACACATTACATAGAAGAAAACAGAACAAAAAAATGCAGACACACCTATTTGGATCAGATAATTTGCGTAGTGCAGCAATGTGGCCATCAGCTAAATCAACAACGTGGATATAATCACGTACCTGAAAAGAGCGAACAAGCCTTCTGTCACAAGGGATCACGACCCAGAATTAAATTTCCCACTAACTTGATATTTAAGTTTCAAGAAACATTGCCAAAGCTAATGCAAAGAACTATCCTAAACTCCTCAAGCATACTGCTTTAAAATGTTGAATGGCACAAACGTCAGTGCCGGAAGGGAGCCTGAGCTTCACGAGGTTGTCTACTCGTTTTAAGGAAGAAAGGGTTGCTTAAAGAAAGATGTTGCTAGTGGAAAATGATTATAGATGGAAGCTAAACGAATTCAACCATACTACAGTTCCTACACGTTGAAAACAAATTCTGAAACATGAAATAAGATCGATTGGAAACTTAACAGTCACAAATAAAAGCTTACCCCAGTACCATCCTTTGTTGAATAATCATTTCCAAACACTGTCAATGCTGGTCTCCTCCCAACGGCAACTTGTTGCACAAAAGGCATGAGATTGTTCGGAATACCCCGGGGATCCTCACCTATATGGCCACTAGGATGTGCACCAACTGGATTAAAATATCTTAGAAGTATGATCTTCCATTCAGGGTCAGAACGATGGACACCGCGACAAATTTCTTCGATGAAAAGCTGAAAGACCAACCATGTCAGATACAAGCAGATGACGCAATGAGAGAAATCAACTGACAAATTCCTAAGTACTCGTAAGATATTCATAGCAAAACTAGTAAAATTGTAATGACTATCCATGGCTCTTTCTTTACCCATACTGCTTCTTAGAGATGCAAAAGAGTATGCACTTGTGATAGGCTCACTGCATACCTTTGTTCGTCCATATGGATTCACTGCAGCCAGGGGAGTCTCTTCTGTACATGGAACCTCCTTTGGCCAGCCATAAACAGTAGCAGACGATGAAAATACAAGCTGAAATGTAATAACTTAGAAGATTGATCAAGTTAATAGGCAACCCTATTCATATGAATAATACAAATTTGTAAAGAACTCTAGGTTCCATAGGGCCAGCCTCAGCAATTAAACGGACGTCTAAGAACATAGCCTTTGAATTGATCGAAAAGAAAACAAAGTGCACTTCTCTTTATCGCTAGTGTTAATGGTTCCTGGGCAATGCAAAGAAATTGTTTTTACATCGATGATGAGGGTAAAGAGAAATACATTTTTACATCCATGAGAAGCCATGACTTCCAACAGGGTGATTGTCCCAATGAGATTGTTGTCATAATAGAGTAATGGTTCTCTACACTTTCACCAACTGCTTTTAGTCCGGCGAAGTGAATCACAGCATCAAACCTGCAATATAACCATGTAATTACCTTAGAGGTTGAGCATGAGGTAAAAGGCAAAAGAAAACTGCATACTGGTTCCTCACAGTACTTTATCTCAGAAAAAAACTTTTCCAGTGCTGATCTATCCCGGAGGTCCACCTGCAGTAGAAAGCAAAGGTTCAAACATTATGTCCATCTCAGATTTGTGGTCAAGACAAATCTTGGATGCATAATTAATATAATACATATAATGACACAAATATTTTGAAAACACTTAACACCAATAATGTTATAATAATTCAACAGCACATGATGAATTTGATTATCGAAAAATCAACAAATTCCCATGAACATTTTATTCTCAAAAGCAAAAACACAGAACAATAGAGACCCTTAACTACAAATTTACAGATGATAAAGGTTAACAATTAAGTACCCAAGTAAAATTAAGGTGAAAAACTTTTCAATATACAGCAACAACAACAACAAAACCCTATTCTCATATGCAATGGGATAAGGGGAGGTAGGGTAGTAGGCTGCCCCAACGCCAGGTTGAGAGTAGCTTCCGTGGAATACCTCCGGCACTCAGAAAATTAAAAATAAAGATAAAATATAATGCATAATAAATAAATAAATACATAGTTGAACAGTCTTTAAATGCAGAGAATGAAACACAGAAGTCAGCGATAGCAAGCTACGAGAAGGAATAAAGTCAATGGGTTAAAACCTAAACTAAGGCAACAATACTCTGCTATCCTAGTTCTAAGCCTTCATAGATTCCAATGACAGAACGTATAAAAATAGAGGTCATGAAATTAGACAGAGATGCTACACCCTATGGCTATGACCCACACTACTTGGCTATTCTGGTATTAAGTCTCCATATTTTCCTATCTGAGGTCATATCCTCGGTAAGGACTAAATCCTTTAAATCAGATCTCAAGCAGTCTATCCACTTCCTCCTTGGTCGTCCTCTCCTTCTGGCACCGTCGACTATAATCGACTCTACCTTCCTGACCGCATCCGACGGTTGTCACCTAAGGACATACCCAAACCACCGTAGTCTTCCCTCCCTCAATTTTTCAGATACAGACACCACCCCAAAGACATCCTAATTGCCGAGTTGGTGTTATATCCCACATACATTCTAATCCATACAACAATGCTAGTCTTATTGCAATTCTATAAAATTTTCCAGACACCTTCTTGTCACACAAACTTTTTAATATCATCCAACTAAAACAATTTCCAATCGAAGGAGAGCTTCACTAACATTCTGGGTAACTGAAAATAAAATAATATCATTGAAACACACCATATAGGCATTTAAAAAACATATATTAGAGATAATATTCACTTGACAACCCAGTAACTCTGTTTAATCAAATTATTAACTCGCTCGATTCTTCAATATATAAACAATTAAAGACCTTACCTCGCGCATTTCAAGTAATCGCTGTTAAATTCTTAAAAACTGTGATAATAGAAAATTAAAAAAAATAGTTAAAAGTAATAATACCCTCAACTATTGGAATAATCGCAATTATTCCAACAAATTATCATCTAAAAAGCAATTGAAAATCACCTAATTTTAGAACAGTTCATGTTGCAAGCTAAAGCAATTCAATTATGAAGGAAACCATCAAGTTAATCAAATTTAAACCAATTAGGCTCCAAATTAGCAGTTTAAGCATACAAACTACATAAGCCTTCCTCAATTGCTAGTCTGGCAAGTGGCAACCAACTCAGCAATCACCATTAAAACATTACAAAGTTACACCGAAACAACTATTCTCTTTTTCAAAAATGAAATTCGACGAGTTCAACGAACCTGGCGAAAAGAATTTTTGCCGAATTCACCGGCGAGTTCTTGGACTCTTTTGATAGCAACGGCGGAGGAATTGTCCAGATTATCAGCGACGACCCCATGTATCCGCCTAACAGCAGCTGCAACACAGTGTGGCTTCCTATATAACCGGCTCCGCCTGTCACCAGAATTGTTGGACATAATGGATCTCACTCAAACCAAGTACCAGAAAGAAAGAAAGAAAGAAACAGAGCAAAGCAGAGGTGAGAAAAACGTAAAACCCAAAGAGAAGATGAAACGGCGTTAGAAGGAAAATGACTTGACTATGAATTAAATGAGACAAAACAAGGGGTGGGGGGAATTTATAGCCAGAAAATCTAAAGGAAAAGGGAAACGTTTATTGAACAAGGGAGGAATTATGATAGGCCACGTTGACAGATTTTTGCGTGCAATCGCATCTTCTGGATATTTTTTTACTTTTATTTAATAATTTTCTTTTCCATAAATTTTGGCCGGTTTTCCAGCAAATTTGGGATTTAAAACTTCGAAATTTAACATTTAATATTAGGATAAACTACATCAGATACCATCACTTTAGGTATTGTATCGTTTATAATATTGAACTTTCAATTTTAACAATTATAGCACTGAATTTTTATTTTGTTTATTTATACCATTGAACCGTTAAATCGTTAACGGCAAGATGGTGCAGCCGAAGGCTATCAATATGGCTGACGACTATTGATATAGAAACCTCATCAAATGAGATTATTTTGATTTGATTGTTGACAATTTAACAGTCTAATAGTAAATTGAAACAAAAATTAAAAATTAATTCTCTAATTGTCAAAATTGAAAGTTAAGTGTATAAACGATACATAGCCTAAAATTTGGTGATATGTAATACAGTTTATCCTTAATATTAAGATATATAAAGCTATAAAAACTAAAATTTTATATCAATTATTTTATAATTAAATAAAAAGAAAACCAAAGTTAATTAAAGCATGGCCTGCTTGCCTGACTGGCTTTTTTTTTTACCAAAACATCGTCAAATAAAAATTATTTTTTATTTTAACACTTATATTTAGGTTTTTTTTAGATTGACATCTTTTTCTCATGTAGGCAGAGGCACAATTTGTAAAAAGTGTTTTCTATTAACTTCTACAAAAGTGGATTAAATTGAATTGAAATGAAAGAAAAGGGAAAAAAGAGCTAAAATATTAGTAAATGTATACAAATTTTATCTAAAAAAATAAACGCTTGTAATGTATGTCGAAACACTTACCAAACTCAAATATCTTAACTTTATGTTTAATTACTCAATAAATGCATCTTTAAATAATTACATTTAAACACGTAAAAGCTCAGATATCTAAACAATTTGATATTTAAAAATGCTCGTGAGCTTCTCAAATCTCATATTACCTAGATATGTGAGTTTTATAATGTCTAAATATAACTTTTTTTAAACATGTATTTATTAATGGATTGAACATAAGGTTAATATACTTGTGTTATTGCCCAGCTTGTGGCTTGTCATTATTGTTATTTTTTAGAGAAAATTCATATTTTTTTCATATTTTTTACTCCTCTTTTTTATTTCATTACAATCCAATCAGATTAACTTGGCAAATCTAACATAATAGCTTCTTACAAAACACATCTTTTTGCTCGTTGCACCTACGTCGTCACCACATGAGTGCAACCTCAGTTAAGTAAACACTACCAATGTTTACCTTCTTGGCATCATTTTCAATGCCCATGGTTCCAAAGTACTGGTCCAAGCCCTAAAGGAAATTCTCCACAACTGTGGGAATCTCTTTCCTTTGAACTTCTCCAGCTTAGGGATATCACCCAAGGCTTTGGGTGCATTAGTTGTCACATTATTTCCGAACACAGCCTTGCACACGAATAACTCATTATTGAGCAGTTTAACCTCCCTTTTCAACTCAACAACATCGGCATCAGAACCCTTTCTTGGTTCCTCAACCTCCTGCCATCACTGTGGCCTCTACGGCATCACCTCGCTCATTCATCTTCACATCAACCCATTGAGTATTGCATGAACCTCCTCCTAATACTCTCCAA
The DNA here is from genome assembly GCF_006381635.1 of Hibiscus syriacus. NCBI lineage: Eukaryota > Viridiplantae > Streptophyta > Magnoliopsida > Malvales > Malvaceae > Hibiscus > Hibiscus syriacus. The sequence goes on along the minus strand of NW_024062858.1, from coordinate 1,263,742 downwards.
GGACTCCAACTTCTCGAGATCCAATGTAACATCCCAAAAGTTAGGCCAATGACCAAAATAGATTTTTTGGCAATTTAGTGACCAATCTCAGAAAAGATTGAAAGTTTAGGGACTTAAATGAAAAGTGTGGATGTTGGATTTAATAACAAAGTTTGGAAATAATAAGGGTATTATGATCATTTTCAGGGAATATTTTTATTTCCCTTTATAAAGGGTAATAAACACGTGGGAATGAGATAATTTCTCCAGAGCATTCTTCAATCTTCTTCTTCCCCTCTCCACTGTGAAGTCTTGTATAAGGTAAGTGGGTCTTCAGTTGGTTAATTCTTCATTTTAAAACTTGTTTTGATTCTTGGAATTTAAGAAAGATTAAGGAAAACTTTAGGTGGCTTAAAACTCAAAGATCAACAAGTTATGAGAAATTAAGAAAAATGAGTTTTTAAGTGATTATTTGAAATAGAAGGAGTGAATAGATTTTTAAGTTGAATTTGACTTGTCAATGAGTGAATTAAGAAATATGAAGTGTTAGAATTAGAATTTGTACATGTTGAAATTTGAGTGTGATTCTTGAATTCTATGTAGAGAATTAGATTTTGAAGTTAAAGATGTACTGAATGAGTATTAATGAGTTTAAGCATGTATATGTAAGTTAAGAATAAGAAAGGGGCTGATATGAAGCAATTGAGCTGAAATGAAGTAATTTTCGGAATGAAAATGTGATTTATGGGTTAGGGGTATCGGTACCTATTCAAAAGGTACCGATACCCTCTAATATGAAAAATTACAGAATGCAATGAGGGTACTGATACCCTAAGTAGGGTATCGATACCCCCTAAAGGAAAAAGGTGAATATGGTTTATTAAGTTTGTTTAAGTTGTTAGTATCGAATACAAGGTGTAGGCATCTAATAATTGCCTTAAAATGTGTAATTATGTAGATACAGAGCCTAAATGAGTTCTGGAACCATTGTCAAATAAGATCGATCAGGGGAAAAGATAAGAGATTGATATTGACTAGTGAGGCCAGGTGAGTGCATATCAGTGATGTATGATGAATGGAAACAAGACTCGCGATGAGTCTATTTCCTATGGTAGTATGTATGAAATCATGAGCATGATCATGGGTGTAAGATGAGTATATGTGATATTTGTGATTATATGTATTACATGATTTATATGTGTGTGTGACTATATAATGGTGATACAAACCTATAGGATAAGCACTATAGAAACTATGATATATGAGTTATAAAATGAAGAACTATAAAATCCCTATGAGAAGGATTATAGGTGTTATATGAAACTGAATTAAATAAATAGAGTAAACTAGTATTTTAAATATGATGGGATAAGTGATATAAGTCATATGTTATTGTAAAGGTTAATGTAATAAATCATGTAAACTGGTAAAAGAGAAATGAGATAAGAATTACCTATAAGATTCAAATAAGATTATATGAATAAGTAGTGTAAATTGTATAAGGGAGACTTAGATATTATACGATTTAAGCATGAAATGAACATAAGATATAGTCAGGTAAAATTATTATGTGATATGAGTATATGAATATGTTAGTTAAGTAATATAGGAAGGTCGATATGTTAAATGAAACTATGATCTAAAACTGTTAGATGTTTTATATGATATGAATTATAGTACCAAAGTACTTGAATCATATGAAAATGTTCTACGTGTAAGTGAACCATGTGTTTATATGTATATGTGAATGTGATTTATATGACAATGAGCTATGTGAAAGAACTATGAGACTATGTGTATATGTGAATGTGTAATAACATAGATATTAATGCCTATATTATGTGACATAAGAGCTAGAGGTATAGTTGACATGCCAAGAGTCGAGGGTTTACGCGATCCTTCGGACATATATGTATCCTTTGGAACATCTATGAGGTTTTTGAGACATACTTGGTCTTTATAACATGTATATTTCTTAAGGAATTTCTATGTGGTCATTCGAGATATTTTTATGGCACTTTGGTGCAATTCTACGCGGCACTTTGTGCATTTATACGAGCTGTGGTGACATCATTAGTGTATAACCTTTAGAGACTCACTTATATATAGTTATCACATATGTACATGGGTTAATCAAGAGATAATAAAAATATATGTTATGATATGATAAATGTTATAGAAAGGATATGATGATGTATCGGTATAGTACATGATTAAGAAGGTTAAGTATATGTGCTATGTGATTAAATGATAAGTGACTAATGATGATTTATATGTATGCATGTATTTCTTATTAGATAATCTGATATGATTATATGATGATGTCTGTATTGCTTGGTTAATTGAATCATAAGTTGATTAAAAGAATATATATAGAGGATTAATTATAAGATATAAATAATAAGAATATTGATATTGGAATAAGGTTAGAGATGAAAATAATGTGTGATATATGTGTATAGTACGTTATATATGTTATATTGTTTTGATGTGGCATCATAAGATGATATGTTCATGCATGTGTAAATAGTTAGAGTTCTTTTATAATTTTAATGCCTCACTAAGTCATAGACTTAGTGTGTGATTGCTTCACACGTAGGTTACAAAAGCGAGAAGAGAAGCTAAGAGGAGCAAGATAGGTCAACATCTCCCTTACAAAGTTCAGATCAGAAAAGAGATGTTTTAGATGTATTTGTTATTTTGAACATTGGCATATACTAATAGATTGAGTTGAATATGCTCTGATAAGTTTTGTAAAACCATATGTTTTATACAATAGAAATTAGTTGGTTTATTGGAAAAGTCTAATTGAATTTTATTATATTTTGTTAAAGTAAATGTCTTGAAAAGTCAATGTGACACCTCAGACTCGTATTCGGATCGGGTACGGGTTGGGGGTGTTACATCCAATGATCTCAGTTTCTCAATGTCTACAGACTCCAGCTAGTCCAGGACCCCCTTGGCCTCATTCATGGAGTCCTTGAGCCCGATAACCTTTGCATGGATTAATGTGATAATGTCATTCGAAGTTTTCCTCTTCTTCCCAATGTTGCGGGTCTCGCCTTCCTCAGTCTTGTTGTGTTGTGTCATCTCAAACAAATCCTATATTATCTGAAAATAAAGCAAATAAATGAAAACAAAGAGGTTGACATACCCAATGAAAAATATAGGGTTTGAGTTAATGTTAACTTGTATTCCTTAATTTGAAGTGTCAAAACGAAGTGTGATAGCCTATCTTATCTATAATACAAATCCTATGTTTATCTAGGATTTAAACAAGATATAATTGTGAGATTTATCTACATAATTAAGGATTATATAATTATCATGCCTTATCGTATCTTCCAAGGTGAACAGACCAATTCTCCTAAGTCTTCTAGAAGGCCTAAAATAAGGTAAAGATATTCATGGTCATACTTGTCTCGATCACGGACTTACAATATGTGACAATATACATAATTTAATGATTTTCATACTGTCAATGTCATGATAACATTCTATTTCGTAGATAGGTATAATAATCATATAGTTTTTGTAAACATAATCAAAATGGAGGTGTAGGGAATTAAACCTTGTACCCCTAGCATGCGAAGTAAACGCTCTACTATATGAGCTACACCCCTATTTATTAGTGTGATAAATCTTAATATTTGTAAATTTAATCAGATTAGCATATTATTTTTACATATGACCTTTCTTTCCTCACTTGAAAGTTTCAATGAAAATTACATTACAATAATTATCATATATCAATGAATAGCTTTTAAACACTTAATATTTTTTTTTGGATAAGAAGTACTTAAAAATTTAAACATAGGTCACATTGGAATGATAAAATTTTCACCCTTCCTTTTACTTACAAAAGCCTTAAGTTAATGACTTTCTAAATTCACTCTTGATCCTCTATTTCTGGTTAACATCTAGGGTTTTCAACTTTATATGATGAAATTTAGTTTTCTAATCTATAATCAAGGTTGAAGATGACATTTTTTCATAACATCCCTAACACGATTTAGTAAGAATCAACTAAAAGTGTCACATCAAATAATCAGAGAAAAAAATCAGTGGAAAACGAAATCAAATCAAGTAATCTTAAAAATGCATGCATCAAACATTATTTGAGGGATAAATTATCCACACATATCAAATCTATGGGCTATAAAGCAATTTTATCATAAAAACTGGACTAAACACACATATTTAGCCAATTTCAATATAATGGGTTTCAAACCCACTCTATGGTTTTGAAATCAGACCCTATGTTTCAAGACCCAAACCACTAGAAGCCCTAAAATAGCTTTCTTATAACCCAAGATATACCTAAATCCATTCTTAAGTCATAGGCAACTATCTAAACACATTATTAATATCAAAATCACTCTGAACTTGTAAGACAATGTTCGAATCTTATTACCGTCACTCTTGATGAATAATCTGTAAATTTTTATGTAAATCCCAATTAGGTCTTAAGTAATGCCATGACCCTGGATTGGGGTAGCCACCCCTGACCTAAATTTTTTTGTATAAAAAATATACCAAAATCACCTAACGTACATCATTTAGCTAACAAGTAAGTCACATACAATATGTATATCAAACATTTATTTCATCTATATACCATTGTGATATACAACTGTATCATATTCATGTAAAAAAAGATAAATTTTCAAGTCTGAGCTGAGAAATCAGAGAAAGAAAATAAAATAAATTCAGGAGTCAGTTGTTGGGGAAACCGAGTTATTTCCCACATGAACTTAGTTTCAAAATTGATTTGAAATGTCAATATCAAAACCACCAAAGTTTGCACAGAGGACAAACCCATAAAACTATTGAATATTGAAACATAATGGAAAAATCGAATAAAGAACAATAAAGGAGAGAACACACCAAATTTACGAGGTTCGGCGAAAATATTGTCTACTCCTCGGGCACCACATCGGATGATAACTTCACTATATCGCCAATATTACAACAAATGAAATTCTTTACAATTCCCAAAGTGAGAGAATGAAGAAAACAAATGGAAGAGAGAACTTGTTTTGGGATGATTTCTAATGGAAATACTTAGTCCTATTTATAACTGAGTTGTAAGGACTAAACTTATAAATAACCTAATATTTTAGGGACCAAAGATAAAATTCCCATGTGTACAAGTTGGTCACTTGCACAACTTGTCAACTTGCCAACCAAGGATGAACTATCTCATGTGCTCAAGTTGGCCACTTGCCAATCTTGCCAATTTACAAGCCTTCAAGCCACACATAACAAATCTCCACATTGGCTTGAAATTACCAAGCATACTCAACTTCTTCAATTACCCAAATTTGATGAAGTTATTTTAATGTATTATATCTATTTGCGCTCACAAGCACCGTACACCTGAAGATGCTCAAACTTTCAGGATGTTAATCAAGTTCAAACAATGATTGAGCTTGATTACTGTTACCACCTTGGTCATCATATCTGCAACATTTTCTGCTGTCGCAATCTTCTGAAGTAGAATCTTTCATTCTTCAAAGATCTCATGCAGAAAGTGATACCTCACGTCGTTATGCTTAGTCCTTGAATGGTAGACTTTATTTTTCGCTAAGTGAATAGCGCTCTGACTGTCACAATAGAGACTAATTTGACTTTGAACAACTCCCAAGTCTTTCATCAACCCGTTAAGCCAAATTTCTTCCTTTGTAGCCTCTAAAACTGCCATTTATTCTGCCTCTGTAGTAGACAAAGCCACCGTATATTGCAAATTAGACTTCCAACTTACTGGGACTTTAGTAAGAGTAAACAAATACCCAGTAGTTGATCGATTCTTATCCAAATAACCAGCATAGTCGGAATCAACATATCCAATCACACACTGACCAAGTGTTTCATCCTGTTCAAAAACTAAACCAACATTCATGGTTTGTTGGAGATACTGTAGAATCCATTTCACATATTGCCAATGTCCTTTTTCTAGGATCATGCATGTACCTGCTCACAACTCCAACTGCTTGTGAAATGTCAGGACGCGTACACACCATTACATACATCAAGCTCCCAACTGCATTAGCATATGAAACTTTTGACATATACTCTCGTTCTTCATTAATTTTAGGAGATAACTGTGAACTATGTTTCAAATGAGAAGCCAGTGGGATACTTACATGTTTGGTATTTTCATTCATGCCAAAACATTGTAATACTTCTCTCAGATACTGCTTCTGTGTTAAACAAAACTTTTCTCTCTGTTTATCTCTGCTTATCTCCATACCAATAATTTTCTTGGCCTCACATAAATCTTTCATCTCAAACTCTTGATTTAACTGAGCCTTTAATTTGTCTATCTCCTTTTGACTCTTCGAAGCGATCAATATATCGTCAACGCACAAGAGAAGATAAATGAAAAATCTATCTTTGAACTTTTGTAAATACACACAATGATCATATTTGCTTCTAGTGTACTTTCGCCTCCTCATAAAGCTATCAAATCGCTTGTACCACTGTCTCGGAGATTGCTTCAATCCATATAGCGATTTGTTCAGCTTACAAACCCATTTCTCATAACCACCATCTTTGTATCCTTCTGGCTGAGTCATATAAATCTCATCTTCTAAATCACCATGCAAGAAAGTCGTCTTTACATCAAGTTGAGCTAGCTCAACTGTGCTACCAAGGCCAACAATATTCTAATGGAGGAATGCTTCACAATAGGGGAAAACTTTTATAGTTTATTCCCTCCTTCTGAGCGTAACCTTTAGCTACTAACCTTGCCTTTTAGCGAACATCTTTCTTTCTATGAGATCCGTCTTTCTTTGAAAATACCCACTTGCATCCAATTGCTCTTTTACCTTTCGGTAATTTTACCATTTTCCAAGTGTTACTCTTTCGGAGAGATTGCATTTCTTCATCCATGACACTTTTCCACTTATCACTTTCCAAGCTTTGTATTGCTCATTGGTAAGTGATAGGGATATAATCATCATTAACTGGAAGAGCATAGGCCACCATATTAGTAAATCGAGTAGGTATACAAATTTCTCTCCTTGGCCTAGTAACTGCAAGCGGTTCTGATGTCTCCAATAGTTCTTGGGTTTGAATATCTTCATCTTCTGATTCTTTTATTGGAGTTGAAGAATCAACTGCTTCAATTTCTTGGATCATTGTCTGCTGAAACTCCACCTGTTTTGGAGTATGCTCCACCTGTTGCGGAGTACTACTTGTCTGGAAAGCTTCATTTGTTACCTTTTTTACTAGGGTAGATTCATCAAAGGTAACATCTTTGCTATAAATTATCTTCTTGATGTCTAAACACCAAAGGCAGAATCCCTTCACTCCATGAGTGATTCCCATAAAGAGAGCCTTATTTGCTCTTGGATCAAGCTACATGATAATAAGCAGTAGATCCAAATACATGTAAGGAATCATAATTAGTAGTAGATTTTCCAGACCACACCTTCAATGGTGTTTCCTCATATCGCTAATGACGGTAGACAATTGATGAGATGGCCAGCATATGTCACAGCCTTAGCCTAAAATGTCTTACCTAACCCAGAATTAGACAACATACATCGAACTTTCTAATAGTGTTTGATTCATACGCTCTGCCACCCCATTCTATTGTGGTGTATTTATAATGAAGTGTCGAACAATACCATACTCATGGTAAACGTCAAAGAATGAGTCACTTTTATATTCCCCTTCATTGTCCATCCTAAGACGTTTGATCTTTCTACCTGTCTGGTTCTCGATCATATTTTTTCATTTAAGAAAAAATCAGAGCACTTCATCTTTAGATTTATCGGATACATCCAAACTCTTCTAGAAAAGTCATCTACGAAAGTTACAAAACAATGGTTTCCTACCAAAGGAAGTGTCTTTGAAAGACCCCATACATCTGAATGAATATACTCCAGAATATCTTTTGTATTATGTATAGTGGTGCCAAACTTCACTATCTTCTGCTTTCCTAGAACACAATGCTCGCAAAAGTTCAATTTGTAAGCCTTTGCACCTTTCAACAATCCTTTCTTTGCTAAAATTTGCAAGGATTTCTCTCCAGCATATCCCAACCGCATATGCCACAATTGGGTCGTGTCCAAATCATCGCCTCTGGAAGCTGTTGTAACTGCTCCAATAATTGTACTACCTTGGTAATAATACAAAATATTTTTCCTGTTTCCCTTCATCATCACAAGTACGTCAGATGTGACTTTTAAAACTCTATCTCTTATAGTGACTACTGAGCCTTTGGATTCCAAGGCTCCCAACGAGATGATATTTTTCTTCAAACTGGGCACGTATCAGACATCAGTCAGAACTCTGATTGATCCATCTTGATTCTTCAATCGAATTGAACTTATCCCAACAGTTTTACAGGCATTGTCATTGCCCATATAAACAACTCTTACATTTAGTTCTACTAAATCGGAAAACCACTCCCGATTAAGGGACATATGACAGGTACAACCCGAATCTAATATCCACTCATCTGAATGGAATGTTGATAATGAAGCAACTAAAGATATGTCAGAGTCATTGACAATCTTTCTTCCAATGGCTTTTTTCACGACAAAAGACACATTCATCTTTTCCCAGTCTGGACTTCGACTTGATCTCCCCTCTCTTTGGCTTTTGATTTTTCGAGCGGCCTCTTGCCACCATGGCCTCAGCTCTTTCGTACTTGCTGTCCTTCTTGGTTTCTTCTTGATCTCATAAATATACAAAGCAACAGTTACATCTTTAAGGATAACATTATCTTTACCATAAAGTAACGTTGTCTCAAGGTACTCAAATTCATCTGGAATAGATGACAACAACATTAAAGCCAAATCTTCATCTTTGAAGGTTTCATCCATGCCCAATAAGTCTGCCACTAGCTCACTAAAAGCAGTGATATGTTCATTCATACTGGTGTCTGGTTGATAATCAAATCTGAATAATCTTTTCTTCATGTGGAGACGATTCTGAGAGCTTTTCTTTAGGAATTTTTCCTCCAATGCTTTCCACATTTTACTTGCAAAAGTCTCGTTCTTGAAGTCATACTTCTGCTCCCTGGAAAGATAAGATCGAATCGTGTTGCACGCCAAATTATTGATTGTTCCTCATTCTTTCTCCTCTATATCTACGGGCTTTTCTTCCTCAATTGCGATGTCTAGACCTTGTTGGAATAAAGCGTCTAACACCTCGCTTTGTCACATGCCAAAATGACCGGATCCATCAAACAATTCCACCGAGAAGTTTTCATTGACATCACCCTCACCGGTCCAGATGAAGAGCTTGATGTCTCAACTGATCCGTATTTTGACATTTTAATTCTAACGAACAATATTACACGAACTGTATATTTCAGCAACAGGACCACCAGGATAACCTCAACCGAAGCTCTGATACAATTATTGGGTAACCGGGTTATTTCTCACATGAACTTAGTTTCAAAATTGATTTGAAATGTCAAGATCAAAACCATTAAAGCTTGCACGGACAAACCCGTTAAACTATTGGATATTGAAACACAATGGAAAAGCCGAATAAAGAACAATAAAGGATATAACACAACAAATTTACGAGGTTCGATGAAAATATCGTCTACTCCTTAGGCATAACACCGGATGATAACTTTACTATATCGCCAATATTACAACAAATGGAATTCTTTAGAATTCCCAAAGTGAGAGAATAAAGAAAACAAATGGAATAGAGAACTTGTTCTGAGATGATTTCTAATGGAAATACTTGGCCTATTATAGTTGAATTTTAAGGACTAAACTTATAAATAACCTAATATTTTAGGGGACCAAAGATGAAATTCCATGTGCATAAGTTGGCCACTTGCACAACTTGTCAACTTGCCAATCAATGATGAATTATCCCATATGCTCAAGTTGGCCACTTGCCAATCTTGCCAACTTGCAAGCCTTCAAGCCACACATAACATCAGTAACATGTGAGGAAAGGTTAACACACCTAATAACATCCGAACTTGGTAATTATCGATTAAATGTTGTCTTAATAATTGATTTTTACGAATTTGAACTTATACTTAATTTGTGATCCTTTATGAATGTAATTTTTTATGATTTTTACCCGGAATATGATAATTTATACAAAAAAAGTCGTATTTTATTTTTTACTCACATTTTCCCCTACTGCAACGATATTTTAGATTAAAGAATAGGTAATATAGATAAAGGAAATGTAAATTATGGAGTTAATGTTTGTAACCGCTTTATAGGCGAAGCGAAGGACCCTGCCAATTGGAACGAAAAACAATTACAATGGATCAATCATAAAGTTTAGTGGTGCAGGGAATCGAACCCCATACCTCTACATGCAAAGCAAGCACTCAAATATGAGCTACAACCCCATTTGACTCTTAAGAAGGGTCATATAAACAAAACACCCCATGTCATTCGGGCAAACTCGATGTTTATTGTATTTTTAAAAAAAGAAATCATTAATCAAACATCTTTATCTGCTTACTAATTTCAAGACAGAAATTAGGTTTCTCATCTATTATCCAAAGTCGATGCATCAATTCAATTAATGAAACAAAAATGAGAAGTTATTTAAATTAGTTTATTTAAGTCACACCAGAAAATCTAAATTCCAAAAATCGAAGATTTTTGTTTCAATCTAAATGATTCTCAAAGACCTAAATGCAAGACATATGATGCTTTGTTAATGGAAATGATATAAAATATACATTGACAAAATCACTGTTAGTGGGACCGATCCTAGCACTTTTAAATTTGACCCTATTTACATATTACTTTTACCAACAACAAAAAGAAAGAAACTGCAAATGAATTTACTAAGACATCAGATTCTGGAACCATCTGTCTTGTCTGTCTGTCTGCAGTGCTGATAACCAGGTTTCCACCTAGCAAAAGAGAGGAATATAAGTCAATCTTTGATAGATAAATATTTACATGAATACTAGTGCCAAAGATAGTCATGCAGATTGATGTTCCGGTTTCTTCCATGCTTCGAGCAAGGACGGAGCAAGGATTAAACAACGGGAGGAGCTAACTTGTTTACCTTAAAAAAACAGATATTCAGTAAGGGCTTAAACTTGAAAATCGAGGTAACAAGACTTACTTTGATCAATATTTAAAGTAATAGGGACCTAAAGTATCATTTAACAAAAACATGGAGATGGTGAGAACCCTTCCAAGCGTTACATGATTCCGTCCCTTGCTTCTAGTATTATTTATATTCGACACATTCATATCAGACACATACCGGAAAACATAACTTGTACATGCTCAGCACTCAGCAGCAAGCAAGCATATTAAGGAGACAAGGTTTCACCGGTATTTTAGAAGCATGTGAACATTCAAACGTAGTCCTTGGCGAGTTGTGAAATAAAAGAATACCATATCCTTTCATCTTCTCTCAAAAAGCTCGGCGATGATCCTACTTCGACGACGTCGGATAGTAGGGTGGAATCATGAGGGCTCAAATCTGTAGGATATTGTTGTTCATTGAAGAAGATCAGAAGAATTAAAAGGAACATGATGGAAGAAATGTGGTTTGTTTACCTGTGGAGTTCAAATAGAATTATACATGGCCGTGAAGAACAACGAATCGAGGAAGCCAGTCGTCAACTTCAGTATCATTGATAGAAGCAAGTTCTCCTGGTAAAGCTATCCGCTTCTGTGAATGAAAGATATGAGACCAGTGCATTGACAAAGAGGAATGCAGATAGGGATAAATGCATGATTTTATGCTAGAGGACGAATGAATAAAATTTAGACGATAATAAACTTATAAAATTTCAAGATTGACAAAATAGATTAAAAAAAAATCTAAAATATAAAAAATGCAGATAAACAGAATACGAAGATAGATAAATGGGATGCATACGGTTCGGATGTACAAATAACCAGAAAGTCGAGCGGATCGCAAAATACCATCGATACGTTCCAGTCTGCAATGACATAGAAACACCATTGTTCAGAGACCATTATTTGCTCAAAAATATATAATTGTTTGAAGCAGGAACGGACACAGGATTTTAATGTCAGGAAGTTATACCGGGCTTTCAACAGAGCTTCTCTCTCTTCTATATCAGTAAGTTCTGATCTAAGCGATTCCAAATCTACAGCATTCAACTGAACCTGCAAATGAACAAAAACAATTGTGATGTCTGATAAGAAATGAAACCGAATGGGAAAAATTCGGAGAGGCTGTCTAAATGAACCTTTTGCAGATCATCAGCACCAGTCCAAGCCAATCCACGCAAACTGAACATATTCAGCAAATTCTCAATCTTTTCCGATACCATAAACAGCTTCAGGACCTACCCTAAAGGAGGAAGAACCCTAAATATCCAGGAAAACATATAAGAGCATGTACAGGCATACAGCATAATTAACCCAAGTAAACAATAAACCATTGAAGTTTCAATTTTTCTTTGTATTTTCACAGCAAAAGCTGATCGATTAACCCATAATTAACAAAAACAACAAAGTAAAAGCTACCCAAAGCAAGAAAACTAATAAAAACAGAATTCCAATAATCAAAGTAGGATCCATTTAAGTAGATAATTAAACAAGGTTGTGCAGAGCTTACAGAAGTTTCTTGTGGATTGTATAAGCAGCAAAGCAGAAGAAAAACATGAGCATGAAAGAAAACAGAAATGGATGATTTTATTACAGAAAGTCAAATTCTAACGAAAAGAGGAAGAGATACTTCTTTTTCGTTCTATTGCTACCCGTAAAGAAGAGACTTTAGTGCAGGTAGAACAAGTGAATTAACGATAAATTCCATGTTAAACGGGAAGTGTTTCGACTTTCCTCAAACTAAAACGTAACTGTGACCGGTCGGCAGAGTGGTTCTGTATTTTCGTGCGATCGTATTCCTTATTTTGGTGAAAATATCTCAAAGGTAGCTCTTAATTTTCGAGTTGGATACATTGCTCCCTCTAAAAATAGAAGCAATTTAATCCTTTAAATTTTAAAAGCGAAAAATTAAAAGAACCAATCACAACTTTAACATTTTCACCACTTTCACATAATATTTATTGTATTAATAAATTTGACCCTTAATTTTATATATTAATAAATCGGATTTTTTTATATTTTTTTAAATTTTAAAGATTAAATATGTTAATATTCTTAGAATTTTAACTAAATTGATATAATGTATAAATCTTGAAAATTAAATTTGTTATTATATCAACAAAATTATATAAATTTATGAAAAATAGTAACAGCGTAATGACTATTTGCTGACTATTTAGAGAAATAGAGAGGTTTCTATATATTTAGTGAAAATCATAGTCTTCTGCAGACAATTTTGAGAATTCTTCCTCTAATGTAGACGACTTCCCTTGTTTAATTTTTTTTTTATATGAATGCCGTCTTCTGATGACATAATGTCTTGCTCTTCAAAACACAATGACACAAATCAATGACATTTCTAACATCGCAATTACCATCAAAGTTTATATGCAAACATGTATGAACTTTAACTTGAATTTAGGATTTAGTAATTTTCTTACAAATTTTGAAATTTGAAATTGATGACACCAAATAAAAAATCACTTAGGGTTTCTTAATCTAGACTTGGATAATACATACAATTAAGGTATTAAAGATTTTCACACTTGTTCTTGGTGTGTTCATCAATGGAAGAGGATGGTTTGGAGAAAACGAATGGATGACCTTTTTTTCTCTGTCTTGCCATTCGTATGAAAGCTAAAATGTGCCATGTGATAGCATATGATGATAAAACATGTCCTTGCTATGTCATCATTCAATCATGTTAGTCAAGAAAAATCTCAAAATTTAATTTTTAGGTAAGATAATCCTTTTAAATTTGAATCGAATCGAATCGAAAATAATTGAAAGAATTTAATTTTTAGAGTAGAATTTGATTAGGTCAAAAATATGAGTCACCCATGACAATTCTTAGGTGTAAACATATGGTTGGATGAATTTATTTAGCATTTGTCTTTTAACGTGGGATGTTGATGAATCATATATCTTACTCCTATCCCATGGGGGCGAATATTTGAGGATAAAATCAGCCACCAATTGCAAACAATTGTGGTTAGGATTAGCTCTTGCTTCTGGAGAAAGAAAGAAAAAACAACACGGCTTCTTCATCTTCAATTGCTCCCCAACTCTCAGGGTTCTGTATTCCGATCTCAGTTCTGGGAAAACCCATACTCATCGTCCTCATAAGTCATCTTTCCCGGTTACCAAAAGCCTAAAAAAGCCTTTTATGCCAAGTTTGATCTATTTGAAATCCTGGGAGGCAGGGACTCTGCAATGGAGAAAAAGGTATTGAAGTTGAGCTCAAGAGAAACGTTGGACGAAACGTCATCAGATGGTAGCACGGATGTTGAAAGCTCTAGCAGTTCACCGGTCTCAGTTCCAGAAGATGGTTTCGAGAAGGAGATGATGGGGTTAACCGGAGGGTTCCCGGTGGTGAAAAGGGCCTGCAAAAGTTCATTGAAGAAAACCCTCCGCCGGCAAAGCAGTCAGTTTCGGGTTCAGTAAGTATTGGTAGGCCTGCCAAGCCGAAATCGCCGGAGTTGCCGCTGTTAATGCCGGAATGATCGCGATTGTGAAGAATCCGAACAACCCGTTCTACATGTATTGCGGCATTGTGCAGCGGATCACTGATGGAAAGGCTGGGGTTCTTTTCGAAGGCGGAAACTGGGACAGATTGGTCACGTTTCGCCTTGAAGAACTTGAACGCAGAGAAAAAGGCCCTCCGATGAAGAACCCGAAGTCTGTTGTTCTTGAAGCTATGTTAGAGAAGAAGGATCCAAACAGATGATTCCATTTGATTTCTGTCTCAAACTCTGTAATGTATGAAATGGTAAGAAGCAGTTTTTGATTCCATTAGAACCCTGAAAATATTAGAGAAACGTAAAATCGAATAATAGAAAGATCGTCCCCATATCACCTGACACCATATGTCCAATAGAGTGTGTAATATCAGTTGACACATGATAATTATTCTCTTTTTAAAAGATATGTCTAATAGAATGAATAAATTGTTGAAGCTTGAAGCTGCAATCCAGAATGTGCAATTTTTTATTTGATTTAAAAGTACTGATCAACACCCATTGCACATTATATCATTCAATGCTCTGATCAGCCAACAGATTTCAGAACAAATGTGACCTCTGTTTTCAAATCCGAAAAGCTGTAAACTAGATGAAAACAGAAGAATGGGATTCAGTAGTTGCATTAAGAAATCAAAATAAGAAAAAGAGGAAATAATACAGGGATAAATGGCTATGTCAAAAGGGAGAAAATGAAGAGTACCGGTTGAAGATTTGGGGAAAGTTATCATATAAGTAAATATTGCTTTACTAATCCATACATTTTGAGATTTATCAAACGAACAAAATCACATATTATGCACATAAAAAGGTTTGATATTAGATTATGATAAAAATAAGGGTAAAGTATACAAATGGTCCCCCGACTATTAACAATTATAAAATGATATTTGACTATTAAAATTTACAAAATGATCCTTCAACTAGGGTTATTTTTGTTAAGTCCCTCGACTATTAGAAGTTACAAAATAGTCATCTAACTATTACTAAGTTCTAGACTCGTCATTTTCTGTTAAAAAAATGATAGTTGTGAGCTGAACGTTAACCTATTGAATGAGATATAATAAAAATGATATCAAAACCCATCCATAAAATACAACTCAAACAAATATGAGATCAAATTTTATCATATCAAAGTCAACGGGTTAATATCCAACTCAGACAACCATCAATTTTTTTAACGAAAAATAATGAGTTTGAAACATATGAATACTAAGGTAACCATTTTATAACTTTTATAGGTAGACTGCACCATTCCTCACTGAACTTTACTCTCTCTCTTATTTCACTCATAATACTTTTAATTTTTCCAACTTACTCAATGAACTTTCGAATTGCTCATTTTTTGTCATTCTGAATTATTTTATTATTATTTTGGTACGATGTGGCATTTTTATTATTATTTAATATAAAAATAATTTAAAATATAAATAAAAGCATATGGTGGTCGTCCACTGTTTGCTGATGTTGGACGTCACCGTCGACAGCTGTAGATGGTGGTTGTTTAGTCCCAGATCTAATCAGTCGCTTCTTCTTGACCCATTGAGTCTAAATTCGACCTCTATTTTGTCAGAAAATGCTTTGAATCTGATCAAAAGTGAGAAAATTGAAACATCAGCCGCCGTCAATCGCCCTAGATGGTGTCTGTTCGGTCCCATATTTCATGGGTCGCTTTGCCTCGACCCTCAAAGTCTGAATTTGACCTCTATTTTTTTGGAACATGCTACGAAGTCCACGAATAGGATATCGAAAATGAGGAAATCATGATGTTTCAATCAAGATACACGAATTTTGGACATTTTCTGATGAAACAACCACCAGTTTTGGACTCAACGTGTCAAAATGAGTCTCTCGATAATTTGAGATCAAACGGTTTCCGATTTCGATGGCCGACGGTAATGAGAAGGGAAGGTGGTGATGTTGCAGATAATGGAAAAGTGAAAATATTATTTTATTACTTATTTTAAATTCTTTTTAATAATAATAATAAATATCATATCATAGAATAATAATAATAATAATAATAATAATATAATTTTTAGTGACAAAAATAGGAACAATTCGAAAGTTCAATAATTATAAAAAAATTGAAAGTATAATGAGTGAAATAGTAGAGAGAGTAAAGTTCACTGAGGAATGATGTAGTTTACCCAACTTTTAATAGTTAATGAACTTAACAAAGGAGTAACCTATAGTTAAGAGATTTTTTTGTAACTTATAATAGTCGGATTCAACAAAGCATCATCCTTTAGTCAAAAGACTATAGTATGAGTTTATTATAAGATAATATTTATTTATAATCTTTCTTAGTCATTGACAATATATAAAGCAACATCTCAAATCCAAAAATTAAAAAATATTTTCTTTAATCACTAAAATTATTCAAATAATTCAAATTTTATTCATTTTTAATTGTGTGAATTAATTTAAGGGTTAACTACACGGGAGACCACCAAACTATGATCATTAATCAATCTTACTACCAAACTATTTTTTGTCTCAATTCGACCACCAAACTTTTTAATTGATTCAATCAGACCACTCTCCGTTAAAAAAAACGGAGAGTTCGACGTGTCCGTTAATAAATTGGCATAATTATATATTTGATCCTTAATATTGGCATTATTATACATTTGGTCCTTAATATTTACATATTCTATCAATTTAGTCACTATTTTAATTCAATTAAATAAATTTAACTATCCAATTAAAATATGACACGTGTCAATATATGATTGGAAGATTTTATTTATGAATTTTAAATTATTTAATCAAATAATTTTTATATCCAATCAGGTGGTGACACGTGTCACCACCCAATGGATGTGAAAATTAAAAAAACCAACTTGTGCCCAAGGTGAATCGATCCAAGGTATTAGAGATAAAGCTTCCAGGCTACAAAACCATTGGGCCAAAGGTCTCCAATTATTTAAAGTTACAACAAGTTTATTTGACTTGAAAAAGTTTGTTAATGATAAAATCTTAAACAAATTATTTGCTTAAACAAATTATTATTAAATTAATTATAAACTGTTTATTTGAATTAAAAATATTTGATTTTTATATAAATTAGAAAATATTAAAAAAATTTCGTTAATTCAAAAATTGACCGAATTAAACGAAATTTGTTCGGTTCGGTTAATAATTTTCAAATAATTTTCGGTTCGATTAATGGTTTAAAAAAACCGTTTAATTCAGTTCGGTTAATAATTTTCAAATTAATTCGGTTCAGTTAATAATTTTCAAATAAATTTTGGTTCGATTAACCGAAATCAATTAACCGAATTTTGTTCCGATTAAAAATTAAAAAAATTCGGTTAATAATTTTCAAATTAATTCGGTTCGGTTAATAATTTTCAAATAAATTTTGGTTCGATTAACCGAGCCGAATTAACCAAATTTTTGCTTCGATTAATAATTAAAAAACTGATTAATTCGATTCGGTTAATAATTTTCAAATTAATTCGGTACGGTTAATAATTTTCAAATAAATTTTGGTTCGATTAACCGAACCCAATTAACCAAATTTTTGCTTTGATTAATAATTAAAAAATTTTGATTAATTCGGTTCGGTTAATAATTTTCAAATAAATTTTGGTTCGATTAACCGAGCCGAATTAACTGAACCTTTGCTTCGATTAATTCAATTAATAATTAAAAATCGGTTAATTCAGTTTATTTAATAATTTCAAATTAATTTAGTTCGGTTAATAATTTTCAGATAAATTTTGGTTCAATTAACCGAATTTTTTCTTTAACCGTTAATTGAACCAAAATTTATTTGAAAAATATTAGTCGTGAATAATTTTTTTAATTAAATAATAATTTTTTTCAACAAATGATTTGTTTAAGGTTTTATCCTTAACAAACTTTTACAAGTCAAATAAAACTTGTTGTAACTTTAAACCATTGGGGACCTTTGGCCCAATAATTTGGCGTTTAGAAGCTTTATATACCCTGGATTGATTCACCTTGGGCACAAGTTGGTCTTTTTAATTTTCACATCCATTTGGTGGTGACACATGTCACCATCTGATTGGATAAAAAAATTATTTAATTAAATAATTTGAAATTCATAATTAAATTCTTCCAATTATATATTGACACGTGTCACATTTTAATTGGATAGTTAAATTTATTTAATTGAATTAAAATAATGACTAAATTGATAGAATATGTAAATACTAAGGACCAAATGTATAATTATGCCAATTTATTAACGTACACGTCGGACTCTCTGTTATTTTTTTAACGTAGAGTGGTCTGATTGAATCAATTTAAAAGTTTGGTGGTCGAATTGAGACAAAAAATAATTCAGTGATAAGATTGATTAATGACTATAGTTTGGTGGTCTCCCGTGTAGTTTACCCTTAATTTAAAGACGTGTTGTTGTTGTTGTATGAGATGTTTAGACCCTAAGCCAAACAGCACTGACAATACGCGTTTTTTAAATCTAAGCACATCAAATAGCAAGACCAAGTCAGCTCGCAACTGGTCCTCATCTTTACATTATCCTTTTCTACATTTCTAATTATTCAAAAATATTATTTATTTATTTTTCTTAGACAATGAGGTAATTGATGATGTGGCAGGGGAACAACTTTACCAAGTACTATAAAAGAGACGAGATCGATCGTGAGGTATTTGAGGTTGACTCGATTAAGATTCGATAAATACTCATATCGAATGGACTTGAGTCGAGTTTTTCTTAACGAGCCGAAACGATTTACTCGATATTTGACTCGAAAAACTCGTGAGCAGCTCGAAGATATATATATTAAGATTTATTTTTTTAAATAAATTATTAATAATATTAATATTTATGTATTGATTTTTTTAAAATACAGTAAGATTTCATGTATTTAAGGTTCATGTTCGAGTTGAGTTTAAGGCTTCAATCGAGTTAAGTTTAAGATTTTTTTTTCATTTCGAGCATTTTCGAGATGCTCACGAACTTCAGTTCAGGATTTCGAGTTCGAGTCGAGCTTGAAAATTTTAAGCTCGCGAATTTTGAGTCGAGTCGAGCTTCATTCAGAGTTCTTGAGTCGAGTCGAGTTCAGCAATACTCGAGCTCGTCTCGGCTCATTTAAACCCCTAGCTTTACCTTTTAACCTCCAAATTTTTTTTTAAAAAAAATTGATTGCTAACTGTATTCTATATAAATTATTATTCTATGTATGTTGATTTCCAGGAGTGTTATTATTAAGGTTTTCTAATCTAATGTTTGTATATATATTTTTCATAGATTAAGGATGAATATAAGATAATATTATTTAATGATTTATGATCATTTGACAATGAAAATTAATATCTTTACATGCGTTATGTTCAAACATAAGGACCTCAAGGGATAACAACAAATAGCTTAACTACTTAAGTCATTTGGTACATATTAATGTTTGTAGTATGTCTTTCATTGTATGATATTGTGCAAAGTGTATGACTATGTTGTTCATCTAATTTGTGAGTGTTACGAGGTTTATAAAATGATCATCTGACTAGTCATATATTTTAAATTCGTCTTTTTTTGTTAAAAAATTAGTGATCGTGTGAGATGATAAAATTTGATTTTTGAACCGTTTGAGATGTATTTTGTACATTGACTTCCCGTTTACATTATGTCACGAGTTAGTGCTTGGAAGCAATAACGGTATCAGTAGACATTATTAAAATACAATTTTATTATATCTCAATAAGCAGATTAACGTCCAGCTTAATCGGCCATTAATTTATTAACAAAAAAAAGATGAATTTAAAATATAAATAATCGAGTGACTATTTTATAATTTTTAATAATCGGTGACTCAACCATTTTAACACCCTTTCTTAAGGGCTAAATTCCAAATCTGTGCACTTGACTCATCTTCCCTAACTTGTTATTTCCTTCGAGAATCACACTTTGCCCAAAAGACACTCCACTTACCAATCCTCCTAGCCTTCTTTCTATAAACTCACCAACATTTGCTTTACCAGTACAAAAAAGTGTAAAAAACAAAGACCCTCTTTTTAGATTGTTTGCCACTCAAAGATGCTTACTTTCATTGCTGCATGTTCTGTAAACTTTTGTCTGGTGAAATCATGAATCTGGAGAATCCAAGAGTTCATCAAAGTTGATATACAGAGATGAGTTGAGTAAGAAGAAGGCAGGAAGCAATCAAAAGAGTTATCATGGTGATCGGTTTTCAAGTACAAAACCATTGGTATCAGTTAAGGGTGATGAGAAGAATCCAAAGATGAGAGTAAAAGTGAAGATGACGAAGGAAGAAGCTGCTCGATTGCTTTCAAAGTGCAAAGATGGAAGGATTATTGAATTCAAAGATGTTGCTTGTGAGCTTGTGAAACTCCCAATGAATCGTGTGACTGTTGTCTCTGCTTTCCCTGCTACTAATTCATTGCTTGATAGTATCCCAGAAGAGTGTTAGATTAAGAGAATGTTGATTTCAGTTTTCTGGGTTTTAAAGAGGGTTAGATTAAGAGAATATAATTTCAGTTTTTCTGGGTTCTTCTATTGTTGAAAATAGTTTTGATGTAATAGGAGAGCCTGTAATGTAAAATACTTGTCCAAAAGACAGAAAGTTGAAAACATTTTCTAACTTGAGAACCTATTTGATCTTGATTTTTTATTCTTAATTCAAATCAATAATATGATAACATACAATTATATGAAAGAATATGATAACATGATCCGAATATATATATATAACTGAAATCCCCTTCAAGTATAGCCACCGATGACTTTACTCGTTGATTTATTCGATTGATCATTTTCTATGATGGAGAATTTCCCTTTTTACTTTTGTTAATGTTTTGCCTGCAATGAATATTCTTGTATTTGAATTGGTCTTTAGTTTTCAACAAAGAATTTCCTCTTTTTTTCCTTCTCATTATAACTCTCAATCCTACATTATTTCATGCAGGAAAAAGAGCTTACCTCTCTTTGAAAAAGTGCCATGACAAAGCACTCCCTTTTCTAAAAATATGGAGAAAATTTATCTATTCTACAGTTTGTCAGTTCAAGCTAATTTAAATTAAAATATTTAATTAAATTCCATAAATTTAAATATGAATATCATATAAATTATTAACATGTTCAATTTTTTATGAATATATGATATTTATTAATTCAAAAATTTTATATATGATATTAACATGTCATTCTTACGTATACTTGAATTACTTTTTTCCACACTAAGGGTTCCGAGCCATCAATAACCATAAACCCTACGATATAACGGATGTTAATTCCATCACCAATTAAATTTATTATTTAAAATTCGAATATATCCACTTCCCAATCCATCAATAGCCATCAACCCTATAACAGACACTAGCTACCATAATGCCTGGTGTCATGATATATATACTCTCAACAAACAATACTAAATATGAGAATCTTCAATCCCACACATTGTTGGTCATCTCTTTCTGTTCTTTTCTCTCTTATCTTCATACTACCATCTAGTACGTTTCTATTAAACCAACAAATATATAAATGAATAAACAATGTGTTACAATTGTTGGTGGCTGTCGAGCAGCTTATGGGGCTTATATGATAAGAAGGATTGTTCGTTGAAGTTTTGGCAAGGTTGGGTTCCGTTCCAATTACGTTTTAATTGAACGTGTAAATGCAATTTAAAAGTAAAATTGATTTAGGTTTAGAAACAAAGAGAAGGAGCAGGT
This sequence comes from Hibiscus syriacus, assembly GCF_006381635.1. Taxonomy (NCBI): domain Eukaryota; kingdom Viridiplantae; phylum Streptophyta; class Magnoliopsida; order Malvales; family Malvaceae; genus Hibiscus; species Hibiscus syriacus. Next base: position 1,241,520 of record NW_024062858.1, on the reverse strand, counting down.
CGTTGATTAAGAAGTAGATGCAACGAATTCAACACGCCACGATACCTTTGAAGTTGATTTTGATTTTGACAAATTTTACCTTTTGTTTTAATGAATTTTGTTATTTAAAACCAATCATATTAAGGCAGAGAAAACCATCCAACTGCTTAGAAGCTTAAACGTTGAAAAAGTCTGATTCAAAGTCTTTATTATAGCTGGGAAGAGAAGAGGGGACTCTAATATGTGTTTGTTTCGTTTAAACACTGATTTCGCCAACCCTTTGTGCAATGAATAAATGAGCTTATCCCTAAATTTTCATCTACACTGTCCCTAATTCATGGATTGTTGAAAGTGTAAACATAATTATAAAAAAAATTCAAAATACAAGTACAGAATATTTTATACACTCCTAAGATAATAACTATAACATCTAAGGATGATCAATGGATCGAGTTTAGTTAGATTTTTTACTCATTCAAATCCAACTAGAAAAATTAAACCCCTTCACCGGTAATAAACCCAATCCCAATTTAGAAGGGATCCACCAACCCGACCCGACCTGACCTCTCTCTCTCTATATATATATATAATTCATATTTATTAAAAGAAAAGAATCTAATTGAAAATAAAAATAATACAAAAAATATTGTGATTTTCCCTTAATATATAAGAGATGATTATAATATTATATTGAGTCAAATTGAATTTTTTTTCATCCTAAACTTCTCTACTGTTAGTATTACTACTATTATTTTATCAATCTTTATTAGAGATAATTTATAGTAGAACTATCTAATATTTGTATTGATAGATTTTATTGTAATTATCCCTTATAAGGAATGATTATAATATTATATCGAGTCAAATCGAATTTTTTCATCCTAAACTTCTCTACTATTACTACTATTATTTTATCAAGTCTTTATTAGAGAAAATTTATTAGTATAACTATCTAATATATGTATTGATAAATATTTTGCACGTATGTCTACATGTATATATTGATAGATAGATATTCTACATGTGTATATAGATAAATAGATAGATATTCTGCATATATGTGTATCTGTATATATAGATAGATATTTTGCATGTGTGTACATGTATATATTATAGATAGATATTATGCATGTGTGAAAGTTAAATGAAGCACAAGTATCATGAACCAATAGCAGAACTTGAGCAAATAGAGAAACACAATTACATAATAAAAGTCATTAATAACAACCACAAATTGGTTCATAAGTAACCTTACAGCATTCTAACTTGAAGCCAACCTAAATGTTTGCATATCATTTATTTTCTTCATCAACTGCATATCCAACTTATAAACAGAAAGCCTACAACATTCGCCGCCTTTTTGTTTTTAAGGTTCTCGAAAATCTGGTTGACATCAGCTTCTGTTATTGCCTTCGAAGGATCGACTGATCCCTAATGGTATAGATAAATCTTAGTGGCAGTAAATTTGCTTGTGGAAAAAATGAAAAACGAAGAATTTAAAAGAAGCACGAACACGAAAAAATTAAGGTTAGCAAATAAAGAAAGGTACAAAATTCAAAGACATACCAGGAAGGAACGGAACTCATCCGTGAAGTCTGCAATGCCGTTCAGAATCTCCATTTTTTCTACATGACCAAGATTGTTAAAGAAATTTAGTTCAGCACCCTCTCTTCGCTGCAACTTTTCTTCCCTCTTCTGCTTTGCATTCTTTTCATACTCTGCTATTGAATCCTCCTTGTCAAGTAGATAACTGATATGCTTCTCCTTGTACATATCCAAGCACTTGTCACATCTGCAGAGGGCATCTCTCCAGTTTTTAGAAAGGAAAAGAGGTTTACTTCCCAAATCGACTGATGCAGCCAACCAGTCTACCCCAACAATACAAGTAGCAGGTGTACCGGCAATACTTCCGAACGGACTTGAGATGCCATCATTCTGGGAGCTTTCTCCAATAACAAACTTCTTGACATCAGATACAGATTCACGTTTGGCATCAGCTCCCATATTATCCTTCTGGGAAGAATCAGGGTACACACCATTTTCAAGTTGCCCAGCTCCATCATCTATAGGAGGGATGTCTTCCATTACACTTTTATCCTTGCTAGTGGCAAAAGGAGGAACACGGTGTCCCCCCGCTGCCCATATGGTCTAAGGATATAAAGTCAGAAAAGAACAAACTGCAGAGCATGCCTTGCATATAAAATCCTCATATTGAGGATCCCCTTCCTCATCTCTAGGAACCTGTCATACAAGTATTCTCAGATCATATTCTATAACCCGGTATCAATAACGCAGATTAGAGCAAAAGAAACTAAGTCTTTTTCACATTTCTTCCTCTTCTTTTGCAATATCTAAGCTCAAACTATTTACACTGCACAGCTTGAACTAAAATAACCAAGTAAATGCGCCAATGGAAAAATCCTTTAAACTGATAAATAGTGATAAGTTCACTGCAGTGACCACTGTGTTTTCAAATGACTAGAACTGATATTCATGTTTAAAGAGAGAAGTTCAGGCCAGAACAATGCCACTGGCATCATAATGCTGAATTGAAACAGAACCCCCTAGGAGGGCACAGCAGAAAACAACAGAAAGTTTAACCAGCTAAAGATACAGCAAACTAGTACATTGCAAATGATCATATTTGTATAAGAGGATGCAGGCCTAAAGAGCAACTCCATAAACGCCAATGATTTTAAGTTTTAACCGCAAAACAAAAACATTGTGTCATTGTAAATGACATCAGGCAAAGACTGATGAAGAAAAAGCGTTATATGAAACCGTAGGACAATGCACCCAGCTTACCAACCTCGTCAGGAGGGCTTTGGCAGATATGCTCCTCGTGAAACCAGCAACAAGCAGTGCATATTCCAGCATTCCCATTAGGAGTGCATGTCAGGCATGAGAAAATTGCCTGTCTCTTCATATAACCTTTAGAATAGGTACGCTCATCACCTTCATCTCCACCCAAAACCAAATCTGCTTCCTGTAGATTGAAAAAGTAAAGTAACAAATTAAATATTGCCCAACAGAATACATAACTCAAAGAAGCACAACAGCACCAACAAAATCAACCAATATTTGACTGAAATCAGGCCGCATGCATATGAAAAATTCTAGACTAGCATAAACTCTAAAATTCAATCCACGTTTTAAGCGAGAATGATCAAAGGACCAACTTTGGGAATATAGAAATTATGGTAGGAATAAGAGTTGGGGTTTATAAATGAGAAAAGTAGTGGCAAGGAAGAGTGTACATTTTCCCGCCACAATGTGCTTAAGTGGAATCAAATTACGTGATCCGTTCCCAACAATTTATTTCGTTCTCTCTCATTTTCCTCTTCTTACTTTTTTTTTCTTAATTTGTGCCAAATAAACCTATCCCACAAAACCTTATCCCTCTTAACCTTGATTTTACCCTATATCATAGTTATATATAACTTCGGACGATCACGGAATCTCTGAATTGAAGCTGCCCTATACCTCAAATGCAGTTAATTCCTCTGCATTCATCCACTACTTTGTGAACTACCAATCTACCAAAAGGTCATGCCCTTTAAAACATATGCGTCAACCTACGAGGCAATCCAAATTAAAAACCTTCTAATCAATTGGATTAGACATGCTTAATTCCAACTTCGAATATCCTTGAATCCCAGTCCTCTTCAGATTTTGGAAAATAATTGGTAGACCAGTTAACTCGAGCACCCTTCATCTGTTTATCATCTGTATTCCATAAGGATTTTGCACGTAGTTGATTAATCTTTTTTATGACAGCTCCAGATAAAACCAACTGCCTACTTCAGTAGTTTTGAATATTATAGATAATTGACTGAATGAGTTGCTGCCTACAAGCATAGGAAAGCTGTTTAACCTTTCAACTCTACAGCCTCTATGAAATCTTATCAATAAGAAGAGCGCAATCTCGAACGATAAGCCTCTCAGTAAGCAGAGGAATACCAAGATATCTCACTCGTTTATTTCCACTTTTCATGCTAGTAGCTTCATGAATGTCTTTCAAAATAGCCTCATCCACTCCTGAAGAATATATTTCAGTCTTTGCTGAATTCAGTTGCAAATCGGGTAAAACTGGTTCATAACTCTCCAGATCCTCATAATAGAATTCAGAGACCCTTTGGGAAAAACTATTAGATCGTCAACAAAACAAATATTAGTAAGATGAATACTTTGACATTTTGGATGAAAGTTAAAAATTTCATATTCAACATCCTTATCCTATATTCATCGATAAGACAAAAAGATAAGGGAAAAGAGGCCTCTACCTCACCCTTTTGGCCCCCTAAAGAACCCCACCAAGTCACCATTTAAAAGAAATTGAGAATCTAGGAGTAGTAATGCAGCCCTCGATCCAACCTATCACCAAGTTAGGAAAGTCCAAAGCATATAAAACCGTCAAAATAAAACCCCAATCGTTTTTTGCAAATCAATTTTAATAACACATCTAGAAAAAAAATGTAAGATATCTATTATACACCCAAGCCATTAAAGTATTGTCGATGATGCTTCTACCCAAAACGAAAGCACTCTAACTATTAGAGATCAACTCACGTAAGAAATATTAAACCTCTTAATAATGATGAGAGTGATGCACTTATAAACTACACTGTAGAGCCTGAATTCCTTAATATAATTAAGATTCAAAATTTTAGGAACTAGCACCACAGTGTCACATTGAAAGCAGACAAAAACTTTCAAAACTCAAAGAAATAATTAACTGCATTTACAAGACCATTTCCTACAATATGCCAAGCAGATTTAAAAAAGAATAAAGAATATCCATATGATCTAGACGTCTTATTTGAATGCTGCTCAAATATATAATATTTAATCTCAAACATAGCAGTTTAGAAGTTTTAATTTTGAAATTTAATAAAATTTATAAATATTTATTAATATGAAATTCTAATATATTTAAACGTCTCGTTTAGAGAAAAAAATTTGAATATGTATACAAATATAATTATAAAAATAATCATAACAAATACATTTACGAGTAGTTGTATATAAAAATTGCATCCAAGAGATATAAGTAAAATTACAAATGCAATCATTATCATACACGATGACCTAGAATTTTATGTTAGAAAGTGAATTTATAAAAGTTTAACAGTAAATTTATAAATTTAGTGGCGAAAATATTATTATTAGAAATACAAATAAAATTTTAATTATACGAGAGCTTAAATTTTTGGAGAGATTATCATCCCCGTCAACCCCTTTCAATCCATCCCTATCAAGGATAAATCGAGGGGTGAGCATCTAGAAGTAGTCATTCCTCTTAAAAGTTTGAAATTAGCAAATATTTTAGATATTTTTTTTGTATTTTCTATTGATAATATGTTTTCGACCATATAATTTTATAATTTACTCCATTCTAAAATTTTAGAAGTTCACCTCCTTAACATTATACATATATATAAACTATGATTAATTAGAACTAAGAAAATAATGCATAGTTAAACCAAAATATACCAAGAAATAACCATTATAAGTTTATAACACAACCAAACTAAAAATCAGATCACAACAAACCCTAATATAAACGAAAATAATTACAATCAAATTCAGTCTTAACCCTATTAATTTCATCGTGAACTTGAAATTGTAATCGCCACGTAAAAGTTAAAAATCTCCGTCAAATACCTACCAAACTAATTACGGTGAGAAGAAAAAGAAAAGAAGACAAAAAGCAAGGTAAGGAATAAGTTCTGTGGGTGAAAACAATGCAACATAGTAGCCATACTAAATCTTGTTTTAGAGTTTCTCCTGAAGTGGTAACTAAAAGAATGGGTTCCGTTCAACCTTTCTTCTTCTTCTTCATCATCATCATTTTTCTTTGTTTTGAATCATCAAGAAGCTTTGACATTTGCGTAACTCAATGCGGATCTCATGTTATTCGCCTCACTTTCAGGCTTACAGGGCAGCCCCAACACTGCGACCTTCATGACTTCAATCTCTCTTGCCAACACCAAAAACCAATCCGCGCTCTCCCATTCGTCAGTAACTTCAACGTCTACCAAATCGATTACACCGAACAATTTCTGAAAATCCGCTACTCCAAAGTCCGTCTTTCTGGCATCCTTCTTCGGGGTCTCAATCTCTCCGGCCGTCCTTTTATGCTAGGATTCACTCAAACCTACACTTTTACAACTGTCCAACAAATGCCACTGTGCTTCTCTATCTTTGTAATATTCCAAATATTAGGTTAGTGATTTTATTGAAAATATTTAAAATGTGAGGATATTTGATTAAATGATAAAAGATGAGAAATGATTTAGAATAGTGATTTAGACTAAATTGTAATAATGGATGATTAAAAGGGTATTTTGGTCATTTAAAATACATATCCTTATTATGGATTTAATAGGGAAAAGAGGAAAGGGAATTTAATTCCACATCTTGGGTGGTACTCTTCTCCATAGCAAAAGGTAAATCTCATTTAATTAATTTTTCCTTTCGATTATGGTTTGTTATTACAACCTTAAGTGATATGTAAGCTTAAGGAAGGGTTAAATGAGGTTAAAACTAGGAGATGGATAAGTTATTAGATATTAGAGAAAATGGGTTTTTTGAAGGATATGTTGGAATATGAGTTTTTAATGATGTTTATTAGTATATTTCACTTGTTAAAGAAGTAAATAAGAGATTAGAAGCTTTAGATATGTGTAAAAACATGTTAAAAAAAGTGGTATGATTCTTAGATTGAAATGTTCTTGGGACATTTTAGATGTTTTAAGAAGTTAAGTGAAGGAAAGTTAGTAAGGATAAGCAAAGAAGAGTTTAATAGTATTGTTGGGTGTAAACCTAAGGAAATTTGACCAAATTTGGGTAAGAATCGGGTTGAAAAATGGAAAATATGGGTAAGGGTATCAGTATTGATAGAACAGTATCGATATTATAGGTTTAAATGGGTAGAAATGTGACGAACAATATCGGTACCGATGCAAGTGGTATCGATACTGATGGGGTATCATAATGCCAAAATGGTATCGATACTGAAAGGGAGTATCGGTACCATAGTGTAGTAGTATCGATACTGAGAGAAAGGTATCGATACTATAGTATAAAAGTATTGATACCATGGTAGGGGTATCGATACTATTGAGCCTGAAACTATAAGATAGGTTGAAATTGTTATAGAAATGTAAATAGTACTTGTGAATATTATTAAAGTATAAATGTTAGGAAATATACAAACATTGATATTGTACGTATCTTTAATGAATGCTTGAGTAGATCAAAATCAAACTCCCGATTCAAGTAAAACGAAAGGTAAAAGCAAAGTAGCTTAGTAATCAGATTTGCGTTTTGGATATAATCACGAGGTAAGCCAGGTGAGTTCATTTATTAGGTACTTATATGTTATAGTAGTTATAAATGTATGTTGCTTAATATATGTGTTGAACTATGTTTTGATATAACAATTTAAGGCAAAATGGTTTTTGGACTTAAATTGAATTTACAAAATGTATTTGGACTTAATTGAATTTATTCAAAATTTACAAAAATAATTCAAAGTTCTTTTAATTTAAAATTGAGCACAAAAATGTTTTTATGAATAGTAATTTACTGTTTGAACAGTAACCCGAGGCTCATAAATTCCAGTTTGTAAAAGGGGAACCGATTCCCCCCAAGGGGGTACCGATTCCCTCACTGTTCATCAGCCCAACGGTCATAATATTTGAATATTATGAAGGGGTATCGATTCCCTATGAAGGGGTACCGATTCCCCCCATTCTGGGCAACCTTTTTGAGTAGAAAAATCATTCCCAAACGGCTCCAAAACATCCCCAATGGCTAGATATGACTTCAAACACATTCCAAGCTATAAATACAAGCTAAGGACACTTGAAGAAGCAAGAGAGAACAACTATCCAAGCAATCAAACACAAGAGAATAGTTTTTCAATCTTATTTCATCTTTCTCTTGTAAATATTTTGTTCTTGTGAGCTCAATCTTGTAAACACCTACCTTAGAGAGGTTTTCTTGTTTACACTTATTATCCTTTTATAAAGGGGAAAGGTTCTAGCTTAGCCCGTGTAAAAGCTAGGGAAAGGTTCTAGTTTAGCCCGGAAAAACTAGGGAGTTGTAAGGTTATCTCTTTGTCCTCAAAAGAAAGAACAAATTAGTGAATTTGTTGGAAAATCCTTGGTGAGGAGCTAAGGTAGTGGATGTAGACTTTGGTTGATAAAGTCGAACCACTCTAAATCGCTGTGCAATTTTCTATCTTTCAATCTCCTTACTCCCTAAACACAAAACCATTCCGACCCCTCTTTGCAAACCGTTTCGGTTGTCGATTTGAGCTTCCGAAAATCCTAACAATATGTATGGTGATTACCAAATGGCAATAGGTGTGCAAAAACTAAGAAATTCCTTATGGGCACTATGTGTGCAAAACTAAGAAATTCATAATAAGTTTATGAATTTTCGTATTGGTAGTGGGTGTGCAACCCATGTAAATTATAGTAATGTTTGGGGAATAACTGTATTGGCACTACATGTGTAAATTATAGAATTTATAATGAAATTAAATAGTTAATTGATAATATGAATAATTTTTAGAGTATGATATGATTTAAAGTAAAAGATTAATGACCTAGATGTGCATTTGACAGAAATGAGTCAATTATGCCATTTAGATTGAAGGTTAAATACCTTTGAGTAAAAGATTAATGGCCTAGTTGTGCATTTGATATAAAGGTGTAAATTATGTTAGTTAAATGAAAGGTTAAATACCTTTTAATGATTAATGGCCTAGTTGTGCATTTGACAGAAATGTGCCAATTATGGTAGTTAGATGAAATGTTAAATTTCTTTGAGTAAAAGATTAATGACCTAACTGTGCATTTGACAGAAATGTGTCAATTATGCCAGTTAGATGGAAGGTTAAATACCTTTGAGTAAAAGATTAATGGTCTACCTGTGCATTTGAAAGAAAGGTGTCAATTATGCCAGTTAGATGAAAAGGTTAATACCTTTGAGTAAAAGATTAATCGCCTAGTTGTGCATTTGATATAAATATGTCAATTATGACAGTTAGATGAAAGGTTAAATACCTTTGAGTGAAAGATTAATGGTCTAATTGTGCCTTTGGCATAATCATGTTAGTTAGATGAAAGGTTAAATATCTTTGGGTAAAAGACTAAGGGTATGTTTGTTTGGCTGTAATTGGTTTTATGGAAATTAAATTCTGAAAAATAAATTACTAAAATTTGAATTCTGGAAAATGAATTATATTTCTGGAAAACGTTTTTCGGAAAAATATTTTCCGTAAAATGAATTATATTTTCTGAAAAACATCTAGAAAACTTTTTACGATGTTTGGAAGATATTGTTTAAACATTTTTCCACTAGTTGATGAGTTTAAAAAAAATATTTATTACAAATATTAAATACAATAAATAATAATATTTATCATAAAACTTAATATTATTATTTTTAAAATATTAAATAATTTATTTATTATTAAATATTATTTTTATAATTTTATTAATAAAAATATTAATATTGGTATAATTTATTGAAATAAAAACATTATAAATTATATTAATTATTTATTAAAATAATATTGTTATATTATATTTTAAATATCTTTATTAAAATATTATTAGATTATTATATTAATATTAAATATATAAATAATATTATTCATTATTAATAATTTAATAATATTATTTCTATGAAATTAATAAATAATATAAATTTTTAATAATTTATTATATATTATTAAAATGAAAATATAATATCTTATATTATTATAATATAATTGATGATTTTATTATAATATTAAAATATAATATAATATTATTATAAATATTAATAAATATATTTTAAATATTTTAATAATTAATATTTTTGATTAAAATGATATTAAAATATTTTATTAATATTAAATTCATAAAATAAAATTATTTTGAGTATTTATTCTTTGAAGTGAAAAATTCGAAAAATAACTTACGGAAAATTAGATCGTAAGTCATATTCTAGAAAACACAAAGGAAATTATGTTGACCAGGAAAATATTTTATGTTGACCAACCCAGTTTTCCTCCAACCAAACACTGGAAAACATTTTTCGGAAAACGAATTACATGAAACAAACACGGGAAAACATTTTCCGGAAAACGAATTACGTGAAACAAACACGGGATTTCGGGGAAAACCAATTACAAACAGACCCTAAATGTCTAACTGTATATTTGGCAGAAAGATGCCAATAATGCAAGTTGGATGAAGAACTAATTGCTTACCCATGTTAATTGATATGAAAGGATATCATAAATGGAAATGTATAACTACACATAACTGGTATGGAAGAATGCCATAAATGATATATTATTGGTGTATAACAGTGCATAATTGGCATGAAAGGAAGCCACAAATGAAAATTCATAACGATATATTATTGGTGTATAAGGTACCACTTATGATAATTATAAAAGATAAAGGATTAATTGACACTTTGGTGCAATTGTTGAGTTAATCGATCGATAGAATCGACCAAGAGGGGGGTGAATTGGCAATTAAAGTTTTGGTGGAAACTTTTGCAGAAAATTGGCACAGCGATTTAGAGTGGTTCGCCTTTCTCAACCAAAGTCTACGTCCACTACCTTAGCTATCCACACTAAGTATTTTCCACAAATTCACTAATTTGTCTTTCTTTTGAGGACAAAGAGTAACCTTACAAATCCCTCAAAAATTATACCCAAATTCTTGAGGACACTCTCTCCTAAAGAGAACAATACAAATTTTGCAAACTTACAAGAAAATCCTCACAAGGCAAGATGTTTGCACAATTCTAGAACAAAGAAAGAACACTCAAGAATAATACAATTGAGCACAATAAGTGTTCTTGAAAGCAAAAATGAATATTGAATTAAATAGGCTTGAAAATGCTCAAACTTGAGGTTTGATGCTTTCTCTTTGATTCTCTCTTGATTCTTGTTGATTGTTGTTTCTTGTTTTTTATCAATGGCTTCTAAGCTTGTTTAAATACACCTTCAAATGATTCTGAACGTTGGGGATGCTTAGTGGAGTCAATATAGTCGTTTAAGTGTGAAAACAATTACTAAATTCAGTTGGGAGAGTCAGTGCATCGATGCATACCCATGGTGCATCGGTGCATCAGTGTAAAATTCAAATATTTTGACCGTTAGACCCTTAGTGCATCGGTGCACTAAGAGTGCATCGATGCATCAAGTGCATTCGATGTTTCAAAATAGCCAGAGTGCATCGATGCATGGTTGGAGCATCAATGCATCAAATGCATGGTTGGTGCATCAAATGCATTCGATGTTTTTCATAAAATCCTCAGTGCATCGATGAATGGCATGTGCATCGATGCATGGTATGTGCATCGATGCATGAAAAACATTCTATGTTCAATTTAATTCATGGTGCATCGGTGCATCACTCTGAAAAATTGATTTTAGGCTTGATTTTGGTTCAAAATACTTTGTGAAAATTGTTTCAAAAATATATTAAGTATAAAACACAATTTTACACATTTAGTAAGTTTTGAATTTGAACTTGAAAGACTTGGAGTAATAATTTGATATTCGATTAATTAAATCTAATATACTTAGAAAATCATTTATAAAATCTTAAAATTCATTTAAACTTAATTTGTTATATCGAAACACAAAAATGTTTTCAACAATTTCCCCCTTTTTGATATAACAAAACACTTGAGTAATTTTAAGATTTTATTTGAAAAACTATTTTGAAAATCAAGTTTGAGATTACTCCCCCTTACTATAACACTTCTCCTCTTTTAAAAACATTTTAACACTTCTCCCCTTTTAAAAACATTTTAACACTTAACACACTTCTCCCCCTTTTTGTTAAATCAAAAAGACTCAAAAACCAAGTGAAAGAAAGCTTTGAAAAAAAACATAGCCAATTGATTAAACATTGAAATATAGCTTAAGCTGCTAAGATCAAAGATCAAAAGAGAGATTAGCCATTGGTTTCATAATCAATATTCATAATCAATGTGACATGGTAAATTGGTCATAATGCAACTAATATGGAAATGATGCAAAAATTAATAAACATTAAGCTTAAAATGATAATTCAAACCAAACCAATATATAATAAGTTTAAAATCCATAAAAAATCCAAATCATATCTCCAAACAAAGTCAAACAATCCAAAGAAAATAATAATCCCCAAAGTATTCAAAATGTTTTAACAATAAAAGTTCAAAGATGATCCAAAACAAAACAAGATCTACTCGTCCATAGAAGGATCGGGAGGCGGAGGAGGAAATCGGGCTTGCATCTCAAGAGAGAGAGCATCCATACGTGTAAGCATCTCCCTTTGAAACTCCATCTGTCGAGCTTCCAAAGTGTCTAAGCGTTGATTTACTGCTTCGTGAGTAGCAGTCAAGTGGGATTCGATAGAAGCATACCGTAGATCAAATGTCTCCAAAAATGAATGAAAATATGGAGGCATTTGATCCTCTTGTGGAGCTGGTTCCAGTGCAGACTCATCGTCTGGAACGTGATCGTCGATATCTTGCAAAAGTTGTTGAAACTCAGGATCATCGTCAACAGCCGGTGCCGGAGGAGGAGGAGGAGCACGAGAAGAGCTAGGAGCAGCTCGTGAAGAGCTAGCTCCCGGGGTTTGCTTACCGGGTTGAAATACCCAAAGACTGGTTTCCTCGTCTTGTTTACAATCCGCTTTCTTCAAGGAAGTAAGATTGATTTGGTTTTGGAGTGGGATAAGATTGTCGAGAGAGAAGTCTAGACCAAGTTTGATAAAGAGGTTACTAAGAAGACATCCATAAACTAATGTTTTGACATGTTTTGAAGGAAAAATGTTTATGACACCAACTAGTTAACTGAAGATAATATAGGGTAGATTGATTTTGATCTTATTCTTGAGACAGTGCATCCACCACAAATCCCTAATACGAAGAGTGGAGTACCTACCTCCTGATGGTCTAAACCACCAAGAGATCATCAAATGAAGAAAACGATCGTGATGAGATCGTAGAGTACTAACACTAGCATTTGGAACATAGGGATAATCTACAGTTTCATTCTCATTATATATCCCATCATCATCTAACCCAAAACGGAAAGATATAGTCTCGGGGTCAATATTAATATATTGGCCTAAAAGATAAGATCTAATGTCTATAGTTCCACATTGAGTTTCGTTTTGAATACATACCGCATTGGAATAGAAAATGCGGACTAATTGTTGATAGACGATAGGTTTGAGCTGAAACAATTTATCAAACTTCCAAGCTTTAAGAATCGGAAGGTATTCAAAGTTAATATCTATCATAGCTTGAAGAGAAGGAATACGCTCTTCCCGGATTCTATAAGTTTGAAAAGAATTTATGTACCTAGAGTACAATTCATCTCTACGACGCTCAGGCATGTTAATACAAGATCCTAATAAAGATGAAGGTGGAGGAGGAACGAGATTAGGAGGTTGTTTTGAACGAGAACGACTCGACGAAGTCCTAGGGCGTTTGGGATTAGACATGGTTTAGGAATCGGAAAAAGGAATATAACCTGCATTTTGAAACACATGTATGCAATTTAATCAATCCCAAAACTCAAATGAGTCCACAATAATTCAAGGTTCGCTCAATCAAATCCTAATGGGCAAGGTTTTGAAAACTATTTGAAAATAATCATAATATGTATATTTTTCATGAAAATAACATAATTAAATCAAAAACATCAAATTTTAAAATTAAATTTAGATTTTCGATATAATAACTTTTTTTTTATTTCGAAAAATTCAGAAAAAATCTTTGACAATTTGTTAGTTTTTGATGAAATTAGTTGTAAAAACTAGTTTGTAATCATCAAACATTCAATGCTCGATATAATGTTCATCATAGAACTAATTAAAACTAGTCCTAAGATCAAAAATCAATAAACTAGTCCTTGAAAATTTCGGATTTGAGAGGAATATGATGTTGTTTTGCACGATTTGATGATTAAAGCAGGATTAGGAGTTGAAAAGATCGAAGATTCTGATAAAATTACGTTGATTTTGAGCAAAAGGAGGATTTAGAGAGTGAGAGGGGCGTATGGCTGATGAGGATATAGTTTTAGGGTTTGAAACAAATGAGAAAATAAGCCTTTTAAACCCAAAACACGACGGATGCATGACCCCGTGCATCAATGCACATTCAAGGCGTGCATCGGTGCATAAACATGATGAATCAGTGCACATTCAAAGGGATGCATCGATGCACTGTTAAGTGTATCGATGCATTAAGCACAGAAATGACAAAAATCTGTTTTAAACACTTAAAATGCTAAATTAATTAGCTCTAGTGGTTTTGGCAACTCATATAATGAAAATTAATCATGTTCAATCAATCAAATTAATCCTTAAATTTCATTTGAACACAAAATTAATTTTCATCAAGCAACATAAACTCCCCCTAACTAATATCAAAGAATGCAACCAAAAATTATTATTATAAGCATTTTTCATTTATACTTAAAAGTGCTAAAATTATTTTAAACACTAAGTGAAGATAGGTCAGTTAAACCTAATTCTCTCCTAAGTGTCCAAAATCTTTCTTTGTCTAAAGGTTTTGTAAAGATATCCGCTAATTGGTGCAAAGTATCAACAAATTCTAGAACTACATCTTCCTTAGCGACATGGTCTCTAATGAAATGATGTCTAATTTCAATATGCTTAGTTCTAGAGTGTTTGATGTGATTTTTAGTGAGAAAAATAGCACTAGTATTGTCACACTTGATAGGAATGGTACCTACTTCAATTCCATAATCAAAAAGTTATTGTTTCATCCATAAAACTTGTGCACAACAACTACCGGCTGAAATATATTCCGCTTCAGTGGTAGATAATACGACACAATTTTGTTTCTTTGAAAACCAAGAAATCAGCATATTTACAAGAAATTGGCAAGTACCGGAGGTGTTTTTCCCATCTAATTTGCATCCTCCATAATCCGCATCAGAGAAGGCATGCAAGCTAAAGCTAGAGTCTCTAGGATACAAAAGTCCTTAAACTATGAGTGTCCTTAAGGTATCTAAAGATCCTCTTAACAGCTAGTAAATGTAATTCCTTAGGGCATGATTGAAATCTAGCACATAAGCAAACACTAAACATAATGTCCGGTCTACTTGCAGTTAGATAAAGCAAAGAACCAATCACTGACCTATATAATTTAACATCCACACACATTTACCTCCTTCATCTATGTCAAGCTTTGTTGATGAGCTCATTGGAGTGTTATGTGGCTTCCCATTTTCCAGTCCAAACTTCTTGAGCATATCTTTAACATACTTAGCTTGATTGATGAAGATGCCATCTTTTATTTGCTTGATTTGGAGTCCCAAGAAAAATGAGAGCTCCCCCATCATGCTCATCTCGAATTCACTTTGCATTAGCTTAGAAAATTCTTGGTAAAGAACATCATTAGTAGAACCAAATATTATATCATCAACATAAATTTGAACTACTAATAAATCTTTACCTTTATGCTTTAAAAACAATGTAGTGTCAACCTTCCCTTTTGAAAAACCTTTTTCAATTAAAAAATTTGACAATCTTTCATACCAAGCTCTAGGAGCTTGTTTTAAACCATAAAGTGCTTTTGTCAATTTAAAAACATGATTTGGAAATTTTAAATCTTCAAAACCTGAAGGTTGTTTCACATACACTTCTTACTTTATAAAACCATTTAAAAAATGCACTTTTAACATCCATTTGATATAATTTAAATTCATAAAAACATGCAAATGCTAATAACTTTCTAATTGCTTTCATCCTAGCTACGGGAGCGTATGTTTCATCATAATCTATGCACTCTTCTTGAGTATAGCCTTGAGCAACAAGTCTAGCCTTGTTTCTCACTATATTACCACTTTCATCAAGCTTATTCCTAAACACCCATCTAGTACCTACAGTAGATTTATTACTAGGCCTTTCAACTAATGTCCATACTTTACTTCTATCAAATTGATTTAACTCTTCTTGCATAGCCATAATCCAATGTTCATATTTTAAGGATTCTTTAATATTCTTAGGCTCTATGCATGAGATAAATGCAATATAATTACAAATATTTCTAAGAGAATATCGAGTTGTTACCCCTTTTGATGAATCACCTATAATCTCACCATCCTTGACATAGTTGTACTCTCTTGGGTAAGATACTTCCCTTTCTTCAATAGTTGGATTCTCGAGAGGATATTGAGTTTCCTCATCTTTTATTTCTTCCTTTGATGATGGTTCTCCAACATCATGTTCACCGTCATTTATATTTATAATACCTACATCATCATTCAAACAAGAATCCTTCATCGAAAGAGGAATATCATCGAAAACAACATGTATAGACTCTTCTACAAATAAAGTTCTTTTATTAAATACTCGATAAGCTTTAGAATTTAAGAAATAACCCAGAAAAATTCCTTCATCACTTTTAGCATCAAATTTGCTAAGATTGTCTTTACCGTTGTTTAAAACAAAACATTTACATCTAAAAGGATAAAAATAACTAATGTTAGACTTTTTATTTTTAAAAAGTTCATATGGAGTTTTCTTCAAAATAGGCCTAATCATTACTCGATTAATAATATAACAAGTGTTATTTGTGGCTTCTACCCAAAAATATTTTGGCAAATTGTTTTCACAAAGCATGGTTCTAGCCATTTCTTCTAAAGTTTGATTTTTCCTTTCAACAACTCTATTTTTTTGAGGGGTTCTAGGTGCTGAAAAATTATGACTAATACCATTAGAATTACAAAATTCAGTAAATCCAAGATTTTAAAATTCAGTTCCATGATCACTCCTAACACTAGTTATAGAGTAACCTTTTTCGTTTTGGATTACTTTTGAAAAAGTGATGAATTTTTCTAATGTTTCATCTTTAGTACTTAAGAATAGAACCCAAGTATATCTAGAATAGTCATCTACCAAGATAAATGCATATTGTTTTCCACCCAAGCTAGTAGTTCTAGTTGGCCCAAAAAGATCTATATGGATCAATTGTAATACTCTACTAGTTGATACATCATTAATGGATTTAAAAGAAATTCGCTTTTATTTTCCTTTAGCACAAGCATCACAGATTTTATCATTATCAAATTTAAGCTTAGGCAACCCTCGAACTAAATTTCCTTGAATTAGCCGTTGCAAAATACTCAAACTAGCATGTCCTAGTCTCCTATGCCATAACCAACTATCATGCTCATCCTTAGCAACTAGGCATAAATTAGTCATATCAATAGAGTCTAAGTGCACCATCTATATATTTCCTATTCTATGACCAACAAGCATAATTCGATTAGATGCAATGTCAATAACTTTACAACCATTAGTTTCAAACATGACATTGAATCCTTTATCACATAATTGACTAATACTTAAAAGATTATGCTTTAATCCATTCACATATAAAACATTTTTAATTTGTATGGAAGAAGTATTACCTATAGTACCTATATCTTCGATGTGACCTTTTGAATTATCACCAAAAGTCACTTCTCCTCCATTTTTGGTGTTAAGCTCTATGAACCGGCTTTTATCTCCGGTCATGTGTCTCGAGCATCTACTATCAAGGTACCATGAATTTGAATTTGTTTCCCGTGCCTTGTAGCAATGCTCATTTTCCTACAAACATAGATTAATTTCTAATTTTTGGTACCCAAATTCTTTTGGGTCCATATTCATTAGTTTCCAAAATCCTAGTCCCCTTAGGTATCCATTTGTGTAGGATATCCTTATCTTTAGTAGTAATGAGTTCTTTAGGAACCCATATACTTCTAACGATTTTTCCATTAGAGGTTCTTCGGGGACCTCTATGATTGTAGTTAAAACTTTTTCTAACAAAGTTGGATTTTGAATTTTCTCATTTTTCAAAACGTTTTGTTCCAACTTTATCAAAAGAAGCTTTAAGATCATCAATTTTCTTTTGATGATCATCATTTGACCTTTGAAAGTAAATTGTGCAAATCCGAATTTTTCTTTTCAAACTCTTCTAGTTTGATTTGCAAATCTTTGATTTTACTTTCAAGATCGTTGTTGGTTTTGGATATGAGTTTATTTTCATTTTTTAATTTTGAAATATCATTTTTATATTTTAAAAATAATTTCTCATAATCCGAAGTCAACCCATTATATTCCTCTAATAGCTTATCATAAGATAATTCATCAAAATCAGATGAGTTAGAGGTTACCTTAGAATCTTCCCCCGAATGCCATCAAGCACAAGTTTTCTACTTCTTGTTCTTGTTCTTCTTCATCGGAACCCTCTCCATCGCTCCATGTAGCCACATGAGCCTTGTGCTTATTCTTTGATTAACCATTTCTTTTCAATTGTGGGCAATCATATTTGACATGCCCTGGCTTTTGCATTCATAACAAATGATAGGGTCTTTCTCTTTTGGTTTATTTTTGAGGCCTTCATTTCGTTTGAATTTTCTTCCTCAGTAAGGTCTCATCATTTTTCTGAACCGTTTGGCAAACAATTTCATTTCCTCGTCATCGTTATCTTCATCTAAATCACTCTCATCTTTTGTGGATTTGAGAGCAACTCCAGTGTTTTTCTTCTTCTCCTTCTCCTTTAGTGTCTCGTCAATCTTATCGAGGTCCACCTCATCTTCAAGCATCATTTCATGAGTGAGGAGGGAACCTATTAACTCTTCAAGAGTTAAGGACTTTAGGTTCTTAGCCTCGATGATTGCAGTCTTCTTGGATTGCCATGATTTTGGAAGTAAGTAAACTAACTTCCTCACAAGCTTTTTATTTGGAATGATCTCTCCATATGATTTGAGACCATTGACAATTGTTGAGAATCTATCCGTCATAGCTTTGATATCTTCATTTGGTTTCATCCTGAAATTTTCATAGCTATGTGCTAGAAGACTAATTTTAGATTCTTTTACCTCGTCGGTGCCTTAATAAGTGACTTGTAGTTTATCCCATATTTCTTTGGCGGTTGTACAAGATGAAACTCTTCCATATTCATCTGGTCCAAGAGCACAAAATATGATATGGATTGCTTTGGAGTTGAGCTGGAACATTCTTGTCTCTCCTTCACTCCACAATCTTAGATGAGTGAGAGGCTTGATATATCCGTCTTCTACAACATTCCATGCTCCCATGTCACTTGCTTGAATGAAATACATCATCCTATTCTTCCAATAGGCATAGTTAGCTCCATTGAAGAAAGGAGGCTTGTTGACGGGCATCGAATCGAGACCGAAGTCGACGTTTGAAGTGGAGGCCATTGATGACTTGATTATCGATGTAACTTTTCCCGAATCAACTCAAAAGGTAATTAAACCTTCAAATGAGTGAGGCTTTGATACCAATTGTTGAGCTAATCGATCGATGGAATCGGCCAAGAGGGGGTGAATTGGCAATTAAAATTTTAGTGGAAGCTTTTGTAGAAAATTGAACGTAATTGCACATCGATTTAGAGTGGTTCGACTTTCTCAACCAAAGTCTACGTCCACTACCTTAGCTATCCACACTACGGATTTTCCACAAAATTCACTAATTTGTCTTTCTTTTGAGGACAAAGAGTAACCTTACAAATCCCTCAAAAATTATACCCCAAATTCTTGAGAACACTCTCTTCCAAAGAGAACAATACAAATTTTGCAAACTTACAAGAAAATCCTCACAAGGCAAGATGTTTGCACAATTCTAGAACAAAGAAAGAACACTCAAGAATAATACAATTGAGCACAATAAGTGTTCTTGAAAGAAAAAATGAATATTGAATGAAATAAGCTTGAAAATGCTCAAACTTGAGGTTTGATGTTTTCTCTTTGATTCTCTCTTGATTCTTGTTGATTCTTGTTTCTTTTTTTTATCAATGGCTTCTAAGCTTGTTTAAATACACCTTCAAATGATTCTGAATGTTGGGGATGCTTAGTGGAGTCAATATAGCCGTTTAAGTGTGAAAACAATTAATAAATTCAGTTGGGAGCGTCAGTGCATCGATGCATACCCATGGTGCATCGGTGCATCAGTGTAAAATTCAAATATTTTGACCATTGGACCCTTAGTGCATCGGTGCACTAAGAGTGCATCGATGCATCAAGTGCATTCGATGTTTCAAAATAGCCAGAGTGCATCGATGCATGACTGGTGCATCGATACATCAAATGCATTCGATGTTTTTCATAAAATCCTCAGTGCATCGATGCATGGTATGTGCATCGATGCATGAAATGCATTCAATGTTCAATTTAATTCATGGTGCATCGATGCATGGATTGGTGCATCGGTGCATCACTCTGAAAAATTGATTTTAGGCTTGATTTTGGTTAAAAATACTTTGTGAAAATTGTTTCAAAAATATATTAAGTATAAAACACAATTTTACACATTTAGTAAGGTTTGAATTTGAACTTGAAAGACTTGGAGTAATAATTTGATATTCGATTAATTAAATCTAATATACTTAGAAAATCATTTGTAAAATCTTAAAAATTCATTTAAACTTAATTTGTTATATTGAAACACAAAAATGTTTTCAACAGCAATATATGTGCATACTTTCTCATTTAACGTACATAGGGCAGATAAAGAATAATTGGGAAGAATACATGGAAGGATAGGTAGGTTGGACCTACTAAGAATAAATTCGATAAATGTATAAAAGAAATTTAGTTGAATTGAGAATAATTTATTTGATCCTTATGGAATATGTGATTTAATTCGTCATTTAATAGTCATAAGATACGTATATATAAATTTTATTTTCTTTATAATATTATGTCTCACTAAGTAAATACTTAACGTGTATTGATTTCACGCGTAGGTAAAAGCAAAGACTAGTTGGTTACTAGGTGCAATAGCAACTATCATAAATCTAAGGTTGACTCTCATCAGTAACGATAGGACAATCATTTTTATTTTGAACATTTCTGGCATGTAATCAAAATTAAGAAAAATGCTCTGAAAAGTATGTAAAGTGGAAATTTTGTTAGTATATTTAAACAACTGTTTTAGTTTAAATTTTGAAACAAAATTTATGGGTTCTCAAATGAAAAACTAATTTAAAAGTGATGTGACATATATATCTTGTGTACAGAAAAGTATACGGGAGATGGGTGTTACAATCCTTGAGTTGTACAAATTTCATGTCTTAGTGGGTTTAGCTTTTATGCATGTCGTGGATTCGATATCAACATCCCGTCGACATCGGTGTGTGCGGAGATTGCAACGGTTTCGGCCTCATACTTGGATACATATTGGTTGGACGATGTCATGACCTTGGAGTGGACAGAACCTGATTGTCGTTGGTGTGAAAGCCAAAGAGGAACTTGCCTACCCGACAATGTTACCGCCGACTTACATGTCCGATGCGACGGTGCTAATAAAAATCGTAAGACACAAAACTTTAGTCCTGTGTTTTCCCCCGTAATTTACACAAATAGTCCTCCGATTATAAGATGTTGCTTTGTTGAGTCATCCGACTATTAAAAGTTACAAAATGCTCACTCAATTATTCGTGTGTTCTAAACTCATCTTTTTCGTTAAAAAAATAATGGTATTCTAAACTGGATGTTAACATGCTGATTAAAATATGATAAAATCATACTTTAATGATGTCTACTTACACCATTTGTGTATTTTATTTTATTTTTCACTTTAGATTTGGCCTCTAAATTTTTTTTTCTTTTTACTCAGATTGTTACGATCCTCACGAAAATAATAGATTTATTAAATTGTTAACATTTTTAGAATATTAACGTGATATTTAATGTATAAATAGTTTTATTTTGTTGACCCAACATCTTATATTATCTTATATTATTTTATAATAAATTATTTTTAAAAATATATTTTTATTTTAAAATTAGTTGTTAACATAATATTATATCGCTTTTCTTTTTCATGGATATTGCTTCAATATCATTAACTACATTGCTTTAGGAATTAGTTAAGTTTAATATATACAGATATATGAGAAGAATATTTTATATATGGGTAAACTTCATAAATGGTCACCCAACTTTTAGGACACTTGCATTTTGGTCACCCAACTTTTAAAAATTGTAATACAATCACCAAAATTTTAGTTTATTTTTATTAAGGTTTCTAACTTTATCTCCCGTTAGTTTCATCTGATGTGACATGTTATTGTTATTTTTCAACTTAATAAAATGATCCTTTTAACTCATTTCAGCATCCTGAAAGATTTTCCTTACCCAAAATTGATAAAAAAAATCTGAAAAATCAAGTTGTCCTTTCTCTTATTCTCTTTGTTTGATAATTCATGTTCATAAACACTTCAATTTACATGTTGAACCTCAAATTTCAAATTCATGTTCAAATTCCAACTTACCAAAATGAACTTGAAGCAGGAAACATAAAAAAACAAAATCCGTAAATCCTACATTACCCCTTTCTTAATCCAAAATAATCAGGTACAATAAAATCCCCAAACTAACCATCCAAATCACTCGCTCAAACCTTCTTCCCCTATCCATGGCTCTTATGATATTCCTTAGCAAACCAAGGATAACAACACGTGAACGTGGATTCAATGGGGGATCATACCAAATAAAAATTGTAATTTCTTCTAATACATGCAATGGTTAACACACCAAACGATCCTCATTCCAGCATTATTATTCGTCCAAGTTGTTCGTAAGGTAGCTGACATTCCACAAAAACATGTTAGGATCACAGTTGGTGTCTCTATTGCTAGCTTCAATTGTTGATCAAACAAAGATAATACGAGAAAGGGAAATTTGATTTTTAGGGTTTTCAGTTAATTTTGGGCAAGGAAAATTTTTTAGGGTGTTGAAATGGGTTAAAAGGATTATTTTATTAAGCTGAAAAATTACATTAGTGTGCCACGTCAGATGAAACTAATGGGAGGTAACGTCAGAGACTTTACTGAAAACAAACTAAAATTTCAGTGATTGTATTACAAGTTTTAAAAGTTGAGTGACCAAAATACAAGTGCCCTAAAAGTTTGATAATCATTTATGTAGTTTACCCTAAAAATTGAGTCCATTAGGTGGTCTTAGTAAATAAAAATAAATGTTGTTATGTTTAGAAGTTATGTGTTCACATAGTTACATCTACAAGGTGTATACATTGTAAATTAGTTAATAAAGTTATAAACAAATATTACCTTCTAATCAGCTCAAACTATTAAAAAAGTTAAATATAAAAAAATACAAATGAACTTAGAATATTTTCTTATATTCTTATAAAAATAAAATGAAAATAATATTTTTGATAGTATGGGGTGATTACAAGATAATATTTATTAAAATATAAATTAATTGTCGACGATACACACTACTTACGTAATCTCGAGCCCGAAATTTTTTGGAAAAATAATAATCATATTTAGTTATTTACTACTGAAGTCGTTAATTGGTTTAGTGAATAAATAGGGCCTTGGGAAACTCTACCTTGTAATTTCAACTTAATTTGCATGCATCTTTTCTACTTTAGGGCTTCCTGCAAGTGTTAAATATGGCCTACTTTTTGGCTTGGGAGCATCCCTTGTGTGCGTGATCGTGATTATGAATTGCGTCAAAATCAGCCTTATCGAGTGGCAGAACCACCCAGATGCCAATATCCTCATGACGTCCGTCACCGGCCATGGCCTCCTTCAATCAACTCCGGGTGCAACAAATGGACTTGATAGACTAACTATCGACGCATACCCTGCATCTTCGCTAGGTTCGAGCCGATGCCTACCGAATCCGAACGACAACGTTTGCTCCATATTCCTATGCGAATACCAAGCCAATGAAATGTTAAGAACTATACCTAATTGCAACCATTATTTTCATGCTGATTGTATAGACCAGTGGCTTAAACTCAATGTAGCATGTCCCATACGTCGCGATAAGTTTGAGGAGCTTCCATATCTCGCTCTATCATCTGTGAGGTCAGTGGTTGGCCTTTCGCTTTAATTGCATGTACTGTAATTTTTTTTTTAATTTTTGAGTGAAAATTTTGTAATCAATAATGTTGCTTAGGATGAATTGGGAGTACTAATGTTTTATTTATATATATATATTTGCTTAGCGTGTATATGATCTAGTACCCACCCGCCTTACTTTACTACATTCCATTCTCATCTGTCATACATAATTGTTTGTATTTGAATATTATACTAGGATTTTATTTTCTGAAATTTTGTATTCGTATTGAAGTTATACTTTATTTTATCAACTACATGATTGCAATTACTTATTATTTTTTAAATGATGATTGTCGGAATAATGCTATATATGTGACGTGAGTCCGGAGGATATATATTTCATATTTATTTCATAAAAAATAGTCTGTATTTTTTATTGATACTTATAAATATATTAATGAAATAGGTCATTGAACAGATATAAAAGGATTAGGATAATCTCAGAATCGACGTGGATGATGGAACAAGAATATTCTAAATAAAAATAAAGAAAACTTTTTGATAACGTAAATGTAACATAATTTTCCTAAATTTAAACATAATAATCATAACTTATGGTGAGTTGCTAGAAAAAAATAAATAAATTTTATGTTTGTAACGAATCATAAAATAAAAATAAAGAAAACTTTTTGATAACATAAATGTAACATAATTTTCCTAAATTTATCCCGCCCAATTAACATCTTTATAATATTTTCTAATTTCTAATTCAAAAATAACGTGACTTTTAAAAGTTGATTGAAATCATTACATAGACTAAGAACGTATCCATCATTATTAATATTTAAATATTATTTTTAAATAATGTTAAATAAGTGTCAATTTAATAAATAAATATGAAAAGTAAAACCCCCCGCCTTGCTTATGTCATACTCTGTTGCTTATGTAAACCTTTTCCATATCGGGTCCAATCCGACCTCTGTAGTTTTCTCTCCATGGGACAGTTTTTCTTTAGTGTAGAATAATTTTAAAGTAGTAATTTTTATATATTTGTTTAAATTCGGTTTTTTTAAAATAACAGTTTTAATTATTATTGAAATCGTTTAATTTAAAGTAATAATTACTTTATGATAGCATAATAATAATTGAACTAAAAAGTTAGTGTGATTTCTAAATGAAATGGAAATTGAAATTGAATGGAAATGGGAACAACATAATTCACAGCCCAATTATTGGAAAAAAACAAAACACAACCATTAAAAACCTATCTCAATCAATATGTTCCTCCACATGGATACGCAAGTCAACTTACCCTACTCCCAGGGCTCATCCTTAGATCATGCCAGGTACTTAATTGAAGTCTAAACCTGTTTCAGAATCAGACAGATGAACAATTGAGGATTGAACTGCAAAAAGTCTTGCAATAAAACGCTCATGTTTGTTCTTTGTGGGAGAGATGTATCAAATTTGTCAAACCGACCATGTCCGTGGTTCATATAAACAAATGTTCAAATATTCCTGGAAGACCAAACCATGACAGCTGATTGAAGAGAACAGGAGATGACCCTGATTAGACAAAGGTCGCACCGCCTGTTTTTCCAACATGTTCCTTCCACTGTCCAACGCTACCTTTGACCATGTTCTACCCTAACAAAGAAAACAAAGCGATAAGGGGGGACCAATATATATTTGCTGCTGGGAATAAATTGTTTGTTTGCTTTTGTGATTAAAAAATGAATTTTTCAATCAATAATTTAGCAAAGTCGCTATGGAATTATTCTAGATAAAGCCAAATTCAGTCTTCTTTCTTCTCTGTCAAAATGGCGGTGGCCATGCTTTGCAGAAATCCCGCACTATGTGTTCCTTTTTCCCTTGCACATTGTTTCATTCACATCTAAGCAAGCTAAACTTATTAGGCTATTTTAAAGGTAAAAGATAATATTATTTTTTTAAAGATCTCAAATTCAAACAATTATATATGTAGGGTGTGTGCACATTCATCGTTAAATGACAAAAAGAAAATTATGAACAAATATTGTTTTATAATTATCCCAGACTAATAACAGAAATCTAAACTAGCTTCTCTCATCCATTTAGGTTTCACGTTTGAACTCGCTTGCTCTGTATATAATGTTTAGTTGTATTTATAAAGAGTGATACAATGATACGTATCACTAAAATTAATCTAAGTTTTAGACCGTATCGAGTATAGGAGTATTTTGGGTTTTTTACAATACATGGTAATCACTTTTCTTGATATTGCCTTTGCGGTTAAACGTGTATGTCGGTTTATGAAGACTCAATTCCAATACTCGATACTATCATCCCTAAAACATGCCTTTAACATTGATACTCAATTCCGATTTTGAACAATATCAATATTAAATCATCAGTATCGATACTCAATTCCATATCAAGATTTAGATATCGATACTATTAGGGTAGTACTGCTACTCAATTCCAATATCAATATCAAAATGATATATCATAATATTAAATTAACTTACGATATCGAGACTTTCACGAATGATATTGATACCTCGTAATGATTTGATATTAATATCACTTACATAGTACCAAGACCAAATGCACTAAGTGGTCACTATCATCCCTAAAACATGCCTTTAACATTTCCTACCATTCATTAAACAATAGATATAATCTAGTGAAGTTAATCCACATCAAAACATACTTCAAATAAATTATGATCCACACTTTATCAAGCATTATTTCTTAATTTCATGTCATCATGGATCATAATTATTCACGTTAAATTTACCTTGTTCATCAAAGAATGATACATAGATGTTATATTCATCAATTTTGCAATATAACATGCTTAAATTCCAAATATTATAACACACACAGTCATACTTAGTATGGTTTACGCAACAAAATTAAATCGATACAAATAAAAATTTCATTTAACACATATTACAAAACCAAGTACATAGATGCCATACTAGAAATTTAGCAAAGGATAATTACACTAGCTAGCAAAAGGTCGATGATGGTTTTGACCTACTACATGTAATCTCAAACTAGGCTACGGAGATCGGTATCTTGTAAAATAATCAAATTAACAGTGTAAGCTTACCCAAGAATATTATTGTATGACATCACTATGATCCTCATTTAGCAATAAATGATAATAATATGAGCAACATTATAATGCATACTTGTAGAATAAGATATATTACAATAAAATCAATATTAGTTTAATGGCACT
This sequence comes from Hibiscus syriacus, assembly GCF_006381635.1. Taxonomy (NCBI): domain Eukaryota; kingdom Viridiplantae; phylum Streptophyta; class Magnoliopsida; order Malvales; family Malvaceae; genus Hibiscus; species Hibiscus syriacus. Next base: position 1,214,432 of record NW_024062858.1, on the reverse strand, counting down.
CCTTTGACATGAAAATACCTGGATCCCTTATAACATTATCAATAGTGTAATATCACATCAATATGTTGAATCCTCTAACTATATTATTATGATCACTTAATTATTGTCTTTTTTTATGTTGACAACCAGTCTTTTAATTTTTTCAATCAGGTTACTCGACTATTTAAATTCATTCAATCAAGCCACTTGCCGTTAATATTAACGGATGTGTTGATGTGATAGTTAATAAAATTAGTATAATTATCATATAATCCTCATTACTTATACATTCTATCAATTTGGTCATATTATTTACTTTAATTAAAAAAAGTAACCCTCCAATTAGAAGGTGTCATGCGTAATTAGCTTTTACCAGTGACACGTATCATCACCTATTTAAATAATAAACTTAACAAATTGGAATTGGCGTTAGGAAGAATCAAACCAAGGACCAAATGCATTTATAGCAAAACCTCAACCACTAGGGTAAAGTCCATGTTTGTTACTTGAGTTCAAATTATTTTATATATTATGTTTCAGATTATGACAGAAAAAATGAAAATAAAAAAGTATTGATAGAATTCAAACTTAAGACTAATGAAAATGGGTGAACATCAAATTAAATATTTGAAAAAAATCTTATAACATGTTTTTATATATCCTTAACATTTGTTAATGACAGATATTTAAAGTAGATGAGTTTAAGATTTATATATTTTAAAATTATCGCGTCAACACTTCAGTTAAATGTTAACAGCAAGTGACTTGATTGAATGCATTTAAATAGTTGGATATCTGATTAATAAAATTAAAAAATTGATGGTCAAAGTGAAAAGGGACAATAGTTAGGTGGTCAATAGTATAATTTACTCTTTATAATATTGAATATTAAAATTTTATTTTTAATTATAATTCACAGTTATTTTTCATTTTTTCCATGGAATTCCGAAATGCCAGAATTTCATTTTTTTTGGGTAAGAATAGTTTATATATATAAAGGAGGTATCATAGGTCAAAGAAAGGGGGCTATCATTTTCCAGAAAATAAAAGCTTTATGCATATATCAACATCAGTGATTTAGCTATCAAATTAAATTTATCACCTTTTATTATGAAAAACTTTTATCCAAATTATGCGGATATGCTTAAGCTATTTTCCTTGAATTTTAGCCACTAGTGTTTTATATCGACAAAGAAATAAACATTTTACAATTTATAACTTATTAATTCAATAAATAAAGTAGAATTTCTAGTGAACTATTTTTCCCAAATCTTTTCTGTGTTTAATAATTTAATTAACTCTTTACATACATTAACTTTAGAATTCCTTTTTGCAAAACAGTGAAGCTTTTGTCATGGTGACATAACTAGTTGGTGCATAAAGTTAAATAAATCTAAAGATAAATTCTAAATTTAATTTTATTGAGCGAGAGGAAAGCAAAAATCTTAAGAAAATGAGATAAATATTCCTAATAAATCTAAAATTAATTATTTAATATATATATATATATAATTTAATTAACCGACGAAATATATTTACAAAAATGAAATTACATTACGAGAATTTGCAATCTTTTAATTTCTCCACTTTAGGGTGTGACTTAATGAAAAGCCGACACGTGTCGGTCGACAAGAATCTTTAACAGCTGGCGCGTTGGCCTCAAGAGACCGGACCACTGGCTTAGTCGGCGTCGCTCTTTGCCTCGTCAGTCCACACATACATATACTGCCAAAACTCTACTTTTTGAAGTTTTCCTCACCATTTTACCCCTCATTCCTTTTCCAACTATATTTCATTTAGCTCTATTTAACCATTAATCAAATTAAAACCAAAATTTAAGATCTATATTAAATTGAATTTAGAAATTTATGTGTATAATAAGAGATAGATTGATGGGACAGGTGAAACAGTAATCCTATAAAATTTTAAAATTATTATATATTTTTATATTTTTAATATATTTTTTATTAAAAATATATTTTTCATTCCCCTAAAATTTTATAAAATCGTCCCAACACAAAAGTTTAAAAGGTCGTCTCATATACAACATACATACACTCTATAGACACAATTACTCGAACTCAGAAATAAGATTCTCTTTTAATTACTTAAATCACTTATGAGTTCAATAAAGTTTGTTGATATAATATAAAACTTTTAAGTTTTATATTTTTTAAATAATTGAGTGAGTGAAAAGTAATAATTGATATTTAAAAATAGAACATAAGAAGATTTTTATGTAAAAAAAAAAGAAATAAATTGTCTTAATTTGAGTTTATAGATTACTTTCAATCTTTTATATATGGCTACCTTATACTAAAATATGATGACAAAAAACCCTAAAAAAGTAAATTGAAAACAAAAATGAACAAAGGTAGGAGACAAAGTAACATGGAGATAAGGAGATAATGGTACAGAGGATTGACTTGTGAGGCATAGTTAGGTTTGTTTCACATGCAAAATACAGCAATACCCTTTTTTGACCAGTTCAGCAGATGGGTATCTTTCACGAGTTTTGTCATCTCCAAAAAAAAACTAATAAAAATAAGGGTAAATTTCATATTCAGTATCTAAATTATTACTTTTGTTATGTTTTGATACCCAAACTTTATTTATTTTAAAATTATATCTAATTTTTTGTTTTGGTTTCATTTTGGTACATCGCCGATGTTGACGTGTCAACATAATGTAATATCATGTTATCATTAGAAAAAATGTCACATTAACAATCCTGTTAAACTTTTAACAGTGGGGTACCAAATTAAAACATAAATTAAATGTTAGGTATGATTTTTAAAAGAATAAAGTTTAGATATTAAAATAGAATAAAAATAATAATTTAAGTATTGAACGTGTAGTTTATCCTAACAATAATAAGGCTAATAGTAATGACCTTTTCAAACCATACCTTTACGTATTTAATGCTCCATACCAAGATTGGATCCCACTTTGATACTCATGCAACCTTTATGATTTCATGGAGAAAAAGTCTTAGACAATAAAGTTGTTATATCTTTTTCGGTAACTTTCTTGGGAACTTTGTTTAAAAACTTCTTTTTCTTTCCCTCCCGTCTGTTTCTTTCTTGGGAAACTTACCAGCTTTGGGTTATTACTTGATCGTAATATGGTTGTAATCACAATAATGTTATATCTTTTTCCATATATACATTTTTATAAATTAAATTCTCTAGCAATTGAAATCTCCGGAGAAATATCTCCGGCAATCAAAGCCTTTGAAGGAACAACTTCGGAGTTCTTAAAAGTATCTAAAGTCTCATATCCTCTCAAAAGTTGTGGTCCCTTGATATGATCCCTAATAAGTTCACATGATTTTTCAGAGTAAATTCTACCATCATGCGGTCATATCTATTTGTTTTGTCAATCTATGAGTATAATCATTATCCTAGGTCTGACACTAACACTAAGAGATAGTATAAAAACCAACACGCATGGCTGGAGATGAGAGCAGCAACATATGCAAGTAGGGTTGAGGATGGGTAAATGTCAACCCTGGAATATAAGTTTCATTCAATTAGTTATATATTTTATTGATTATGCTCACTATGAGATTTTTTTATTCTCACCCTCAAATAAAAAATATATAATTAATATATGTGAGTCAATCCTAAAAAAATTACTTATAGATCTACTAATAAACGAAAGCTTAAACTATAACTCTATCTAGATATCTCTCACCACAATAAATATATTCTTATTCAATTCATTTAAATCACTAATCGTGATTATCCGTCAAACAGATTCATAACTTTTATTTTACCATCAAGTATAAGGGAAAAGATCTTGACCGGCCATTTAAATTATTGGAATAGAAAGAAGGCATCTTCTACAATACCATAAGCATTAGATTTCTGAATCGAATCATCAACTCGGGAGTACCGGCGACCTTCTAGTTCTAGTAAATGATTGAATTAAAATTGAAGACGAGTGTGGAATTTGGACAATGATTGCTCAACCGACACGTTTATGTTTGTTTGTTTGTTTTTTTTTTATGTAAGAAAACAAAAATTAAAAGGTTTGGTTGAACAAGTGCATGAGCTTACGGGTTGATCTGATAATAATTGTTTAAAACAGGAAACTTCAGTCATATGCTGGAATCGGGGTAGATTGTTATCAACATATGCAGACTCTTTCCCATCAACCTTTGTTTCTGATTATGTGAAGTTCCACAAACTTAGATACCAATTTATTCGGATGTTTCCTATTTATGCCTACCTCTAATATGTCGACAGCCTTGGAATGCTTACCTACATACATACATAATTAAACAATTAAAGCTATCATATATAGTTCAATTCTTTTAATTTATACATAGATTCATTGTAAATGATTAAATAATAAATAATCAATGTTAAGATCTTTTGTTTACACGAGGAAGGAGAGGAAAACTAGTATTAAATTTATGATTATTAATAAGTTAATAGGCCTAATTAATATAGATAGTTATCAATAGAATTTTATATTAGACAGATCGCATAAATTTTTTAAAATTTATGTCAAAGGATATTCTACATAAATCTTGAAAGAAAAGAAATCTCTATAAGATTTATGCATGGAGATAATTTTATGTCATATTTTGTAGGGAAGAAAATCCCAATTGACACGAGAGAGGGTCGAAGGTAAAAGCATTAAATGAGAAATTGGAATTTTGCCGAGAGGAAGATGAGGATAAAAATGAAGATAAAATTACAAGCGAAAAGGAGAAATGCGTAGCGTAGTGGATAACTGGGTGTAACATAAGACGCGTGTCACAGACCAGTTTTCGAACCCACTCTCCTAATAAATACAAAAAGTTGCTTTTTAGCTGTTCTGGCAAGTACCAACATCTGTGCCGGGGACCTATCCCCCAACTTTACTCTTACACCCTTCCAACTATTATAAACCATATTATTACATCCTAACCAGTTTTCTTTTGGGTATATTACACCTTACTCCATTAAACTTTGTTCATTGACTCGATTATACCATTGAGCTTTTAATTTTATCAGTCACAACATTGAACTTTAGTTTTACATTCAATAATATCATTCCGTTATTATGTCACTAACGAGACGGTAACATGGTTAGTGGTTGCTAGCATGGCTTGTCACACCAAAATGACATCATTTTGGTGTAATTGTCTTGATGCTTAAAACAATGTCGTTTTAGACATTAAACTTTTAAACAATTTACTTTTTTGGTACTGCACTTTTTTGGTCACCATCGACACCAATCATCTATCATCTTTCGTGATAAAATTGGTGCCAAAACGTTCAATTTCACTCCTCATTCTTCTTATAGGATTAATCTTTCACGAAATTCATTCAAAATTGACGAAATTAAACCAAAAAAAACTATCTTTTTTTTTTATGTTTGGAGACTTTCTTAGATTTACAGGATTTGGGATGTTTGTTTGAAAAATCGAACAGTGAGAAGCATTATTTCAAGAAGATGAAAAAACATATCTCAAAGCTAGTCTCGTCGTACGATCATTTAAAGAGATCAGAATATTAATACATCAAAAATTTAAATGAATTTTAATCAATTTTGTTTGAGTTTTGTGGAAAATCAATTCTAAGAGATGAAAGAAAAGTGAAAAGCGAATGTTTTAGTACCGATCTTGTCACAAAATATGATCGATAATGGGCGGTAATTGGCTACTGGAAAGTGTAGTGTCAAAAAGGTAAATTGTTTAAAATTTTAAAGACAAAATTAATATAATCCTAAAGTTTAGTGCTTAAAACGAACGTCGTTTTAAATATCAATAGGAGTCACCATAACGATATCATTTTATGTGACATTTCACGTCAACAACAGTTAATTATGTCATACAGAGTAGTTTACCCTTTTCAATTTACCTTCTTTTAAAAAATTATATTAAATTATAACCAAATGCAAAGAAAAATTTAAAGCACGTCTCTTTTTACAATTATTCTCATGAAATAAAATAAAATAATAGTAAATAAAAAACAGATGGGATATAGGAGGGGCATGGCTGTCATTACACAGCTATACCAATAGAGTAACTCAGACGGCAATTCAAACTTGATGAAAAGCTAGAAATACTCTCCTCTGCAGAGGGTTATAAATACAGCAAGCTCAGCCTCGGCCATCAGCATATAATATTCGGGTTTCTTCTTCTTCTTTCTTCTTTGTTTTAACTTTTGGTTTTGTTAATATATTTTTCCTTCATTGATTTTGTTATACCAGGCAAGGGATAAGGGACAATTTTTTTAGATCCCCTGTTTTAATTCAGAACACAGAAAAAATGATGCAAGAAATCGATAATCCTTTTGGATTCAACAATGGTGTTGATATGGGGTCTTGCCTGTCCCAGCTGATATTATCTGGTGGCTCAAATACCCTAGATTCAATTTTCTCTCATTGCGCACCATCCACTACCATCACCACCGAGCCATTAGGCTCTTCAGTCTATCTCCGCCAGCGAGACCTGCTTCAAAAGTTCAGCCAACAGAACAAACGGAACAATTCCTTTTCCTGCAACTCGCTTCCTTTTCCTTCTCCGGTGTCGACGAGCAACTACTCGACTCCTCAAAAGAAGAAGCAATACAGAGGGGTGAGGCAAAGACAGTGGGGGAAATGGGTGGCTGAAATTAGACTCCCGCAGAACAGAATGCGGGTGTGGTTAGGGACTTACGAAACAGCTGAGGCCGCCGCTTATGCGTACGATCGTGCTGCTTATAAGCTTAGAGGGGAATACGCGAGGTTGAATTTTCAAAACCTCAAGGATCCAAGTAAACTGGGTTTTGGTGACGGTGCTCGGTTGAATGCACTGAAGAACGCGGTGGATTCTAAGATTCAGGCCATTTATGAAAAACTGAAAAGAGAGAGAGCTAAAAAGAAATCCAAGAAGGTCAACTCCAATAGCCCTGCTGCTTCCTCCCCTGAAGTTAAGGTAAGTGAACCGTGTTCGTCGTCTTCATCGTTATCGCAGGGGGGTTTTGAGTGACAGTTTAAGCAACGACTTGCTGTCACCGAGTTTGTCTGAAGGTGGGTCTTGGAGATGTGAGAATTCGGCGTCGAATGATTACCCGATAATGATGGTGGAGGAACAACAATACGATGAGTGTTGGCTTGCAAGAATGCCGTCTTTTGACGCAGAATTGTTATGGGAGATTCTCGCTAATTAGGCATTATAACATTTTCTACTTAAATTCTTTTCGCAAAGTGAAAATTTTCAGCAGATAAACACCAGGAGAGACTTGTTTTTTCTTTCTATTTTGTGTTTCAGTAGTGTGAAAATGGTAAATTTCGTTGTTGTGTTTAGTGTTTTCTGGCAGGAATAAGATTTTTGCCCCTTTTGGTTTCTAATTCTGCTATTCTGGTTGAGGGATTATAATCCAGGGAGTTGTATGATTATTACAATTATGTGGGACCTTGAATATTTGAATGAAAATTAAGTAGCTAAATCTGCTTCTTATCACAAGCAACAAGTCTAGAATTATTGAAAGATGCCCAAACATAATACAGATTAAGCTCAGTTCTATCTAACCATTGAGGGAGACTTGGCAATGGCTTTGGTGAATAGAGATAATCAGATAACATTTTTAAAATAAATATTGTTAATAAAATAAATAATTGATCTATCAAAATTTAAATTTTAAGGTGGACATGAATGTACTGAGTAAAGTATGCATCCGCCGCTGCAATCAGGGGCTTAGGTTCGTCTTTTGTGATGAATTCGTTTTCAGCAAGCAAACCCTGTACTCCCTTTGATTCAAGCCAGCAAGGGGCGTATCTAAGGGGCAAGCAAGGATCTTGTCCCCAAAATGAAAAAAGAAAAATGCAGTTTAAATCACTTAACAAACTGTAAAGTTTTAAGTTAATGAAATGGTGAAAATATTTTCTACCCCTTGAAAATATCAAATGTTAGTTTAATCTCTTAAAAAATTGACTTAATTACAAAAAAATAAATACCAAAGTTATACTTCTTTTCTCGTTTAGACTCATAAAGTTTTTCGGTCAATTAAGTGTTTAATATTTTCGACGTTACGATTTTAAGTGTCTGATCCGTTATTGTTATTAAAAAAATCTTGTCAACTATTCAAAATGTGACACTAAGTGCGTTTATAAATTTTTAAAAATTTTATTTAAAAAATTAAAATTATGATTATTTTTAAAAATCTGACAATTTATCTGAAATCTAAAAAAAATCTTAAAATCCTTAAACTCAAAGTATCAATTTCGTCGATGGACATCCCTCGTCGCTATTGTCCTCATCGGCCGTCTACCGACCCATCGTCCTCTGAACTTGCCCGGCGAGTTGAATAGCGATCATTTGACTGAATGGTCATCCTCTTAGCGTATATTGCGCACTAGTAGGTATCCTCGAATAAACCCATTAGACATGCCCCGTAGCCTTTGCAATGCCATCGTTGCATGGATTTGGAAGGGTGTCTTTCGGATTAAAAGCTTTGAGCTCTTTTGATATTCATGGATTTCATGAAGAGCAATGGTTCTCGGACGGTAGCAGTGAGATTTCTTAGTGTTGATGGTTTATATACCGACCCTTAGTGTTGGTGTATGACCTAGAGTCATGATATTTGTTCATATGATGATAGGGCAAAAGATATAACTGTAAGATAATAAATTTGGTTATGACATATCATTTAGATTTGATGGTGGTCATGTGAGATTGTGGCTGACCGAAGTGAATTCTGGATGTTTTGATCAACGGAGGAGTTCCTCCGGATGCTTCGACAAACATATGAATGACAACAGAAGTATGATTTGCTAAGAAAATCCGAATGAGGTACAATATTTACCCCTTGATCGAGGTGCAACAAAATATTTTAGGTATAAAATTAAAGAAAAGTAAAATAATTTGCATGACATTGAAAACTTAAATATAATCTTATATACCAAACACAAATTAACCAAAAAATTAATTACAATTTCATCCTCCTCCCTGAAAAAGTTGCAGTCTTTAATTAATGGATCATGCATTTTTTTCTGACTAGTTAAGCAAAGCTTAGAATCTGTGAGCCCATTCACTCTCACACTCTCCTTCTTCCTTAAGCCTTTTTTGATTTCTTTTTGTTTTAAAGATAAGTCTCTTGTCAATCTTCAATTGTCTTTCGATTTCTTCTTCTCTAGCCTTTGTTTTTGATCTTTTGCTACTACTTACTACTAGTACCACTCCTTTCTTCTATCTTTCCTCTACTTGAATAAAGAGAAATATCCAGAAAGAAAGACTCTGGAGCTATCTCCAGATCTACACCCAGTATTCTATCCATTCGTTTCCTTTAATTTCTGTGTCTTTTCTCCAAATAAACAGGATGCTACGAGCACTGGGTTCGGTTTTGCTTTGTTGCTTCTTGCTTGAGGCCTCGATTTGGATTACCATTTCTTATGGGGAATCGATAACGTGCTCTGGGATTGTGCCCATGAGTTACAGGAACGAAACGATATCGATAACAGACTTCGGTGGCGTCGACGACGGAAAGACTCTCAATACCAAGGCCTTCCGGAAAGCTATATATCGGATTCAGCATCTTAGAAGGAGAGGTGGCACGCTACTTTATGTGCCTTCTGGGGTGTACTTAACGGACAGTTTGAATCTTACCAGGCACATGACGCTTTATTTGGCTCAAGGTGCTGTTATCAGAGCCACTCAGGTAACCCAAAATCTTATAGCTTTTAATTAGTACTCCTTCCCCATTTTTGGCAGCTGAACTTGGTAAGTTTTGACAATGGGAATATCTTATGTTTCCTTCTTTATAAAATCTTTGTAATCTGGGTTTTAATCATGAAAATAATTGCAAGGGCGGTTCTTTTTCAAGACTGCTGTTCTTGCTTTTGATGAGATGGGTTTATTTTCTCTTCTTCCAAGCATTTCTACAAATTTGAAAGTTTCAAAAACTTTACTACATTATTGTCCTCTCGATGTGGTATGATATGTTGGAGATTCTTAAAACTTCCTTGCTGGATTAACATCTCAGGACACTCTGAATTTGCCATTAATTGTTCCTTTTCCATCTTATGGAAGGGGAAGGGAGCACACCGGAGGAAGATATATTAGCTTTATTCATGGTGATGGACTGCAAGATGTGCACGGTATGTCTTGATATTAACGTGTTCCATTGTTCAGAATTTCTGGTAGCTTTCCTCATATATGCTTTGCATATATTCCTTTCGTCTACCATTAACTAACCACCACGAATCATAACAGGTGAGAATGGCACAATTGATGGTCAAGGAGATATCTGGTGGAACATGTGGAGGCAGAGGACTCCAGTTTACAAGACCAAATCTCGTTGAATTTGTTAATTCCAATGGCATTCTTATTTCCAACTTGATTTTTAGAGATTCCCCCTTCCGGAACATTCACCCTGTTTATTGCAGGTAATTTCTCCATTGATTCCTACATTATAATCCTTCATTGCTTGCTTAATATACTTTTATCTTCTTTACAGCTATGTTGTTATTCTAAACATTACCATCCTGGCTTCACCTGACTCCCCAAATACTGATGGGATTGATCCATGTAAAAAGATAATGGAAACAGTTTTCATTCGTTGAATTCATCTTAGGGTTCCATTTTCAACACTGTTTGTTTACTTTCATGCATACATTTTCAAGCTCCAATGTTTGTATAGAAGAAATACCAGCGATCACCTCGTGGCGGTGAAGAGCGGATGGGATGAATACGGGATTGCTTATGGACGTCCCAGTTCTTACATCACCATCCGAAGAGTAAGAGGGACAACCCCATTTGCTGGAATTGCTGTGGGAAGTGAAACATCTGGAGGCGTGGAGAATGTGTTGGCTGAGAACATAGTTCTTTACAACACAGGAGTCGGTGTTAACATCAAGACCATCATCGGAAGGGGAGGGTTTATAAAGAACATCACGGTGTCTCAAGTGTTCATGGAAAATGTAAGACCAGGTATAAAAGTAGCAGGCGACACCAGCTACCACCCTGATAACAACTTTAACCCAAACGCCCTCCCATATGTCAACGGTGTTATATTAAAGAACATTTGGGGTGTGGAAGTACAGAGAGCAGGTTCGATGCAAGGCCTCAAGGACGCCCCTTTCACCGGCATCTGTCTTTCGAACGTTAGCCTCCAGGCCCGGAGTAATGCCTTCATGGAAATGCTCTAATGTAAATGGGGCTGCAATCGAGGTAAGCCCATGGCCATGCACCGAACTCACCAGTCCACAACAGGGTGGTTCTTGCGCCAACCACTTCTAAGATTCATTGATATTAATTTTCTGATTCTCTTTTGTTCTTTAATTGCAAAACTAAAATTCGTGAAAACAAGTGATCTAGCCATATGAGTCTTATAATATGAGTATCATACAAGGAAATATCATATTGTTCAACTTGAACGGATGCGATCTTATTTACTACCCTAAGAAAAGTAGACTAAATAGTATATACCTGATAGCAGAAAGTTAAAATAGTCAAATAAGCATATAGATAGATGCATCACTAGATCACTATGATTAGATTACGTGCATGGTTTATTCAAAAATGAATAAAAAACCTGCGAAACTTCTCCATTAACCCGCCTTGGTGGTGCTTTTCCCTTTCCTGTCCCTCTTTATGGTGGTGATGATCTTCCTCGTGGTCAAGGTCATGGTCATGGTGATGATGATCGTCCTCTTCCTTATGGTCATGGTCATGGTCATGATGGTGGTGGTGGTGATCGTCCTCATGGTCATGGTGATGAGACATGAAATCTACATGCTGCTTAGACTCGGAACCATCATCGTGAAAACTGCCCCATCTGGCCTCGACCTGACGAACAACACCGTGTGATTCCGGGTCAAAGCTTCTATAGTTGGACAGAATCATGTCGTTGCCGTAGGAAATAAAGCGCTTCTGATGGAAGCGTAGGTTCAAAGGTCTGAAACGTTTATGGTAACGGCAGCTGTGCTTGTGACGGAACGGAAAAAAAGGTCGCCTGGGGAAGTGACGGTTTACAGGCTGAAAACGGATCCTGGTCAAAGGGAGGGATCCGGTACGGTAGCCAGTTTTGGAGGCATCATCGTGGTTGAAATCATGTGATTGGCTAGGGAGAAGGATGGAGGTTGTGGATTCAGGGTCGGATTCGGGTAAATCGGCGGGGGTTTCGTCGGCGGTGAGAAAGCGGGCGTGAGAGAAGGTGAAGAGGAGAAATATGGAGAACAAAAAAGCGAGTTTAGCCATTTTTTTTGGGTATGAAAGACAAGTTTTTGGGTAGAATGGTTAGGTAAATGTAGTTTGGGAGAAGAGAAGGTCAGGGACGAAAGCTGGCAAAACAGGGGATGACTCAACACGTGGGTATCTTTATTGAATTTTAATTGTTTATTTAAGCTTAATTATGACCCCTCTCTTCCGTAATAATTAATAGGGTAAATTATTTGTTTAATGCTTAAACAATTATTTTTATTCCGTTCAGGTACATAAACTTTATTTTTTTTATAAAATTATACCAAACGTTTAGTTTATGTTTCAATTTGATATCCTTTTGTAAAAAATTAATAGAACTAAAGACATGACATTATTTATTTATTTTTCAATGATAACGTGATATTATTTTATGGTGATACGTTAAAATCTACGTTAAGTTTTAAATTACGGGGTATATAAATAAAATCTAAATTAAACATTAGGTATGATTTTAGAAAAAATTAAAATTTAAGTACTAAATGAGACATAAATAATAATTTAGATACTAAACTTGTAATATGCCCAATTGAAAGAAAACCTATTGACATAAATCAAATTATGATGATGATTTTGGTCTTTTAAATGATGACATGGATTTAACAATCTATTTCATATTGTTTTTAAGATAAATTTTATTTATTTTTATCATTTTAAGTGAAATTATGATGTTAGTTAACATGTAAACTTAAACATTTATATTAGGGGTATAAAATTTTAAATTTTAGAAATAAAAAATTATAATATTAATAAAAAATATAAAAATATATGAAAATTAAAAAAATTTAGCAAGGTGATTATAATTTCAATATCCATTATTTCATCCATGAGGAAGAGAATATTCGATCTAGTGAAATTAATTTTTATCATAGATTCAAACAGATATATTTATGTTTGATAGAAAAATTATTTGAAATTTAATAGTATGAATTAAGATTAAGATAATATTATTTATTAATATATTATAGACTTAATAAATAAAGAAAATTATAATTTGATTGAAAAATAAATAAAGTAAGGATAAATATGAGTTTTGAGATGCTTAACTTTTGGTACGGTGTAAATTTATGTAATCTTTGATGTTGAGTGGGATTTAATAAATTTTCCTGACACATCAAATACGGAATTGTTTGACTTTTGAAAACCGGAGAATATTTAAAAAAAAGGCCGAGAGAGAGACCACGCGTTAAAGTTGGTACTGTTACTTGGACAAAATACGGAATAGTTTATGTAATCTTAGTTGCAGATGTGCTTACAAAACCAATTCCTCCTTCAATGTTTAAGAGCATGCTTGGAGTTTTTTCGTTGGAAGAAGTTGAGGATGAAGGCGGCCGGGAGAATGATGGCGTATAAGTCTGTATGAATTCAATTGTAACAAACCCAAGTTGGTTGGGCTTGGGCTGTTATAAATATCTAATCAAGTCTCGTTGTAAAAGCAGCTAGGGTTTAATGAAATATAAAAACGTTGTTGACTTTCCTCTTACGAGTCTGTTTCTGTTAGTAACTAGTTAGGGCTTCTTCTGTTTATTCACTCGTGTTGACCGATCACTGGAACTCCACAATGAGGCGGTGTTAAACCGATTGCTTTTTGAAGCAAAGATGTTCGCGAACATTAAACGATATCTTGAATGGTTGGAGGAAGCAATAAGTGTATATTGGACTTATGGTTTTACAAGTCTCGGTGTGTTTGCTATGTAAAACGATCTGCTAATGATGCAGGCATGCAGCCCATCGTTTAGTTAGCTCATTAGGCTTTTGAGCACCAGAAATGTATTATTGTTGACGTATTAAAGGCTGCTATTCATAACTTATAAAAGTATCCATTTCTTAAAAAAAAAAAACGAATTGAAAGCCAAAGCTAGGTCTCTTAAACTTATAACAAAATCTTTCACCGTTATCGTAATCTCATAACTAGATTTTCTAACCGTATCTGATTCTTAAATCAAATTTGAATGAAATGCATGGCTGATATAAGCTAGAGGTACTACATGAAATACCAGAATGAAACAAAAGAAAACTACTAGGATTGTTTCTAAGCAAGCATGCCGCTTAAGACAAACCAGAATCGAAGAGAATTTCCATGGCCATTCTTTGGATTATATGAAGCCAGAAAATGCCAAAACAAAGTATCACCGCCCCGTTTTCGATGATTCCAACACCTCAAACCAATGTAAACCGCCCCAAATCTGCACCCAACCCCATATTTCCCTTCAATATTTCTCCATAAGCCCCATATTTTTCATCTTCATCCCCAGAACAATGTTGTCAAGGGCGTTTACAAAACCCAGAAGAAGTTTTTATGGTGAAAACAGCAGGTCAGGTTCCATCTCCGAGTACGATGATTGCATCGTAGGATTTATGGATGACGTTCCGTTGATTTCTTGTGAAAACAATGGGCAATCGCTGTCGTTGAAGGAGGTTCTGAGGACATCCGTGGGTGTGATGGGAGAGAACACCAGAGGATTGACTGAAAAAGTGGTGCTATCCAATGGTAGATTTTGCACTGTAAAGAGGTTTCGGAAGGTAATAGCGAGAAAGAGTGAGTTCGGTAGGAGAGTCAAGAGGTTGGCTCAGGTTTGTAACAAGTGCGACTACCTCGTCCCCATCACTGCTTACTTATATGCCAAGAGGATCAAGCTTGTTGTTTTAGACTACTATCCTATGGGAAGCTTAGCTGACCTTCTTTCAGGTGAGTTTCTCAGTTCATACATAAAACACTACCTTTCATTTGATAGATTATAAACGTAAACTAAACACATTGTTTACCTCTACTTTTTTGGGTTTCAAAACCCACAAAACTAATTTTAAACAAAACTTTCTTGCCATTCCAAACAATTTAGAAATTGCATTTAAAATCAATAAGGGGGTATAAATGAATAGATCATTCGATAAAATGTTCGTATAATGTTTATTTATTAAGCTAAATAAATGAATATGAATAAAATTTTTATGTTCATTTAATAAACGCGAATGAACATGAATAGATGTGTATTTGGTTCATTTATATTAAAAAAACTCATTTATCGGCTTGTTTACCCAATTCTCTTTTTCCTTTTATCTTTTTACATTTTAACTATTGGTGAATATAAGGACTAAATTGAACACATGATAAATTTTGGAGTTCAAATTCTCTTTTTCCTTTTATCTTTTTACATTTTAAATATTGATAAATGTATGGATTAAATTGAACACATGATAATATAGTTTATATTTCTTTTGGCTTGCAAATAAAAGGATAAAAAGAGAGTATTAGTTGTTGAGAAAACTCAAACCGGTGCCCCTTGGCATTGGTTCAACCACACCCTTGTCACTTCGTCTAGGACTTGGGTAAGTAATGAAATCACTCCAAAATTTTTGTTAACTCTCTCGAATTAAACTTTGAAATCAAGGTATAAACGAATATTTTGATGAACATGTTCACGAATAAATTTTTTGAAGTAAAGAAGTTTGTTAACGTTAAATGAATATGTTTGTGAATGTTAAACGAACATGTTCGTGAATATTAAATGAACCGGACATGGTATTAAAAATTTAAATGAATATAAACTCTTTTTTTAAAAGACAAACACAAACATAAACTTATTCGTTCAAGTTCGATCATTTAGACCCATATACCAAATTAAAAAGCTGACCTATTGGTACTTAATTAAAAAAAATAGAAATGCCAAATTGACCTTTCGTTCATTGTTTTAGCATTACCTGTTTGTTTAATATAATGTTATATGTTTATTCAATGTTGTGCATGATATCAAGGTGGGAGGCGAGGCCAAACTGCTTTGAACTGGAATGAACGTTTGAGAATAATAGATTCAATTGCAAGAGCAATCGCATTCATCCACGGACAATCCCCACCAACAGCAAAGAACATGAAAATGAACGTTCACGGAAACATAAAATCCTCCAACATCATGATAAACAACGACCTCACAGCTCGGTTATCGGATTACGGGTTCGTCCAGTTGGCCGACTGCATTGAAGATTCTGAGAGCAAAGAACAATCAAGAATAACAAATAACATTTACTGTGAGGATTTGAGTCAAAAGAGCGATGTCTTCAATTTTGGTCTGGTTTTGCTTGACATGCTAGGGGGAGTGCAGGACCTAAGTTACATTAACTGCATAGTTAAAATGAAGGAAAGGATAAAAAAAGGTGAAAGTTGTTTTTCGAGTTCCAGTGAGAGGGAAAGAACGGAAGCAAGCTTTCAAGGTTTTAGAGATTGCTTTGGCTTCCACCAACAGCTTGCCGGAGACAAGACCTTCAATTGAACAAATCATGTTCAAACTTAGTGATATTCTCAATACTTGCTAGTAATTATGTTGTTGGCTTATTTTGGGTTTATTAGTTGTTTTGATTGCATTAAAAAATCTCATTGCAAATATCTACAATTTTGTTAAGTTAGTTGGAACCAAACTACATGATAACATCTGGTTTTGTTTTTCACATTGTTATAATAGTTTAGCTTAGCTTGAAAGACGGTTGTAATGATAGTTTTATTCCTTTAACCATAGTATTTGGCGTCCAGGGTGCATTTGGATTTATATGCTTAGAGTTATTTTCTTGTAAGAATGGCGCAGGACCATATAAGCCAAGGAATCATGCAAATACTTTATTCCTTTAACCATAGAAATGACTGCAAAAGATTCGATTTGTTTCCAGTTCTTTCCTAGAATTTTTTTTCCTTAATTTGCATAAATTATTCTGTGTTCTGTTAAGACAATACGAGAAGAAGATTCCAAGGTCAGCGGTGCCAAGCCTAACCACCCAGCCTCAACGAACACATCCAACGCCAATTTCATAGTTAAAATTGCAGCAACAGCTTCGCTTGAGTCCGAACAAGCCCCGAAAATATAGCTCTTATTTCTCCATAGGTGTAGCGAAGAACACCTCTACACCCTCCACATCCCTGGACAAACGTCGTAACTATCAAATAAGTAAATCTAATTCTTAATTTAAATAAATAAAACAAAATAAATAAATAGAATAGTATAGAGAAATATAATCGATCTACAAGGACTAAGAAATTTTTATTTAAATCTGATTTGATCTCTAACAAAAAAAAATCTGCAAAATAAAATAAAAGGAGGTGTTTATCGAATTTAATTGAATAAACTAAAATTAAATAAAAATAACAAAGCAATAAAAATACATACTTGAAAGAGATAATGATAAGAGATAACCTCTAGCTTCATTTTGATTCGACTCGTCTCGATCATTGAAATAGATTTTACTTCGAAATCGTACCAATTACAGTCTACGAAGCTCAACCCTTATAATTTGCTCTTCTCTCATGTGAATTAATCCCCAAAATCAATTCTTGAAAATTAATCATTGTTTGGATTTAACTTCGACTCGATGTTAACGCCAATATCTTCTTTAATGGTAGAAAAGTCCATACTCGAATTATGCGTCTCAATTAGGGATGGGCATGGAATCCGAACCCAACCCAATCCGATCGGGTAGAATTTTATTTTAAAAAAATTCGAAATCAGGTCGGGTCAGATTTTATATTAAAATATTCAGAGTCGGGTTTGAGGCTAAAATAATCCTATCCGACCCGAATAGTTAATGCATAAGTATTTTTTTTTTACTTTCCCTAACACTACCCGAGCATCTGCATCTCACCATCTCCTTCAGGCTTCAAGTTTTCAACGCTTTGAACTTCAAACACTTAACACAGAGAGAAATTCAAGGCTTTGGACTGATACACGCCTCTGTTTCTTAATCCTTTGCTGGTTTTCTTTTTGAAGTTCCCGTATAGGTTACTATTCTTCTTAGGCTGTGTAATTTTTAGGGGTTTGGGTTTCTTATTTTTGTCTTGAATGTTATGTATTTCGAATTTTCGATTCCCTTTGCCTTTTCTCTGATGAGATTATGAGGATCTCTCTCTATATTTGCTGACCTGGAATTAGGGAACATTCTTCGTGTTCTCTTCTTTTCCGTTTGTTTTTTGGAAAGGGGGAGAGGTTGTAAATGTTTCTTTCCCGAACCTGGTTTATATCAGATCAGCTAAATGTTTCGTTTCCCGATTTGAGTGTCTTTGTTTAGATTACACAAACTGCAGTTGTTTCTCCTTCACAATCTTGAAACAATCTCTGAAGTTCTAATTCCTCCGTTTTTTGGGGTTATTTTCAAGTCCTCTTTTTAATAAATAAAAAAATTAAATCGGGTCGGGTTTTTAAATTGTCTATCGGGTCGGATCGGGTTAAAATTCAAATTTCATCGGGCCGGGTAGACCAAAAATCCGACCCGACCCAGGCCCATCCCTAGTCTCAATGAGAATCAAATCTGATCTTGATTTCCCTTAACGGACCGCCGTTAAGTTTGTTCTTAGGAATTTGAATTTGTTTCTCCTCCCCAAAGGTAATTCAAAACAATCTTCCAAACCAATGTCGACCTTTTGAATTAAAAGTGTAAAGAATTTAAAAATTAAGTCGATTACCTAACCATGTTTGCCAAAAATCAAGAAAGAACTTTAAAGATGTTAAGAACTTTGAAGATGTGAAGCGCGTTTTCAATTTTCACGAAACGGATTGAGTCGTCGCTCAACTATCAACTAAAAGAGATTTAGCTAAGCATAGATTAGATCATGCTTATCATTGCGAAAAGAAAATAATGAAAGAAAAGTAAAAAGATGAAAGAAAAGTAAAAAAGATGAAAGAAAAATATAACTTTAATAAATAGCAAAGAAATATAAATTCCAATATGAGTTCAAAGGTTGAACTTAAGGGGTATATATAACCCAAAAGTTCTAAGTAAATAAAATGACTAATTCCTAATCAAACTAAAAATCCTATCAAATGTTCTAATAAAATAACTAATTTATAAATAAAATAATAATAAAATAATCAAACTAAAAATCTTAAATATAAAATGTTTATCATAAAAGATAAAAATAAATATTTAAATCTTGTACTTCTGGTTAAATTTTGCTTCATATTATGGATAACATTATATCAGGTAAATTCCAATTAAATATTCAAGATGTTGACTGGACCAAAAAATTCGGCTACTTTTTGTGCTAATTAGTCCAATAAAGCTCATGTTCAAAATAAACCTAAAATAAAGATAAATCAGTAATATCCAATCCAAAATAAGGAGTAAATAACAATAGATATATGCAATATAAAACACTAATCAAATTCCTCCTCATTTATTCAATGCTTGTCCTCAAGCATACTTCAATCCCTATTTCCATCACTTACCAAAGATTCACTCAAAAAGTTTTGTCAAATCTCAAGCTCAGACATGGGTTGAAAAAGTTAGACAAGATAATCAAATAAAAGTGACAAGCTAACCCAATGATCAACAATTAACCAAATGGATAAGGGTTAGATATGCAGAGTTTTTTCTATTTGTTTGTGAGATGAAATCGAACCAAGATTAGTTTCCTCATGAGAAGCGATTGATGGAGTATGAGTTTGATTTGCCTCCCCTTTTGTATCACTCGCTCTCTCTTTTTTTGTATTCAAGCGCCTATTTCCTCTTTTTTTCGTTTTTCATTTTTTTTTTCATTTTTTTTTGAAATTCCTCCCTTTTTTCTGTACTTCTCTCAATTTTTTAAAAACTATGTAGTCTCCACTCGTCACCGAACATTTAAACTGGAAATGGGATGACAACTCAAGCACCTCACCTCGGTTCTCCAATTTGGTTACATTCAAACGATTTAACACTCACAATCGCCTCACAAGGTTATACACCTGAAGATAACATTAATCACTAGCGAAATTAGAAAAAGCTCATATTTAAGAAACACTAACAATTATACCACAAGGTTAAAGGTTTTCATAAAATCATCTTATTGACTCAATTTAATTATTCATGCATAAGAAGGTTAACTCAAGCTTGTAAACAGGGGATTATGAAAAAACTAACAAGTCAACCAAGGAAAGCAACAATCATAAGCATCGAAATATCCCATTAAACCAAAATGAATAAGCAAGATGAATGACGAGTGTTCTGAATCGAAAATATTTGCTTGTTAATTCTTTGATCTTATGAATTTATTGTTGCTGATTTGGCTGTGTTATGCTTATTTTCGTGCAGGGTCTTACTTTCCAGAATTAGTAGTAAATGGGCGCATTCTGCATTTTTTTATTATTTGGTCACAGTTGGAGACATGGACACGGCTCTGGGCATGACACGGTCTGACGTGGTAGTTTTTAGAAGGTTCAGTCAGTAGCAATTTTCTAGAAGATCTAGTCAGCACCTTCTGGAAGATGGACGGGTAAAGATATCTTAGGAGACTTATTTTTAAATTTTAAAGTTTGAATTTAGAAAACATTTGGAATTATCTTTAGGATTATTTTTATTTTAATTTCTAGGTTTTAGAGGCTATAAATACCCTCTTGGGGTAAGCCTAAACTCACAACTCAGAATTTACTCTTCTTATTCTTTCTAGTTTTATAAAGTTCTCTCTTTTCTTTTTAAGTTTTCATTTTTATTTTTATTTTAAGTTTTATTTTTAAACATTCTAAGTTTGACTTTTGTTATGCTTAGCTAATTTTCTCATAAACCGAGAGTTGAATCGATAACTCAATTCCAACGTGAGAATTGAAAAGCACTTGAATAACTTCAGAATCTCTCTCTCAATCTCTACGCTTATTTTCAAAAATCAAAACAATTTTCAAAATCAAAGATTAACTTTAGTCAAGATATTTTTGTGATTAAATGTGTGGGAGGAAGGATCGGCTTATTGAAAGCACATTCGAGTTCCTAGGAACACACTTGGCGAGATTGCCTTGCCAAGAGGGAATTGAGATCAAAATTAGTAGGAATTGAGATCAAAATTAGTAGTTATTGAAACAACAATCCGAGTCAGTCTTCACATACTTAAACGATTATTGATATACAACAATTGATGTTGATCAGATCAATTTCTGAAGCCGGAATCAAAGATTGCCTTAGGTATTCAGTATACAAAGAAGAGTCACGAGGATTGCCCTTGTAGACAAAGTAACCAACGTGAATCCTGAAGAGAAAATCTAATTCGATGATCCGAAGGAAATTGAGTCAAAGCGAGGCTTGAGGCTGTTTTTACCATATTCAATTCCAACCTTCAATTTTTATTTACTTTATTATTTAATCCTTTTTACCAAACCCCCTTTTTACTACTTATCACCTGGTTTAAGTCATTCAAACAAAAATTTGGAATTTTCTAAGTCTATGAGGATTGACCCTTACTTCTCTTTACTACATATTTCCTTTATTTATTAATTGAGAAGAAGGAATTTATTTTGATATCAAAACGATAGTTGTCAAATTAGCGCCGTTGTCGGGGACTTCGGCAAAAATTATTGATTTAGTTTATTTTTTATTTATGACGAGACAAAATCCCGTAGAGCTAGTAGATTTTGAACCTCATATCGAAGCGCTAGCCCAGAGACTATGTGGACTAACAATTCAGGAAAGGAGGAAACAATAAGAAGAACAACGCCAAGAACAATCAGATCTAGATCCTGAAGCATCATCTAACGCCAATACCTGCGAAGAAGAAATGCCTGACTCCACTGCAAACATCGAAATCACATTTCACGCTAACATCACCTGAACCGATGGATAATCGCACAATCCGAGAATTAGCCAAAGCTCCCGCGGTCCAACAACCCCTTTACATCGTCTTTCCTCAAGGCAAAACTCTGTTTCAACTTAAGACGGGGATCATTCATCTTCTTCCTACATTTAATGGTCTTCCAAGTAAAAGTATGCATAAACATTTGGCAAAATTCCACTTAGTCTGTTCAAGCATGAAACCACAGGGAGTTTTAGACGACCAAATTAAATTGAGAACTTTTCCATTTTCTTTATTTGGTTTAGCTAAAGAGTGGTTATTCTACTTACCTCCAAATTTAATAAATACATGGGCTGATTTAAATCAAATCTTTCTTGACAGGTTTTTCCCATCAGCGAAGACAAACGAGTTGAGGAGAAGCATTCTGGGAATTAAACAAAAAGACAGAGAATCATTTTATGAATATTGGGAAAGATTTAAGAAACTTTGTGCAAGTTGTCCGCAACACGGATTAACCGAGCAAAACACTCATTCAGTATCTTTGAAGGGCTTTCTTCCCTTAGAGATGAAAATGGTTGATGCTGTCAGTGGAGGAGATCTAGTTAACATGACGCCAAACGCAGCAAGAGAGTTAAACGACATTAAACAAAGCGCTTTATGGGAGGCAAATATTTCTCTTAGAACCTGTCGTCTGAAGTCAGGCTATTTCACTTGAAACTAAAATTGAAAAATTAACTGACGTAGTTAATTATCTTATTGTAGGAAAAATTGGAGCAGTGAGGCTATATGAAATATGCATAATTCCACATTATTTGACGGACGGCTGCCCCATACTACAAGGAGATGTTGGCACACAAGTAAATATAATGGACAATTTTCTGAGACCTCTCCAAAGGCCTTACAACCCATACGATAATGCTTCCAATCCAGGATAGTGAGACCATCCAAATTTTAGTTACGCCTAAAACTCAAGGCCAAATTAAGCTTATTAACCAAGGCCACCTCCACCACCCCCACAGTCACAAAAGACATTGTTAGAGTCAATTGTTGAAAGATTAACTCTTTCCCAGGAAAAGTTCCAGATTCGTACTAAAGCCCACTTATAAGAGGTAGAAAAGTAGGTGAGCCAACTGGCTCAAACCGTAGGACACTTGGAATTACAAGGTAAACTTCAGTCTCAAACTGAGGTAAATCCAATGGAGAATGTCAGCGTCATCACTCTTCGGAGTGGTACAGTAGTCGCGCCACCTGTTTTAGATAATGAAGCAATCCAAAAAGAAAAGAAGACTGTTGACTAAAGATCTCATAAGAAAAGAGATGAAGTACAAACAGATTGAAAGTTATCTCCCTATGACGTGTCACCACGATTTCTATCGAGGTTAGTAAAAAAGGATAAACAAGCTGAGGAAAAGAAAATACTAGATGTATTTCGGAAGGTGGAAATCAATATACATCTCATTGAGGTTATCCGAAATATTCCAAGATATGCCCAATTTTTGAAAGACCTTTGTACAATAAAGAGGAAGCTTACTGGGAACGAGATGGTAAATCTAGGAGAACATGTCTCACCTATATTCCAACAAAAGTTGCCACCAAAACTGAAAGACCAATGTATGTTAGCAATACCCTGTAAAATTGGTAAAGTTGGGATAAAACGAGCCATGTGTGATCTTGGTGCCTCTACTAATGTGGTGCCTCTACTAATGTAATGCCTCTCTCTGTTTACAATATAATTACTAATGAGCCTTTGAAGGATACAAAAATATCAATTCAGCTTGCCGACATATCTATGATCTACCCGAGAGGACTCCTGGAAAATGTGCTGGTGGAGGTAAACAATTTAATATTTCCCGTTGATTTTTATGTAATTAACATGGAGAATGATCACACCAGTACTTCTTCCGATATTCTATTGGGACGTCCCCTTCTTAAGCACAACGCACACAAAAATTGACGTAAGAAGCGGAATTTTGACCATGAAGTTTGATGATGAGATCATTAAATTTGATGTGTATAAAGTAATGAAATACCCATACAATGTGGCGAGCATAAATTATATTGATATTATTGATCCTTTAGAAAATGAGTTCATAGAAACTAATTTTTCTTGTGATCTATGCAGGGAGGTAGAATAACATGATGAGGAAATCAACAAGTTAAAACAATATTTTCACATTGTGCCAATTTAAAATTGATTCTTTCTAAGTCTAAAGTTATGCCTTTTGTTTTGTAGGCACCTGAGATAGAACTGAAACAAATGCCGAAAAACTTAAAGAGTGCCTTTTTAGGAGAAAATGCTACTTCACCGGTTATATTGGATAAGTTTTCAAGGCTAAAAAAGATCCGAAGAACAACATATGAGAATGCGAAATTCTACAAGGAGAAAATAAAAGAATTATTCGATCGCAAAATTTCTCATAAGAAAATTCTTAGTTGGAAAAAGCGTATGAAGTGGATGAAATATTTCTTTTAGAACCTGTCATATGAAGTCAGGTTGTCGAGCTAAACAAAATTAAACAAAGCGCTTTATGGGAGGCAACCCATTTTTAATTTCATTGCATTTTTATTCTTATTTTATTTTATTTCAGCTAAACAAACTTCATTTATTTTTTTTTGTTTTATTTTTTCAGGAACCAATTGTTTTTAATCAAGCTTAAACGATGACAGTTCGCGCAAATTATATTCAAACAGTGCAAAAATCAGACTCCAGGAGCAGTAAAAATCACACAAAGCATTGGAAAAGTCCATTCCAAAGTCGCGCGCACCGTTTTTATTAAAGACTACGCATGTTAGCATTCCCCTTAAAGATGGCTGGCACACATTAGCCAAATTCTTTAAAAAATTCATCCATTCTGAAGTATTTACTTGCTACCACCTATTCACTCTATCACTTTCTTGTTATTTTACTTTGACCGCGAGCCCCACATATCCTATCTCTCCTTATCTTTCTCAAAATTTAAACCCAATTCCTTCATCTTCACAAATAAGTTATCTTTCCCCCAAAAAACTCATACATAGTTCTTTACTCTTCGCCGTGCTCACTGTCGCTGACCTTACCATGCCGTTTCATTCCCGCTACAATCCTTCTACCCATCTGTTGTTGCTCACAATGGTTCACATAAAGAACCAACAACACCATGATGCCGCACCACCAATCATCCCTGGTGGGAGTCGCCAGCTCAACACGTTAACTTTCAATTAAGTGCTCAACAATTCCGAGCTGCAACCGTTGTAAATTACTCTACACTCGGCGTGAGGCCGAGGTCACACACCAAACACGCTACCCGTTTCTTATCATTCGACGTTCGTACCCACCGGATCGAGCATTGTTCATCGTCTATCTCCGTCAGGCTCACCGTCTTTCCATTCTATGCCAACCGTGGCTGCTTCTTCCTCTCCCATAACCGACGACCTTTCCGTCGTGCTCCATACATTCGACGGCATCCGAAAACACTCATGAGGTAAATTCCAATCATATTTCCATTCAACCATTACTAATGTACCATCCAATATATGGTTTTACATAAGATTTCGATGTCGACTTTCCACCGACGGCACCACATGATAATGCTTCTAGTTCACGACATCAACCTGGGCAACCTACTTCACTGTCCCAGTGTCTCCCACCACGGCCATGACCGTGGTCGATAATAAATTTAGTGTGTTATCTATTCCTTCTCTTGTACTTTAATTTTACGTTTTGAGACAAAACACTTTAAGTGAAGGGGAGTATAGTCTAGGTTGAATTTCCCTTTGCTTATCTCTATGTTTTGATGCTAGTATGTGTTGATTGGATTTACATAAAATTTCATTGAATTCCTTTCTCTTGTTGAATATTTTTGGTATGTCATGCTTATTTGGGAACACATAATTGTTTAAGTTAGGATATTCTTGATAGCGGATAGCATGAATAGTGACCAAGTTAGATTTCTTGTGATATTCCATGATTTTGTTGGTTAAAATGTGCTTAGCTCAATGCATGAAAATAATTTGGTGAGATTTGAGCCTTTACGAGCATATCATTTTGCTCTTATTTTGTTGGTTGAGTGTGTCAAATTTGACATTGGTATTCTAGAACCTGCATTTTAAATACTGTCGAGATTACACACGAACATGATGCTTAAAAATGATTTGGGCACTTTAGGATTAACCACTCCGTTTCCCCCACTTAAATTGCCTATGCATGCATTTTCCCCTAGTTAACCACTCTTGAGCCTATTTCCATTTTTTTCACGACATTCGTAAACTCGACCTTTTATTTTATCCCTCTTTTCTACCCTTTTTTAGGACAAGTGAACAATTTATCCAGTGTATGCTCCATGAACAGAAGAATTTTTTGTATGGTGTGATGTACAAAAGAGAGAAAAAATAAAAAAAGTTCTTATTTCATTTTAAAAAAAGAAGACAAAAATAACAGTTCGAAAAGAAAAAAAAGAAAGGAAAACAGAAAGAGACATGAGAAAGAATGAATAAAAAAAGCAACAACACAAGTGCAGAAAAATCAAATTCAATTCGAAAGAAAATGTGTTGTTTGATGGTACTGTGTCTTTTATCTTGTTGTACTTAGTCGATTGATGGAGTTGTACTTATTTGTAATTCATTGTCTTGAATTTTTAGCCATATTATTATCCTTTTCCCCACCTTTACCTAAGCCCCGTTACAACAAATAAAAAACCCTTTGATTTATGCATCTTGTTCTTATTAGTAGTGGATATTTTATTTACTTGCAGACTTATGGTAATGTCATTTCGGTTTTGACATTGAGCGTTTCTATACCCCAAACACATTGAGTGATTTGAGTGAATCCCGGTAAGGTGTTGAGTTCTAGCATTGAGATTGCTGAATGAATGGATTTTATAATTGTATTTAACTTGTTCCAATTGGTGATGTTCAATTGATTGATGTCTTAACTTGGATAATTATTGTGGTCTCTTCCTTGCATTTTCAAATGTGAGACTTGACAAAGAAAGGTAAATGTAATTTTTGGTTGATTTGATTATATCATACTTGAGGACAATCATGAGATAATTGAGGAGGAATTTGATTAGTGTTCTGAATCGACAATATTTTATTGTTATTCTTTGATCTTATGAATTTATTGCTGCTGATTTGGTTATGTTATGAATATTTTCATACAAGGTCTTACTTTCTATAATTAGTAGTAAAACATGCATATTTAGTATTTTTTTTATTTGGTCACGGTTGGAGACATGGGCACGACTCTGGGCAAGACATAGTCTGACATGGTAGTTTCTACAAGGTCCAGTTAGCAACAGTTTTCTAGAAGATGTAGTCAACACTTTCTGGAAGGTGGACGGGTAGAGATATCTTAGGAGACTTATTTTTAAATTTTAAAGTTTGAATTTAGAAAACATTTGGAATTATCTTTAGAATTATTTTTATTTTTATTTCTAGGTTTTTAAAGGCTATAAATACCCTCTTGGGGTAAGCCTAAACTCACAACTCAGAATTTACTCTTATTATTCTTTCTAGTTTTATAAAGTTCTCTTTTTTCTTTTCTTTTTAAGTTTTCATTTTCATTTTATTTTAAGTTTTATTTTTAAACATGCTAAGTATCACTTTTTTCATGCTTAGCTAATTTTGTCATAAGCCGAGAGCTGAAGTGATGACTCAATTCCAACGAGAGAATTGAAAAGCACTTGAATAACTTTGGAATCTCTCTCAATCTCTGCGCTTATTTTCAAAAATCAAAATAGTTTTCAAAATCAAAGATTGACTTTGGTCAAGATGTTGTTGCGATTAAATGTGTGGGAGGAAGGATCGGCTTATTGAAAGCACATTCAACTTCTTGGGAACACACTTGGAGAGATTGCCTTGACAATAGGAATTGAGATCAGAATTAGTATTTATTGGAACAACAATTTGAGTAGATCTTCAAATACTTAAATGATTATTGATATATGATAATTGATGTTGATCAGGTCAATTTCTGAAGCTGGAATCAAAGATTGCCTTAGGTATTTGATATACAAAGAAGAGTCATGAGGATTGCCCTTGTAGACAAAGTAACCGACGTGAATCCCGAAGACAAAATCTAATTCGATGATCCGAAGGAAATTGAGTCAAAGCGAGGCTTGAGGATGTTTTTACCATATTCAATTTCAACCTTTAATTTTTATTTACTTTATTATTTAATCCTTTTTACCAAAACCCCCTTTTTACTACTTATCACCTGGTTTAAGCCATTCAAACAGAAATTTGAAATTTTCTAAGTCCATGAGGATTGACCCTTACTTCGCTTTACTACGTATTTCCTTTATTTATTAATTGAGAATAAGGAATTTATTTTGATATCAAAACGACAGTTATCGATGAAATTCTCACTCTTACCCCTTCACTTAAAGCGTATTGTCCCGATATGAAAAATAAAAATAAAGCATAAAGTAAAAGAAACTAGAATACTCCCTATGCCTAATCTGATAAGACATGAATAAACTTCATGGTCATATCTATAAGCTCGATCAAAATATTTGGTGTACATAAGAATATAAAGAAAAATAAATAGATAACTAGAAAAAGAAAATAGTAAAATAAATAAATTTAACGAAATAAACGGGTTACCTCTAATTAGAGCATTTTTGTTTAACGTCATTAGCTCGACGACTTGGTTCAGACTATAGGTTCCTCAAGAGATACTTTCTCCACGCTATTGTCCAGCTAAGAACTTACTTACGAGAAATTCTATTATCATAGAATTTTTTTTTTCATTTTATCCTTATAGATTCTGACATTTTCATAAGCTTTTCTTCAGATCTTTTTCATCTTTGAAAGTTTGTCCGAAATAATAATCGGTGAAATATCTTCTTTACCCAAAAATATGTTCTTCAAATGTTTCAGGAGCGGTTTTATTTATAATTTTGGTACT
Organism: Hibiscus syriacus; assembly: GCF_006381635.1. NCBI lineage: Eukaryota > Viridiplantae > Streptophyta > Magnoliopsida > Malvales > Malvaceae > Hibiscus > Hibiscus syriacus. Next base: position 1,185,884 of record NW_024062858.1, on the reverse strand, counting down.
TGCAAAATGGAAGGTAAAATTTTTGTTGAAAACATTTTGATGTTTCGATATAACAAATTAAATGTTATTGGATTCCAAGATTTTCTAATCATTTTCAAATATATATTCGATCAATCTATTCAAATATCAAAATATTACTCCAAGTTTTTCAAATATCAAATTCAATCCTTACTCAAGTGTAAAAGTGTGTTTTAAACTTTTAAACAATTTTACAAAGTATTTTGAGCCTTTAATCGAGCCAAAAATATTTTCTTAATAAATCTTAAACTGAAAAACCAGATTCCCCAGAGGGTACTGATACCCCCAAGAGGGTACTGATACCCCATGTAAGATTTGGCTCCGAGAAATAATAGATTGCTCGAAGGGTACCGATACCCCCTAAGAGGATATCGATACCCCAATGTAAGATCTGGCTCCGAGAAATAACAGATTGCTCGGAGGGTACCGATAAGCCCCAGGAGGTACCAATACCCCCCAGGAGGTACCAAAACCCCCCCAGAAGGTACCAATACCCCCATCTCATAATGATCAAAATATTTGAGTTTTACACAGCAGGGTATCGATACCCTATGCAGGGGTACCGATACCCCCCAACGCTCCAAGTTGTTTTATTAATTGTTTTCACACACTAACGGCTCCATTAACTCCACTAATGATCCCCAACATTCAGAAATGATCCAAGGAGTATTTAAATAAGCTTAGAAGCCATTGATCAACAACAATTATCAAGAATCAAGAGAGAATCAAAGAGAAAGCATCAAACCTCAAGTTTGAGCATTTTCATGACTATTCCATTTAATATTCATTTTTTGCTTTCAAGAACACTTATTGTGTTCAATTATATTATTCTTGAGTGTTCCTTCTTTGTTCTAGAATTGTGCAAACATATTTCCTTGTGAGGATTTTCTTGTAAGTTTGCAAAATTTGTATTGTTCTCTTTGGGAGAGAGTATTCTCAAGAATTTGGGGTATAATTCTTGAGGGATTTGTAAGGTTACTCTTTGTCCTTAAAAGAAAGACAAATTAGTAAATTTGTGAAAAATCCTTAGTGTGGATAGCTAAGGTAGTGTACGTAGGCTTTGGTTGAGAAAGTCGAACCACTTTAAATCGCTGTACAAATATTTTCAATTTTCTGCAAAAACTTCCACCGAAATTTTTATTACCAATTCACCCCCTCTTGGCTTATTCTATCGATCGATTAACTCAATAATTGGTATCAGAGCCTCACTCATTTGAAGCTTTAATCGCCTCTTGATTCGATTCGGGAAGAGTTACATAGATAATCAAGTTATCAATGGCCTTCACTTCAAACCACGACTTCGATCTTGATTCATTACCTGTCAACAAGCCTCCTTTCTTCAATAGAACTAATTATGTTATTGGAAGAATAGAATGATGTATTTCATTCAAGCAAGTGACATGAGAACATTGAATATCATAGAAGATGGATATATTAAACCTTCCACTCATCCAAGATTGTGGAGTGAAGAAGACACAAGAATGTTCCAGCTCAACTCCAAAGCTATCCATATTATTTTTTGTGCTCTTAGACCAGATGGATACGAGAGAGTTTCATCTTGTACAACCGCCAAGGAGATATGTGATAAACTACAAGTCACTCATGAAGACACAAACGAGGTAAAAAAAATCTAAAATTAGTCTTCTAACTCATAGCTATGAAAATTTCAGGATAAAACCGAATGAATATATCAAAGCTATGACAGATAGATTTCCACGATTGTCAATGGTCTCAAATCATTTGGAGAGATCATTCCAAATGAGAAGCTTGTGAGGAAGTTAGTTTACTCTCTTCCAAAATCTTGGCAATAAAAGAAGACAACGATCATCGAGGCTAAGAACTTAAAATCCTTAACTCTCGATGAGCTAATTGGTTCTCTCCTCACTCATGAAATGATACTTCAAGATGAGGTAGACCTCGAAAAGACGGACGAGATAAAAAACGAGATGAAGAAGAAGAAGAACGTGAGAGTTTCTCTCAAATCCACAAAAGATGATAGTGATTCAGATGAAGATGACGATGACGAGGAGATGACATTATTTATCAAACGGTTCAGAAAATTGATGAGGCCCAACCGAGGAAGAAAATTCAAACGCAATGAAGGCTTAAAAAATGAACTGAACAAGAAAGACCCTATCATTTGCTATGATTGCAAAAAGCTGGGGCATGTCAAATATGATTACCCTCTATTGAAGAAAAAGGGTCAATCAAAGAAGAAGCACAAGGCTCATGTGGCTACATGGAGCGATGAAGAAGGTTCCGATGAAGAGGAACAAGAAGTTACAAACTTGTGCTTAATGGCCATTGGGGAAAACTCTCAGGTAACCTCTAACTCATTTGATTTAGATGATTTATCTTATGATGAATTATTAGAGGATTATAATGGGTTGGCTTCAGATTATAAGACTTTATTTTCAAAATATAAAAATGATATTTCAAAATTGAAAAATGAAAATAGTCTTATGTCCAAAACCAACAATGATCTTGAAAGTAAGATCAAAGAATTGCAAATCAAATTAGATGAATTTGAAAAGAAAAATATTGATTTGCATAACTTATTTTCAAGAGTACATGATGATCATCAAAAGAAAATTGATGATCTTAAAACTTCCTTTAATAAAGTTGGAACAAAACGTTTTGAAAATGGAGAAAATTCAAAATACAACTTTGTTAGAAAAAGTTTTAAAAACTACAATCATAGAGGTCCCCGAATAACCTCTAATGGAAAAATCGTTAGAAGTATATGGGTTCCTAAAGAACTCATTACTACTAAAGATAAAGATATCCTACACAAATGGATACCTAAAGGGACTAATTTTGGAAACTAATGAATATGGACCCAAAAGAAATTGGGTACCAAAAATCAAAAATTAATCTATGTTTGTAGGAAAAGAAGCATTGCTACAAGGCACGAGAAAAAAAATCAAATTCATGGTACCTTGATAGTGGATGCTCAAGACACATGACCAGAGACAAGAATCAGTTCATAGAATTTAACGCCAAAAATGGAGGAGAAGTGACTTTTGGTGATAATTCAAAAGGTCACATTGAAAGAATATGCACTATAGGTAATACCTCTTCCATACAAATTCAAAATGTTTTATATGTGAATGGGTTAAAGCATAATCTATTAAGTATTAGTCAATTTTTTGATAAGATATTCAATGTCATGTTTGAAACTAATGGTTGTAAAGTCATTGACATTGCATCTAATCGGATTATGCTTGTTGATCATAGAATATGAAACATATACATGGTGCATTTAGATTCTATAGATATGACTAATTTATGTCTAGTTGCTAAGAATGAGCATGATAGTTGGTTATGGCATAGGAGACTAGGACATGCTAGTATGAGTGTTTTGCAACGGTTAATTCAAGGAGATTTAGTTTGAGGGTTGCCTAAACTAAAATTTGATAATGATAAAATCTGTGATGCTTGTGCTAAAGGAAAACAAAAGCGAGTTTCTTTTAAATCCATTAATGACGTATCCACTAGTAGAGTATTACTATTGATTCATTTAGATCTTTTTGGGCCATCTAGAATAACTAGCTTGGGTGGAAAACAATATGCATTTGTCTTGGTAGATGACTATTCGATGGGTTCTATTCTTAAGTACTAAAGATTAAGTATTAGAAAAATTCATCACATTTTCAAAAGTAATCCAAAATTAAAAAGGTTACTCTATAACTAGTGTTAGGAGTGATCATGGAACTGAATTTGAAATCTTGGATTTACTAAGTTTTGTAATTCTAATGGTATTAGCCATAACTTTTGAGCACCTAGAACCCCTCAACAAAATGGAGTTGTTGAGAGAAAAAAATCGAACTTTAGAAGAAATGACTAGAACCATGTTTTGTGAAAATAATTTTCCAAAATATTTTTGGGTAGAAGCCATAAATCCTGCTTGTTATGTTGTAAATCGAGTAATGATTAGGCCTATTTTGAAGAAAACTCCATATGAACTTTTCAAAAATAAAAAGCCTAACATTAGCTATTTTCATCCTTTTTGATGTAAATGTTTTGTTTTAAACAACGGTAAAGAAAATCTTGGCAAATTTGATGCTAAAAGTGATGAAGGAATTTTTCTGAGTTATTTCTTAAATTCTAAAGCTTATCGAGTATTTAATAAAAGAACTTTAGTTGTAGAAGAGTCTATACATGTTGTTTTCGATGATAATCCCCTTCCGAGGAAGAATTCTTGTGTAAATGATGATGTAGATATTATAAACACAAATGACGTTAGACATGATGTTGGAGAACCATCATCAAAGGAAGAAACGAAAGATGAGGAAACTCAAGATCCTCTCGAGAATCCAACCATTGAAGAAAGGGAAGTATCTTACCCAAGAGAGTACAATTATGTCAAGGATGGTGAGATAATAGGTGATCCATATAAAGGGGTAACAACTCGATCTTCTCTCAGAAATATTTGTAATTATGTTGCATTTATCTCATGCATAGAGCCTAAGAATATTAAAGAAGCATTAAATGATGAACATTGGATTATGGTTATACAAGAAGAGTTAAATCAATTTGAGAGGAATAGAGTATGGACATTAGTTGAAAGGCCTAGTAATAAATCTACTGTAGGTACTAGATGGGTATTTAGGAATAAGCTTGATGAAAGTGATAATATAATGAGAAACAAGGCTAGACTTGTTGCTTAAGGGTATACTCAAGAAGAAGGCATAGATTATGATGAAACATATGCTCTCGTAGCTAGGATGGAAGCAATTAGAATGTTATTAGCATTTACATGTTTCAATGAATTTAAATTGTATCAAATGGATGTTAAAAGTGCATTTTAAATGGTTTTATAAAAGAAGAAGTGTATGTGGAACAACCTTCTGGTTTTGAAGATTCAAAATTTCCAGATCATGTTTTTAAATTGACAAAAGCACTTTATGGTTTAAAACAAGCTCCTAGAGCTTGGTATGAATGACTGTCAAATTTTTTAATTGAAAAAGGTTTTTTAAAAGGGAAGGTTGACACTACATTGTTTTTAAAGCATAAAGGTAAAGATTTATTAGTAATTCAAATTTATATTGATGATATAATATTTGGTTCTACTAATGATGTTCTTTGCCAAGAATTTTCTAAGCTGATGCAAAGTGAATTCGAGATGAGCATGATGGGAGAGCTCTCATTTTTCTTGGGACTCCAAATCAAGCAAAGAAAAGATGTCATCTTCATCAATCAAGCTAAATACATCAAGGATATGCTAAAAAAGTTTGGACTGGAAAGTGGGAAACCTCATGCTACTCCAATGAGTTCTTCTACAAAGATTGCCAAAGATGAATGTGGTAAATGTGTGGATGTTAAATTATATAGGTCAATGATTGACTCTTTTCTCTATCTAACCGCAAGTAGACCTGAGATTATGTTTAGTGTTTACTTATGTGCTAGATTTCAATCATGCCCTAAGGAATCACATTTACTAGCTGTTAAGAGGATCTTTAGATACCTTAAGGACACTCATAGTTTAGGACTTTGGTATCCTAGAGACTCTAGCTTTAGCTAGCATGTCTTCTCTGATGCGGATTATGGAGGATGCAAAATAGATAGGAAAAGCACCTCCAATACTTGTCAATTCCTAGGAAATATGTTGATTTCTTGGTTTTCAAAGGAAAAAAAATTGTGTTGCATTATCTACCACTGAAGCGGAATACATTTCAGCGGAAACATTTCAGCGGTTAGTTGTTGTTCACAAGTTTTATGGATGAAACACCAACTTTTTGATTATGAAATTGAAGTAGGTACCATACCTATCAAGTGTGACAATACTAGTGCTATTTGTCACACTAAAAATCCCATCCAACACTCTAGAACTAAGCACATTGAAATTAGACATCACTTCATTAGAGACCATGTCACTAAAGAATATATAGTTCTAGAATTTGTTGATACTTTGCACCAATTAGCAGATATCTTTACAAAACCTTTAGACAAAGAAAGATTTTGGACACTTAGAAGAGAATTAGGTTTGACCAACCTACCTTGACTTAGTGTTTAAAATAAGTTTAGCACTTTTAATTAGTTTTGGAAAATGCTTATAAAAATAACACTTTTAATTGCATTCTTTACTATAGTTAGGGGGAGTTTATGATTCTTAGTGAGAATTAGTTATATGTTCAATAAATATATAAGGATATATTTACATTAATTGAACATTGTTAATTTTCATAATATGAGTTGACAATACCTCTAGAGATGATTAATTTAGCTTTATAAGTGTTTAAAATCAGATTTTTGGACTTTTTGACGCAGGAGGTATCAATACCCCCTTGAGTGGGTACCGATACCCTCCCCTAGGGTACCGATACCCTCAGTGGATTCTGGTTATTAAACGCCCAGAACCTCTTTGTGTGCCAAAAACCCTTTTATTTTCTTCTCTTCACGTCGTGCGACTCATCTCTTCCTCTCTAATCTCCATTTTTTCCAAAACCATCAAATATAAGTCAAAATTACTTCATATTTCAACTCCTAAAACTGCTATCATCATTAATTTCGTGCAAACAACATCCAAATCAACTCAATCTTCACTTTTCAAGGGAATTTTTCTAAACCCACTATTTTATTGATTTTGAACATAGGACTAGTTTTAATTAGTTCTAGGTAGGAATAAACATTGGGCATTGCTTAGATTTTGATTTAGAACTATAATATACAACTAATTTCATAAAAAACACAAGATTTTTGAAGATTTTTCAAAATTTTCGAAATTTAAAAAAATTTGGGTTTTGTTTTTAAATTGTAGTTTTTGATTTAATTATGTTGTTTTCATGAAATATTATACATATATATTGATTTTCAAACCTTGTTTTCAAACTTGGAAATTGCCCATTAGGATTATTTTAGAAAACCTTGAAATAATGAGGACTCATTTGAGTTTTGGGATTGATATTATTGCATACATGTGTTTTAAAATTGCATGTTAATCTTTTCTATTCCGATTTCCTAAGTCATGTCTCAAAAACGCCCTAGAACATCCTCTAGTCGCTCAAACCAACTGCCTAACCCACCTATAAATCCACCTCCTATCCAACAATTTCCTAATACCGATGATCCTAATATGATTATTCGTGATTCGTGTTTCAATGAACCTGGTCGTAGACAAAATCTCTTCTTCAGGTATTCATAATATTTTGAATCATACAAAATCCGGGAGGAATGAATCCCTTCTCTTCAAGCTATGTTAGAAATAGATTTTAGATATATTACTATCATACGAGAGTGGAAATTTGATAAACTTTTTGAAATCGAACCAATAGTTTATCATCAACTTATTCTAATATTCTATTCCAATGCCATTTATGTCCAAAACCGGGATAAAACCGCAACCTTAGGAATTATATCTTATCTTCTAGGAAAATTCATCTATATTGACCCGAAATACATAGCTAGTTCATTTGGATTAGATAATATCGGCTTAGACAATGAAAAACAAATGGTATGTACTCCTTATAAAAGAAAGGAAAGTGCGAGTGTATTAGATCTCTATGATCGTTTCCTTCATCTAATGATCTCTTGGTGGTTTTGACCATTCGGAGGAAAATACTCCACTCTTAGAGCCTTAGATCTTTAGTGGATACATTGTATCTAAAACAATAATAAAATAAACCTACCTCAGATTATCTTTTCTGAAATTGTTGAAACCGTAAACCTTGCTCCTAATAAGAAACTCTGTTCATTTCTAGTTTACGGTTGTGTTCTAAGTAATATGTTTGCCAAAGCTGAACTTAGGGTAAGCCTTGATGCTGTAATCCCTCTCAAAAATCAAATTAACCTCATTTTCTTAACAAAATCGGGATGGATAAAGGATAAGCAAACCAGACAATGGGTTCAATCTGCTGAGCATACACTGGGAGCTAGTTCTTCAAGAGCTCCATCGGCACCGGGAGAGGACGATGATCCCAAACTTCAACAGCTGATGCAAGACATTGACGAAAAACTCGACGATAAACTGGAGCAACACGAGGATCAAACACAAGAAGAGGATCAAATGCCTACATATTTTCGATCTTTTATGGAGACATTTGACTTCTGGTATGCATCAATGGATTCACGGTTTACATCCATGGAGTCCTATTTATCTGCTATGTGGACTCAACAATTGGAGAATCAACAAGAGATTCAGGCTAATCGTGAAGCAATGGATAATAGATTCAATGCTATAGAAGATTGACTCGATGCACTTACACGAGATGTAGCCAATATATGGACACATCTATCTCCTCCTGATCCTCCAATAGAGTAGACCTTGCCTACTTTCGATTTAGAACTTCGGATTTAGAACTTTGAATTGTTAAACATTTTGATATGTTTGGATTGAATGTTTGAATTTGTTATGGATGTTGAATGTTTATATTTATTTGGTTTGGTTTAAGTCTGCATTATTTACATCATTTTAGATATATGGCAAATTTTGCCATTTTACATTCGTCTATGAATATTGAATTATGAAACTAATGGCTAACATTCCTCTTGATCGTGATCTTAGCAACTTAAGCTTTATTAATCTATCAATAGACTTGACTTCCAAAACCCTTGATTAAAAACGTTTTAGAATCTTTTTGATTTAACAAAAAGGGGGAGAAGTGTCAAGAGTAAGGGGGAGTAATTTTTCAAAACTTAATTTCAAAAATGTTTTCCAATTAGAAAATCTTAAAATTACTAAAATGTTTGTTATATCAAAAAGGGGAGATTGTTGAAAACATTTTGATGTTTCGATATAACAAATTAAATGTTATTGGATTCTAAGATTTTTAATCATTTTTCAAATATATCAAAATATTACTCCAAGTTTTTCAAATGTCAAATTCAATCCTTACTCAAGTGTAAAAGTGTGTTTTAATCTTTTAAACAATTTTACAAAGTATTTCTAGCCTTTAATCGAGCCAAAAATATTTTCTTAATAAATCTTAAACTGAAAAACCAGATTGCCCAGAGGGTACCGATACCCCCATGTAAGATTTGGCTCCGAGAAATAATAGATTGCTCGGAGGGTACTGATACCCCCAAGAGGGTACCGATACCCCCATATAAGATCTAGCTCTGAGAAATAACAGATTGCTCAGAGGGTACCGATACCCCCCAGGAGTTACCGATACCCCCCATCTCATAACGGTCGAAATATTTGAATTTTACACAGCATGGTATCGATACCCTATGCAGGGGTACCGATACCCCCAACACTCCAAGTTGTTTTATTAATTGTTTTTACACACTAACGACTCCATTAACTCCACTAATGATCCCCAATGTTCAGAAATGATCCAAGGAGTATTTAAACAAGCTTAGAAGCCATTGATCAACAACAATTATCAAGAATCAAGAGAGAATCAAAGAGAAAGTATCAAACCTCAAGTTTGAGCATTTTCAAGACTATTCCATTCAATATTCATTTTTTGCTTTCAAGAACACTTATTGTGCTCAATTGTATTATTCTTGAGTGTTCATTCTTTATTCTAGAATTGTGCAAACATCTTTCCTTGTGGGGATTTTCTTGTAAGTTTGCAAAATTTGTATTGTTCTCTTTGGGAGAGAGTATTCTCAAGAATTTGGGGTATAATTCTTGAGGGATTTGTAAGGTAACTCTTTGTCCTCAAAAGAAAGACAAATTAGTGAATTTGTGGAAAATCCTTAGTGTGGATAGCTAAGGTAGTGGACGTAGACTTTGGTTGAGAAAGTCGAACCACTTTAAATCATTGTGCAAATATTTTCAATTTTCTGCAAAAGCTTCCACTGAAATTTTTATTGCCAATTCACCCCCTCTTGGGTTATTCCATCGATCGATTAACTCAACAATTTTAGATTTAGATGGAGTTAGGTGCAAATCAGGATTAGTAGAAAAATATTTTTCTATATCCTCGATTTCTTCTTTGTAATTTTCTAATTCCCCACACAAATTATCGAAAAAATTAGTTTCAGCAAAATTATCCACTAAGGGCTCAATATCAACAAAATTAATGAATGCAACTTTATAAGGATGTTTCATTGCTTTATAAACATCAAATTCAACAACCTCACATCAAATTCCATACTAAAAATTCCACTTTTTACGTCAATTTTGGTGTGCGCGGTGCTTAAGAATGGGCGACCAAGAAGGACCTCAGAAGAAGTATCCGTTCGGTCGTTTTCCATGTCAATGACATAAAAATCAACTGGGAAAATTAATTCATTTAACTTTACAAGAACATTTTCAAGTACTCCTCCGGGATAAATAATGGAACGATTAGCGAGTTGAACTGTCACTCTAATTTCCTTCAAAGGCTCAGCAGAAATTAAGTTGTAAACAAATAAATGCATAACATTTATTGAAGCCCCTAAATCACACAGAGAAGCACCTAAATCAAACATAGATCGTTTAATTTCTACTTTATCGATTTTACAATGAATAGAGAACATACCTTGGTATTTTAATTTGGATGGAGGTTTACGTTGAAAAACGGCTGAAACATTCTCTCCCAAATTTACCTTTTCATGGCGACAAGTCAATTTTTTGTTGTGCAAAGTTCTTTCAAGAAACGAGCATACCTTGGCATCTTTTAGATTACAACAAGAAGCGGTATATTAATTTCCATCTTTTTGAAAACATCAAGATTATCTTTCTCCTTGGCTTGTTTGTCACGTTTAACTAGTCTTGACAGAAATGTGGTGGTATCACATAGGGTGATTGTAAGAAAGGGTTGAGATTTACCTTGATTTTTCTTTTGTATGTTAACTCCCCCTTCATTTTCTTTATCGTTTTCCTCTTTTTCCTCAGCTTCTTGGTTCTCTTCGAATTTTGGTTTTTCTTCTTTCTTTTTCTTATTAGATATAGTGGCATGATCTCTTGGAGTTGGTTCGATACGGTGCCACATCGAAGGGTTATGGCACTGAAGTTTTCTCTTAGATTTGCCTCTGTATGAGATGGTAAATTTTCTTGAGTTTCCAATTATCTCATGGTTTGATCCAATTGACTTATTTGTTTGTCTAACTCTTGTAGATGAGTTTCGATCAGTTTTGGAATTTTTCTTGAGATAATGCCAATTGTTAAACGATAGATTTCAAGGAAACTTTTGGTGTAACACCCCAACCCGTATCCAATCTGGATCCGAGTCCGAGGTGTCACATTAACTTTTAAACCTTTACTTGTTCAAAATAATGAAAAATCCCTATTAAATAAAACTTCATATTATTTCAAGATAAAAGTTTTCACACATATCAGAGCATACATTCAAATCGTTTATATTACATGTCAACTACATCTAAAAGAATAAAATATATATCATAAATTTCTTTTCTGATCTGAACTTTGTAAGGAAGATGTTAACCTGTCTTGCTCCTCTTAACTTCTCTTTGCGCTTTTCGAAACCTGCGTGTGAAACACTCACACGCTAAGTCGAAGACTTAGTGAGGCATATGAATCTCATAATTGAAACTCTAATTTCTAAAAATGCATGAGCATATCATATAATAATATCATACAAATCAATATAACATTTCATATAATCACATGCATACAAAAATATAAATCTTATCTTAACTATCAATAACCTCATTTCATAATCAATATTCCATCCATTTATGTCTTTTAGTTATCTATTCTTATACTTAAACTTCTTAACAATCATATCATTCATTTAACAATTACTATATTTGACATATATTACATTTCACATATAACATATATTACATTTCACATAGCAAAGCAGGTACATTACATATCATGTATTTGTTTGTATTCCTTTATTAGCCCATGTACACCTATGAGAACTATATATATGTGAGTCTATAGAGGTTGTGCACTAATGCTGTCACCACAGCTCGTATAAATGCACTAAAGTGCCATGTAGAATTGCACCATAGTGCCGCGTAGAAATGTACCAAAGTGCCATATAATATGTCCCTAAGAACCACGTAGAAATTCCTTAAGAATCATATACATATGCCAAGGATCAAATATGTGTCTCAACAGACCTAACACATGTTCCAAAGAATACATATATGTCCCGAAGGACTGCATAGACCCTCGACTCTTGGCATGCCAACTATACCCCTAGCTCTCATGACACATATCATGGGCATTATCTTTTATATCATTTTTCATTTTCATATAAACATATCACATATTCATATAAACTTGTAGCTTCATTCACATATATATTTAATCACATAGTTCATGTAAATTCTCATATCATTTCGTATTCATGTATCACATGGCATATAACACTTCTCCTATGTTCCTATAAACATGTCATATCATATGGCTTATATCTTTTCATATAATTTATGCTTTAATCTCTTATATTCACCTAATTCAATATCATTGAACTTGTTTCACTTTCTCATATCACATATACTTTCTCTTTCATATATCTAATGTCATGTATCATATCTTGTAATCATGTAAACATGTCTCTTTAATGTGATTTACATAGTAATGCCCTATATTTATATTATATAATATGACTTATACTTGATTATCTTATGCTCACTCGTTCATTTCATTTCTTATGTCTCTATCATATAATTTATTTCATGTTCTTCCATTATTACATTTTTATAATTTTACACAAATCCTATAGCATATACAAAGCATATCAATATTTTTAGTTATGCATACATAAAATTAATGTAAAATATATAATCACATATAACACATATAATAATAACAACCACATAATCTCATTCATGACTTCATGCATATTATTCTAGGAAATAGACTCATCGCAAGTCCTATTTCCATTAAACAATACATGCCACTATTATGCACTCACCTGGCCTTACTAGTCAATTCCCATCTCTTATCTTTCCCCTTGATCGATCTTACTTGTCAATGATTCCGGAACTTGTGTAGGCTCTGAATCTACATAATTATACATTTTAAGGCAATTATCAGATACCTACACCTTGTAATCTGATACTAACAACTTAAATGAACTTAATAAACTAATATACACTTTTTCCTTTAGGGGTGTACCAATGCACTATAGGTGCATCGATACCCAAAATAGCTTCAAAATATTCATGCATCGATGCACCCCTTAATGCATCGATGCACCTTCAAAATTTGTCTTGGTGCATCAGTGCATACTCATAGTGCATCGATGCATTCCTGGCATTCGATGTTTCTTCTTTTAAGAATGCATCGGTGCATATTGAATGTGTACCGATGCATCTTGCCCAGAAATTACTCTTTAGGCACGAAAATCCATTTAATTCAACTCAAATGCTTCATATTTCATCCCCTTTGAAATTCCTAACTTACATATACATGTTTAAACTCATTTATATTCATTTATCTCATCTTGAACCTTAATATCCTCTCTTCTTTATTCACTTCAAGAATCATACCATATTTTCAACATGTTTTAAAACTCATTTTATCATTTCATATCTCTTAATTTAACCCTTGACAAGTCAAATTCAACTTCAAATTCTATTAACTCCTTCTATTTCACTAATTCACTTGAAAACTCTTCATATTTAATCCTTCATAACTCATCCATTTTGAAGTTTCAACATACTTTAATCTCTAAATAATCTTTCTTAACACCCCAAGAATCAAAAGTAAGGTTAAAACTCAAGAATTAACCAACTGAAATTAAGCTTACCTTTGCCATGGAGCTTACGGGAAGAGAAGAGGAAAGAGATAACCCAAGCTCCAGACTTTTCTTTTCTTCTCACCTTTTCCACGTGTTTTATAGCCTTAAAAGAAAGATAAAAATGTTTCTGGTCAAATGACTATTTTATCCTTTATTTCCTTTAATAATTACTAAATAACCTTCATCATATTTCCAATAAATCATTAAACTATTCAATTATCCTACTTTAATCACCAATTTCTAAAACTTTATAATTTGGTCATTAACCCGGTATTGAGGATGTTACAAATCTCCCCTCCTTTAAAGAAAATTCGTCATCGAATTTTCACTGAACAAATCAATATGAACATATCTTTTATTGTTCTCATGTTACCTACTTTACTTAATCTTTTTTGTCATCATTAAAAACTTACTTTTCAATCCTTTAGCTTTTCAATTACCTTTTTTCCTTTATACATTAATATCATGTCACTTATCACATAAACAGTAACATCCATTTCCATTACTTCATATCATAAATCCATCTATTTCTTCATTAATCTCTAATTATCTTATCACTATACCAAACTTTTATTCCATCATCATTTGACCAAAACACTACTTTAAATCTTCTTTAATTGTGATTAAACACATACTTTACAGAATCAAACAATCTTTTCACATTACTTTGCATATTTTTATATCGAACTTATCGTCTACACTTCCATATAACGTTTATCATACTTAACCTTTTAATTTCTTTATCCTTTTACTCCTTCACAATTTAAAATATTCTTGTAACATAGATCATACATTTTATTCAGTCTTTCCTACATTTTTCATATCACTTAGATTTATCCCTGATTACCGATCTTCATCACATCTTCATAACTTTGATGATCCGCTTTACTTATACAGAACCTCATTCTTTACCATCTCTTGTACTTGTATTTCCTTCCTCAAGGCTCCCTTTTTAAACATACAAATACTTATTTCATTGCCTACATCATATCTATATGATCACAACCATATCCAAATCCACATCATACTTGATTAACTTAACTTTATCTTTTCTTCAAATCTTACAACTCTATAACCTTTACTCTAACAGCTAGTCAATAACATTTGTTCAATCTAGGGCACAAGCCCTAGTCAACCAATCATATACATTCTTTCAAATTGAAATTATCTCAAAATTCGTTTACTTAACTTGTCAATTTCATCTCTATTCTCATACATCCTGAAATTTTTGTTGTTCAACTCAACATTATGACTTTCTTTGTCTTATAAACTAGTTATCGATATACATATTCTCAAACTCTTCTTATCAATTCTCAGCTTTACTCAAATATACAACTGTATCCAGATCCATTCCATATTTGGTTATCTTACAATCTTCCGTCTTAACTGCAAACCCTTATCATATAAACACTCTTGCCTATACACAATGTTATCCCTTCGTTTTGAACTCATAAGCTCTGACTTATACATCTTATACGTTTGTCACTGATGCACTTATTCTTGAGCTCTTCTACCAATTCTCACTGCATAATTTGATCTTTTAACGCTCTTATGGTGACACTTGTTCACCATATTTTATCTTATCCACGAAATAATAAAACTACTCCATATCGTTTTTCCGATTCAAAAGAGTGAAAAAAAACTTTCTATCATTATTCAGATATGATTTCAACTTTCTGAAATCAACCTTTAATCTTATAAGACATTTTCTGAGGTTTCTGCTCTTCATCCTGCCTGGCCAGGGCAGGTGAATTGCTATCACCATCAGATTTGTCAGCTATCGATTCACTTTGACAATTTCTATAATCAATTTCTACTATATCATACAAATCTTATTCTATTAGCAAGACAACATACTCCTTACACTATCAGATCAGAAATTTTTTCACTCTGTGTTAGCATGTACACATTTTATGACACTTTGGACTTCGGTTTATGCCGAGAATCGGCTAAACCTTACCTCCGATACCATTAAATGTAACACCCCCAACCCGTATCCAATCCAGATCCAAGTCTGAGGTATCACATCAACTTTTAAACCTTTACTTGTTCAAAATAATGAAAAATCCCCGTTAAATAAAACTTCATATTATTTCAAGATAAACGTTTTCACACTTATTAGAGTATATATATTCAAATTGTTTATATTACATGCCAACTACATCTAAAAGAATAAAATACATATCAAACATTTCTTTTCTGATCTGAACTTTGTAAGGAAGATGCTGACCTGTCTTGCTCCTCTTAACTTCTCTTCGCACTTTCCGAAACCTACGTATGAAACACTCACACGCTAAGTCGAAGACTTAGTGAGGTATATAAATCTCATAATTGAAACTCTAATTTCTAAAAATGCATGAGCATATCATATAATAATATCATACAAATCAATATAACATTTCATATAATCACATGCATACAAATATATAAATCTTATCTTAACTATCAATAACCTCATTTCATAATAAATATTCCATCCATTTATGTCTTTTAGTTATCTATTCTTATACTTAAACTTCTTAACAATCATATTATTCATTTAACAATTACTATATTTGACATCACATATAACATATATTACATTTCACATAGCAAAGCAGGTACATTACATATCATGTATTTGTTTGTATTTCTTTATTAGCCCATGTACACCTATGAGAACTATAGATATGTGAGTCTATAGAGGTTGTGCACTAATGCTGTCACCACATCTTGTATAAATGCACCGAAGTGCCACGTAGAAAGGCACCGAAGTGCCATATAATATGTCCCTAAGGACCACGTAGAAATTCTTTAAGAATCATATACATATGCCAAAGATCAAGTATGTGTCTCAACATACCTCACACATATTCCAAAGAATATATATATGTCCCGAAGGACCGCATAGACCCTCGACTCTTGGCATGCCAACTATACCCCTAGCTCTCATGACACATATCATGGGCATTATCTTTTATATCATTTTTCATATTCATGTAAACATATCACATATTCATATAAACTCGTAACTTCTTTCACATATACATTTAATCACGTAGTTCATGTAAATTCTCATATCATTTCGTATTCATGTATCACATGGCATATAACACTTCTCCTGTGTTCCTATAAACATGTCATATCATATGACTTATATCTTTTCATATAATTTATGCTTTAATCTCTTATATTCACCTAATTCAATATCATTGAACTTGTTTCACTTTCTCATATCACATATACTTTATCTTTCATATATCTAATGTCATGTATCATATATTGTAATCGCGTAAACATGTCTCTTTAATGTAATTTACATAGTAATTCCCTATATTTATATCATATAATATGACTTATACTTGATTATCTTATGCTCACTCGTTCATTTCATTCCTTATGTCTCTATCATATAATTTATTTTATGTTCTTCCATTATTACATTTTATTGTTTTACACAAATCCTATAGCATATACAAAGCATATCAATATCTTTAGTTATGCATACATACAATTAATGTAAAATATATAATCATATATAACACATATAATAATAACAACCATATAATCTCATTCATGACTTCATGCATATTATTCTAGGAAATAGACTCATCGCAAGTCCTATTTCCATTAAACAATTCATGTCACTATTATGCACTTACCTAACCTCACTAGTCAATTCTCATCTCTTATCTTTCCCCTTGATCGATCTTACTTGTCAATGATTCCGGAACTTGTTTAGGCTCTGAATCGACATAATTATACATTTTAAGGCAATTATCAGATACCTACACCTTGTAATCTGATACTAACAACTTAAATGAACTTAATAAACTAATATACATTTTTTCCTTTAGGGGTGTACCGATGCACTATAGGTGCATCGGTACCCAAAATAGCTTCAAAATATTCATGCATCGATGCACCCCTTAATGCATCGATGCACCTTCAAAATTTGTCTTGGTGCATCGGTGCATACTCATAGTGCATCGATGCATTCCCGGCATTCGATGTTTCTTCTTTTAAGAATGCATCGATGCATATTGAATGTGCACCGATGCATCTTGCCCATAAATTACTCTTTAGGCACGAAAATCCATTTAATTCAACTCAAATGCTTCATATTTCATCACCTTTGAAATTCCTAACTTATATATACATGTTTAAACTCATTTATATTCATTTATCTCATCTTGAACCTTAATATCCTCTCTTATTTTTTCACTTCAAGAATCATACCAGATTTTCAACATGTTTTAAAACTCATTTTATCACTTCATATCTCTTAATTTAACCCTTGACAAGTCAAATTCAACTTCAAAATCTATTAACTCCTTCTATTTCACTAATTCACTTAAAAACTCTTCATATTTAATCCTTCATAACTAATCCAGTTTGAATTTTCAACATACTTGAATCTCTAAATAATCTTTCTTAACACCCCAAGAATCAAAAGTAAGGTTAAAACTCAAGAATTAACCAACTGAAATTAAGCTTACCTTTGCCATGGAGCTTACGGGAAGAGAAGAGGAAAGAGATAACCCAAGCTCCAGACTTTTCTTTTCTTCTCACCTTTTCCATGTATTTTATAACCTTAAAAGAAAGATAAAAATCTTTCTGGTCAAATGACCATTTTACCCTTTATTTCCTTTAATAATTACTAAATAACCTTCATCATATTTCTAATAAATCATTAAACTATTCAATTATCCTACTTTAATCACCAATTTCTGAAACTTTATAATTTGGTCACTAACCCGGTATTGAGGATGTTACATTTAGTGGTTGATAAGATTGTTAAGCAAGTGATCTTTATTGATTCTGTTGGTTTGGTCTCGGGTTTTGTGGATAACTAACGTTTGGATGATCCCTCTACCCTAGTTATAGATGTTTGAGTAAGGATTGTATTCTCTCTGTGGAGGTCCTGGAAAGTTTTTAAAATAATTTACTTGTGCATGATCATTCTCTTGTAACATCGGAAAATAATATGTAGGGTGATCCGCATGGTGTAGATTCCACATACTCGTGTTGTGCCCATTTTACATGCAACAAGAGATTGCACTATCTCTGTTAATTTATCAATTGTATTTTCTATAGAAACGACACTTACCTCATTAACCCATCAAGGGGGTTTATTAGTGAGGTGAAATTATTGAGAATTTGCAACCATGGTGGAGATTAAATTCTTTGTTGTGGTAGGAGTCATGTCGACGAGTGTTTCTTCACTAGTTGCATCGATCATCTTCATCTCTAAAGGAATTAAGCCTTTATAGAAGTATTGAAGGAGATTTTTTTCCAGTTAATTCGTGTTGTGGACAGCTTGCACAAAGTTTCTTCAATCGTTCAAGTAGACGTATAATGTCTTTCCATCTTTCTATTGGACTCCTAAGGTGTTTTGTCTTAATTCACTTGCTTTTGCCGTAGGGAAAAACTTGTAAAGAAAAAAATGATTCATATCAGTCCATGTAGAAACAAAATTAGGTGCTAAATAAATTAACAAATCTTTAGCTAAATCGGCTAGAGAGAAAGAAAAAACACAAAGTTTAATTTGATCTTTGGATACTCCCTGTGGTTTCATGCTAGAGCAAACCATATGGAATTCGGTAAGGTGTTTGTGAGGGCTCTCACTCGATAATCCATGGAAAGTAAGTAAAAGATGGATTAAATCGAGTTTGAGCTTGAATGGTGTTTCTCTATTCGAGAAAGTGACACATAATGGTTGTTGTTCAATAGGTGCCTCAACTAATTGTCGGATGGTTTGATTAACTATTGGATTCAGTTCTGCGTTGTGTAGGGATTTGTCATTAGAGGTGGTGTCAATTTCAGATGTTACACCTAGTGCTGGTTCAGGTTCGTTATGTTGTTGTTGATTCCTCTTCTCCTGATGTTTTTTAGCGTTAAGTTTTCAATCGAGAGCAACGATCTCAAGTTCAAATTCTACTAGCTCTCCTGGTCATAAATCAACAACAAATTTTAATCAGTAATTTTTCTGAACGGCGCCAATTTGACAAGCGTCATAATTCTCAAATAAATAAATCTCTCAATTTAAATAAAATAAAACAAAATAAATAAATAGAATAGTATACAGAAATAGGATTGATCCACAGGGACTAAGGAATTTCCAATTAAATATGATTTGATCTTTAACTAGAAAATCTATAAAATAAAATAAAAAGAGGGGTTTATTGAATTTAATTGAATAAACTAAAATTAAATAAAAATAACAAAGCAATAAAAATAAATACTTGAAAGAGATAATGATAGGAGATAGCCTCTAGCTTCACTTTGACTTGACTCATCTCGATCCTTAAAATAGATTTTACTTCAAAATCTTGCCGGTTATAATCTACAAGGCTCAACCCTTGTAACTTGCTCTTTTCTCATGTGAATTAATCCCTAGAATCAATTCTGGAAAATTAGTCCTTGTTTAGATTTAGTTTTCGACTATCGATGTTAACGCTAATATCATCTTTAATGTTGAAAAAGCTCGTGCTCAGATTATGCGTCTCAATGAAAATCGAACCCGATCTTGATTTCCCTTAGCGAACCGATGCTAAATTTGTTCTTAAGGATTTGAATTTGCTACAAGACGGTTCTCCTCCTCAACAGTAATTCAAAACAATCTTCCAAACCAATGCCGACTTTTTGAATTGAAAGTGTAAAGAATTTAAAGATTAAGTCGATTACTTAACCTTGTTTGTCGGAAATCAAGAAAGAACTTTGAAGATGTAAAGCGTGTTTTCAATTCTCACGAAACGGATTGAATCGTCGCTCAACTATTGGCTAAAAGAGGTTTAACTAAGCATGGATTAGATCGTGCTTAAATAGAACTTTAACTTAGCATTGTGAAAAGAAAATAATTAAAGAAAAGTAGAACTTCAATAAATAGGCAAGGAAATATAAATTCCAATCTGAATTCAATGGTTGAACCTAAGGGGTATTTATAACCCAAAAGTTCTAAGTAAATAAAATAACTAATTCATAATCAAACTAAAAATCCTACCAAGAGTTCTAATAAAATAACTAATTCCTAAATAAAATAATAATAAAATAATCAAACTAAAAAAAACCTAAATCTAAAAGGTTTATCATAAAAGATAAAAAATAAATATTTAAGTCTTGTACTCCTAGTTAAATTCTGCTACATCTTATGAATAACTTTATTTCAGGTAAATTCTAATTAAATATTCAAGATGCTGACTGGACCACTGAAATATGTTGCTTTTTGGGCTAATTAATCCAATAAAACTCATGTCCAAAATAAACTAAAAATAAAGATAAAATCAATAATTTCCAGTCCAAAAATAAAGAGTAAATAACAATATAAAACACTCATCATCTCTCCTTAGACACTCTGGCTACAAGAAACGAAAAACCAGCAGCAGATAGGGGGTTTCGCTCCAGATTAGAGCGATGAAATTTCGTGAGGCAAACCCTAGGATTATCCCACCAATCACTATCATTAATCATCAAGTTATTTTTAACTGCTTTCAACCATACCAACGCTCCTAGCTTAGAGTAAAAAATCATCTCCTTAAGAGTAATCCGCTTGTCATAAACAACTTATCATTCCGGCTCAACCAAATACTCTGTATCGTTGCCGACACAAGACAAGCCAGATATTTCATTTCTGTTATTAATACATATGTGCATGCTCTAAAAACGTTTTTTTAGATCCGTTAAAGATTGTAGAACTAAATATCAAGAAGAGAGACAATATACTTGGGAAAAATTAAATGAATATGAGAGTGTAGTATGTTATACTAACTTCCTTATTAGTTCCATCATTATTCTTAAATACTTATGGCATATGACATAAGTAAGAATGGATGGGTCTGATGTGCTTTCATGGTGCAATACATCTATTTCTTCTTTATGTCTTTTTTCCTCTCCTACTTTTGAGTTGCTTATATTTTGATGAAATATTAGTGTTGGAGATGTAATTGAGATGTTGGAGAATCAAGACCAATCCAGCTAGTGGCGGACGCACATTTATTTTTACTCTAAAATTTAATTTTTAATTAATTAACTATTTTATTAATAATATTCATCTTAAAATTTTAAGGCAAAAGCCTTGCCCTAAATCCACCACTAATTGAGAAAGATGGAACCCAATCGCCTCCCGCATTTTACACTTTCATCTAATATTTTATTCAAGTCGTATTTGTACTCAAACCCCATCTCCACCAATTTGCTGGTGTCACATGCAACTGCTTCCTTGTCTTCTCCCATGAACCTTTCCATTGAGATCAATCAATAATAATTTCTTCCATTTTCTTGATTCCAGTAATCATAGATAAAAAACAGTAGGTAAACAGGAATGAAAGATTTTATGTTACGGAACGAAATTTTAAAATTTTAAAGTGGAGAAAATTTATAAACTTATAAGGACAAAATCAGATTATTAATAAAAAAATATTTATAACATATAATAATTTACTTTTTTTTCAAAAAAATTAGCTATCCGAATCGCCCCTCAATCCATTCCTACACGTAAATTCATTACTACTTACTCTTGTGATATCCGATATTGCGAGTAATTTTGTCAAAAATGCGTTGCCATTTCTCTGATGGTTGGGTTAGCCGCTGCACAAACGAATATGCCTCTCATGTAGGGTTTCTTCATGCAGAAGATATGTGCATCTGTAACGTCTTCGATATGCTGAACAGGAACCGATCCCATAACTTCTTCCATAAATTCTAATCCCTCAAAAGTTTGGGGTTTGCCGATGAGCTGCGAAAACAACACTTCCACGCTTAAAGGCACGTAAGAAAGTACAGTCTCTCCCCCTACAAGGCCACACGCGAGTGTTACAACTTCTAATAACTTCCCATCTCCAGGATCTTCGTTGTATCTCAGTGCCTCTTTCTCCGCTAAGGTTTTCGATATAATATATATATGCCTACCACCATAGTGTTAGATAAAATTTGTAACTGTAGAGATATAATTACATGTATAATGTCATCATAAAGTATAATACAAAATTAAGTGATCAATTATGTTACACGTCTCTTAAGTATTAAAAATATCATGAAAATAAAAGTGTAGATACCATGAAGTTAGAGTTATAATTTGATGAGGAGTAATCAATTATATGAACATGTAGTGATCTTTAAGAAATATGTCAACTCGTATTACTCTTATCCATGGTTATCAAAACCGGACCAGACTGACCGGTTGAACCTTGAACCAGTGGCTTGTCCGGTCCGATTAACTTTCAAAACCAATTTTTCAATAAACCGGTTGAAAACCGGTAGAACCGGCTGAGAATTTCTAAAACCGGTGTGAACCGGCTGAAAACTGATAAAACCAGTGTGAACCGTCGGTTATGTTTTTTCATTTTTAAAAAAAAATTAAACCAAATGACGTCGTTTGTTAAACGAGCCGAGTCAAACTCGAGTATTATTGAGCTCGACTAGAACTCGAAAACTTTAAAAGTAAGCTCAACTCGACTCAAAAACTCACGAGCTAAAAATTATCAAGTTCAACTCGAACTCGAAATATAATATTGAAACTTGAACTCGAAAAGGCTTGAACTCAAAAAAAATTTAGAAGCTCGATTGAAGCCTGAAATTCGAGCTCGATTGAAGCCTGAAATTCGAGCTCGATTGAAGTGAAAGAATAGTTCGCTCTGTGCTCACCAAAAGGCTACATGATTTTGAATGACAAATTACCTCTATTATTTATAGAAGTCAGTTGGGATACTCTTCTATGTTTCTTAGCCATGTGAGATTGTATTGTTCTCATATTTTTACTCTTTAGACTTTTGGGAAGCTCTTCTATGTTTCTTAGCCATGTGAGATTGTTTTTAAAAAAAAAATTAAACCAACTGAAATCGTTTGTTATGATTTTTTTCAACCCCAAATTTATTTTTGATTTAGTTATATATATATTTATTATTTAATATGTTTTACCTAAATATTATGTTGTAGTTGATTTGAATCATTTTGTTTCACTTGATTTTATGGTTTTTAACTTATATATATTATGACTTGTGATAATTTTATACCTTTTAATATTGTAAACTTAAAAAAATATTATATATATATTAATATTTCTTTGAATATTATCTAAATTAAAAAAAAAAATTATTTTATATAAAATCTGGTTCAAACCGGTTGAACCACGGTTGAACCAGTGAATCAGTATCTTCACCGGTTCAAGATCCGGTCCGATTTTAAAAACATTAACCTGATCTTATTAGAGAGTTTTTACGGATGGACCCACGTCATAGGTGGGAGGAACAATACCTTAAACTTTGATGGTCCAATTATTTTAAGTCATTGGAGTTTTGAAACCATTACAATTAAATCTTTGTCCCTCCCAATTGTTTTGGTAATAATTTTTAGGTACATACAATTTTAAAATTATTGGAATTAAGTATCGACCTTAAATTTTTTTGGTTTAATTACTTTTAAGACCTTGAATTTTAAGATTAATGTAATTAAATTCTTATCTCTTAATTTTATGATTAATTACTTTTTAAAACCTTATTTGTTTTAAAGTTAAACAATTGTCCCTAATAGTTCAATCTTGACTTCGTCCCTAACGGCAAGAGCAAATCTGTCTTCTTGGAAGATACAATCATCTTCTAAGCGATCTTCATCAATAGATTCAGATACGCTTCCATAAATCTAACATCTTGTTCTTAATGATTTGGTATGGCAGATCCTAATTAGATTTTATGTCCATTATGTTTGAATCAGTCACATAATATACTATCTGTAATAATTTTGGTAACCGTTGATTAATGCTATTAAACATGAGAATTAAAGAGAGATTTAGTGTTTACCCGCATGTATTCAAAGCCGCGGTTGAAGGTGATATCAGCCGGAGTCCAATTCGATTCATTTACGCAAGATTTCAAGTTGAATCCATCTTTTGTTAGTGGAGAGGTGCCAGCACCGAAGCAGTGTAAATAAGCCGTTTAACGCTTTGTGATTCGATGCAGGACCGGACAATGCTCCTCACTCCTGAAAATGCTGCATCAACTACTTCCTGGAACCCATAAAGGAGTTATCTTAGTCGACGAATGCTACGAAAAAGCAGCTAGAAAAGATTGGGTAATAAATTTACCTGAGAAGTATGTGAACTGCCAGCAGTTTGCTGTGGAGTAACGACATGAAAGACAAATTCACACCCTTGAATAGCGTGTTTGAACTCATGGGGATTGTATAAATCAGCTTGAAATAAAACGTTTTGTCAGCACCGGGGAGGGACTTTAAAAGCCCAACTTTTAACTTGTCGTCTGCAATTTCATATACACTTGAGCAGCGAACAAGCACAAAATTAAAGAAAACAAAAAGGTGAGAGTTTGAGAGAGAGAAGATAAACCCAAGTTTCGTAGCGTTGCATGGACAGTGTAACCTTTGTCCAAGAGCTTCTTAACCAGCCATGAACCTAAATATCCAGCACCTCCAGTAACGCAGACCTTGCTTGAAGCTTGTTGCCTCCCCATTTCGATCTCTTAAATTATTTTGAGCTCCCTCAGTCACAACTACAGAATATATATATATATATATATATATATATATATAACAGACCAAATTTTTATGCTGGAAACAAATTACAAGATTTGAAAATTTTAAAGGAACGACCCCTCCGACCATCACCTTAGTACATCACTGGTCCCAGTAGCACCAGCTTAGGAAAGAAACATATAAAGAAACATATGTCCCAATGACAGCTGTAAACACTAATTTTTTCATTTCATTATCATTATTATTAAAATTAAAATTATTAATATTAATTATATATTATAATTTTTATTATTAAATAAATAAATAATTACAAATTACAATGATCCCAGAGCCCAAGAAGAGGCCCAAACACTGTGGCCCAATCCAGTCCAGGCCCAGTCTAGTCTAGGCCCAACAGAACCCTTCTAGGGTTTCCTTCATCTTATCCCAGTCGCCGTAGATCCTCAACCATTGGATCTAATCTGATCCAACGACCCTGATGTAGTCCAGCAAAGAAACCTTAGGGTATCATAACCCTAGGGCCATGCAGCGCCGCCTCAAGCTTTCAGAAACCCACCGCCGCTCGTTACCGACACTCCATCTGCCAGATGTCTCGTCCAGCCGCTGCTGACACTACATTGCCATGCCACCTCGCCGTCGAAGACTCCAGAATCACCAGTTGCCCCCTCCACGTTGCGGCTACAAAGGTGAGTCACCACTATAGTATGGTGACTCACCGGAAATCACTACTGGAACCAGTTCGAAGGGCGTACCTCCATGGCTATAAAAGCCATCGCACCTGCAAAAGAAGAGATAACGAGCAAGAACAGAGAACAGAAGATGATAGCAACTATAGAGAGAGCAACAACGAAGCCAACAACAAGCAAACCAAACACCAAAAAACCGAGAAAAACAAATAAAAGAATAGTGGGAAGAAACTTATCATCGAGGAGCCTCCACGAGCCACCGGAGAACCGAAACGTCGAAGAAAACTATCCTAGATCTACGACAATTGGTAAGGTTTTAGGCTAAAACAACCTTAGATTCGGATAAAAAAAATAGGGGCTTTGATTTGGGGTGTGTTTTGTAATTTTCGGCTACCGTTTACGGTGGCCGGCGGCAGTGATCGGTGCCGGAAACGGTTACCGGCCGGAACTCAAACTCCCTCCAGTGGAGGGTTTAGAGAGAAGCGAGAGAAATGATATCTCTCTTTTTAGAGAGAGAAAGAGAGGAAAGAAATGAGAAAAAAATGGCCCATAAAGGCCGGCTGTTGGGTTTATATACCCCTTCCGCAGTCCATCAGTTTTGTAAACTTTATATTTTAGTCACTAAAATCAAATTTTAGATTCTTTTAATTCGGTGTTCGAATTTTACATATATTTATTTTAGTCCTTTACATAAAATAATATATATTTTAGGTAAATAATAAATTTAGTCCTCTAATTTTAGAAATTAATATTGTAACCCCGAAATCATGTTTTAATTTGTTTTAATTTAATATTCGAATTTGTAATAATTTTATTTTATTCCCCAAGTAAATAAATATGTAAAATAACATGTTTAATCCCTGTAACTTTAAATGATTAATTACTAATCAGGATATTTAAGTTTTATATGTTATAATTTAATCAATACTTTCATTTAATTAATAGTTTTATTATTTTTTATGTTAATATTATAGTTTTAATTTCATTTATTTTTCTTATTGTTTTAATTTTATATTTATTTTAGTATATTTAATTATTTTATTATTATGTTATTATTATTATAATAATATATATAATATATATATATATATATAAATAATATTTATTTATTTTCATTTCTATTCAAATCCTATTTATAAATTTAATATATTACTTTTAAATCATTTTAATCATATTTTAATATTTATTTTTCAATATTAAGAAAGGCTAGTCTTATAGCAACTGGATGTCCATTTTCTGATATTTTTAAATAAATAAATATTTTAAATTATTATTTTTAAATAAATGTTTTAATATTTATTTATTTTTTAATATTAAGGAAAGAGCTGTCTTAAAGCACCTAGAAGCCCTTTTCTGATATTTCTAAATAAATAAATATCTTATATATATATATATAAATTAATAAATTTTATTAAAATTATAGTAATAAATTTGAAATAAATAGGATTATAAATTAAATATATATTTGAATTTTGAAATTTCTAATAATAGAGACAATTTATAATTAATAAGTACCAATTTTGGGCGTTGTGGGGGTGCTATTCCTTCCTCAAACGTAATCGACCATGAATCCCTTTTTATTATTAAAAAGAATGAATTTTTGGTTAAAACGCAGATCAGTTTATCTTTTAACTGATGTTTTCTTAAAAACTCTTTTAAAAGATAATTTTTAGGTATTCGACCTACCTAACCCAAAAGGTCGATGGCGACTCACAAAACATTTTTAAAAAAAATCTCATTTATTCATATCACTTTTTCCGCCAGGTAAGTAAAAATTTCGTGTCCGGGCGAAAACTGGTTACAACAGTTTGGCGACTCCGTTGGGGACTTGGTCAAGCTTTTAAAATTAATTATAAATTGTTTCTATTAATTAGAAATTAGAAATTCATATATTTAATTTATAATTCTTTTCTTTTAATTTTTTTTTACTTATGGTTTTCATAATATTTATTTATTATATATTCTTCTTTACTAATTATGTTTTTTTTATTTTATTTTTAGATATTAAATTTCATTTTTTAAATTTATTTGTTTGTCGGAGGTTTGAATATTTCTCCTCACACACAACACTTGCATTGCATAACATAAGTTTTATAATCAAGCTTGTCCCTTTTAAGTGAGAGTGAAAGCGACGTCTTCGTGAGAATTTATTCTCCGTGTCAGACCTAGCAAGTAACTTTCAGAGTTCGTATGCTCACTGTCTTCGTGAGAATTTATTATCCGTGTCAGGCATAGAGAAATGTGTCCCCTCGAATTGAACTCGATCCGCTTAAGTCTGTAGTGGACTAGGATTGAGGGTTGGCAGCCTAAGGGGGCACTAATAAGGATAATTCGGGTATCTTTACTCTTAGAACTGAAACCTTGCATATAATAAACCCTAGAAACTCTCCCGATCTGAAACCATGCCGAAATTTTATCCAAAATAGGTGTACACAAAGGAGAAATAAGCTCTAGCTTTTAATTTATTTAATTTATTATTATTTTTTCCCTCTCTGAATAAATACATGCGAACTAGAAATCATGCGGTTAGGTTAATTTTTTTCCCAAACAAAGCATGAAACTAGAAAGCATGAGGTTAGGATTTATACCTTGATAGATATAAATTTTTTCTTTCCATTAATTGGTACTTGTTGAGTTAATCGATTGACGAATATGGCCAAGAGGGGGGTGAATTGGCAATTAAAATTTTGGTGGAAGCTATTGCAGAAAATTGAAAGAAATTTGCGCAGCGATTTAGAGTGGTCCGACTTTCTCAACCAAAGTCTACGTCCACTACCTTAGCTATCCACACTAAGTATTTTCCACAAATTCACTAATTTGTCTTTCTTTTGAGGACAAAGAGTAACCTTACAAACCCTCAAGAATTATACCCCAAATTCTTGTGAACACTCTCTCCCAAAGAGAACAATACAAATTTGCAAACTTACAAGGAAATCCTCACAAGGTAGATTGTTTGCACAATTCTAGAACAAAGAAAAGAACACTCAAGAATGAATACAATTGAGCACAATAAGTGTTCTTGAAAGCAAAATGAATATTGAATGAAAAATAGGCTTGAAATGCTCAAACTTGAGGTTTGATGCTTTCTCTTTGATTCTCTCTTGATTCTAGTTGCTTGATGTTTCTTGTTGTTGATCAATGGCTTCTAAGCTTGCTTAAATACACCTTGAATCACTTCTGAATGTTGGGGATCATTAATGAAGTTTTTGGAGCCGATTAAGTGTGAAAACAATTAATATTTCTGCTTGGAGCGTGGGGGGAATCGGTACCCCTAATGGGGAATCGGTTCCCTAGGTGTAAAATTCAAATATTCGACCGTTGAAGTGGGGGAATCGGTTCCCTCCGAGCATACTGGAATTCTTGGAGCCATACCATTCAGAGGGGAATCGGTACCCCCTTGGGGGGGAATCGTTTCCCTCTGAGCAATCTGGAATTTTTGGCTTTGAAATGGTTCGAAATATTTTGTAAAATCGTTTTGAAATTATTTTAAAGATTAAAACCTAATTTTACACTTGAGTAAGGATTTAAAATGAACTTTGAAATACTTTGAGTAATATTTTGATATTCGATTTAATATATCGAATATGCTTAGAAAAAATCTTTTTCAAAATTAAAATTCTTTTAATTTAATTTGTTATATCGAAACATCAAAATGCTTTCAACAATCTCCCCCTTTTTGATATAACAAAACATTTTAAGATTTTCTAATTTCAAAATGAATTTTGATTTTGAAAAATACTACTCCCCCTTACTTTAACACTACTCCTCTTCAAAAACTCCCTTTTTAATTTAATAACATTTCTCCCCCTTTTTATTAAATCAAAAAGATTCGTAAAAGAATTTAAACAAGGTTTTGAAATCATTTAGCCAATTGATTATATATAGTTTAAGCTGCTAAGATCACAATCAAGAGAAAACGTTAGCCATTAGTTTCATAATCAATATTCATAAACAACATGGCAAAATTGGTCATATATCTAACATGATGTAAATGATGCAATAATGAAGAAATTTAACCACACAAAATATATAAGTTCAAACATATATCCATCAAATAAGTTCAAAACCAACAACAAAAAGAAAACAATCCAAAAAACATTCAAAATGTTTAAACAATAAGCTTTAAGTTCAAAGTACTAAAGCAAAACATAGAATCAAGCATCCGTAGGAGGATCGGGAGGAGGAAAACGAGCTCGCATAGCGGCCATCTCATGAGTGAGTTCATTAATACGAGCGTTTGTTGCTTCATTGTTTGCACGTATCTCCTGGAGAATTTCCAATTGTTGAGCTCCCATTATGGATAAATGGGACTCTATAGAAGTAAAGCGCGAATCTATGGTAGCATATCAGAAATCGAATGTCTCCATAAAATATTGAAAATATGGAGGCATTTGATTCGTTTGTTGTGCTTGCTCCTCGGGCTGCTCGAGCTCATCTTCGGCTTCATCGATGTCTCGCATTAATTGTTCAAGCTCGGGATCGTCGTCAGCTTCTGGTGGAGCTCGTGAAGAACTAGCTCCCAGAGTATTTTCAGAAGATCGAACCCATTCACCGGTTTCCTTATCCTTTATCCATCCCGCTCTCGTTAAGGAAAGAAGATTAATTTGTTTCTTTAGAGGAAAGACGACATCTAGACCTACTCTAAGCCCGGCTTTAGAAAAAAGATTACTCAGAATGCAATCGTAAACTAGAGATGAACAGAGTTTCTTGTTAGGAACAAGATTTACGGTTTCAACGATTTCAGTAAAAATAATCTGAGGTAGGTTTATTTTAATACTGTTTTGGAAACAATGTAACCACCAAAGATCTAAAGCACGAAGAGTAGAGTAACGACCTCCGGATGGTCGAAACCACCAAGAAATCATTAGATGAAGAAAACGATCATGAAGGTCTAAGACATTCGCACTATCCCTTCTTTTATAACGCGAACCTAAAACCTATTTTTCATTTGATATACCATCATTATCTAATCATAATGCTTTGGCTATATAAGCCGAGTTAATATGTAAGAATTGTCCTAGGAGGTAGGAACGAACTCCTATGGTTTCAGTTTGAGCTCGGTTTTTGACACAAACGGCATTAGAATAAAAGATGCGAACAAGTTGATGGTAAACTATTGGTTCAAGGTCACAAAGTTTATCAAATTTCCACTCTTGTAAAAGAGGAAGATATCTAAAATCGATATCTAACATAGCTTGACGAGAAGGGATATGTTCTTCTATAATTTTGTAAGAGTCAAAATATTGATAAAAACGATGATTTCTAGGACCAGGATGATTGAAGCACGAGTTTTGGATTGTCATATTAGGATCAATAGGATTAGGAATTGAAATTTCAGGAATAGGAGGAGGATTTGGTTGACGGTGTGAGCGACTAGATGATGGCCTAGCATGTTTAGGATTGGACATGGTTTAGGAAGTCGGAATAGAATGGATAACCTGCAATTTAGAAAACACATGTATGCAATTCAATCAATCCCAAAACTCAATTGAGTCCTCAATATTTCAAGGTTCTCTAAACCAATCCTAATGGGCAAAGTTTTTGAAAACTATTGAAAAATAAGATTTTGAAAGACAATATATGTATAGTTTTCATAACAACATAATTCAATTAAAACACAATAATTTGATAAACAATTTTTTTTTATTTCGAAAATTTCAAAATATTTGGAAAAATTCTTGTGTTTTTGATGAAATTAGTTGTAATATCTAGTTTCTAATCATTAAACAATTAATGCCCGATCACTATTTCTATATAGAACTAATTAAAACTAGTCATATGTTCAAAATCAATGAAAAATAGAGAGTTTAGAAAAATTTACCTTGAAAGATGAGATTGAGTGGATTTTGATGTTGTTTGCACGATTTTAATGATGCTAGCAGGTTTAGAAGATGATATTTGAAGAGAATTCCGATTAAAAATGTTATTTTGAGGCAAAGTGGAGATATGGAGAGAGAAGAGAAGAGAAACGGCGGCAATGAGAGAAGAGGGTTTGAGTAAAAATATGAGGTTCTTCCTGATAAAACCAGAACCCCAGGGGGTATCGATTTCCATGTGGGGGGAATCGGTTCCCCTTCAAAGGGGGAATCGATTCCCTCATGGGGGTATCGATTCCCTCTGCACCAAAATGCTAAAATCCGATTTTAAACACACAAAATGCTAAATTAATTTTCTCTAGTGGTATTGGCAACTCATATATTGAAAATTAATCACGTTCAAACAATCAAATTAATCTTTAAACTATATTTGAACATAAATTTAATTTTCATCAAGAATCATAAACTCCCCCTAACTAATAGCAATGAATGCAATCAAAAATTACTATTCTAAGTATTTTTCATTTAGTCTTAAAAGTGCTAAAATTATTTTAAACACTAAGTGAAGATAGGTTGGTCAAATCTAATTCTCTCCTAAGTGTCCAAAATCTTTCCTTGTCTAAAGGTTTTGTAAAGATATTCGCTAATTGGTGCAAAGTATCAACAAATTATAGAACTACATCTTCCTTAGTGACATGGTCTCTAATGAAGTGATGTCTTATTTCAATGTCCTTAGTTCTAGAGTGTTGGATGGGATTTTTAGTGAGACAAATAGCACTAGTATTGTCACACTTGATAGGAATAGTACCAACTTCAATTTTATAATCAAAAAGTTGTTGTTTAATCCATAAAACTTGTGCACAACAACTACCAGCTGAAATGTATTCGACTTCAGTTGTAGATAATGCAACACAATTTTGTTTCTTTGAAAAACAAAGAAATCAGCATATTTCCAAGGAATTGGCAAGTACCGGAGGTGCTTTTCCTATCTAATTTGCATCCTCCATAATCCGCATCAGAAAAGGCCTGCAAGCTAAAGCTAGAGTCTCTAGGATACCAAAGTCCTAAACTAGGAGTGTCCTTAATGTATCTAAAGATTCTCTTAACAGCTAGTAAATGTGATTCCTTAGGACATGATTGAAATCTAGCACATAAGCAAACACTAAACATAATGTCCGATCTACTTGCAGTTAGATAAAGCAAAGAGCCAATCATTGACCTATATAATTTAACATCTACACATTTACCTCATTCATCTAAGTCAAGCTTTGTTAAAGAGCTCATTGGAGTGTCGTGAGGTTTGCCATTTTCCAGTCCAAACTTTTTGAGCATATCTTTGACGTACTTAGCTTGATTGATGAAGATGCCATCTTTTCTTTGCTTGATTTGGAGTCCCAAGAAAAATGAGAGCTCCCCCATCATCTCATCTCAAACTCACTTTGCAGCTTAGAAAATTCTTGGCAAAGAAATCATTAGTAGAACCAAATATTATATCATCAACATAAATTTGAACTACTAATAAATCTTTACCTTTATGCTTTAAAAACAATGTAGTGTCAACCTTCCCTTTTGAAAAACCTTTTTCAATTAAAAAGTTTGACAATCTTTCATACCAAGCTCTAGGAGCTTGTTTTAAACCATAAAGCGCTTTTGTCAATTTAAGAACATGATCCGAAAATTTTGAATCTTCAAAACCTGGAGGTTGTTCCACATACATTTCTTCCTTTATAAAACCATTTAAAAATGTACTTTTAACATCCATTTGATATAATTTAAATTCATGAAAACATGAAAATGCTAATAACATTCTAATTGCTTCCATCCTAGCTACGGGAGCGTATGTTTCATCATAGTCTATGCCCTCTTCTTGAGTATACCCTTGAGCAACAAGTCTAGCCTTGTTTCTCACTATATTACCACTCTCATCAAGCTTATTCCTAAATACCCATCTAGTACCTACAGTAGATTTATTACTAGGCCTTTCAACTAATGTCCATACTTTACTTCTCTCAAATTGATTTAATTCTTCTTGCATAGCCATAATCTAATGTTCATCTTTTAATGCTTCTCTAATATTCTTAGGTTCTATGAATGAAATAAATGCAACATAATTACAAATATTTCTAAGAGAAGATCGAGTTGTTACCCCTTTGGATAGATCACCTATAATCTCACCATCCTTGACATAGTTGTACTCTCTTGGATAAGATAATTCCCTTTCTTCAATGGTTGGATTCTCAAGAGGATCATGAGTTACCTCATATTTTGTTTCTTCCTTTGATGATGGTTCTTCAACGTCATGTCTAACTTCATTTGTATTTATAATACCTACATCATCATTCACATAAGAATCCTTCCTCGGAAGGGGATTATCATCGAAAACAACATGTATAAACTCTTCTACAACTAAAGTTCTTTTATTAAATACTCGATAAGCTTTAGAATTTAAGGAATAACCCAGAAAAATTCCTTCATCACTTTTAGCATCAAATTTGCCAAGGTTTTCTTTATCATTATTTAAAATAAAACATATACATCCAAAAGGATGAAAATAGCTAATGTTAGGCTTTTTATTTTTGAAAATTTCATATGGAGTTTTCTTTAAAATTGGCCTAATCATTACTCGATTTATAACATAACAAGTGGTATTTGTGGCTTTCGCCCAAAAATATTTTGGCAAATTATTTTCACAAAGCATGGTTTTAGACATTTCTTCTAAAATCCGATTTTTCCTCTTAACAACTCCATTTTGTTGAAGGGTTCTAGGTGCTGAAAAATTATGGCTAATACCTTTAGAATTACAAAACTCATTAAATCCAAGATTTTCAAATTCAGTGCCATGGTCACTTCTAACACTAGTTATAGAGTAACCTTTTTCGTTTTGGATTACTTTTAAAAATGTGATGAAATTTTCTAATGCTTCATCTTTAGTACTTAAGAATAGAACCCAAGTATATCTAGAATAGTCATCTACCAAGACAAATGCATATTGTTTTCCACCCAAGCTAGTAGTCCTAGTTGGCCCAAAAAGATATATATGGATCAATTGTAATACTCTACTAGTTGATACATCATTAATGGATTTAAAAGAAACTTGCTTTTGTTTTCCTTTAGCACAAGCATCACATATTTTATCATTATCAAATTTAAGCTTAGGCAACCCTCGAACTAAATCACCTTGAATTAGCCGTTGCAAAACACTCATATTAGCATGTCCTAGTCTCCTATGCCATAACCAACTATCATATTCATCCTTAGCAACTAGGCATAAATTAGTCATATAAAAAGAATCTAAATGCACCATGTATATGTTTCCTATTCTATGACCAACAAGCATAATCTGATTAGATGCAATGTCAATGACTTTACAACCATTAATATCAAACATGACATTGAATCCCTTATCACAAAATTGACTAATACTCAATAGATTATGCTTTAATCCATTCACATATAAAACATTCTTAATTTGTATGGAAAATGTATTACCAATAGTACCAATACCTTCAATATGACCTTTTGAATCATCACCAAAAGTCACTTCTCCTCCATTTTTGGCGTTAAGCTCAATGAACCGACTTTTGTCTCTGGTCATGTGTCTTGAGCATCCACTATCAAGGTACCATGAATTTGGATTTGTTTCCCCGTGCCTTGTAGCAATGCTCTTTTTCCTACAAACATAGATTAATTTCTAATTTTTGGTACCCAAATTATTTTGGGTCCATATCCATTAGTTTCCAAAATCCTAGTCCCCTTTGGTATCCATTTGTGTAGGATATCCTTATCTTTAGTAGTAATGAGCTCTTTAGGAAAGGTTCTTTGGGGTCCTCTATGATTTTAGTTTTTAAAACTTTTTCTAACAAAGTTGGATTTTGAATTTTTTTCATTTTTAAAACGTTTTGTTCCAACTTTATCAAAAGAAGCTTTAAGATCATCAATTTCCTTTGATGATCATCATTGACCTTTGAAAGTAAATTTTGCAAGTCCAAATCCTCCTTTTCAAACTCTTCTAGTTTGATTTGCAAATCTTTGATTTTACTTTCAAGATCGTTGTTGGTTTTGGATATGAGTTTATTTTCATTTTTCAATTTTGAAACATCATTTTTGTATTTTAAAAACAATTTCTCATAATCCGAAGCCAACCCATTATATTCATCTAATAGCTCATCATAGGATATATCATCAAAATCAGATGAGTTAGAGGTTACCTTAGAATCTTCCCCGAATGTCATCAAGCACAAGTTTGCTACTTTTTGTTCCTCTTCATCAGAACCTTCTTCATCGCTCCATGTAGCCACATGAGCCTTGTGCTTAATTTTTTATTGACCCTTTCTCTTTAATTGTGGGCAATCATATTTGACATGCCCCGACTTTTTGCATTCATAGCAAATGATTGGGTCCTTCTCTTTTGGTTCATTTTTGAGGCCTTCATTTCGTTTGAATTTTCTTCATCGGTAAGGTCTCATCATTTTTCTGAACCGTTTGGCAAACAAAACCATTTCCTCGTCATCGTCATCTTCATCCGAATCACTCTCATCTTTTGTGGATTTGAGAGCAACTCTAATGTTTTTCTTCTTCTCCTTCTCCTTTGGTGTCTCTTTAATCTTATCGAGGTCCACCTCATCTTCAAGCATCATTTCATGAGTGAGTAGTGAACTGATTAGCTCTTCAAGAGTTAAGGACGTTAGATCCTTAGACTCGATGATTGCCGTCTTCTTTGATTGCCATGATTTTGGAAGGGAGTAAACTAACTTCCTCACAAGCTTTTCATTTGAAATGATCTCTCCATATGATTTGAGACCATTGACAATCGTTGAGAATCTATCCGTCGTAGGTTTGATATCTTCATTTGGTTTCATCCTGAAATTTTCATAGCTATGCGTTAGAATACTAATTTTAGATTTCTTTACCTCATCGGTACCTTCATGAGTGACTTGAAGTTTGTCCCATATTTCTTTGGCGATTGTACAAGATGAAACTCTTC
The DNA here is from genome assembly GCF_006381635.1 of Hibiscus syriacus. Classification (NCBI taxonomy): domain Eukaryota; kingdom Viridiplantae; phylum Streptophyta; class Magnoliopsida; order Malvales; family Malvaceae; genus Hibiscus; species Hibiscus syriacus. The sequence goes on along the minus strand of NW_024062858.1, from coordinate 1,149,328 downwards.
TGTATTCATCTGGTCCAAGAGTACAAAATATGAAATGGATGGCTTTGGAGTTGAGCTAGAACATTTTTGTCTCTCCTTCACTCCACAATCTTGGATGGGTGAGAGGCTTGATGTATCATTCTTCTATGACATTCCATGCTCCCATATCACTTTCTTGAATAAAGTACATCATCATATTTTTCCAATAGGCATAGTTAGCCCCATTGAAGAAAGGAGGCTTGTTGACAGGCATCGAATCGAGACCGGAGTTGAAGTTTGAAGTAGAGGCCATTGATGACTTTGATTATCGATGTGACTCTTCCCGAATTGACTCAAGAGGCGATTAAACCTTAAACTGAATTAGGCTTTGATGCCAATTATTGAGATAATCGATTGACGAATATGGCCAAGAGGGGGGTGAATTGGTAATTAAAATTTTGGTGGAAGCTATTGCAGAAAATTGAAAGAAATTTGCACAACGATTTAGAGTGGTTTGACTTTCTCAACCAAAGTCTACGTCCACCTACCTTAGCTATCCACACTAAGGATTTTCCACAAATTCACTAATATGTCTTTCTTTTGAGGACAAAGAGTAACCTTACAAACCCTCAAGAATTATACCCTAAATTCTTGAGAACACTCTCTCCCAAAGAGAACAATACAAATTTGCAAACTTACAAGGAAATTCTCACAAGATAGATTGTTTGTACAATTCTAGAACAAAGAAAAGAACACTCAAGAGTGAATAAAATTGAGCACAATAAGTGTTCTTGAAAGCAAAATGAATATTGAATGAAAAATAGGCTTGAAATGCTCAAACTTGAGGTTTGATGCTTTCTCTTTGATTCTCTCTTGATTCTAGTTGCTTGATGTTTCTTGTTGTTGATCAATGGCTTCTAAGCTTGCTTAAATACACCTTGAATCACTTTTAAACGTTGGGGATCATTAATGAAGTTTTTGGAGCCGTTTAAGTGTGAAAATAATTAATATTTCTGCTTGGAGCGTGGGGGGAATTGGTTCCCTAGGTGTAAAATTCAAAATATTTCGACCGTTGATTAGTGGGGGAAACGGTACCCCCTGGGGGGAATCGGTTCCCTCCGAGCATACTGGAATTCTCGGAGCCAAACCATTCAGGGGGGAATCGGTACCCCTTAGGGGGGAATCGGTTCCCTCTTAGCAATCTGGAATTTTTGGCTTTGAAATGGTTTGAAATATTTTGTAAAATCATTTTGAAATTATTTTTAAGATTAAAACTTAATTTTACACTTGAGTAAGGATTTAAAATGAACTTTGAAATACTTTGAGTAATATTTTGATATTCGATTTAATATATCGAATATGCTTAGAAAAAATCTTTTTCAAAATTAAAATTCTTTTAATTTAATTTGTTATATGGAAACATCAAAATGTTTTCAACAGTACTAACCAATTTATTTTTTCCTTTCTCATTTTTATTTTTCATACATTTTGTTTTGCTCTAACTTGTTTTTATTGATTTCTTTTGTTTGCATTGCATAATCATAGCATAACCAAAAGGTGTTGACTTGAAAGACTGTTCATCAAATTGGAAAGAAATAATAATTGACAAAAAGTTTTATGATCAAACAAAATATGACGCAACCATGGAATGGCATCCTGAGGGAATTCCGAGGATGGAGGAGAGCTATGCACCCAAAGATCGTATGCCTATTGAAGAGCAAAAGGAGATACGAGAAATAAGAGAGCAGATGTCCAAGATGATGGGTAGAATATCTGTTTTGGCCAATGGAAAAGAGACTCCTGCACAAAAGGAGAGAGAGCTCAATGAACATAACCCTGCAATCTCAGATATGTAGGGACTTTTGATCTTAACCAATTTGAGAAATTACAGAAAATCATCATTTGTATTCACAAGTTATCTGGAGATACCCAGGAAATGGTGACAATTGTAAAAGCTCTTAAAGATGAGATGAAATCATGCAATCTGAAATCATCGAAGTTTAATCTACTCCCGACGTCTAAAACTCAGGTTCAATCCAAGACTAAAGGTGGTTCTCATTTTGATGCTATCCCTATATCATATAAAGAGTTATATGAGAAGCTACTTGAAGCACAAGAAGTGGTTTCGTACTGGATAAAACCATTCCAACCTCCGTATCCAAATTGGTATGACATCAACGTTTATTGTGCATATCATGTCGGCGCTCAAGGACATACCATCGAGAATTGTCTTGCCTTCGAGTCCAAAGTTTTTTAGATCATGGAACCTTACAATTTGTGATAAATGATTGACCTATTTTGGTAACTGAAGGTCCTACTAGTGTAATACCAAAAGGGTTCAAGGGTAAGAGTATTAGTAGCGGCATCCAGAAGGAAGAAGATTTGTTGAGGTTCGAAGTTCAAGTACGTCATTTGAAGGATCAAAACAAGAAATTGAACACCGAAATGGAAACCATGCATGGAGATTTCCAAAAGATCAGTCAAGCCTTTCAAAATGCTGGCATAGGAAACACCCCAGAAGAGTGGATAACAGGGGTCACTAAGCTGAAAAGAACTATAACATACATGAAGGTCGAGCCAAGAAGTTTTCTCATGATTTAAGAGTTGCAGAAGAAAGGCGCAAGACATCTGTCATTGAATCGAGAAAATGTCAAGTCAAAAGATCAAATGTTGAATAGTGCTATAACCAACATGGAAGCATCATATTAGATCCATCAGCATGAGATCAATACTGAGTTAAAAGCCACTATCGACAAGAACAAGACGTTGAAGAAATGTTTAGATGATTATGGAGATCTTGTACGAGAACTTCTTGAGCACAAAGATTCTCTCACAAGAAAAAATGAACAATATTGTTCTCAACTTTAAGAGTCGACACAGAAGATGAAGGAAAAAGACAATATCATGAAGGAAGTTGTTGCTCAAACAAGTAATATGGCTCATAAGTTGGTAGACTTAGCTGGCTTCACAAGAGAATTAAGGTAGATTGATAACTCCACACCTGACCATGAGTGGAAGTTAATTTGGCTTTTAAGGGAAATAGAGAAGTTAGGAGTAAAAGCAATGCCCTACATGTAAAAGTTTTATTTGTTGCATGGAAACTTTTGTGTTCAATGAAATCTGTTCACTCTTGAGTAACACATTTTTATACATGCATTTGAATTTTCACATCTTTGCATTTTCATTTTGTATTCATACTTTTATATTTGCATCTTTTCATTGCACAATTTGCATTCTTATTTTTGCATTTATGCATTTTCACATTTACATTACATTTTTTATTTTATGTATTGTTATATACATTAATGTAAATAATTCATGAAAGTTTTTGTAAAAATCAAGATCATTCATTCATTTTACTATACCATTATCATGAAAACAATGGAGCAATCTTATGAGGGATTACAAGATCAATGGCCAGAATAATTGACAGGGTTACCTCAAGATACAAGGAAAGAAGTGTCAGATTCAGTGCCAGATGAATCAAATCAAATTATTCAGGGGATGACATCTGATAAAGAAGAGATAATTGATAAAGAGAAACCATGCTATCAGATTGAAGAGTCGAGAATGATAATAAACCCTGGGGTCTTACATTTGAGCCCAAAGAATAGCCTCATTAATTATTCACAATATGAGGAGAGATTCAAGAGGATGGATGAAGCAATTAGAAATATGAAAGGTGTTACTGTCTCCTACAAAAAACTAGAAGCAAGAGAGCTCAGATTGGTTCTAGACTTGGTTATTCCCCATGAATTCAAAATGCCAAATTTTGAGAAGTATAATGGCACCAGTTGTCCCCTAATCCACCTGAAAATGTTTTGCAGAAAAATGGAAGGATATTTAAGTTCTGATGATCTGTTAATTTACTCCTTCTATGATAGCCTCAGTGGACCAACAGTAGTATGGTATAATCAGTTGATCCAAGAACAGATCAAGAGATGGGTTGATCTAGCTAAGGCATTTTTGGGACAATATCAGTATGTTAAAGGCTTAGCTCCAACACGTATAGATCTTCGAGGAGTAAAGAAGAAAGCCAATGAAATGTTTCAAGAATATGCCTTAAGATGGAGAGAAGTGGAAACACAAGTTCAACCTCCCATGTTAGAAAAATAGATATCACGTATGTTTCGTGATTCCCCTCCCGCTTCTTTCTTCGAGTTAATGCAGGAAAATCCGACGAAGGAATTCGAGAGTCTTATGACAAATGGAGAATTAATTGAAAATGTGATCAGCGAAGGAAACTCAAAAGTCACATCCAAGAGCCCGACGGATCAAAGAGCAAAAGCTGATTATGTGAATGAATGTAGCATCCAGAGTCCACGCAATTGCAAAAGAAAAGGAGAAAATAGTTATTCGGATCGACCAAAGAAAGTCATGCGATCAAGAAAAACTTTGGAAGTGTTCCAAACTTCCATTTCAGACTTGTACCCTCATTTGGTTAAAGGTCAATACATCACACCAAGATCAACGAAAGTGTCACCAAACCCTTATGCTCATAGTTATGATCAAGGTAGTGTTTGTAATTTTCACTTGGGGGTAAAGGGACATTCAACAGGGAGTTGTTGGCCACTGTTAAAAGAAATAAAGACGCTTGTTGACAAAGGAGTCTTAACACAAGAAATGATCAAGAAATGGGGGGCAACTGAAGACAATGACCCTGATCCTATTACACACCTAACATTATAGGAGTAATAAGGCATGATAGATAAACAAGTGGAAGTTGATATCTACCACTAAAGTACCTTTCATTTTCAGCATCTTGTTTGAACTTGTTTTTTTGTTCCTTTATATGCTTTTGTGCAATAAATAAATTTGTGTTTCTTTTATGGTTATAAGCAAGGAATTAATTTTTAATCTTGAAATTCTTGAGTATCAAGTAGATTAAATATTCTTTTAATTTTTCAAGAGTTATAGATCTTTGGAAAGTGGTAAAATTATATCTTCCATATCCCGTCCAAAGCCAGGAATACAATTACATGATATATTCCCGATTACCAAAACCAAATCCTAACACTACAATTATCTGAGATTCTGAAGAAATGTCTCTACCTATTTTTGAGACACCAATTCCAGATGTTTACTGGTTTATGATACTACCTTCCACCACATACATGACTTCAAAAGTCACACATATGTCCTTCCTGATACAAAACCATCAAAAACCAAAAGACCTCAAAAGAACCAAACTTTCAATTATTCGTGAATCTTCCTGCAAGAAGAGACGAGATGAGGCATTATGGACCAATTTATTAAAGATAATTTCGAATGATTGGGGGATACTCAAAGAAGGAAAAAGTGATTGATTTAAATAAATATATCATGCATTAATTACATTATTTTCATGTAAATGAAAGTTAATCTTGAATATTCATCCCCTTGGAGATATCACTTTTTACAAAGACTTCTATGTATGAGATGGCTGAACTTTGTGCACAGTTCAGGCATGCAAATTTAGTGACATATCGCCCAAAGATGAATGGGGCAGTTGAAGGAGAAAATAAGAACGTTAAGAGGATCATTACAAAGACCACTGAAACTTACAAGGTTTGGCATGAGAAGCTACCTTTTGCCTTATATGCATATCGAAATACTGTTTGAACATCACTAGGGCGACACCTTATTGTTCAATCTTACCGATTTAAGTTAAGATCCCGCCACTTTGTATCTTGAAGGAGGTAAAATTGGAGGAGGCTGAAGGGATCCAAGCTCGATTTGATCAATTAAACCTTACTGATGAGAAGAGATTGAAAGCTATTTACCATGGGCAGATGCATCAGAAATGGATGATGAAAGTTCACAACAAGAAAGTACATCCGAGAGAGTTCCAAGAGAGCGATCTAGTGTTTAAAAGGATCTTGCCTATACATAAAGATTTCCATGGGAAATGAATGCCTAATTGGGAAATGTCATATGTTGTAAAAAAATGGGCTTTTTCTGGAGGAGCATTGATTTTGGCAGAAATGGATGGGAAAATTCTGAGAAACCAAATAAACTCAGATTCTGTCAATAAATATTATACTTGAAGAAGAAAAAAAAGGAAAAAAAAGGAAAAAAGGAAAAAAGGAAAAAAAATGAAAAAATGAATCAAAATGGGTGACTCATAAAGCCTCAAGTTACAAGATTGATCAAGTACAATTAGTTCAAAGATTCATATTCAACAAAAAGAGCAAGAAATGCTGGAGATATGAGAAAAGGGGAATGAACCCAAAAATTGGTAGTCTAGAGGGATCCAAATGATGGAAAAATCCCCAGAAAAGCAGATCCAAGTCAATCAAGGCAAGATTGAAGACATCTAAAGAGTATATCTTCAGAATTCATTTCGCCTCTCAAGATTGATTTTTATTTGCAAAAATTGGTTTTTAAAATCTTTAATGCATGATATGAAAAATGATAAAAGGGGGGTTCATGATGTAAATTTTTAAATAACATCTTGGAACCAAAGGAGGATTCGAGTTGAAAACCTGAAAAGGCAGCTCGAATATTGAATGGTGCAACAACGACATAAGAGATGATCTTAAGCTCTTAATGAAGCACCACACATTCCAAAGACGGTCCTGAGTCTGGAAACAAAAAGTATCTCTACGAGATGAGCATAATGAAAAGTATCTCTACAAGATGAGCATAACAACCATTTCTTCAAGTTAATGAAAGCCCAAAGAGACATATATGTTGGACTAACCTGAGAGACCCTACTTTACCAGAATCAACTTACACCTTAAACCAGTCAATAATTTTGACACTTGTCATAGGACTATGATTTTTTAATGATTTAAAAAAGTAGTTGATTTATTTGATATTCATTAATTTCATGTCTTATGATTTAATTCTATTGTGAACCTGTAATAGGCAATACTTTACAAAATTCTGTCATTCTTCGATAAAGAAAGGAGAAAAAACATTTTCAAACAGGACAGTCTCAAATGAGGTAGGTCCTTGAAGCAAGTTGCTGCTTATTCTACTTCTATTGTAGAAAAAGAAAGTGATGCCCAAAAAATGAAGCATTTCACATTCTTAAAAGAAAGTGGTTCAATGAGCCAGAAAGTCCAGAGAATTGAACTTGTGACGCTCTCCTATGACATCATTAGCAATCCATCAAGAAAGATTATCATTTATCTCATGCTGAGGGCGATAAGCATCACCAGAAAAATTATTTTCCCCAGCCATCAATCCATGTCTCTAGCAGATTCTCCAATCACAGAGTTATAAGTCCCATTAAGGTGTATTATAGGAATGAAAAAGTCACCACTTGCACTCTAGTTATACCATGACACTGGTTCAGATCTTGATGCATCATTGTGCCTCTTCCATGTTGATCATTTTCTTTGTCAGGATTATATCCATTATGTCCTTAAGAAGATTGTTGAACTTAAATTTTAGAATTTATGGCACATAATAAGACATTGGAACATAATCTACACTTATAGACCTTTCATACGAGAGTGTGATATATCTTGGAACAACAGAAGAGACAGTCGTTGTAGCGACCATTGCAAGAAAATGTACCAACAAAAATCTTCTAGTTTATCCTGATGATGTTTATTTCTTCCGGTAAGGTTGTTACACTGGATGTCATCGACAACAAGGTCGAATTTGCCAAATCTACTCATCAATTGCTCCAACCGATCATCATTTAGTTCTTGCACATATGTTTTCAAAGGTATGCCAAGACAGTAGAAGGCAACCTCTGCATCACTGGTCCCAGAGAAAAGAGACAGGACATTGATACCACCAGAGAACATGTCTCTAGCATATCCTCCTCCTCGTGTATGGTTTTTAGGGAAACCTATAAGCATTTCCACCTCATCAGATTCAAGTGGAGCAATTTAATTCCTTCCAACCCATACCGGATTCCATTTTCAACACTCATCAAGAACATACTTATGAATACTCGAAGGTGGCTCATCGTTATAAGCTTCAAGAGCCTTACAAATCATTTCTGTCAATTTGGAACTTCCTGTACATGTTTGTAAACAGTTCAACTTTGTTCTTGAATCCCATAAATTCCACTAGTTTTTTTGTCAATAGAAAAATATCATGTATGGTGCGTGGAGGAAGCAAAATAAGAGGAAATTTGTTCTCAATTGGCAGATTATGAATATAGCCCCTTTTTCGTGCAGCAGCCCAAAAATACTTCGAATCTACAAATTCTGGCTCTACATCATATAAGTACTGTGACATTTCGGTCCAAACACCAACTGGAGCAAGTGCCACGTTCTTGTAGTAGAAATAAGGAGGCTCAATAGCATATTGTGGAAGTGTTCGTTGAGTTATCTGATCTGGTTTGGTGGGAACCCTAAAACCAATCATTAGATTTGAAAGATGAACTGCATGATCGTCTTCATTAAGAAGCTTCTTTTCAAGCTTCCTCTGCTTCTTCCTTTTCCAAAAATCATATACTGAGTTTTGTCATTTCTTGTAATTGGGGTCATTGCATAATGGTTTCCTATCTTCTACCGGAAGAAGTGCGTCAGCAACCTTAGCCATTTGAGCAGCATATATAAAATCTGTCAACTCTGCAATTGATGAATTCATACCACATCTCTCCATGGTTATTGAAGCCTCAGCCTCTGAGTACCCTATTTTTGTCAAGTATAACAGTTTATTCTCCTCATCAAAATCAGAATTCAGGATTTCCTCGGTATTAGAAGAGCTATCAATATCTGTGAAATCATCTTGAAAGATCGTTTCATAATCAGATGAGTAGTTATCAGAATCCACATGTTGCATGGGTGCGGATTTTCCAAGAGCATGTACCACTATATATGTAGTCTTGCTATTGCATCATATTATTGTTCACATAAATTGGTTTCTCTCCCACGGAAAAGTATATTCCAAAAATATCCTTCACTGAAAACAAGGTTCACTGTGTCAGCCTGGAATGAATTATCAAACGATTTATACCACTCTGTCCGATTAGATCCCTCCAGATCTAGAAAATGGGCACCTTATTCAGAAGAGGCACATATCTCAGACGTTTTTGTCAGAATGATTGATTACTTCTCAAGTCTGTGACAACATGAAGAGAATTTCTCAAATTACTTGACAACATTGTTGTTTGTAACATTAAAATGAGAGTATTCAAGATACAGAGATTTGGGGCAAGAATAAAGCTGCAAGTACCTACAATAGTACATTGCCAAAATTGAACCTCGTGGGGATCATGATATTGAAATCAAACAAACATTGAAAGTAAGCCTTACAATTTAGAAGGTTGGGGGCATTTTGAAGGCCTAATTCAGACATATCCATGTGGGGCATTTTGAAGGCTCAGATCAACAAGAAGCAAACGTTGGGGCATACTGAAATCCCCTTTCAATCAGAATCAGAAATGTTGAGCACACTTTTAACATTTGTATTAGCAAATGTTAGGGCATATCGAAAGCCCATTTCAGACAGAAATGATTCATGTGGGGCATTCTGAGGGCCTACGTCAGTATGAATATTTGGGCATTTTGAAAGCTCATATCAATAAGAAGAAAATATTGGGGTATGTTGAAAACCCATTTCAATCATAATCAGGAATATTGAAGCATTTTGAATGTTCACGTCAACAAATGTTGGGGCATACTGAAAACCCATTTCAATCAGAAATTGGAATAACATTTTGAACGTTCATATCAACAAATATTGGGGCATGCTGAAAGCCCATTTCAATTAGAATCAGGAATGTTGATGTATTTTGAATGTTCATATCAACAAATATAGGGGCATGCATGAAAATAGTGAAACATTGACTGTGGAACTGACTATACATAATTGTTTCGTTCATCAGGCAGTTGCAACAGGGTCTTGTTGTTGAACAAATATCTACTCAGCAAGTATGGTTTCAAATACCCAATCTTCTTAAGCATGCGTCACATGACAGCGTGTTCTTTGTTAAGATACATCACGGTTGCATGGATAAAGATGGTCCCCAGGCAGACTATTCGATCTAGGGTTCAATTCCTCAAAATATCGGCTTTGAATTTTGTATTCCATGTGTCAGTGATGATTGAAAATATTTCTTTGAGATTTGTAGCAGTTAGTTTCAACCATAATGGTGGGGTTATGAAGCTATTTTTCACATCAATTGTTGTTTGCTTGATGACATTGAATAAAGAGGCTCAGCTTATGTTATTCTTATTCCTGTTGTTACTGGTGTTATCATTGCCAGCCAGGGTGAACTGAGTTTTCATCTATTTTGGTTTTATCATGTGTATTTCATCCCCAGTGGTAAGAATTCCATGCACCACTTTCTATACATGGTTCCTATAGTGGGTGTGTTTCTACTTCCTATAACACTCATTATGGAAGAAAACATGATCGGTATCACACTTTCACTTGCCCGAGATGATATCAAAATCAGTTGGTATCTCTTATTCAATTTGGCACTAGCATGTTTTATGAATTTGACCAACTTTTTTGGTCATGAAACACACCAACATCTCATTTGTATTCCCATTGAGTTTTGTTCTCAAGTGGTCTTGTGACATCATACAAAAGCTTTGAAAAAATATGTAAAGAGCTTCATTGAAGAGAAATCTGTGCAGAAGTCACAGGAAAGGATGAATTCTTGTCAAATACTTTATAAATATCTGAGCAGAAACCACATGAGATGATGAATGTGTTGTCAAATGTTTTACGAGCCAACGATTATGGTACTGAACCAATGTTGTGATCATATGGTTTTCATTTATTGATCCAAGATGAAGTTTGACTTCTTCAACCCCAACGCTAAAAGTGAGATATGATGAAGATTTTTTTCCACAGAAAGGAAACAAAAATTTTAACAACAAGAAACTAGTGGAGCCAACTATGGTTGAACGACAGATTGTTGTTAAGCATCTCGATATGATATGGTCCAAGTTGCCTTATTCGAGATTCAATTAGATGTGGAGATATAAAAGGAATTAGGATAAATCCTCCTTATTATGTGTTTCAAGAGTCAAATCAGAACAGACGTTGCTCTCCTAATTAATTCTACTAAGTTTGACATATCTACATCCATACTCTTCAAAGATGATAGATTCTCTTTTTAAAGATGATGGATTCTCTTTTCAAAGATGAAAGCTTTATGGGATTTCTACAGAAGTTCAAGCAAAGAAAGTCAGTTTTATCCACAATAAAATGGGGCAACAAGGTCATAGTTCTGACTACGGCAGGAGTTCCATACATGAAATATTTCTTCTGAGACTTTCATGAAGCAAAGAAGACACAAAGATACCAGTTGATCAAATGGTTCTTCAGAAATGCAAGCTTAATGGCATAAGTTGCTACATTGATATCCAGAGGTAACCCTGAAAATAAATGATGAAGTGAAGAAAGACCAAGTTCACCACTTTGAAGTAAAATGAAGATTGCATCAATATTCATGCATTCATAAGAACATCATTTGCACAATAGACAATGCATTACATTGATACATCTGATTGCATTCAAACATAAGGTTTTTTTTTTCCAGATTTTTATTTGAAAAAGAAGATTTATGATGAAAAATACCTTACAAGAAGAAGGTAGAATTCAAAACCTCAAATACAGGAATCACGCAAACATCTGAAGAAGAGATGGTCGCAATCCACAGAAGAAGTATTATTTTGGGGCATGTTACCCAATCAACAAGTTATTTCAATGAGAAAACGATTTTCAAAGTTTCTCATTTAATCTTTTCTAAAAATGAAATTGTTGAATAGTAAGAAAACGATTTCCATAGTTTCTTACTTATTAAACTATTTCCCACCATCCGTAAGACCTGTAGTGCAAGATGTTTTCAAAAAGCCTTCGGGAGGTTTTTTATATTTTCAAAGCCTTCGGGTCATTTGTAATCCCTTCAGTGCATGATGTTTTCAAAACCTTCGGGTCATCCATAAGACCTGCAGTGCAGGATGTTTTCAAAAAGCCTTCGGGAGCTTTTTGATATTTTCAAAGCCTTCAGGTCATCTGTAAGCCCTTCAGTGCATGATGCTTTCAAAACCTTCTGGTCATCCGTAAGCCCTGTAGTGCAGGATGTTTTCAAAAAGCCTTCGGGAGCTTTTTGATATTTTCAAAGCCTTCGGGTCATCTGTAAGCCCTTCAGTGCATGATGCTTTCAAAACCTTCGGGTCATCCGTAAGCCCTGCAGTGCAGGATGTTTTAAAAAAAACCTTCGGGAGCTTTTAGATATTTTTTAAAGCCTTTGGGTCATCTTTAAGCCCTTCAGTGCATGATGGTTTCAAAACCTTCGGGTCATCCGTAAGCCCTGCAGTGCAGGATGTTTTTAAAAAGCCTTCGGGAGCCTTTTGATATTTTCAAAGCCTTAGGGTCATCTGTAATCCCTTCAGTGCATGATGCTTTCAAAAACTTCGGGTCATCTGCAAGACCTACAGTGCAAGATGATAGGACCTCTGGAAAGAATATTTTGAACCTTTCCATCCTACTCAAAAGAAGCCAAATGAAAAAATTATTGTTTTTTTTGTCTTTGCTCTATTCTTGTTAACACAAGAATAAGCAAAGAGGGGGAGTTGTAAACACTAATTTTTTCATTTCATTATCATTATTATTAAAATTATTATTATTAATATTAATTATATATTATTTTTTTATTAAATAAATAAATAATTACAAATTACAATGATCCCAGAGCCCAAGAAGAGGCCCAAACACTAGCGCCCAATCCAGTCCAGGCCTAGTCCAGTCTAGGCCCAACAGAACCCTTCTAGGGTTTCCTTCATCTTATCCCAGCCGCCTCATATCCTCAACCGTTGGATATACTCTGATCCAACGGCCCTGATGTAGTCCAACAAAGAAACCCTAGGGTATCATAACCCTAGGGCCACGCGGCGCCGCCTCAAGCTTCCAGAAATTCACCGACGCTCGTTGTCTACACTCCATCTACCAGATGTCTCGTCCAGCCGCTACCGACACTACAGTGCCACGCCACCTCGCCGTCGAAGACTCCAGAATCACCAGTTGCCCCCTCCACGTCGTGGCTACAAAGGTGAGTCACCACTATAGTATGGTGACTCACCGGAAATCACCACTGGAACTTGTTCGAAGGGCGTATCTTCATGGCTATAAAAGCCATCGCACCTGCAAAAGAAGAGACAACGAGAAAGAACAGAGAACAGAAGAAGATAGCAACCATAGAGAGAGCAACAACGAAGCCAAACGAAGCCAACAACAAACAAACCAAACACCAAAAAATCGAGAAAAACAAATAAAAGAATATAAGGAAGAAACTTACCACCGAGGAGCCTCCACGAGCCACCGGAGAACCGAAACTTCGAAGAAAACTATCCTAGATCTATGACGATTGGTAAGGTTTTAGGCTAAAACAACCTTAGATTCGAATAAAAAAATAGGGCCTTCGATTTGGGGTGTGTTTTGTAATTTCCGGCCACTGTTCTTAGAGAGTTTTTACGGATGGACCCACGTCATAGGTGGGAGGAACAATACCTTAAACTTTGATGCTCTAATTACTTTTTAAGTCATTGGTAGTTTTGAAACCATTACAATTAAATCTTTGTCCCTCCCAAATTGTTTTGGTATAATTATATTTAGGTTACATACAATTTTAAAATTATTGGAATTAAGTATCGAACTTAAATTTTTCTGGTTTAATTACTTTTTAAGACCTTTGAATTTCAAGATTAATGTAATTAAATTCTTAATCTCTTAATTTTTATGATTTAATTACTTTTTAAAACCTTATTTGTTTTAAAGTTAAACAATTTGTCCCCTAATAGTTTAATCTTGACTTCGTCCCTAACGGCAAGAGCAAATCTATCTTGTTGGAAGATACAATCATATTATAAGCGATCTTCATCAATAGATTCAGATACGCTTCCATAAATCTAACATCTTGTTCTTAATGATTTGGTATGGCAGATCCTAATTAGATTTTGTGTCCATTATGATTTGAATCTGTCACATAATATAATATCTGTAATAATTTTGGTAACCGTTGATTAATGCTATTAAACATGAGAATTAAAGAGAGATTTAGTGTTTACCATGTATTCAAAGCCGCGGTTGAAGGTGATATCATTCGGAGTTCAATTCAATTCATTTACGCAAGATTTCAAGTTGAATCCATCTTTTGTTAGTGGAGAGGTGCCAGCACCGAAGTAGTGTAAATAAGCTGTTTAACGCTTTGTGATTCGATGCAGGATCGGACAATGCTCCTCACTCCTGAAAATGCTGCATCAACTACTTCCTGGAACCCATAAAGGAGTTATCTTAGTCGACGAATGCTACGAAAAAGCAGCTAACAAAGATTGGGTAATAAATTTACCTGAGAAGTATGTGAACTGCCAGCAGTTTGCTGTGGAGTAACGACGTGAAAGACAAATTCACACCCTTGAATAGCGTGTTTGAACTCATGGGGATTGTATAAATCAGCTTGAAATAAAACTAGTTTTGTGTCAGCACCGGGGAGGGACTTTAAAAGCCCAACTTTTAACTTGTCGTCTGCAATTTCAATATACACTTGAGCAGCGAACAAGCACAAAATTAAAGAAAACAAAAAGGTGAGAGTTTGAGAGAGAGAATATAAATCCAAGTTTCGTAGCGTTGCATGGACAGTGTAACCTTTGTCCAAGAGCTTCTTAACCAGCCATGAACCTAAATATCCAGCACCTCCAGTAACGCAGACCTTGCTTGAAGCTTGTTACCTCCCCATTTTGATCTCTTAAATTATTTTGAGCTCCCTCAGTCACAACTACAGAATATATATTGTAACATCTTGAAATCAGGGTTAGTGACAAAAATTAGAATTTTTAAAATTTGGGGATCAATTTAAGAAAAATTGAAAGTTCAAGAATTTTAATAGGGATATTTCATTATTGGATGAAAGGGTAAATATGAAAGGATTTTAAGGGCATTATGGTAATGTTAGCTTAAAAGATATTTTCTTCCTTTTATAAGAATGAAACACGTGGGTTTGGAGAGTTATCTGGAACTGTTCTTTTTTTTCTTTCTTTCTTCTTCCCGTGTGTTCATGCTTAAGACTCAAAGGTGAGTTTTAATTTTGATGGTTAATTCTTGAATATTTGAGTTGTGTTTTATTCTTTGAGTATTATATAAGCTTAAAGAAAGCTTATATAAGCTTAAAGAAAGCTTATAGAAACTTAAAACACCAAGAGGAAAGAAATAGAAAGGAATTTCTATTAAGAGTTAAGAAATGAACTTTTGTTATAAAAAGGTTTTTGAAGTTCCAAGAATGAATTTGACTTATCAAAGGGTTAATTAAGAAGTTAGAGGTGATAGAATTGAATTTAGAACACATGGAAAATTTAATAAAATTCTTTGATTCAAGAATTATGGTGGATTATGGGAGATGGTAAAGTGTTATAGTGTTATAAGAAGGTTTATATATGTATAGATAAGTTTAAGGTATAAGGAGGGATTAATAAGTAGAATTTGGGGTCAAAACAAGACATTTTCATGCTCAAGATGTAATTTATGGGTTGTGTACATCGATGCACATTCAATATGTACCGATGTACTCTCAAATTAATAAACATCGAATGCCCTTAGTGCATCGATGCATAAGGAGTGCATCGATGCACCCCCTTAAAATGAAAACATCGAAGGTGATTGGTGTACCGATGCATGAGTAGTGCATCGATGCACATGTTAAGGGATGCATCGATGCATGATATAATGTACCGATGCACTTCAATAGGAAATGAAATAAATATTTCTTTCAGTCTAAGAAATTATAGATTTATAGTATATCAATGGAATACTGATAGTATAAATATATGATTATGTAAACATCGATCGAAAGCAAAGTTCGGATAGGTCTGCAGAGTAAGATACGCAAAGAAAACAAGAGCTTAAGAGTGTTCATTGAGACCAGGTGAGTACATGATAGTAAGTGTATGTTATGTTAAGGAATTAAGACTTACGACGAGTCCAATTCTGATATTATATGATATAAGTACTAAATCATAAACATTTAGTGATATGGTGTTAAATATATGGTATATGAGTAAATGCACATGTTTAATTGTTGAATACATTGTTATGTGTGAACTATGTAAATGCATGTATTATGATAATAGGTCATGTGATCATGAGATATATGATAAAATATATATGAAAATAATATGACTCATATGTGCTTCTATTAAAATGCTATATGATATGTTATATATATATGAAATGAATGACATGAATACATGTTAGTATAATAAGATAGATTAGATGTTATAATTGAATGAAGGGATTGTATGAGAACATGTATATGCGAACATGTGTTGTATAATAGTGATCTATGAGATATTGATAATAAGACATAAGATTACATGCATATGTAATATAAGTTAAAAGATAAGAAATAATATGTTATATGTATATGAGAAAAAGGTGTATGTGATGTGACCATGTGTGAAACGGATGAATAATGTGAATTTTATGGAAAATGCTACGTGAAAGTAAACTATGTGACTATGTGATCATATGAAATGTGATAAAGAACTCTGTGATATGAATATGTGAATGTGTAATGAGGTAAAAGATAATGCCCATGTCATGTGTTATGAGAGCTATAAGTATAGTAGGCATGCCAAGAGTCGAGGGTCTACGTGGTCCTTCGGGACATAGTGGTCCTTCGGGACATATGTGTTATATGTGGTCCTTCGGGAAATCTATGTGGTCCTTCGGGATAAATTCTACGCGCCCCTAGTGAGATTTATACGAGCTGTGGTGACAACATAGTGCACAACCTCTATGTACTCACATACCTTAAGTTCTCAATAGTGTGCATGGGCTTTGAAAAGAAATATAATTTGATATAATGATATGTGTGTTTCTCGTGAAAAGGTAAATGTGATATGTATAAGTAATAAGTTAGGATCATATGATAGTAATGGTAACAAGTGCATATGTGTAATGGTGATATGAGATGTTATATGGTTATGCATGGTATGAGCATAGTACTTACTCATGTATTGTTGTGTGTTGAAGTTATATTATATGTTTATGTTCAATATATGCTCATATAATGGTATAGAATTAAGGACAAGGAAATAAGTAAGGATAAATATGTTAATGATGAGTTCTATAGGTGTATAAGTGTAATATGTATTACATAAGATGTTCATGCAATTGTTAATTTACCTTATATATTTACATGTCTCACTAAGTCTATGACTTAGCGTGTAAGTGTCTTACACGTAGGTGTGGATCAATCAGAAGATCAAGCTTGGGATCCGTAAAGTAGCATATCTCTGTGCAAAGTTCAGATCAAAAATATTTTTGTAAAGTACGTCTTGTCATATAATTTAGTATGTTGGCATGTAACTAAGTCACTAAATATATACGCTTTGATGGAGTCTGTTAAGGTTTTTGACACGTTTATGTAAAAGAATTTCTGATAGAATAGAAGTTTTAAATTTTCTATGATTTCTTTTATAAAGTATATGCTTTGATTGGTCAATGTGACACCTCGGACTCGTATTCGGGTCGGGTACGGGTTGGGGGTGTTACAATTAATGGTATCAGAGCTAAGGTTTAGCCGATTCTAGGCTTAAACCGAAGTAAAAAGTATTTTTGAAAAGGTGTACATGCTAATAAAAAGTTAGTTTCTGATCTGATAGAGTCATGAGCATGATGTCTTCTAATAAAGTTATATTGTTATGTATTAGATGTCTGATTGTGAGAGTCCTCGCAGTGAAAGGAGAAGTAATAGACCTGAGGGTAGTAGCAATTCATCTGCCCTGGCCAGGCATGGTGAAGAGCGAACACCTCCAGAAGTACCAGTGAGAGATCGAGGGTTATTTTTCGGGACGTTAAATGTTGTTTTGTCACGTTTTTAACCCTCTGCGCCCTCAGTTCCTCGAATGAATATAGTTAAAGAATTGAAAGGTTTAGGAGCACCTAAGTTTAAGGGTGAAGCTGAGGAGGATCCGATTGCTGCGGATCTTTGGTTGAACGATGTTAAGATTATGTTGGATGGGCTCCATTGTTCTGATATGAAGAAATTAGATGAAATAGTTTCTTTGTTAAGGGGACAAGCAAGAATATGGTGGACCAATGTCACCATGAGATTAAGAAGTGATCAAGTGACTTGGTTATTCTTCTTGGAAGAATTCAATCATAAGTATATTGGTGACCAATATATTAGATAGATGAAGCAAGAATTTCTGAATTTGAAGAAAGGGAATTATACAGTGTATGAATACGAATGTGAGTTTAATAAGTTAAGTCGTTTTACTACTGAGCTTATTCCGACTGAGAATGATGTATGTGAATGGTTTGTGGATGGTTTAAGCCCTAGGCTAAGAGAGTTGCTGATAGCCTTGAATTTATCATCGTTTCAAGAAGTGGTTAATCGAGCTAAAGCTCTAGAGAGAGCTCAGAATGAAAGGTTTAAAAAACAGAGAGTTCAGAAGTCTAAAAGGAATGGTGCTTCGTCGAGCTCCTCTCCATCCAAGAAAATTAGGGAATGGGATTCTCCAATTCATGATATGTTGGAATCAGATGTTTTTATTAATAGAAGATCAAATCTCAGTCAAGTCAGACAATGTTCATATTGTGGAAAGAATCATACATTGTATGTAGAGTAATATCCGGAGCTTGTTTTAGATGTGGGGATGTTGGACATTTTATTCGAGATTGTCCACTTATGACTGAGGAGACGATGCAAAGAGAAAGATCTACTATAGAACCTCAACGAAATAGAGGTAGAGGTCGTAGAAGGAATCGATCTGAGTCATTCACTCAACATGATATGCAACCACTTGCCCAAGTTTATAATTTAAGGACTGATGAAGATTTTGATGACCCAGAGATTTTGGCAGGTAAATTTCAATACCGTGGTAAAATAGTTTGGTTTTAATAGATTTGAGTAGAAGCAAGAAATAATGAAATGTTAAAAATGAATAATATATAATTTCCAAGTAAATAAGTTGTATGAAGGTTGTTTATGGAATGAGTAAGGAAGATATTTATATATTGAGTATCGAAGGAGAACTGTATATGAGTAAAGGTTAATAGTAAGGGTAAGATAAGAATTGTTGAGTATTAAAAAGGATTGTTTTATCTCAAGGTAAAGTGAAAAATTCGAGGACAAATTTTCTTTAAAGGAGGGGAGATTTGTAACATCTTGAAATCAGGGTTAGTGACAAAAATTAGAATTTTTAAAATTTGGGGATCAACATAGGAAAAATTAAAAGTTCAAGAATTTTAATAGGGACATTTCATTATTAGATGAAAGGGTAAATATGAAAGGATTTTAAAGGCATTATGGTAATGTTAGCTTAAAAGATATTTTCTTCCTTTTATAAGAATGAAACACGTGGGTTTGGAGAGTTATCTGGAACTGTTCTTTTTCTTCTTTCTTTCTTCTTCCCGTGTGTTCATGCTTAAGCCTCAAAGGTGAGTTTTAATTTTGATGGTTAATTCTTGAATATTTGAGTTGTGTTTTATTCTTTGAGTATTATATAAGCTTAAAGAAAGCTTATATAAGCTTAAAGAAAGCTTATATAAGCTTAAAACACCAAGAGGAAAGAAATAGAAAGGAATTTCTATTAAGAGTTAAGAAATGAACTTTTGTTATAAAAAGGTTTTTGAAGTTCCAAGAATGAATTTGACTTGTCAAAGGGTTAATTAAGAAGTTAGAGGTGATATAATTGAATTTAGAACACATGGAAAATTTAATGAAATTCTTTGATTCAAGAATTATGGTGGATTATGGGAGATGGTAAAGTGTTATAGTGTTATAAGAAGGTTTATATATGTATAGATAAGTTTAAGGTATAATGAGGGATTAATAAGTAGAATTTGGGGTCAAAATAAGACATTTTCGTGCTCAAGATGTAATTTATGGGTTGTGTGCATCGATGCACATTCAATGTGTACCGATGCACTCTCAAATTAATAAACATCGAATGCCCTTAGTGCATCGATGCATAAGGAGTGCATCGATGCACCCTCTTAAAATGAAAACATCGAAGGTGATTGGTGTACCAATGCATGAGTAGTGCATCGATGCACATGTTAAGGGATGCATCGATGCATGATATAATGTACCGATGCACTTCAATAGGAAATGAAATAAATCTTTCTTTCAGTCTAAGAAATTATAGATTTATAGTATTCAATGAAATACTAATAGTATAAATATATGATTGTGTAGACATCGATCGAAAACAAAGTTTGAATAGGTCTGCAGAGTAAGATACGCAAAGAAAACAAGAGCTTAAGAGTGTTCATTGAGACCAGGTGAGTTCATGATAGTAAGTGTACGTTATGTTAAGGAATTAAGACTTGTGACGAGTCCAATTCCGATATTATATGATATAAGTACTAAAGCATAAACATTTAGTGATATGGTGTTAAATATATGGTATATGAGTAAATGCACATGTTTAATTGTTGAATGCATTTTTATGTGTGAACTATGTAAATGCATGTATTATGATAATAGGTCATGTGATCATGAGATATATGATAAAATATATATGAAAATAATATGACTCATATGTGCTTCTATTAAAATTCTATATGATATGTTATATATATGAAATGAATGACATGAATACATGTTAGTATAATAAGATAGATTAGATGTTATAATTGAATGAAGGGATTGTATGAGAACATGTATATGCAGACATGTGTTGTATAATAGTGATCTATGAGATATTGATAATAAGACATAAGATTACATGCATATGTAATATAAGTTAAAAGACAAGAAATAATATGTTATATGCATATGAGAAAAAGGTGTATGTGATGTGACCATGTGTGAAACGGATGAATAATGTGAATTTCATGGAAAATGCTACGTGAAAGTAAACTACGTGACTATATGATCATATGAAATGTGATAAAGAACTATGTGATATGAATATGTGAATGTGTAATGAGGTAAAAGATAATG
Source organism: Hibiscus syriacus (assembly GCF_006381635.1). Taxonomy (NCBI): domain Eukaryota; kingdom Viridiplantae; phylum Streptophyta; class Magnoliopsida; order Malvales; family Malvaceae; genus Hibiscus; species Hibiscus syriacus. The sequence continues at coordinate 1,128,519 of NW_024062858.1, read as the reverse complement.
TCCATGTCATGTGTTATGAGAGCTATAGGTATAGTTGGCTTGCCAAGAGTCGAGGGTCTACGCGGTCCTTCGGGACATAGCGGTCCCTCGGGACATAGTGGTCCTTCGGGACATATGTGTTATATGTGGTCCTTCGGGACATAGTGGTCCTTAGGGACATATGTGTTATATGTGGTCTTCGGGACATCTATGTGGTCCTTATGGACAAATTCTATGTGCCCCTAGTGGGATTTATACGAGCTGTGGTGACAGCATAGTGCACAACCTCTATGTACTTACATACCTTAAGTTCTCAATAGTGTGCATGGGCTTTGAAAAGAAATATAATTTGATATAATGATATGTGTGTTTCTCGTGAAAAGGTAAATGTGATATGTATAAGTAATAAGTTAGGATCATATGATAGTAATGGTAACAAGTGCATATGTGTAATGGTGATATGAGATGTTATATGGTTATGCATGGTATGAGCATAGTACTTACTCATGTATTGTTGTGTGTTGAAGTTATATTATATGTTTATGTTCAATATATGCTCATATAATGGAATGGAATTAAGGACAAGGAAATAAGTAAGGATAAACATGTTAGTGATGAGTTCAATAGGTGTATAAGTATAATATGTATTACATAAGATGTTCATGTAATTGTTAATTTACCTTATATATTTACATGTCTCACTAAGTCTATGACTTAGTGTGTAAGTGTCTTACACGTAGGTGTGGATCAATCAGAAGATCAAGCTTGGGATCCGTAAAGCAGCATATCTCCGTGCAAAGTTCAGATCAGAAATATTTTTGTAAAGTACGTCTTGTCATATAATTTAGTATGTTGGCATGTAACTAAGTCACTAAATATGTACGCTCTGATGGAGTCTGTTAAGGTTTTTGACACGTTTATGTAAAAGAAATTTTGATATAATAGAAGTTTTAAATTTTCTATGATTTCTTTTATAAAGTATATGCTTTGATTGGTCAATGTGACACCTCGGACTCGTATCCGGGTCGGGTATGGGTTGGGGGTGTTACATATATATTCAAAGTTGTTGAAACAGACCAAATTTTTATGCTGGAAATAAATTACAAGAGTTGAAAATTTTAAAGGAACGACCTCTTCGACCATCACCTTAGTACATCACTGGTCCCAGTAACACCAGCTTAGGAAATAAACGTATGTCCCAATGACAGCTATAAAACACTAATTTTTTCATTTCATTATCATTATTATTAAAATTATTATTATTAATATTAATTATTATATTTTATTATTTTTATTATTAAATAAATAAATAATTATAAATTACAATGATCCCGGAGCCCAAGAAGTGGCCCAAACACTATGGCCCAATCCAGGCCCAGTCCAGTCTAGGCCCAACAGAACCCTTCTAGGGTTTCCTTCATCTTATCCCAGCCGCCGCAAATCCTCAGCCGTTGGATTTAATCTAAACCAACGGCCCTGATGCAGTCCAACAAAGAAACCCTAGGGTATCATAACCCTAGGGCCACGCGGTGCCGCCTCAAGCTTCTAGAAACCCACCATCGTTCGTTGCCGACACTCCATCTGCCAGATGTCTCGTCCAGCCACTGCCGACACTACAGTGCCACGCCACCTTGCCGTCGAAGACTCCAGAATCACCAGCTGCCCCCTCCACGTCGCGGCTACAAAGGTGAGTCACCACTATAGTATGGTGACTCACCGGAAATCACCACTGGAACTAGTTCGAAGGGCGTACCTCCATGGCTATAAAAGCCATCGCACCTGCAAAAGAAGAGACAACGAGCAAGAACAGAGAATAGAAAAAGATAGCAACCATAGAGAGAGCAACAACGAAGCCAAACGAAGCCAACAACAAGCAAACCAAACACCAAAAAATCGAGATAAACAAATAAAAGAATATAGGGAAGAAACTTACCACCGAGGAGCCTCCACGAGCCACCGGAGAACTGAAATGTCGAAGAAAACTATCCTAGATCTACGACGATTGATAAGGTTTTAGGCTAAAACAACCTTAGATTCAGATAAAAAAAATAGGGGCTTTGATTTGGGGTGTGTTTTGTAATTTTCGGTCACCGTAAAACAGTGGCCGACGTTAGTGATCGGCGCTGGAAACAGTTGACGGCCGGAACTCAGACTCCCTCCGGTGGAGGGTTTAGAGAGAAGCGAGAGAAATGATATCTCTCTTTTTAGAGAGAGAAAGAGAGGAAAGAAATGAGAAAAAAATGGCCCATAAAGGCCGGCTATTGGGTTTATATTCCCCTTCCCAAACGGCGTCGTTTTGGGGAGGGGTATGTGTTTAATTTCACTAATGGTAAACCCCGTCCGCAGTCCATCAATTTTGTAAACTTTATATTTTAGTCACTAGAATCAAATTTTAGATTCTTTTAATTCGGTGTTCGAATTTTACATATATTTATTTTAGTCCTTTACATAAAATAATATATATTTTAGGTAATTAAAAAATTTAGTCCTCTAATTTTAGAAATTAATATTATAACCCTGAATATCATGTTTTAATTTGTTTTAATTTAATATTCGAATTTGATATAATTTTATTTTATTCCCCAAGTAAATAAATATGTAAAATATCATGTTTAATCCCTGTAACTTTAAATGATTAATTACTAATCAGGATATTTAAGTTTTATATGTTATAATTTACTCAATACTTTCATTTAATTACTAGTTTTATTATTTTTTATGTTAATATTATAGTTTTAATTTCATTTATTTTTCTTATTGTTTTAATTTTATATGTTTATTTTCAGTATATTTAATTTTTATTATTATTGTTATTATTATTATAAATATATATATATATATATATATATATAATATTTATTTATTTTCATTTCTATTCAAATCCTATTTATAAATTTAATATATTACTTTTAAATCATTTTAATCATATTTTAATAATTATTTTTCAATATTAAGAAATGACAGTCTTAAAGTAATTGGATGTCCATTTCCTGATATTTTTAAATAAATTAATATTTTAAATTATTATTTTTAAATAAATGTTTTAATATTTATTTATTTTTTAATATTAAGGAAAGAGTTGTCTTAAAGCACCTAGAAGCTCTTTTCTGATATTTCTAAATAAATAAATAAATATTTTATTTATATATATATAAATTAATAATTTTTATTAAAATTATAGTAATAAATTTGAAATAAATAGGATTATAAATTAAATATATCTTTGAATTTTGAAATTTCTAATAATAGAGACAATTTATAATTAATAAGTATCAATTTTTGGTTAAAATAATGAATTTTTGGTTAAAACGCAGATCAATTTCTCTTTTAACTAATGTTTTCTTAAAAACTCTTTTAAAAGATAATTTTTAGGTATTCGACCTACCTAACTCAAAAGGTTGATGGTGACTCCCAAAATATTTTAAAAAAAAAACTCAATTATTCACATCACTTTTCCCGCCAAGTAAGTAAAAAATTCGTGTCCGGACGAAAACCGATTACGACAATAACAATCGAGAAACGGTCAGGTCAATGCATGAAAATGTTATAATAGTGTGGAAAACGCTGGATTTGTTCTAGGGTTAGGTATCTAAGACAAAAAAACAAATTAATATCTGCATGCATCATATTTGTAGGGACTGTTGAATTAGTCAATATCTCTCTACCTGTATACTACGGTCATGTTTGAGGTAGTTTTGCTAGGCGCGGATTAATTTAAGGATAATTTGTGATTATTTTTTTTTTGTATCGGTTTTTTAGAGTTTTCTTATTAATTCGGACCGATTCGTATCACACATCTAGTTTTGATATATATGTCTCATAGTAGAGATTTCATGTGTTGATAAATCGGGCAAAGTAAACGAAAGAACACAAGAATTTTAACGAGGTTCGGTAATATGCTTACGTCCTCGGTGCCTAGGCGGCGCTAGAAAATTTTTATTCAATGATAATAGGTTTAGGTTACATCTCTATTTATAATAGAAAACCCTTGTACATAATTACAAAATTAACCCTATACCGTACCGCGGGGCACAGCCCCCGCACCCACAACCCACATAATCGTAACCCCCTCTACAAGACTTTCTTTGTAAGGACAGTTGATGTTCGCTTCGCTCACTCCGCTCCATCCCCTGTCCTCTTTACCAGTATATTTATGAGCCATACCTTACATCATGCATACACAAGACCTCAAACTCGAGACATACTTAAGCGATATCAAATTGATTACCACTTAAATCAACCTCGTTAATATTCTAACATTATTTTTGTAATTTTATATTAACCAGTTGTATTTTATACTATTCTTATTATATTTGGTTGCTTGAATAAAAAGAAAATTATAGGAGTGTTTCATTTAAAATTACTAAAGTAAAAGTCATGAACTATGATGACAATGATGAATTCAAAATAATAAATTGATTGAAACTCGAGAAAAATATACGTAAAATATATTAAAAAAATTACTATCAAGTGGTTCAATGGTTTAGAGGAATATTCTTCCTAGAGGTCAAATTGATACTCTAAAGCATGATAATTTCTTTAAGGATGTCGAATCATATCCTTTTTAGACGAGGGCCTAGGAAATTCTTTGTCCATAATTATGTAACCGGCTAAAGGAGTCGAGAGCTTTCCACTTTCCCGACAACGTCAAGATATTAGCCTATACTTTCGAATCCTCCAAGTTAAATATCATCCTCCGCGAAAGACAATACATGGGAAAACGGAATACAAAGAGCATCAAGAAAAAGGACATAAAAAGAGAGTGCATATTGACGACTTCACATAATGGTGACATGTGTGTAGATGTCTAGACAAGAACAAATATAAACTATCGTTTCAAGTAATAAAATGGACACATTAAGTGCGTTGAGTATGGATCCCATAGAGAATATAGTGTTATGAAATCAATTAGTTCTTACAAATAATAATAGATGGATAGATTAAAGAGTCAAAATACTACAACAATAAGGAAAATGACAATCAATATATATAAACAGACTTTTGCACCTATGTTTGTAACTCAGAACTTACCAGACTTGGAATATAGATCTGTTGGAAGCGTAGATGGGCACTCGATAATTTTATAACTCGAACTATTATTGATACGAAAACAAAATATGTTACAACGACACTACCTCAATATTACAATACTAGATGCGACTAGTTTACAATCACCTTATAGTTTTGCTAAGCTCTCTCTTAATTGTCTCTAATATTTTTCTTTCACTCGTTACTCACACACATAAACTAAAAGCTAAGAACATATATATATAGGTTATATAACCGACTTGTTGAGGACTAGATTCTTCCTTAATTTTCTTTTAACGCCATGTTTTTCCTTAATTATTAAGCATGAGCATACTGCCAAAACTAATAAGAAAGTTGTTGCCACCTAGCTTTCAAAAGTTGCTTCTCTTTTTGCCACATTTCAAATAATTCAAATTATCTTTGCCGACATACACTTGTGGTTTATATTGCTCCACTTCATTAAGCTTCTACATAATTCTTTCAACATGTTGAGTTTGACTTCCAACACTCCCTGTAACACCCCCAACCCATACCCTACCCGGATATGAGTCCGAGATGTCACATTGACTTTTCAAAACCTTTACTTGTACAAAATAGTGAATAATTTTAAAACTTTTTTTTTTGAATACAACTAACTAATTTGCATAAATTATAATCCTATGATTTTACAAAAACTCAATTAGAGCATATCGAATTTAAATCTTTATTTACATGCCAACCATAATTTGTATTACAAAAATACATACTATTAATTCTTTTCTGATCTGATCTTCGGTAAGGAGAACTGACCTGTCTTGCTCCTCTCAGCTCCTTAATCTTCTTGAAACCTACGTGTGAAACACTCACACGCTAAGTATATGACTTAGTGAGGCATTAAACTTATAAAAGAACTCTAACTATATAAACATGCATGAACATATCCTCTTATGAGGCTACATCACAACAATACCACATTATATGCAATGTAATATACACATATACATATCACACCCTAATTTCATATCTAACCTTATTTCACTATCAATATTTTTATCATTTATATATATTCTTTTAATCAACATATGATTCATTTAACCAATCAATATAGACATCATCATATAAATCATATAACACCATTCATCTCACAAAAGCATATACATTACATGTGATATATTTATTGTTATCTCGTTGTTAGCCCATATACATATGTGAGAACTATGGATATGTGAGTCTATAGAGGTTGTGCACTAATGTTGTCACCACAGCTCATATAAATGCACCGAAGTGCCACGTAGAATTGTACCGTAGTGCCACGTAGAAATGCACCGAAGTGCCATATAAGATGTCCCTAAGGACCACGTAGAAAATTCCTTTAGATCCATATACATATTCCAAGGACCAAGTATTTGTCTCAAAAGACCTCATAGATGTTCCAAATGATACATATATGTCCCGAAGGAGCGCTTAGACCCTCGACTCTTGGCATGCCAATTATACCCCTAGCTCTCATGACACATATCATGGGCATTATCTTTTATATCCTTTTTCATATTCATGTAAACATATCACATATTTATATAAACTCGTAGCTTCATTCACATATACATGTAATTACGTAGTTCATGTAATACATATAACTTATACACTTTCTCTTATATTCACATAGGTCACATCATATGAATCATATCTTTTCATATAGTTTATGTTTTATTCTCTTATGTTCACATACATGTAATACATATCAGGCATGGTTACACAACTTGTTTATATAACTGGCATATACTTATATTCTTTTTCATATAATCACATAGTCATATAATATTTCATATGACCTCATATGTTATATCATATAGACACGTATTCAATACTCATAGTCACATATCTTATCTTTTGTTCTAATAAGTTCATATTTATCATTGAACACATAGATTCTTATTGCATATTTTATATCATATTCTTATACCACTAATTCATAATATAATTTAGGTTAATGTCATTTAACTTATTTTGCTCTTTCACTTATTCATATAATTTCATTACACCAATTTCTATAATTTATTACAACATCCTGTACTCCTTTTCCTATAATTGATACATTACTGTCATATAATTTATATTTCTAATTCCTATAACATCCTCACATGATTTCAAGTACTTTGGTACTATACTTCATATCATAGACAAACCTAACAGTTTTAGGTCATAGTTCATTTAACATATCGACCTCCCTATATTACTTATCTAACAATATTTAAATACTAGATTATTCTATTTATTTAATTCACTTTCATATAACTCTTATAATCTTTATCACATTGTTTATATTATTTCTCATGTTCTTATGTAAGCACATATGTCATGTCTTGTTTACTTATGTTCATATATATATCATATAGCTTATGTGACATATATGTCACTTATATCAGTTCCTATGTCTTATCACACTAATATATATTCATATAAATCATATCACACATACAATAACATATAACTCATAACAAACATATGCTCATGTTCATGAATCCATACATAATATTATAGGAAATAGACTTGTCGCAAGTCTTATTTCCATTAAATATTATATACTATCTAATATGCACTCACCTTGGCCTCACTAAGTTCCAATCCCCTTTTATGATTTCTTTTCTGTCGATCGAATCTTAACTTGATAATCATTCCGGAACTTGTTCGTGCTCGATATCTATACAATCATGTATTTATACTATCAGTATCCAATGGATATACTATAATCTATCATTTCTTATACTGAAAGAAAGATTTATTCCATTTCTATTGAAGTGCATCGGTACACTCTATAGTGTATCGATGCATCCCTTAACATGTGCATCGATGCACTACCCATGCATCGGTACACAATTTACATTCGATGTTTCCATTTTAAGGGGATGCATCGATGCACTAATTACATTTGATGTTTCTTTGTTTGAGAGTGCATCAATACACATTGAAGATGCATCGATGCACATTGAAGATGCATCGATGCACACAACCCAGAATTTATATTTTAAGCCCAAAAATTCTTACTTTGCTTTCCAATTCTACTTATTAACCCCTCCTTATCACTTAAAACTTATTTATACATATGCAAACCTTCTTATAACACTATAACTCTTCATCATCTCTCATAATTCACCATAATTCTTGAATCAAAGAATTTCATCAAATTTTCCATGTGTTCTAAATTCAATTCTATCACTTCTAACTTCTTAATTAACCATTTGACAAGTCAAATCCATCTTTATAACCTAATAAACCTTTTTATAACAAAAGTTCATTTCTACACCCTTCATATAATTTCCTTTTAAATTCTCTATTCTTGATGTTTAAAGCTTATATAAGCTTTCCTTAAGCTTACATAATACTCAAAGAATCAAAACCAACTTATAAATCCAAGAATTAAACAACTGAAATTAAACTCACATTGAACTGAGGCTTACGGGGGAAGAAGAAGAAGCTGAAGAAGAAGACTCTGGATACATCTCCTCATTTCCCACGTTTTTATATCCCTTAAAAAAGAGAATAAAAAAATCTTCTCTTAGAAAAGACCATAATACCCTTGTTACTTTCCAACTTTACTATTAAATCCAACATCAAAATTTTCAATTAAAACCATGAACTTTTAACTTATTTCAAAATCTAGCACATAGTTTTCAAAATTTGCAATTTAGTCACTAACCCTGTTTTAGGATGTTACACTCCCCCTAAAACTCGACTTTTCATTCCAAGCTTTTCTTTGATGCAAGCCTCACATAATTGATTTGGAGGGTTGATCTCTGGTATTCCTTTCACCATGCTTGTATTTTATAACAACTTCAATCCAGAAAATCCAAGATGTCCATATCTTAGATGCCATAGCCATGAATCATCTTTGATCGCGGTCTTCATTCACTTGACTTCTCCCAACTTGATATCAATTGTAAAGAGATGATTTCGAGTCATATCAACTTCGCCTTTTCCTTTTAGTTCTGCGTGCGAGTCATCTCCGAAAGTGACTCGCTCATGGACTGTTTCATCTAATTTCACAAACAGTTCCCTTTGACCACACATATGGTTGCTGGCACAATTATCAAGATACCAAATATTTTTCTTGAATTCTTCATTTCCTTTATAAGTGAGGAATACATGAGATTTTTCAATTTTTTCTTCTTCACATGCTGCTACGTTATTTATTTCTTCTTGTTTAGGAGCAAATATACACTCATAACTATAATGACCATACTTATTGCAATTATAACATTGTACCTGGAATTTATTTCCTTGTTGATATTTGCCTCTACCTCGGCCTCGGAATTTTTCAAATTTTCAATTTTTTCTTCTTCAAGTGCTGTTAGGTTCTCCTTCGTTGACATTCATCTTGCTTTGTAGAGCTTGCTCCAAATTTTCAGAATCTTCATTTTTTTTTCATTTTCTGCTCATGGGCTTGAAGTGAACCCACAAGCTCATCAATCGATATTTGGTATAAATCTTTTGATTTTTCGATTGCCACAACCACGTAATCGAATTTTCTTGTTAATGACCGCAAAATTTTTTCCATCGCTCTAACATCGTCGAGTGATTCGCCATTTCTTTTCATTTCATTTACGACCTCTTTCACACGGCTAATATAATCATCGATGTTTTATGTATTTTTAAGCGTACCTTCTTCGCTTTTTCGGCACCTTGTAAAGATTTTTGCAAAATCTCTCACGCTTGTTTTGCGGTCTTCGCATCAGAAATTTTTTCAAAGGTAGATTCGTCTACTCCTTGAAAAATAAAGAACAACGCTCTTTTATCTTTTTTTCCGGGATTCCTTCAATACCTTCTTTTCTTCATTGGTCAGGGCTGCTTCTGCTGCTGCATTTTCAGGCTCGGTGTAACCATCCTCGATGATATCCCAACAATCTTGGGAGCCTAGTAATGCCTTCATTTGAATGCTCCAATTGCCATAATGCATCTTTGTAAATATCGGGATTTGTGTTTGAATCATGTTGGCCATCTTCTCCACCACGTTAAACTCAAACCAAGCTCTGAGGCCACTTGTTGGAAGCGTAGATGGGCACTCGATAATTTTATAACTCAAACTATTATTGATACGAAAACAAAATACGTTACAGTGACACTACCTCAATATTACAATACTAGCTGCGGCTAGTTTACAATCACCTTATAGCTTTGCTAAGCTCTCTCTTAATTCTCTCTAATATTTTTCTTTCACTCGTTACTCACACACATAAACTAAAAGTTGAGCACACACACATATATATATGTTATATAACCGACTTGTTGAGGACTAGATTCTTCCTTAATTTTCTTTTAATCCCTCGTTTTTTTCCTTAATTATTAAGCATGAGCATGCTGCCAAAACTAATAAGAAAGTTGCTGCCACCTAACTTTCAAAAGTTGTTGCTCTTTTTACCTCATTTCAAATCATTCAAAATATCTTTGCGGACATACACTTGTGGTTTATATTGCTCCACTTCATTAAGTTTCTACATAATTCTTTCAACATGTTGAGTTTGACTTCCAACAAGATCAACGATACCCAGAAAGAACTACCAAGTATCGATATTGTTGAGCTAATGGTTTCGACAAACTTGTTAGGGAAGCACCCTCTTGTTGTCACTCTACTAAATTCACTTAGCCAAAGCAAGTCTAACCTAACAAATATTTTGAAACTCAATGATAACTAGATCTCTCTACATTATCTTTTAACTCACATTACACTAATGTTTTTTTAAAGTACCTTATGATCCCTCGATACACTAGAATTTTAAGCAAACCTAATCTCTTAGTGAATGCTTAATATAATTAAGTATAAGTCATTAACTCAACAACTCATTCTATATTAAATTTATTGTCACTATTAATCCAGTCTGACTATCTATTCAATCTGACTCTGATAACAATAACTTTAATTATTTGTGTTGTTTGGGACCGCACATGGTCTTGGGAACCTAGGATGGTGATCCCATGTGCTGCCATGTGATGTTTGAAATATTTGTCGTTTTGGTGGAATAAATGTTAGAATGGTGGCTTTTTTTTTAACGAAATTTTTATTACAGAACATGTTGGAGCGGGTGAGAGCTAGTATATTTGATCTTTACAAGTTCAATGAACAAGCTTCCACTGATTTATCTTTACAGCTTTACTTTCTTTCCCGTTCTATTTTGTATTTTAGTTCTTTGGATTCTACTGATTTTATTTTCTTCTCTGGTAAAATAAATTGCTGTTTTAATTAGTGATTTCAAGTCCGAACAATTATGATTGTATGATGTGTATGCATTGTGAATGACTAAAAATAATTTTAAACAGATATTACCTTATAATCTCATCATACTATTAGAAAAACATAACCAATGCAAATATGCAAAACCTAAGTCAGGAAAAGATGACTTAACAAAATTCCTGGTTCTTCCAAATTTGGGCTAGCTTGGCAAGGGATTTTGTTGAAGATCCATCGGAGCTCACAGTCATTTTGGCACACTCCCTCAGTTTCTTCATTCTGGTTCTAAGGAGTTGCCCTTCACCCCCTTCGAGCACTTCCTTTGCATATTTTTCAATATCTTGTCTCCCCACCTCCCCATCTTCATTGTGTTCCACCCTTAATGCAACTTTCAGACCATCTTTTAACAGTGCAGCATTCATCTTTTGCTCTGCATAGGGTGGCCATGCAATTAACGGCACACAATGCACAATGGACTCCAACACTGAGTTCCAGCCACAGTGGGTCAAGAACCCACCGGTCGAGCCATGACTCAATACCTGAACCTGAGGAGCCCAATTCAGAACCACCAAACCAATCTCTTTAGTTCTCTCTAAAAACCCATCAGGCAGAAATGCTAAAGGGTCCTTACCACTGCCAGTGCCACTCTCTGTGCTGTCGAAGTAAGTGGTGTTTGCAGCTTCATCCACAGGGTTCTTCACAACCCATAGAAATCTCTGCCCACTCATTTCCAAACCCAACGCCAATTCATTTATCTGTTCATGCGAGAGAGTCCCACCACTTCCAAAACAAACATAAAGCACTGACCCACCAGGCTGCTCATCTAGCCACCTTAAACAATCTTTAGACCCTTCAATTTCATAGGTTGAAACAGATTTTGTCAAAGGTCCAACAAGAAAAATCGCAGGCAAACCACGCTCAACCTCCATTAAAGCCTCGAAAGCATCGTTTTCCAGTTCCATAAAGCTGTTCACTATAATCCCAGCAGCCAATGGGTATTTTTTGCAGATCTGAAGAGTCTCTCGATAGGCAAAATCTTGCCTGTGTTGAAGCGGGTCCGCTACATCGCTTCCACGAAACGGAACGCATCCTGGTAACTTGATCAGCTCAGGCAAATCTCTGAACTCACATGAAAACATCTGATCAAGCTTGGGTAACTCAAAAATCATTGATAATATCATGACATTTGTAGCGACGAAAAGATAGGGTTGAAGGCCAAATTCCTTTGCAATATCAAATGCGTCGGTGCCAAAAACGTCAACAACGAAGGCAGCAACCCGCTTTTACTGAGCTAGGACCTTGTACGAGTCTCTGAGAAGATGAAATGACCGAGTCAAGCTGAGAATAATCCGGGACTCAATTTTGACATCCTCGGGAAGATCGTCGAAGCTAACCGGAGGGAGAAAGATGGAGGACATTGTTTCGGGCAGTGATAGAAAGAGTTGATTTTGGAGCTTCATTGATGATCCATCGTTGGGGATAATGAAAGTGACTGCAAAGTTGTGGAGGTAAACTAGTTGCTTGGAGAACTCGATGAGCGGGATCAAATGACCCATTCCTGGAGTAGGCACGATGACTACATGGAGCAGTGCTTCTTGGATGGTTTCCATGGCGGATTAGACTGGTTCAGTTAAACACTACTGACCACATGGAGTAGCCAGTTGCCTTCTTCCTCTAATTTAATGGATTTCCATAAGTGAGGCTACGTCGCCGTCCGCTGACTACGCTAGATTCGGTTTTTTTAAGGATGCATTATTGATTATTTTCGTTTTAAGTGTTTATATATGTTTTTTCCATTAAATTCAAAAATATATAAATTCAAAAATATAATATTTGATTATTTTTATTTTTATTTAATTAAAATATTATAAGAATTAATTATCGTTAGACTTTTAACGAATTATTGACATGGGAACATATAAAATCAAAAAGAATAAAATACACAAATAATCACTAATATTTAAATAAAACTTCATTTTCTCCGCTTAACTTTCAATAACCCTAATCAAATTCCCAATAATCCCAGTTCTAACTAAAAACCCTTTACAAAAATCAAACCCAGAGATCAAATACACAATCTTTGAAGCATGTTCTTGAATCTCCATCTTTGAGGAATCAAGAAACTCCATTAAAACATATACATATCACCGATTTCAACTACGATTTTAACATCTCTCATCATCGTCCACATCTTGATATAAATTACCCAAAGCTTGCCTTTTCATCTCTGTATCACCAATCTTCATTCTTGTCAACAAATCCCTTACATAGAACCTCATGTCTTCTTTGCAAGCACCAAGGCTTGGTTTTGAAACAACAATGACGAAACCATGGCTCAAAATCCCAGCAACAAAAATCCCAAAAAAAAACTTCACATGAGAATCGAATTTCGCAACAATGACATCAAGGTCGTTTTGCATCAAGAGCTTCCCGTTATAAGAAAGATCCAAACATTCATTTACATTGTCTAAAATGGATGGAAGAAAAATCACAGCTTGAATCAGAGATTTCAATGGCAATCAACCTAGAACTCAACTCTTCTAGCCTCTTTCGAATAACTTGTCATTTAACATTGAAAACTTTGATAGAATAAGAAAGAGAAATCAAAGAAGATATATCCTCCATTACTTTGCTTTCTCTTCTTCACACATTTTGTTGTTCTAGTCACTAACATTAAACAGACCCCATTTTACTCTTGATGAAAGGAATCAAAGGGAAGAGCATTAACTGTATATCTATGGAGTTATCTCTTTGTTCTGCAGCTGAAACTCCGACCCATTTGACCATTTGGGGGATTGTGAAATGGAGACAAGTCAATAGGAAGAAGAGGATGGCAATTCTGTCATGGTGAAAAGGTGGATGAAGCTCAAAATCTTAGTGATCATTTATGTATTTTACCCTTTTAATTTTATATATTTTCAACGTGTCACATCAATAATCCGTTAAAAAGTAAATGAAAGTTAATTCTTAGTAATCAAATATTAATTAAATAAAAATGTAAGTTATTAGATTTTTTTTTTGAATTTAGTGATAAAAAGAAAACTATACTTAAACAAAAGTGATCAATCTTATAGATTATCCATTTGTTTTAAGGAACTAATTGGTTTAACGGTAAAATACGTAAACAGTCATTCAGCTACATGGTGCTTTTTTTTTATTGAGTTCTCTGACAATGAACAATTACAAAATGATCATATAATTTCATGATAATGTGTAGGAATGGGCATGGGACTTAACCTGATGGATTCTGATTTAACCTGATCTTATAGGGTTAGTTTTTTTTATTACTTTTTGGAAATTTGAGTCAATTTAAGTTTTCTTAAGGATAAAATTAGATAAGAGTTTTAGTTTATGGTGAAAAATTTTCAATCCGACCTGAAATTACAATATAATTATCTCTTATAAATTTATGGATAATTATGATATTATCCTCTCTTTTTTCAATTAGATCATTATTTTACCTAATATATATATATATATATATATGTATCGAAGTAGGTGTATGTGAGGGTTTTTACTAAAAAAACGAGTTGGGTGGAGCCTCTCTAAATCTTACCATCTTGGTCAGGGCAAATAACGAGTGAAGGGATATAATGCTTGAGTCGGTTAAAAACTTGGTTCAACCCAACCTATACTCAAACCTAATAATGTGACAAAATTGGTTTAATAACAAATTTAACCCCAACTTTTATAATTCATTTTAATTTAATCCTAATTCTAAAAAAATAATTTTTTTCTTTCTTTTTTCTTTTCATTTCTTTTCTCCTTCTCTTCTGGCCTTTTTCTCCGGCTGTTGTTTGCCACTAATTGGCCAAAATCCCTGAAATCAAAGGACAAAAATTTATTCTTCCTTTCCATATCCATAGCTCTCTGACGCTTGCTCACTCTCCTTGTACTTTGATGATTTGAGTCCCAAAAACTAAAGAATTAAAAAAAATGAATTCATCAAATAATCTCATCTAAATTATTAAAAAAAATTGAAATCAAAGGACGAAAAGGACACATCTTCACACAAAACACAGGAGATATTTTGCTTTTGCAACTCAATCTGTATCTCTACATGCCACACTGCCTTCGCTGAGTTTGCAAGGTATGCATCCATTAAGTTCGAATTTAAATCAATTAGTTCATATTATATATGCAATCGACGGTAATATCTGATCAATGCTAACCATTTGCATTTTCTACTTACAGGTTGAGAGATCTAACTACGATTAAATGTCAATAACCTCTAGAATATATAATTAAAAACTTTCAATTAATACCGCTTTTCCTTATATTATAAGTTCAATACATATTAAAAATAAAAATTCTCCTTCCCCTCTTTTTTAGAAAAAAAAAAACAACAATATTTAAATTAATTTTATAATTTTACTCCAACTCTAACAGTCATTGCACGTCACATCATTCTTGGACAAGAGATGAAATAAACTGAACTTGACCAAAGATTTCTAATTCAAGTGATTGTGAGCTAATATGTGGAAAGTACGTCTCTGTCTTCAAATATGTATAAATCTCGTGGTATATTTTAAAATAAAGTTCACAAAATAATTTATAATAAAATTAATTTATTAAATTTTAAATTATAAAAGATCTATGATGTCTTTTTATCAATCATAAAAAACAATTAAAAGTACTATCAAAATCTTTATTTGTAACTTTTTCTATCACTTTCTCAAGAACTAAACAAAAAATTTATTTTTCCTTCAAACAAAAATGTTGTTAGAACACAAATGTTGTATATAGACGGACTTGAATAAAATTCATATGTAAATTTTCAAATTTTCAAATGTTATGAGAGGTCACACTTATTGTAACACCCCCAACCCGTATCCAACCCGGATACGAGTCATAGATATTACATTGACTTTTAAAACACAATTCATTACAAATAATAGCAAAATATTTGAACTTATATTACGAAAAATACAATAATATACATATGGTAATATAAGTTTACCATAATATTCAGAGCATACACAACTTAACTCTTTAGTTACATGCCAACATCCATTTTCATAACAAAATGACCTACTGATTAAGTTGCTTCTGATCTGATAGTTGCAGGAGTAATGTTGTCCAGCTGCTTAACCTCGATCGTCTACTTTATCGGATCCTACGTGTGAAACACTCACACGCTAAGTCATCGACTTAGTGAGGCAATATAATAATAATATCGATAAATATAAAGTAATTGCCAAAATAAGATGGGTTGAAATGATAAGATGTATGTAAACAATGCAATAACCAGAACCATGTTTCTTACACATATACTTATCAAATTTACATTCATAAGTTCGCCTTAGTAAGTTCATTAGCCCATGGTACCATACAAAGAACCTAAGGTATGTGAGTATTGTGAGGTTGTGCACTATGTTGTCACCACAGCTCATATAATTGCACCTAAGTGCCACGTAGAATTGCACCGGAGTGCCGCGTAGAATTGCACCGTAGTGCCATATAATAATGTCCATAAGGACTACATATCATTCCTTAAGAATCATATACATATGCCAAGGATCAAGTATGTGTCTCACCAGACCTCACACATGTTCCAAAGAATACATATATGTCCCGAAGGACCACATATCATTCCTTAAGAATCATATACATATGCCAAGGATCAAGTATGTGTCTCACCAGACCTCACACATATTCCAAAGAATACATATATGTCCCGAATGACCACATAGACCATCTACCCTTGGCATGCCAACTATACCTATAGTTCTCATTTACATAACATGGGCTTTCACAATTTATCTTATTTGTATCACGTAGACATATTATTTTCATACCTTTATCACATAACTCATATAACCTTTTATTGCATATTCATGTCCCATAATGCATAGGGTATGGATTCATGTCATATATCATAATATGAAATACTATCATGTATCAAAATATTGAATCTAGACTTATCACAATTCTAGAACTGAATAAAATACATATTCATGCTATGCATATGCACTCACCTAGATTTCTTTGTCTTTCCCTCGATTGATCCTACTTGTTGATGGTTCCGGAACTCGTTTAGGCTCGATATCTACATAGTAATTCATTGATACTTATCAGTATACTAATTAATATATTCTAAACTATCATTTCTTAGGCTAAAAGAAAAGCCATTTTCATCTTTTAATGGAGGTATGCATCGATGCACTACACCATGCATCGATGCATAAATCTTATTCGATGTTTGTATTTAATGGGGATGCATCGATGCACTCCTTATGCATCGATGCATAAATCCTATTCGATGTTTTCTTTTTAAATTAATGCATCGATGCACTGCATGTGCATCGATGCACCTTAAACAATTTTTGGAATTTATCATCGATGCATCGATGCACAATGAATGTACATCGATGCACATTGCCCAGAATTGTCATTTTAGCATGAAAATCTCTTCTTAGTCTACTTAACACTTTATATTTCCCCTCTTTATATATCCTTAACTTCCATACTCTTACTTAAACTAATTATTATCCATTCTATACTTTTGAAACTTAAAAATCCAATTCTCCATGTAGAATTTAAGAATCTAACCCAAATTCCAACATGTTCTAATTTGAATTCTAACACCTCATACTTCTTAGTTAGCTTTATGACAAGTAAAATTCCACTTCTAATTCTTATTAGGAACTCTAATCCAAGATTTCACTTTTCTACTTCCTTTCTTTGATTCTTCATATTCTCCTCATCTTATGGTTTTAAGATAATCTAAGCTTTCCTTAATCTTAGTTATCAACTAAGGATCAATAAGCAACCTTAAATTCATCAAGAATTTGGTCACAAGAAAACTCACCTTTAGCTTGGCTTCACGGTAGAGAAGGAGAAGGAAGAAGAAAGAAATATCCATAACCTTGTTTCTCTCATTAGCTTTCCACGTGGTTTATTAAATATCCTTAAGAAACATTTAATTATTTCCTTGTCAAAAGACTCATTTGCCCCTTTAGTTCCCCATGCTTTGCTAATTGATCCTACACCAAATATTTCAATCAATTCCCTTAACTTTCAATTTATCAACTTTGATCACTAAATTATAAAATTTCACAATTTGATCACTAACCCGGTATGGAGGATGTTACAAATCTCCATCTCTTAAAAAAATTCGTCCTCGAATTTTCATTGTACGAACAGATGGGGATATTGAAGTCGTATATCTTCTTCACGTTCTCACGTAGCTTCTTCTACTTTGTGATTTCTCCAAAGAACCTTGACCAACGGAATTGTCTTACTTCTTAAATGTTTGACTTCAAAAGCCAATATTCTCACTGGTTTTTCTTCATATGTCAGATCCGATTGGACTTCTACTTGTTCTGGTGCAATGATGTGAGAGGGATCATACCTATATCTTCGTAACATGGACACATGGAAGACGTTATGGATCTTCTCCATTTCCGGTGGCAAGGATAACTGATATGCCACGGGTCCTATTCTCTTAACAATTTCATATGGCCCAATGAATCTAGGACTTAACTTTCCTTTCTGACCAAAACGTAATACTTTCTTCCAATGAGATACTTTAAGGAAAACTTTATCTCCAACCTCGAACTCAATCTCTTTTCTTTTAAGATCAGAGTAGGACTTTTGCCGATCAGAGGTTGAGATTATATTGAATTTCTCGAACCTTTTGTTCTACATCTTGAATTAAATCCTGACCAAGAACACTTCGATCTTTGAGTTCATATCAATTTAATGGAGTACGACATTTCCTCCCATATAATGCCTCATATTGGGCCATCTTTATACTAGACTGATAACTATTGTTGTAAGCGAACTCTGCCAGCGGCAAATACTTTTCCCATGATCCTTTGAATTTCATTACACATGCTCTCAACATATCTTCCAATATCTGAATAGTTCTCTCTGATTGCCTGTCAGTCTGAGGATGAAAAGTTGTACTAAAGTTTAAACGAGTCCCCAATGCTCCATGCAAAGATTTCCAGAATCTAGAAGTGAATCGAGGGTCTCGATCAGAGACTATGGAAACAGGCACTCCATGCAATCTAATAACTTCTCTAATATACAGCTTTGCATATTTTTCCATAGAGAAATCTGTTCTAACTGGGAGAAAATGCGCTGACTTAGTTAATCGATCAAAAATTACCCAAATTGATTCTCTTTTGTTCGGAGTCAAGGGTAACCCCAAAACAAAATCTATCGTAACATTTTCCCATTTCCATTGAGGAATGACAAGCGGTTGCAATAATCCTGACGGAACTTGATGTTCAGCTTTGACTTGTTGACATATCAAACACTTAGACACAAATTCGGTGATGTTTCGTTTCATCTCTGGCCACTAAAATTGATCCTTCAAATCCATATACATATTGGTTCCACCCGGGTGCATCGTTAACGGACTGCAATGAGCCTCTGTTAATATTTCTTTCTTCAAGTCGTCATTGTCGGGTATTACAATTCTTCCTTTACAATATAGATTTCCATCTGACTTAACCTCAAAGTCTTTAATCTCTTTGCTCTTTACTTGCTCAATTCTTTTCAAACACGTTTCATCTTTACTTTGCAATTCTCCTATTCGTTCTAACCATGCTGGTTTAAGTGTTAACTCTGTACAAAGACCACCGTGTCTCGTTAAAGATAATCTTGCGTCCATAGCTCGTAAAGCTGCAAACGTCTTTCTACTCAAAGCATCTGCTACCACGTTAGCCTTTCCGGGATGATAGTCAATTATCACATCATAATATTTTAAGAACTCTACCCATCTACGTTGCCTCAAATTCAACTCTTTTTGAGTCATCAGGTACTTCAGACTTTTATGGTATGTATACAAGTAACATCTTTCTCCATACAGATAATGACGCCAAATCGTGAGAGCGAACACCACATCAGCCATTTCTAAATCATGGGTGGGGTAATTCTTTTCATGTGGTTTCAACTGCCTCGATGCATACGCTACCACCTTCCCTTCTTGCATTAATACACACCCCAACCCGTTATGGGATGCGTCACTGTATACTACAAAATTCTTGCCAGATTCCGGTTGAACCAATATCGGAGTTTCTGTCAGAATTCTCTTTAAAGCTTCAAAACTTTCTTGACATTCAGAAGTCCAAACAAATGGTACATTCTTTCTCATCATCTTTGTTAAAGGCAACACTATCATCGAAAAATTCTTAACGAATCTTCGATAATAACCGGCAAGTTCAAGGAAACTCCGAACTTCATATACATTCTTTGGAACTTCCCAGTACATTATAGCTTTAACCTTCTGAGGGTCCACTCTAATCCCAACTGCCGAGATCACATGCCCCAAGAAAATTACTTCGTTTAGCCAGAATTCACATTTGGACAATTTCGCATAGAGATTTTTATCCCCGAGAATTTGCAAAACTAGCCTCAGATGTGCGCTGTGCTCTTCAATGGACTTCGAGTAAACCAGTATGTCATCAATAAAGACAACAACAAACTGGTCCAAATAGGGCTGAAAAATCCTGTTCATGAGATTCATGAAAGCAGCTGGTGCATTCGTTACTCTGAATGGAATTACGATGAATTCATAATGACCATATCTCGTTCTGAAAGCCGTCTTCGGAATATCTTTCTCCTGAATCTTCAATTGATGATAACTCGAACGTAGATCGATCTTCGAAAATACCGAAGCTCCTTTTAGTTGATCAAACAAGTCATCAATGCTCGGAAGGGGATACTTGTTCTTGATGGTCACCTTATTAAGCTGTCGATAATCAATACAGAGACGTATTGTTCCATCCTTCTTCTTAACAAATAACACCGGAGCTCCCCAAGGTGATACACTTGGTCGAATAAATCCCTTTCCTAACAACTCTTGCAATTGATTCTTTAACTCTTTCAATTCTTTTGGAGCCATCCGATAAGGTGCCATTGCAATTGGAGCGGTTCCTGGCATAACTTCAATTTGAAATTCTACCTCTCTATCTGGAGGTAATCATGGCAACTCAGCCGGGAAAACTTCAGGGAATTCTTGAACTATTAGAATCTCCTCTAGACCTTTCTCTATCGCTCTTAAATCTATCACATTTGCAAGAAATCCTTGACATCCTTGTAGCAATAGCTTCTTAGCTGACATTACTGACATTACATTTGCTAAAGGATTAAACTTTTCACTGCTCACACTTATCTTTGTTCCTCCTGGACTTTTCAGGGTTACATTTTTCAATCTGCAATTAATATCTCCATAGTAACGGAACAACCAATACATTCCCAGAATCACTTCAAACTCGTCAAAGGGTAATTCCATCAGATTAGCAGGGAATTCAATTCCCTGAACCTTTATGGGACACCCTTTACAGACTTTATTCACCCGAGCACTATGGCCTAAAGGAGTTGTTACTATAATCTCATTACTCATAGCTTCTAAGTGAATCCTCAATTCCTTTACTAACTTACTTGTAATATAAGAATAATTAGAACCCGGATCAATCAGTACCAATACTAATTTATCGTACAGCTGAAAAGTACCTACTATAATATCAGGGTCATCACGGTCTTCACTTGTCTTTAGATGGTACACCCGTGCGGTTGACCGAACTTCAGGTTGAGCAGAGAATTCAGACGGGTTCCTTCCTCTGCCACTTCCTCATCCTCTTTGTAAGGAAGAACCAACTCTTTCAGATGGTGCAAGCTCACCAACCATCAATAGACAATCCCAGATAAAATGTTCGGCATCTCTGCATCGAAAACAAGTCCCAGCAGCCATCCGACAAGCCCCAGAATGGTTTTTCCCACAGTACTGACACTATCTCGCTTGACTCGGAGTAGATCTCCCAACACCAGATCCCACTGACTACGTCTGTCTAGGTCTTGCCTGACTTGCTCCCCTAGCAGACGATGCAACTGATTCTGATCTAGCTTGTGATCGAAATCCTGAGTCTCTTCCCCTTTTTGATGGTGCTGAGCTAGAAGAAGCACTCGTTCTCTTTGATGTTTGAACTCTAAAATCCCCGAATCTCTCATTCTGAGCTCTTTCAAGAGCCTTGGTACGATTGATCACCTCCTGGAACGAGAACAAATTTAATACTATTAGCATCTCTTTTAATCTAGGATGTAAACCCTCCACAAACCATTCACAAGCCTCTTTTTCAGTAGGCACAAGCTCGGATGCAAACCTACTCAACTTGTTGAACTCACATTCATACTCATATACAGAGTGGTTCATCTGTTTCAAATTCAAAAACTCCTGCTTCATCTGTCGAATAAATTGATCTCTAATGTACTTGTTTTTAAATTCATCTAAGAATAAAGACCAAGTCAATTGGTCACTGGCATCCTCATGGTGACGTTCGTCCACCATATTCTCGCCTGACCCCTCAACAACGAGACAGCTCCATCTAACTTCTCCACTTCAGAACAGTGGAGACCATCCAACATGATTTTTAAATCATTTAACCAAAGATCTGCCGCAACCGGACCTTCTTCGATTTCTCCCTTAAATTCGGGAGCTCCTAAACCTCTCAACTCTTTTGCTACATTTATCCTTTGAGTTGGTGGAGCAGGAGGTTCAAGACGCGTTAGAATAGCGTCTAACGTTCTGAAGAACATATCTTGATCTTGCACAGGCACTCCTTGAGATGCCTGTTCTTCACCTTGCTTGGCCAGGGCAGGTGAATTACTACTTTCAGCAGGCCTATCTTCTCCCGCTTCACTTCGGGAGCTATTATGTCCGGACATCTAATAAGAATAAACACATTGTTCTATTAGTAAAACAACATACTCATACTATACCAGATCAGAAGTTCTCACTATTTGTTGGTATGTATTCCATTTAAAGACTCTATAGACTCTGGTTTATGCCTAGAATCGGCTAAACCATAGCTCTGATATCATTAAATGTAACACCCCCAACCCGTATCCAACCCGGATACGAGTCAGAGATATTACATTGACTTTTAAAACACAACTCATTACAAATAATAGCAAAATATTTGAACTTATATTACGAAAAATACAATAATATACATATGGTAATATAAGTTTACCAAAATATTCAGAGCATACACAACTTAACTCTTTAGTTACATGCCAACATCCATTTTCATAACAAAATGACCTACTGATTAAGTTGCTTCTGATCTGATAGTTGCAGGAGTAATGTTGTACAGCTGCTTAACCTCGATCGTCTACTTTATCGGATCCTACGTGTGAAACACTCACACGCTAAGTCATCGACATAGTGAGGCAATATAATAATAATATCGATAAATATAAAGTAATTGCCAAAATAAGATGGGTTGAAATGATAAGATGTATGTAAACAATGCAATAACCAGAACCATGTTTCTTACACATATACTTATCAAATTTACATTCATAAGTTTGCCTTAGTAAGTTCATTAGCCCATGGTACCATACAGAGAACCTAAGGTATGTGAGTATTGTGAGGTTGTGCACTTTGCTGTCACCACAGCTCATATAATTGCACCTAAGTGCCACGTAGAATTGCACCGGAGTGCCACGTAGAATTGCACCGTAGTGCCATATAATAATGTCCATAAGGACTACATGTCATTCCTTAATAATCATATACATATGCCAAGGATCAAGTATGTGTCTCACCAGACCTCACACATGTTCCAAAGAATACATATATGTCCTGAAAGACCACATATCATTCCTTAAGAATCATATACATATGCCAAGGATTAAGTATGTGTCTCACCAGACCTCACACATATTCCAAAGAATACATATATGTCCCTAAGGACCACATAGACCCTCTACCCTTGGCATGCCAACTATACCTATAGTTCTCATTTACATAACATGGGCTTTCACAATTTATCTTATTTGTATCACGTAGACATATTATTTTTATACCTTTATCACATAACTCTTATAACTTTTTATTGCATATTCATGTCCCATAATGCATAGGGTATGGATTCATGTCATATATCATAATATGAAATACTATCATGTATCAAAATATTGAATCTAGACTTATCACAAGTCTAGAACTGAATAAAATACATATTCATGCTATGCATATGCACTCACCTAGATTTCTTTGTCTTTCCCTCGATTGATCCTACTTGTTGATGGTTCTGGAACTCGTTTAGGCTCGATATCTACATAATAATTCATTGATACTTATCAGTATACTAATTAATATATTCTAAACTATCATTTCTTAGGCTAAAAGAAAAGCCATTTTCATCTTTTAATGGAGGTATGCATCGATGCACTACACCATGCATCGATGCATAAATCCTATTCGATGTTTTCTTTTTAAGTTAATGCATCGATGCACCTTAAACAATTTCTGGAATTTATCATCGATGCATCGGTGCACAATGAATGTGCGTCGATGCACATTGCCCTGAATTGTCATTTTAGCACGAAAATCTCTTCTTAGTCTACTTAACACTTTATATTTCCCCTCTTTATATATCCTTAACTTGCATACTCTTACTTAAACTAATTATTATCCATTCCATACTTTTGAAACTTAAAAATCTAATTCTCCATGTAGAATTTAAGAATCTAACCCAAATTCCAACATGTTCTAATTTGAATTCTAACACCTCATACTTCTTAGTTAGCTTTATGACAAGTCAAATTTCACTTCTAATTCTTATTAGGAACTCTAATCCAAGATTTCACTTTTCTACTTCCTTTATTTGATTCTTTATATTCTCCTCATCTTATGGTTTTATGATAATCTAAGCTTTCTTTAAGCTTAATATCAACTAAGGATCAATAAGCAACCTTAAATTCATCAAGAATTTGGTCACAAGAAAACTCACATTTAGCTTGGCTTCACGACAGAGAAGGAGAAGGAAGAAGAAAGAAATATCCAGAACCTTGTTTCTCTCATTAGCTTTCCACGTGGTTTATCAAATATCCTTAAGAAACATTTAATTATTTCCTTGTCAACAGACTCATTTGCCCCTTTAGTTCCCCATGATTTGCTAATTGATCCTACACTAAATATTTCAATCAATTCCCTTAACTTTCAATTTATCAACTTTGATCGCTAAATTATAAAATTTCACAATTTGATCACTAACCCGGTATGGAGGATGTTACATTTATACATAAATAAACCTAGAAAAATATCTTTAGTAATTTGTAATATTTAAGGCAATTTTTTCCAAAAATCACTGGTGATCGGTATATTTACCGATCTAACACCGGTCAGATTATATTTTCCGATCTAACACCCGTAGCAGTAAAGCGCGACCCCTGAACTGCGCTATATGTTGATTTGGCACCACGTGGGTATAGCGCGCCCCCTGTCCCGCGATATACGGTGATCTGGTGCCATGTGGGTATAGCGCGCCCCCTGATCCGCGCTATATGCCACGTAGGGGTATAGCGCGGATCAGGGGCCGCGCTATACGTCGTACTAAAATTATATTTAACGCGATCCCTGATCCGCGCTATATAATAATTACATATATCGCAGTGCAAGTATCGCGCCTTATATATTTATAAATACGCATCTCTCCTCACATCTCTCCTCTCTTATAAATTAATACAACAATTCCGTCAACGAGTAATAATTCTGGCAATCTTCTTATATTTGATTTAGAAGTTCATGCGATTTTTCGTTATAAGGTAATTTTGTTATAATTTTTTAATTATACTTATTGTTTATTATCATTATTTGAAAAAATATTATACTAATTATTTTTAATTAATTTTTATGTTTGTAAAATTGAAATGTGGGAGCATACGTCGAAATAGTTTTGCGGTGCAGGTAATAATATAAAATTATATTATTTAAATTATTTACGTTGATGTGTAAAAAAATTTTGTGTTATATTTTCGTTCATATATAATTTATTTAATCAGGTTTGTTTAAGTTATATTTTTTTGCAGATATAATATTGTCGCACTTTTAAACTCAAAGAATGGCGCGACTTTCAGCTATTGTTTATTATGATGGTGAAATTCGAGAAGATGAAACCGGTGTTGTTTTCGTATCAAATGAGCGTGGTTAAATTTCATTCAAGAGAAACATAACTCTTGAGGAGCTGATAACGAAGATTTCGAGGAAGATTCATGTTGGAAGTAACAGAAGAATGTCGTCGTTGCAGTACAAATTTCCAACATCATTGTTGCCATTAACTTATACAGCGTTCGAACTTTCAAACAATGATGATGTTCAAATGATGGTTGAAGCTCAAAGTAATTATTCAGACGCCGCTATTGAGATGTATGCATATTTTGTTCAAGTGCGTGCTGTTCGGGGTCAATCTTTAAGCTCACACTATGGGCTGGCTGAACAAGTTGATCAAGTTGACAGCCCGACTACAGTAATGTGTAATGATTTTAATGCCATAATGGGGAGACATTCATCCATAACTCCTTACGATATGTACCGAGGTGGGTCCACGAACAATCTGTATGGCAACACCGCGTCCAGTTCAAGGGGAAGGCATTCATCTGCAAATTTCTTTGACCATATGGAGATGCCATCAACGCAACCATCTGTGTAGTTTCCATTTGACACGATGGCTTCAAGCTCCATGGGGAGGCATTCGACTGCGAGCTTTTTCGATCTCAATGTCGATCTCAAGGGGAAGGCGTGCAAGTAGTAGGTTCTTCGACCTAAATGTGGAGAGCATGGAGGAACCATCATCTCCACCAGAAGAACCGCTTCGTGAGCCTGGTGCGGATGGTGCTGAGACTGGACTATTCATTCACCCAGAATCATTGCAATTCAACTCCGATGATGATGAAGTTCCAGGAAATGTGGCACAAACTGACCCTCCTGCACACATGTATGAAGCTGATTATGGTGCAATGTATGGGCCAGAATTTGCGGATATACCTCATCTCAGTGACTATGGATATTACTAATCAATAAAAAATGGTGAGTTATCTTTAGGCATGGAGTTTTCAAGCAAAGAAGAAGCAATGATGGCTATCAAAAATTACAATATCCGTAATTCTGTTCAGTCCAGAGTCAACCGATCGACGACCAAAAAATATGTATGCTATTGTGCCCGACGCGAAAACGGATGCAATTGGATGGTTCGCGTATCGAAAATAAAGAGGAAAAACAACATATGGGAACTAACAGTATACAACGGTCCTCACACATGTTGTGCTAGAGGGGTCAACCAAGATCATCCCAACTTGGACTCTGAAGTGATATGCCAAGCCATCATGCCCATGGTAAAAGCAAGCTCTCATATAGCTGTTGCAGTGTTGATTTCAGCTATACAATCGCAGTATGGGTACACCGTCTCCTATAAAAAAGCTTGGTTGGCAAAACAAAATGCCATTGTCAAACTTCATGGCGAATGGGATGCATCTTACAATGAACTTCCAGGTTGGTTTAGGCTGGTGCGGACGTTGAATCCTGGGATAATTTTGGACTTCAAAACCTCCTATGTATACCATAATGATCGAGTTCTTCGTGATCGATGCCAATTCTACCGGGTTTTTTGGAGTTACCCACAGTGCGTTAATGCTGTCAAATACTGTAGGCCTGTGGTCCAGATCGACGGGACTTTCTTGTATGGAAAATACAAGCAATTTTTATTATTGCCAGTTGTCCAAGATGGCAATCGCAACATTCTTCCAGTTGCTTTTGCTCTTGTCGAAGGAGAAGATACAGATTCTTGGGTTTTTTTCCTCCGAAATTTACGTGCACATGTTATCATGAGGGAAAAAATCTGTGTCATTTCAGATCGCGGAGCTAGGATCAAAGTAGGAATGGAGTCTTTGGGTCCAATATGGCAACCACCATTTGTCCAACATAGGTATTGTCTCTGACACATTGCTGCGAACTATCATGGAAGGTACAAGAAGAATGATGAGCGTCAATTAATTGATCATTTTAATTTTGCAAAGAAAGCAAGTTAGTAGGTTATACATTTTTTGATCAGGTTACGAACTACTTCCTCAAACGTTTGAATCAATGCTTCAAGATTTGTGGGCGAAGAACGAGGAAGGATACGATTACATCAGCCTCATCGATAAAGAAATATGGACGAACGCATATGATGGTGGATATCGATATGAACACATGACGACCAACTTGGCTGAGGCAATCAATTTTACCTTAAAGGGTGCACGTCACTTACCTGTAGCGGCTTTGGTAAAAACTACATATTTTTGTTTGAGGGCGCTTTTTGCAAAGCTCGGGGGACAAGCTCAAACCTGGATGCAAGGCGGTCATGTCTATCACCCTAGATTAGTTGCAGATCTATAGAAAAAAATTGCTACATCAAATGGAATATCTGTAACAAGCTTCTCAAGAAGGCATGAAATGTTTCGTGTCACAGAGTTACCACGACCTCTTCAAGGGATTGAAGCTATGTCGTTAAGAGTAAATCTAAGGGACAGAACGTGCGACTACGGGTTTTTTCAAGCTCTGAAGTATCCATACTCTCATGTGATAGCATCTTGCTCGCATATACGTCAAGACTATAACCATTTTGTGGATCCCGTATACCTACTATCTGAAGTTTTTAAGGTATACGAATTTGAGTTTTCCCCCATAGGTAATGACAAAGACCCTGAT
The DNA here is from genome assembly GCF_006381635.1 of Hibiscus syriacus. Lineage (NCBI taxonomy): Eukaryota > Viridiplantae > Streptophyta > Magnoliopsida > Malvales > Malvaceae > Hibiscus > Hibiscus syriacus. The sequence continues at coordinate 1,099,825 of NW_024062858.1, read as the reverse complement.
GAGGTTCAAGATTAGCTTCCGATTGTACCAAATCTGAGTTTATTGAGGGAGCGTGGTCGTCCAAAATCCAATCGAATTCATTGCGATATGGATATTCGAGAAAGATCTAGACAAGACAGAAGATGTAGCCATTGTAGAAACCCATGACACACTAGAAAAACATGTCCACATCTGTTGTCATCAAGTAACAATTGATGAGGAAATGATGTATTTGTTTATCAAATAATAATTCTTGTATTTTAATTTTCATTTACTTCAAGTTAATGCCATTCGATAATAGCTGATGAAGATTAAAAAACGAACACAATCATTAAATTTTATCAAACTAATAACAATTTGGTATTTAAATACAACAAACTTACAATAATAATTAAATGGTAAATGATAACCAAATTACAATAACTAATATTAAATGGTAATAAACAAAATTAACTGAAATATATTAAAAAAATCCAACAAATTTAACAAAATAAAGTAAGCATTAAATGAGAAATAATAAAAAATTACAATTAAACAAAATAAAATAAATACAAATATAATAAAAAAAATCTATCGATGTCTGCATCGCGAATGTGTTCCGCAGGGCGGTGGCTGTCGATCTCGAGGAGGATTTCTTCGTATCACTGGTTCTGACTCCTCGCTGTCATCATCGTCGTCGTCGTTGTCTTGAGCAGGTACATTAGGTTGATGAGGAGCTGATGACGATGAAGCACCTTCATAGAATAAGGACCCTGGAGGTGTATGACTGACTATCCCACCGACCTGTGAAAACTAGGAAAACTAGGAAAACCCAGGCATCGCTGAGTGTGAAAACTGTACAGGATGTGTCTGTGCTGCGGCCATGGGTGATGAGGCTGAACCCGCCAAATATCCAGCATATGAACCCCAAGTCGGATTTTTAAACATAGACCCATAATAGCCTCCAGGAGGGGTCATCTGTGACGGTGGCGGTGGCGGGGTCATAAAACTAGGTGAAGGCGGCGGCGGTGGCATCTGGTAATAGAAAGACGATGGTGGCATCATATATGGTTGCGGCATCATATATGGTTGCGGTGGCTACTGTGAAGGTCCTGCTGGTGCAGCTGAGGATGAACCGGAAGCACCTTCTCTCCGTCCACGAGTCGGGGGACGATGGTGTTGTGTCGGTGAACGTCTCTGTCGGCGTCGTGGTAAGGTCTGCCCTCGTGCATCCTCGGGAAGTAGAAACGGTTTCCCGTCACTGTTGAACCACTCATAATAATCCTCAGCATACATCAAGAAGTCAGTAAAAATGGGCTCTCTACGTGGAAGGCGCCGATGTCGATCCTCCCACAACACGACCCACTCATGATGCCTCACCAGCCAATCTGTATCTATCTTGCCGCGTCTATATAAGCTATGCAACTCGTCCATATTGCGAGGTACTTCAGGAATTGGTTGAAAACAACCAAATTGCCGGAGCACGTGATCAGTGGAGTGCCACTCGACGGTCGCATAACAGATCAGAGAGACCATCGCCATCCAAACATCTGATGGACCCCTCAACTCAGGTGGGATCACCGCCCTCACATCATCAGTAGAATATGGCACCCATTCAAACTAAAACAAATAATATATAATTTTTATCAAAATAATAATCTAATTATATAACTATAATCTAAAATCGATTTTTATACATTAAAATTCATACCTGTGTGCCAGCCTTTTGATCGATTAGCACCCTAATTTTTTCTAAATCATCAGGTAGCTCCTGATGATTTTTCCTATCAGTAGACCACCTATTCAAGGAAAAACAATTATTATACGCTGTATAAAATTATTAATATATAAAATCAGTTTTATAATTACCTCAGAAATAGTGGAAATACGAATGGGTTCTTCACAACAGGACATAAAAAGGGCAATCGATACCATGCCCAAGACTGCAGCAGCAGGAGACATCTGAAGATAGCATTACGTTTGTAGTCAGTGGCTCCACACATCTCCCTGTACAACAAAGCCAAAACTGCCGAGCCCCAACTGAATGATCCGGCGAGACGAAAGTCGCTAAGATGTCGTAACCACATGCAGTGAACTAGGTTGCGCGATTTGTCCGGCATCAGCAACCATCCTATCAACTGTAGTATGCATGCGCGTGCATACATCTTAACCTCATCCTCAGAGGCGTATGCGCTCAACTCCTGAAAATTGGCATCTAACCAATTTAACGGTATCCTACCTCCGATAAAATTTTTCGGGACACGTCCTAGACTATCCCGACACAAAGTAGTCCTAGAACCGGAAGCTATCCCCGATATCACATCTCCATCCACTGGAAGCCCCAGGTGCATAGAAACATCCTCAAGCGTGATCGTGCACTCTCCGAACGGAAGATAGAATGTGTGGGTCTCCGGCCCCACCGCTCTACTAAGGCAGAAATCAGGTATGGCTCTATCTTACAATGACCCTGATATCTACCTATATAACCGAATCCAGCCTCTACTAAATACGGCAAGACACGGCTGGGTATCACTAACTTAAGATTCCTAATAAAAAGATCTAATACACGGTCCTTCTCCTAAAAATAAATAATTACAAAAATTAATTCTTACTCTAATAATCATGCATTAAATAAATCAACTAATTATTACTAATAATTTAAATTAAATTAAAACATTAAAATGTTACCGTATCAGCAAAGTGTCGAGATATTTAATTCTTAATCTAATAATCATGCATTAAATAAATCAACTAATAATTTAAATTAAATTAAAACGTTAAAATGTATCGTATCAGCAAAGTGTCGAGATATTTAATTCTTAATCTAATAATCATGCATTAAATAAATCAACTAAATATTACTAATAATTTAAATTAAATTAAAACGTTAAAATGTTATCGTATCAGCAAAGTGTAGAGATATATGATTTCCATCCGAGCGAAGTAGACTGCCTTCCATTATATATCTGCAAAAGAATTATATTAGTAAAATATTAAATAAAGTAAATACATAATAGTAAAAATATTATAAAATATACCTTAAAAAGATAGAGTATTTGAGAGAATTTGGTGTGATAAAAGTGATTGAGGATGGGGGTATTTATAGGAGGATGGGGACGTGTATTTAGGGGTATAGCGTACCCCCTGTACCGCGCTATACCCCACGTATCAGATACCCAGGTATAGAGCGGATCAGGGGGTGCACTATACCTACGTGGCGGCAGATCACCGTATATCGCGGGGCAGGGGGCGCGCTATACCCACGTGGTGCCAAATCAGCGTATAGCATGGTTCAGGGGGCGCATTTTACTGCTACGGGTGTTAGATCGAAAAATATAATCTGACCGGTGTTAGATCGATAAATATACCGATCACCGGTGATTTATTGAGAAAATTGCCAATATTTAAAGCTTTTAACAGTCTAGCGTCGTTAAGTGTGGGTTGTGGATCTCCTAATTTCTACCTACCATTACCAACGACAGTTGAAGGGTTTGCTTCATGAAAAAGTTCCCCTTTTTGGAGGTAATTTTAAAAAGAGGTAAATTACAAATTTCACCACTCTTTTTTTCTCATTCTTATTTTGATCACTAAGATTGCATAGTTTTTTATTTAACCTTTAAAATTTTACATTATTTCTATTTTGACTACTCTGCTGTCAAATAATTTATGATGTTATAACACATGACAACAAAAACGACATTATTTTGGAAAAGTCAACTTTACACCAAAATAACATCTTTTTTTATTCATATAAAATACATTTCCCTCTATTTTATTCATTTTCCTTCTATCCTTCGTATTTATTACTTTTTTTTATATTTGTAGACACTAATTTCACTTTCATTAAAATTATTTTTAATTATTATTATTTTTATCATTATTATATACATATATATATATTATTTAATAAATAATTACAAGGCCCAGATCCTTGAGGCCCATTTTACAATAAACCCGACCCATTTACAAACCAGGCCCGAAAAGCCCAAAGCTATTTGGAGTTTCAGCTAGGGTTTTCAAACCCTAGTTCCCAGCCGTCGCTACTTCCAGTAGATCCCAGCCGCCGCTCATTGTCAACACACCAGTGCCACGATGCTACCAACCGAAGCCTCCAGAAGGTCTGATGCCACGATAATAGTCGCCCACGTCGAGCTCTATGGTGAGTCACCACCATAGCTATGGTGACTCACCGAACTCCATTCCTTTAACCGGTCCGACGGCAGCCTTGTGGTGGCCTATAAATAAGGCCACCATACCTGCGAAAAGAGAAGACCAGAGAGCGACGGAGGAAGAACAGAGATGAAGAACGGAGACATCAACTTCCAAACAAACAATACCCACAACAGCAAATCAAAAGCAAAGAGAAAAGAGAGAAGAAGACTTACCACCGAGGAAGCCACACATCCACCGGACCTTCTCCACGCCTCCAAAACCTTCGAAATACTAAAGGTATTATTGTAGATCTACTCTGATTAGGAGTGTTTTAATAAAAACTAAGGCCTGATTCGGCCTGGGGAGGTTCAGGGCTTTATTTTGAGTATATTTGTAATGTTCGGCCACCATGGGTAGTGGCTGGCGACGACGATCGGCGTCGGAACTTGACCGCCGGCTGGTGGTCGGTCGGTGATTTCTAGAGAGAATGAAGAGAGGATGTTATATGACCCTAAAGGGCCGGTTAAAAGGGCATTTAAACCCCTCCCCAAACGATGCCATTTTGGGGAGGGTATCTATGTAATTTACAACAGGGGTACACCTCGTCCGTAGTACTCCAAGTTTATTCACTTTACAATTTAGTCACTGAAATTAACTTTTAATCATTTCAATTCGGTCTTATAATTTTATTTAATTTATAATTTAGTCATTATTAGTATACTTACATAATTATAGTAAATACTTTATTTAGCCCCTGGTAATTTTAATAAATTTTATTTTAACCCCAAAATAATTAATTAAGATTAAATTTAAATTAGGTCCTTGAATTTTAATATTTTACATTTAAATTATATTGTTTTAATTATGTTTATTTTAGTCGCTAAATTAATAATAAGGTAAAATAGCATGTTTAGCCCCTATAATTTTAAATGATTAATTACTAATTAGGGTATTTAAGTTTTATATGTTATAATTTAATCACTACTTTCATTTATTTTTACAAGTTTTATTACTTTTTAATTTTATTTATTTTAGTTATTGTTTATCTATATTTTAATTTTATATGTTTATATATTTAATTATTATTGTTATTATTATATAGTCATATAAATATATATATAATAAATAATATTTATTTATTTTATTTGTTTTATATTAAAATCCTATTTATAAATTTAATTTTATAAATTACTTTTAAATTATTTTAATCATGTTTTAATATTTATTTTTTAATATTAAGAAAGGGCAGTCTTAAAGCAACTAGATGTCCATTTTTGATATCATTAAATAAATAAATATTTTACTTTTATAAATTATATATATTTTAATTATTTTTAGATAAATGTTTTATTAATATTTATTTATTTTTTTATATTAAGAAAAGAGTTGTCTTAAAGCACCTAGAAGTCATTTTCTGATATTTCTAAATAAATAAATATCTTATTTATATATATATATAAATTAATAGATATTCTTAAAATCATATTAATAAATTTGAAATAACATGATTATGAACTAAATATATTTTTGAATTTTTAAAATTTACAATAATAAGACAGTTTATACTTAATGAGTACCAATTTTGGGCGTTGTGGGGGTGATAATCCTTCCTCAAACGTAATCAACCACGAATCCCTTTTTATTATTAAAAAGAACGATTTTTTTGTTAAAACGCAGACCAGATTATCTTTTAACTGATGTTTTCTTAAAAACTCTTTTAAAAGATAATTTTTAGGTATTTGACCTACCTAACCGAAAAGGCCGATGGCGACTCCCTAAACATTTTTTAAATCAAAATCCTTATTTTTATTCACATTATTTTCCCGCCAAGTAAAAAATTCGTACCCGGGCGAAAACCGGTTACGACAGCTTGGCGACTCCGCTGGGGACCTGGTCAAGCTTTGAAATTAATCATAAATTGTCTCTATCAATTAGAAATTAAAAATTCATATGTTTAATTTATAATTCTTTCCTTTCAAATTTTTTATATATATACTTATTATTTTCATAATATTTTATATATTCTTTTTTATTAATATCTTTATTTTATTTTCATGTATTAAATTTCATTATTTATTTGTTTGTCAAAGGTTTGAATATTTCTCCTCACACACAACACTTGCATTGCATAACATAAGCTTTATAATCAAGCTTGTCCCTTTTAAGTGGGAGTGAAAGCGACGTCTTCGTGAGAATTTATTCTCCGTGTCAGACCTAGTAAGTAACTTTCGGGGTTCATATGTTCTATGTCTTCGTGAGAATTTATTCTCCATGTTAGGCATAGAGAAATGTATCCCCTCGAATTAAACTCAGTCCGTTTAAGTCTGTAATGAACTAGGATTGAGGGTTTGGTAGCCCAAGGGGGCACTAACAAGGACAGTTCGAGTACCTTTACTCCTAGAACCAAAACCCTGCATATAATAAACCTTAGAAATTCACCCGATCTAAGACAAGATCGAACCTCTGTTTGTAGGTATACACAAAGGAGAAATAAACTCTAGCTTTTAATTATTTATTTTTTCCTGAGTAAATGCATGCGAACTAGAAAACATGCAGTTAGGTTAATTTTTCCAAACAAAGCATGGAACTAGAAAACATGAGGCTAGGATTTATACCTAGGATCTTTTCTTGGTACTAACCAATTTATTTTTTCCTTTCTCATTTTTATTTTTTTTATTTTTTCTCTAATTTGTTTATATTGATTTCTTTTGCTTGCATTGCTTGATCATAGCATAACCAAAAAGTGTTGACTTGAAAGACTGTCCATCAAATTGGAAAGAAATCATAAATGGACAAAAAGTTTTATGATCGAACAAAATATGACGCAACCATGGAATGGCATCATAAGGGAACTCCGAGTATAGAGGAGAGTTATGCACCCAAAGATCGTATGCCCATTAAAGAGAAAAAGGAGATACGAGAAATAAGAGAGAAGATGTCCAAGATGATGGGTAGAATATCTGTTTTGGCCAAAGAAAAAGAGACTCCTGCACAAAAGGAGAGAGAGCTCAATGAACATAACCCTACAATCTCATATATGCAAGGGACTTCTGATCCTAACCATTTGAGAAATTACAGACAATCATCATTCATATTCACAAATTGTCTGGAGATACTAAAGAAATGGTGACAACTATAAAAGTTCCCAAAGATGAGAAGAAATCATATAATATGAAATTGTTGAAGTTTAGCTTGATCCCGACGTCTAAAACTTAGGTTCAATCCAAGATAAAATTCGGTTCTCATTTTGATATTATCCCTATATCATATAAAGAGTTCTATGAGAAGCTACTTGAAGCACGAGAAGTGGCTCCCTACTACATAAAATCGTTCCAACCTCCGTATCTGAAGTGGTATGACATCAACGCTTATTGTGAATATCATGCCGGAGCTCAATGACATACCATTGAGAATTGTCTTGCCTTCAAACATCAAGTCCAATGTCTTTTGGATCATGGAATCTTAGAGTTTAGGATAAATGATCAATCTAGTTTGTTAACTGAAGGTCATGCTAGATTAATACCAAAAATGGTTAAAGGTAAGAGCATCAGTAGGGGCACCCAGAAAGAAGAAGATTTGTTGAGGTCTAAGGCTCAAATACGTCATTTAAAGATTGAAAATGATAAATTGAGCACCAAAATAGAAACCATGCATGAAGATTTTCAGAAGGTCAGTCAAACATTTCAAAATGATGGCATAGGAAATACCCTAGAAGAGTGGATAACAGGGGTCACCAAACTGAAAAAGAACTGCAACATAAATGAAGGACGAGCCAAGAAATTTCTCATGATTTATGAGTTGCAAAAGAAAACGCAATACATCTGTCAGTGAATTGAAAATATGTCAAGTCAAAAATCAAAGGTTGAATAGTGTTATGACCAACATGGAAGCATCATATCAGATCCATCAGCATGAGATCGATACCGAATTAAAAGCCACTAGAGCTAAAAACAAAACATTGAAAAAAAAATTAGATGATTATGGAGATCTTGTACGAGAACTTCTTGAACACAAAGAGTCTCTCATAAGAAAAAGTGAACAACATTGTTTACAATTCCAAGAGTTGACACAGAAAATGAAGAAGGAAGTTGTTGCTCAAGCAAGCAATGTGGCTCATAAGCTGGTGAACTTAGTTGGTTTCGCGAGAGAATTAAAGCAGATGGATAACTCCACACCTGAGAATGAGTGGAAGTTAATTTGGCTTTTAAGAGAAATAGAGAAATTAGGAGTGAAAGATATCCCTATATGTAAAAGTTTTGTTTGATACACGGAAACTTTTGTGTTCAATGAAATATGTTCTAAGATGATTACTCTTGAGTAACACCTTTTCATACATGCATTTGCATTTTATATCTTTGCATTTTCATTTTGTATTACTTTTATGTTTACATTTTTGCATTGCACAATTTGCATTCTTATTTTTGCATTTATGCATTTTCGCATTTACATTACATTATTTATTTAAGTATTGTTATATACATTAATTATAAAAACATGTAAATAATTCATGAAAGGTTTCTGTAACAGTAAAACCAAGATCATTCATTTATATTATTGTACCATCATCATGAAAACAATGGAGCAATCTTATGAAAGACTACAAGATCAGTGGCCAGAATAATTGACAGGGTTACCTCAGGATACCAGGAAAGAAGCATCGAATTCAGAACCAGATGGATTAAATCAAATTATTCAGAGGGTGTCATCTGACAAAGAAGAGATAACTGATAAAGAGCAACAAGGCTATCAGATTAATAAGTCGAGAATGATAACAAACCCCGGGGCATCCCACTCGAACTCAAAGAATAACCTCATTAATTATTCATAATATGAGGATATATTCAAAAATATGGATGAAGCAATTAGAAATATGAAAGATATTAATGCCTCCCACAAAGAATTAGAAGAAAGAGAGCTCATCTTGGTTCCAGATTTGGTTATTCCCCATGAATTCAAAATGCCTGGTTTTGAGAAATATGACGGCACCAGTTGTCCTCTAATCCACCTAGAATGTTTTGCCGAAAAATGGAAGAATATTTAAGTTCCAATGATCTGTTAATTCACTCCTTCCATGATAGCCTTATTGGACCAGCAGTAGTCTGGTATAATCAGTTGACCCAAGAGCAGATTAAGAGATGGGTTGATTTAGCTAATATATTTTTGGGACAATATCGATATGTTAAAGGCTTAGCTCCAACACGTATGAATCTTCGAGGAGTAAAGATGAAAGCCACTGAAGTGTTTAAGGAATATGCCTTAAGATGGAGAGGAGTGGCAACACAAGTTCAACCTCCATGTTAGAAAAAAAGATATCATGTATGTTTCGTGATTCCCTTCCCGCTTCTTTCTTCGAGTTAATGCAGGCAAATCTGACGAAGGAATTCGAGAATTTGGTGACAAGTGGAGAATTAATTGAAAATGTAATCAACGAAGGAAAATCGAAAGTCACATCCAAAACCCGACGGATCAAAAAGCGAAAGCAGAGGATGTGATTGAATGCCGCATCCAGAATACCCGCCACTGCAAAAGAAAAAGAGCAAGTATTTGTTCAGATCGACCAAAGAAATTCATGCGATCAAGAAAAACTTTAGAAGTGTTCCAAACATCCATTTTAGACTTGTACCCTCATTTGATTAAGGGTCAATACATCACACCAAGACCTATGAAAATGCCACCAAACCCTTCTGCTCATAGTTGTGATCAAGATAGTGTTTGTGATTTCTATTTGGGAATATTTGGGTATTCTATGAGCAATTGTAGGCAACTGTTAAAGGAAATAGAGATGCTTATTGAAAAGTGAGTCTTGACGCAAGAAATGATCAAAAGATGGGGATAAATAAAGATGAAAATCCTGGACCAGTTACATACCCAACATTCAAGGAATGATGAGGCATGATAAATAAATAAGTGGAAGTTGTTATCTACCACTATAGTACCTTTCTATTTTCAGCATCTTGTTTGATCTTGTTTTTGGTTCCTTTCTCCACCTTTTGTACAATAAATAAATTTTTGTTGCTTTTATGGTTATGAGAAAGGAATCAAATTTTAAACTCGAAATTTTTGAGTATCAAGTAGATTAAATATTCTTTTAATTTTTCAAGAGTTATAGATCTTTGGCAAGTGATAAAATTATATCTTTCTATATCCCATCCAACGCCAATTACCTGACCCTTACCAAAACCAAATCCTAACACTACATTCATCTGAGATTCTGAAGAAATGTCTCTACCTGTTTTTGAGACACCAACTCTAGATGTTTACCTTCTTGGGTAGAGTTGATTGGTTTATGATAATACCTTCCACCACATACACGACTTCAAAAGTCACACATTTTTCCTTCCATATACAAAACCATCATAAACCAAAAGACCTCAAAAGAACCAAACTTTCAATTATCCGTGAATCTTCCTGCAAGAATAGACGAGATGAGGCATTAAGGACCAATTTATTGAAGATAATTTCGAGTGATTGGGGCATACTCAAAGAAGAAAAAACGGATTGATTTAAATAAATATATCATGCATTAATTATATTGTTTTCATGTAAATGAAAGTTAATCTTGAATATTCATCCCCTGGAGATACCTCTTTTTCTAAGACTTCTATGTATGAGACGACTGAACTTTGCGCACAGTTTAAGCATGCTAACTCATTGACATATCACCCAAAGATGAATGGGGCAGTTAAAGGAGAAAATAAGAACGTTAAGAGGATCATTACAAAGACCACTGAAACTTACAAGGATTGGCACGAGAAGCTACCTTTTGCCTTATATGCATATCAAAATATTGTTTGAACATCACTGGGGCAATACCTTATTGTTTAAGTTTTACCGATTTAAGTTGAGATCCCACCACTTTGTATCTTGTGGGAGGTAAAATTGGAGGAGGTTGAAGGGATCCAAGTTTGATTTGATCACTTAAACCTTATTGATGAGAAGAGATTGAAAGTTGTTTACCATGGGTAGATGCATCAGAAACGGATGATGAAAGATCACAACAAGAAAGTACATCCGAGAGAGTTCCAAGAGGGCGATCTAGTGTTTAAAAGGATCTTTCCTATACATAAAGATTTCCATGGGAAATGGATGCCTAATTGGGAAGGGTCATATGTTGTAAAAAAGACCTTTTCCGGAGGAGCATTGATTTTGGAAGAAATGGATGGGAAAGTTCTGAGAAATCAAATAAACTCAGATTTTGTCAAGAAATATTATACTTAAAGAAGAAAAAGAAAGAAAAAAAATTGAACCAAGATAGGCGACTCATAGAGCCTCAAGTTACAAGGTTGATCAAGTACAATTAGTTCAAAAGATTCATATTCAACAAGAAGCACAAGAAATATTGGAAATGAATGAATCTTATGGAAAAATCCCCAGCAAAGTAGATCCAAGTCAAGCAAAGCAAGATTGAAGGCATCTAATTAAAAGAGATTATCTTCAGAATTCATTCTGCCTCTCAAGATTGATTTTTATTTGCAAAAATTGCTTTTTTAAATCTTTAATGCATGATATGAAAAATGATGAAAGGGGGTTCAAGATGTAAATTTTTAAATAACATCTTGAAACCAAAGAAGAATTCGAGTTGAAAACCTGAAAAGGCGGTTCGAATATTGAATGGTGCAATAACGACATAAGAGATTATTTTAAGTTCTTGATGAAGCACTACTCATCCCAAAGACATTCCTGAGAGTCTGGAAACAAGAAGTATCTCTACAAGATGAGCATAACAATCATTTCTTCAAGTTAATGAAAGCCCAAAGAAACATATATGTTGGACTAACCTGAGAGACCTTACTTTACCAGAATCAACCTACACCTTCAATCAGCCAATAATTTTGACACTTGTCATAGGACTAAGAATTTTGAATGATTTAAAAGTGTAGTTGATTTATTTGATATTCATTAAACTCATTGTTTATGATTTGATTTTATTGTGAACCTGTAAAAGGCAATACTTTACAAAATTCTATCATTCTTCAATAAAGAAAGGGGAAAATATTTTCAAATAGGACAGTCTCAAATGAGGAAGGTATTTGAAGCAAGTTGATGCCTATTCTACCTCAATTGAAGAAAAAGAATGAGCAAGGCCAAAAATGATGAAATATTTCACATTATTGAAGGCAAGGGGTCTGAGAGTCTAGAAAATTTGGAGAATTGAACTTGTGACGCTCTCCTGTGACATCATTAGTAATCCATCAAGAAAGATTATCATTTATCTCATGTTGAGGGCGATAAGCATTACCAGACAAATTATTTTCCCCAGCCATCAATCCATGTTCTCTAAAATATTACATCATAGAGTTGTAAGTCCCATTAAGGTGTATTATGGGAATGAACAAGTCCCCTATCTACACTCTGATTATACCGTGATACTGGTTCAGATCTTGATGTATTATTGCTGCGTCTTTCATGTAGATCATTTTCCTTGTCATGATTATATCTATTATATCCTTCAGAAGATTATTATTGAACTTGAAATTGAGAACTTATAGGCACAAAATAAGACATTGGAACAGAATATACACTTATAGACCTTTCATACGAGAGTGTGATATATCTTGGAGCAACAGAAGAAACAATCACTATAGCGACCATTGCAAGAAAATGCACCAACAAAAATCTTCTGGTTCATCCCAATGATGTTTATTTCTTCCGGTATACAAAAACAGTAGATGGCAACCTCTGCATCACTGATCCCAGAGAAAAGAGACAGGACATTGATACCACCGGAGAACATATCTCTAGTAGATCCTCCTCCTCGTGTATGATTTGTAGGGAAACCTAGAAGCATTTCCACCTCAAGTGGAACAACTTTATTCCTTCCAACCCATACCAGGTTCCATTTTCGGCACTCATCAAGAACATACTTCTGGACATTCGAAGGTGGCTCATCGTCATAAGCTTCAAGAGCCTTATAGATCCTTTTTGTCAATTTGGCACTTCATGTTCATGTTTGTAAACAGTTCAACTTTATTCTTGGATCCCAGGAAGGCCACCATTTCTTTATCAATGGAAAAACATCATGTATGATGCATGTAGGAAGCAGAATAAGAGGAAATTTGTTCTCAATTGGCAGATTATGAATATAGCCCCTTTTCCGTACATCAGCACAAAAATACTTCGAATCTACAAATTCTGGCTCTACATCGTTTAAGTATCATGACATTTCAGTCCAAACACCAATTGGAGCAAGTGCCACATTCTCGTAGTAGAGATAAGGAGGTCCAATAGCATCTTCTGGAAGTGTTCTTTGAGTTATCTGAAGTGGTTCGGTACGAACTCCCAAAACCAATCATTGGATTTGGAAGATGAACTGTATGATCGTCTTCATTAAGAAGCTTCTTTTCAAGCTTCATCTGCTTTTTCCTTTTTCAAAAATCATATCCCGAGTTTCATCTTTTCTTGTAATTGGGGTCATTGCATAATGGCTTCCTATCTTCTACCGGAAGAAGTGTGCTAGCAGCCTTAGCCATTTGAGCATCACATATAAAATCTGTCAACTCTGCAATTGATGAATCCGTACCACATCTCTTCATGGCTATCGAAGCCTCAGTCTTTGAGTACCCCATTTTTATCAAGTATAACAGTTTATTCTCCTCATCAGAATCGAAATTCAGGATTTCCTCGGTATCAGAAGCACTATTAATATCTGTGAAATCATCCTGAAAGATCGCTTCATAATTAGAGAAAAGTATATTCTAGAAATAGCCTTCACTGAAAACAAGGTTCACTGTGTCACCCTGGAATGAATTACCAAGCGATTTATACCACTCTGTCCAATTAGATCCCTCCAGATCAAAAAATGGGCACCTCATTCAGAAAAGGCACATACCTCAGATATTGTCGTCAAAATGATTTATTACTTCTTAAGTTTGTGATAACATGAAGAGAATTCATCAATTTACTTGACGACTGTTGTTTAGTGACATCAGAATGAGAGTATTCAAGATAACCAGATTTGAGGCACAGTTAAAATCACAAGTACCCACAACAGTACATTGTCAAAATTGAACCTCGTGGGGATCATGATATTGAAATCAAACATACATTAAAAGTAAGCCTTACAGTTTAGAAGATTGAATATTGAGGGCATTTTGAAGGCCCAATTCAGACAGATCTATGGGGGACATATTGAAAGCCTATTTCAACCAGAAATAGAATGGTGGGGCATTTTGAAGGCTCATAGTAATATGAATATTTGGGCATTCTTGGAGGCTTATCTCAGTAAGAAGTAATGTTGAGCACACTTTTAACATCTGTATCAGTAAATGTTAAGGCATTTTAAAGGTTACTTGAGACAGATCCATGTGGGGCATTTTGAAGGCTCAGATTAACAAGAAGCAAATGTTGGGCCATGCTGAAAGCCCCTTTTAATCAGAATCAGAAATGTTGATGTATTTTGAATGTTTGTATTAGCCAATGTTGGGGCATGCTGAAGATCCATATCATCTTATGGAAAGATCATTGACCTGAGAAAATATTTCCAATGAGACAGAAAGATTTGAAGAATGAAAATGGTGAAACAGTGACAGTCGAGCTGACTATACATAATTGCTTTATTCATCGGTCAGTTGCATCAGGGTTCTGTTGTTGAACGAATATTTTCTCAGCAAGAATGGTTTCAAATACCCAATCTTCTTAATCACGTGTCACATGACAGTATGTTCTTTGTTAAGCTACATCATGGTTGCATGAATAAAGATGGTCCCCAGGCAAACCATTCGATCTAGGGTTCAGTTTCTCAAAATCTCAGATTTGAATTTTGTATTTCATGTGTCGATGATGATTGGAAATATATCTTTGAGATTCCTGGCAGTTAGTTTCAACCATACTGTTGAGGTTACGAAGTTGTTTTTCACATCATTTGTTGTTTACTTGATGACATTGAATAAAGAGTCTCAGCTTATGTTATTCCCGTTGTTACTAGTGTTATCATGGCCAGCCAGGGTGAACTGAGTTTTCATCTAATTTGGTTTTATCATGTGAATTTCATCCTCAGCGGCAAGAATTTTATGGATATCATTCTGTACATGGCTCCTATAGCTGATGTGTTTCCATTTCTTACAACACTTATTTTAGAAGAAAACGTGATCGGTATCACACTTACCCGAGATGATATCAAGATCAGTTGGTATCTCTTATTCAATTCGGCACTAGCATATTTTGTGAATTTGACCAACTTTTTGGTCATGAAACATACCAGCATCTCACTTGTATTCCCACTGAGTTTTGTTCTCAAATGGTCTTGTGACGTCATAAAAAAGTTCTGAACATTATGAAAGAGCTTCCCTGACTATAAATCTAGCCAGAAGTCACAGCTGGATAAATATGTTTGAACTAGTTATTTTGATGCTGAACCAATGTTGTGATCATATGGTTTCCATTTATTGATGCAAGATAAAGTCTGACTTCTTCAACCCCAAGGTCAGAAGTGAGATATGATGAAGATTTCTTTCCACAGAAGGGAAGCATAAATTTTAACAACAAGAAACTAGTGGAGCCAACTAATGTTGAACGACAAGTTGTTGTTAAGCATCTCGACATGATATGGTCCAAGTTGCCTTGTTCAAGATCTGATTAGATCTGGATACATGAAAGGAATTAAGATAAATCCTCCTTGTGATGTGTTTCAAGAGTCAAATCAGAACAAACTCTACTCTCCTAATTAATCCGTTGAGTCAGACATATCTACATCTACACTCTTCAAAGATGATAGATTTTCTTTTCAAAGATGATAGATTCTCTTTTCAAAGATGAACACTTTATTGGATTTTTACACAAGTCCAAGCAAAGAAAGTCGATGTTATGAAAGACAAAAATGGGGCAATAATATCATAGTTCTTATTACTACAAGAGTTCCATAAATGAAACATTTCTTCTGATACTTTCATGAAGCAAAGAAGACACAAAGATACAAGTTAATCAAATGGTTCTTCAGAGATATAAGCTTGATAGCATAGGTTGCTAAACTGATGTCCAAAGGTAACCCTGGCAATAAAAGATAAAGTGAATGAAGACCAAGTTCACCACTTTGAAGTCAAATGAAGATTGCATGAACATTCACGCATTCATAAGAACATCATTTACACAATAGACAATGCATTATATTGATACATCTGAGTGCATTCAAACATGAAACTTTTCAGATCTTCGTATGAACAAGAAGATTCATGATGAAAAATACCTTACAAGAAGAAGGTAGAATTCAAATCACATTAGGAGACGCAAACATCTGAAGAATAGATGGACGCAATCCACAGAAAAACCATTTTTAAATGGGGCATGTTACCCAATCAACAAGTTATTTCAATGAGAAAACGATTTCCAAAATTTCTCATTTAATATTTTCTAAAAATGAAATTATTGAATAGTAAGAAAACTATTTCCATAGTTTCTTACTTAGTAAATTATTTCCCACATCTATAAGACCTACAGTGCATGATGTTTTCAAAAAGCCTTCGGGAGCTTTTTGATATTTTTTAAAGCCTCAGGGTCATCTGTAAAACCTATAGTGCATGATGTTTTCAAAAAACCTTCGGGAGCTTTTTGATTTTAAAGCCTCAGGGTCATCTGTAAGACCTACAGTGCATGATGTTTTCAAAAAGCCTTCGGGAGCTTTTTGATTCTAAAGCCTCAGGGTCATCTGTAAGACCTACAGTGCATGATGTTCTCAAAAAGCCTTCAGGAGCTTTTTGATCTTAAATCCTCAGGGTCATCTGTAAGACCTATAGTGCATGATGTTTTCAAAAAGCCTTCGGGAGCTTTTTGATCTTAAAACCTTAGGGTCATCTATAAGACCTACAGTGCATGATGTTTTAAAAAAAAGCCTTCGGGAGCTTTTTGATTTTAAAGCCTCAGGGTCATCTGTAAGACCTACTGTGCATGATGTTTTCAAAAAGCCTTCAGGAGCTTTTTGATATTAAAGCCTCAGGGTCATTCATAAGACCTCTGGGCAGAATGTTTTCAACATTTCCATCCTACTTAAAATAAGCCGAATGAAAAATTGTCTTTTTCGTCTTTGCTCTATTCTTATTAACACAAGAATGAGTAAAGAGGGGGAGCTGTAGACACTAATTTTTCACTTTCATTAAAATTATTTTTATTTTTTATTTTTATTTTTATCATTATTATTATTATTATTATATATATATTATTATTATTATTATTTAATAAATAATTACAAGGCCCAAATCCTTGAGGCCCATTTTATAATAAACCCGACCCATTTACAAACCAGGCCCGAAAAGCCCAAAGCCATTTAGAGTTTCAGCTAGGGTTTTCAAACCCTAGCTCCCAGCCACCGCTCATTGCCGACACACCAGTGCCACGATGGTGCCAACTGAAGCCTCCAGAAGGTCTGCTGCCACGATAATAGTCGCCCACGTCGAGCTCTATGGTGAGTCACCACCATAGCTATGGTGACTCACCGAACTCCACTCCTTTAATCGATCCGACGGTAGCCTTGTGGTGGCCTATAAATAATGCAACATACCTTCGAAAAGATAAGACCAGAGAGGGACGGAGGAAGAATATAGAAGAAGAACGGAGACATCAACAGCCAAACAAACAATACCCACAGCAGCAAATCAAAAGCAAAGAGAAAAGAGATAAGAAGACTTACCACCGAGGAAGCCACACATCCGCCGGACCTTCTCCACGCCTCCAAAACCTTCGAAATACCGAAGGTATTATTGTAGATCTACTCCGATTAGGAGGGTTTTAATAAAAACTAAGGCCAGATTCAACCTGGAGAGGTTCAGGGCTTTATTTTGAGTATATTTGTAATGTTTCGGCCACCATGGGTGGTGGCCGGCGGCGGCGATCGGCGCCGGAACTTGACCACCGGCTGGTGGCCGGCCAGTGATTTCTAGAGAGAAATAAGAGAGGATGTTCATCTCTATTTTAGAGAGAAAGAGAAAAAAATGAGAAATATGGCCCTAAAGAGCAAGTTAAAAGGGCATTTAAACCCCTCCCCAAACGATGTCGTTTTGGGGAGGGTATCTGTGTAATTTACAACAGGGGTAAACCTCGTCCGTAGTACTCTAAGTTTGTTCACTTTATAATTTAGTCAGTGAAATTGACTTTTAATCATTTCAATTCGGTCTTATAATTTTATTTAATTTATAATTTAGTCATTATAAGTATACTTACATAATTATAGTAAATACTTTATTTAGTCTCTGGTAATTTTAATAAATTTTATTTTAACCCTGAAATAATTAATTAAGACTAAATTCAAATTAGGTCCTTGAATTTTAATATTTTACATTTAAATTATATTATTTTAATTATGTTTATTTTAGTCACTAAATTAATAATAAGGTAAAATAACATGTTTAGCCCCTATAATTTTAAATGATTAATTACTAATTAGGGTATTTAAGTTTTATATGTTATAATTTAATCACTACTTTCATTTATTTTTACAAGTTTTATTACTTTTTAATTTTATTTATTTTAGTCATTGTTTATTTATATTTTAATTTTATATATTTTAGTCATTGTTTATTTATAATTTAATTTTATATGTTTATATATTTAATTATTATTGTTATTATTATGTAGTCATATAAATATATATAATAAATAATTTTTATTTGTTTTATTTGTTTTATATTAAAATCCTATTTATAAATTACTTTTAAATTATTTTAATCATGTTTTAATATTTATTTTTTAATAATAAGAAAGGGCAGTCTTAAAGCAACTAGATGTTCATTTTCTGATATTTTTAAATAAATAAATATTTTACTTTTATAAATTATATATATTTTAATTATTTTTAGATAAATGTTTTATTAATATTTATTTTTTTTATATTAAGAAAAGAGCTGTCTTAAAGCACCTAGAAGTCTTTTTCTGATATTTCTAAATAAATAAATATCTTATTTATATATATATAAATTAATAGATTTTCTTAAAATCATATTAATAAATTTGAAATAACATGATTATGAATTAAATATATTTTTAAATTTTTAAAATTTACAATAATAGAGACAATTTATACTTAATGTGTACCAATTTTGGGCGTTGTGGGGGTGTTAATCCTTCCTCAAACGTAATCGACCACGAATCCCTTTTTATTATTAAAAAAGAACGAATTTTTGGTTAAAACGCAGACCATTTTATCGTTTAACTGATGTTTTCTTAAAAACTCTTTTAAAATATAATTTTTAGGTATTCAACCTACCTAACCCAAAAGGCCGATGGCGACTCCCTAAACATTTTTTAAATCAAAATCGTTTTTTTATTCACATTATTTTTCTCGCCAAGTAAAAAATTCGTATCCGGACGAAAACCGGTTACGACAATATTCATCATATTAGATTTCAATCACAACTCGTCGTGACTAATCATCACATTGACCATCACCGATTGTCATCAACAGTCAATGAATCCTACAATTTTTTACCAAATTAGTTTCTTTCTCCTGAACATGAATCTAACGTTATTTACTTTGTATTTTTATTCTTTGATCTTTATCATTCACCGTTAGATCACAATGATTCAAAGTTTGTGCTTCTATCCAACAAACTGTTGTTATGGCAGTGTCGCCACCATTTTTGGTAGAGAACAAAAATTGTTGTGGCAGTGTCACCATAATGTGTGGTTTCATTTCAAAGCCTACCTCTGGCTTTTTTAAATCTTCCTTAATTGCAAGATATGTTTAAGCTTATTTCATTATCACCCATTCCTAAATTCTAAATGTTTGACAATGGTCTACATTTAATCCATTAAATGAGAGGAAATTTTGATTAATTGAATTGCCTTATTTATCGATGATTGCTAGACTTTTAAATGTATTTATGTAACAACTTCTTTTTAGATGTCAAATAGGGTTTTAAACAACTGTGGAGTCTCTAATGTGGGCTAACAAAGGTTCAGTAGCCAATACGGAAATAATTTCTAGCATGTGCACGCGTATACATGTTTGTATTTTTAGCATGTGCTTCACATACAAAGAACAGGCACGCATGCAACTAGAAACAACAACAAAGTATTAAAAATCTAAAATACAAGCATACCTTATTTTCTGTCGCTTGGATTTTTGTGTTTTTAGCACGGTGAGCAAACTTCAGTGTATTGTGTGTCTCTTATATGTTACTTGATGATGGAGTGACAGTGCAAATGAGCTGAAATTATAGACAGAAAATAGAAATAATAAAATGAGAAGGGATAATCATACGTTGTAGCCAAACAGGAACATAGGTTTGAACTTTAACGTACTGTTATTGATGATCAAATCATAAACTAACATTGAACATAGGTTTGTATAAGTCACTTAAGTACTACCAAGGTATAAAATGTGCAAAACTAATCATACATCCCAATTAAGGTTTCAACTTTACCTCAAAACAAAATTAATGTTCCTAATTAAGGAACTAATCAATGTTCCTTGATTTAATCATCACCAAGTGTTATGCCCTCTAGGTCCAAATCATCCAAAGGACCTTACTTGTAAGCAATCCAATTGTCGAATTTCCTTTGTATTTTACGTTGATAATCTGTTTTAATCTCTAATATAAAATCTTGTATTCGTTCGTGTATATGAGATAAATGTATCAAAAGCTGAGGCATATGATGATCTTATCTTGTGGATAAGGATTTCTCAGAATTTTGGGTTCAATTTTGTACAGCTGGTGAGCCCTGGGGCATGGTTGACTGATATGTGCCAAGAAAGATACGAAGTTAGGGAAAAGAAGAGTTCTAAGAAGGTAAACATATGATATCTATTTCCAGGGATTTAAATAGTGGTCCGCTATCGGAATAGTGGATGCAATAGAAACCATTTAGCACCCGCTATTGCCACAATCGTGACCGAAACTGTTATTTGAATCCTTGGCTACCCTCGTCTTTTTCTATGAAGTTTTTGAATATATTGTGCATGTAGTTATCTTCTTCCCTATTTTTTTTTTTTTTTTTGCAGAGACCAAGGGGATAGAAGGCCATGGGGAGTGTGGAAAGTGATTCGGATTGAAGATTATCTTAAGCCATGGCAGCTACAGCATGAGCATTTTTTTCTCTGAATTTTGCAGCTAATGTTAATGGTGTTGATTGTTTTTTCATTTTTATTAATGAAAATAATTGTTCTTATTTACCATAAAATTTTTACTGCAAACAAATGCAAAACCTATATAATTGAACAAAACATCATCTCAAATACCTCAGAACACCAAATCATTAGGATGAGTAACAGGAGAACGAAAATTACAAATAACTTACAGCAATAGCATCACCATGCAGAGTGATTACTAAATCAGTTCTGACCTCAGGATCTCTAGCAACAAGCAATGAACATTTGCGATTGGCCAATAAGTCCTACGAAAACAATTTTTGTAATAATTATCAGTTGAAAAGAATAAAACTTGTTGACTGTGTCGAAAAGGAAAATAGGATTAACAACAGAGAAACTCCCAATGGCAGAAAGAAAAAAGATTGGTGAGTGGTGACCGTGACTATAACATAAGAAACTCATGCTAATTACAAGAACACGGGTATATCTTAGAGTTTTCCTGGCTTTCGCAAATGATTTTGTCAAAGATGGTAACATGAGAATATCATTTTATAACCTTAACAATTTACATGATTTAACATAATTAAAATAAGAAGAAGAAACATGATTCAATATACGAGTGTCCATCATACAAAATACTAACCTGAACGATATCCAATATCATTTTGATGTTTTAATTTCCCTCCTAATTCTTTTAATCTAGGGTTTTAAAATACTCCTAATTCTTCTGCAAGATAATCAGAGAACTAGGGTTTTTATCGTGCTAGGCTTTTATACAAACGATTCGACTGGGGTTTTATGTTTAGGGGCAGTAGAAGATTCAGAGAACTAGTATAGGTGATGACGACTTTGAATGGAAACGAGCAGCATTTGTTTTCGATCGTAAATGTCTGTGAAAGGGGGGAAATGGTATCGCAGGAGTTAATAGATCACTTTAGTGGCGTTTTTAAATTCAAACGCCACAAAATGCAAGAGATTAATGAGACTACTATGGCGTTTATTTAAAAAATGCCCCAAATTATGAACCTTTTATTGCATTTGTAAACACAAACACCTCTAAGGAGTATGGGACGACAACAATTGTGGCATTTGTTTATACAAACGCCACCATATGTTTAATATATTGCTGTGTTTTTCAAAAATGTCACTAAATAATGAGTTTATATCAGCATTTGTCTAAAAACGCCGCAAATGTAATAATTTTGTTGCGTTTTGGCTATAAATGCCGCTATATATACCAATTTAGCATCATATATTTATAAAAACGCCGCGAACAATGCCAATATAAAACTATTTTGTTGTATCGCCTACTGCGACGTTTGAATTGTAAACGCCGCTATATATTTAGAATTTGTGGCATTTACTCTCCAAACGCCGCTTAAAACATTGCTCAGTAGAGGCTCGACGGTGGTGAGTGGTGACGATTTGATGAAGACGCACTGTCCATCGATAGAAAATTAGGGATAAAAAAAATTAGGGATCGACCAGAATTGGGGATATATGATATAACGATGGACAATGGCGGCGTTTATATTAAAATTCTAAGGGACCAAACTTCTGCGGTGTTTATTACAAAAATGCCCCTAAAGGACAAAACTACTGCGGCGTTTATTAAAGAAACGCCACTAAATGACTAAACTATTGCTGCATTTTTTTATAAACGCCGCTAAAGATCATGGATATTACGGCGTTTTTCTACAAACGCCGCTAAAGTACATGGATATTGTGGCGTTTGATCACAAACGCCAGATAAGTACAAGGCTATTGCGGCGTTTTCGCATAAATGCCACTAAATTAAGAGTATTTTTTAGTATTTTTGCGGCGTTTAATAAAAAACAAACGCCACTATAGTACATATTTTTGCGGCATTTTTATAAAAATGACATGATAAACAACGTATTATGACGTTTGTGGGACAAACGCCGCTAAATTATTACTCTATTGCTGTGTTTTTTGCATAAACGCCACTATAAACAAACCTTTTGCGACGTTTGTTTGATAAACGCCGCTAAATTACTTCTCAATAGTGTCGTTTGTTGAACAAATGACTCTATAAACAACACTATCGCGGCGTTTGTATAAAAACACCGCTAAATTACCACTCTATTGCGGCGTTTGTTGAAAAAATGCCACTATAAACAACTCTATTGCATCATTTGAGCTATAAACGCCACTAAATTACCACTCTATTGCGGCGTTTGTTTAAAAAATGCCGCTAAAGTATCATTTTGTGGCGTTTGTATTGTAAACGCCGCGACATGCTTAAATTTTGTGGCGTTTTCCCTTAAAACGCTGCTAGAAACGTCGCTATAGAACACTTTTGGTGTAGTGATTGTTAATGATCGAATGAAAGTTCTTATTTTCCACTATGTTTTTTGCTCGTCTTTCTAGAGATATTGTTTTGTGTGTGTGTGTGTGAACATTTTTTACCAGAAAAACATAACAACAACATAGCCCAAAAATCATTACAAATATTTGTAAAAGGAAAATTCTATCTTGTAATTTAGTTCCTCAATTCTTGACCCGTTGTTCCCAATATAATTTACTTTGGTCAATCAATAATCCTAGAGAAGTTGGTGTAAATACAAGTTATTGCATTCCATATCAACAGTCATATTTTCAAACTCATCCTCTTCATCTTCTTTTCGTATACCCATTGAATCATCCGCTTTTAAGTACTAGCTCATAAGACTCTTCACCGTTTAGGAGCTATCGTTCGAATGAAGCATTATGCCATTGTTTGTTTCTATGTGGATTAATTTTAAGTTTTCTAGTATGTTGTGTTTTGATGGAGATATTATGTGAAGAGAGAATAAGTGAACATGCCGTAATATCATAATTTAAAAAATATATAGTTGATTAAGTTTAACTTGATTAATAGGTCTATTGACATGTTATAAAGAATGATATAATATTGAATATATTTAAAAATTCAATATTTTTTATTTATGAGTGAGGAATAATTTATCTAGTATAAACATTGTTATAAATTATATGTTAGGAAAACTTCACATACAATTTGACCAAAATAATTACTTTAAAATAGAGATTAAATTAGAAAAAAGAAAGAGTATAGTTATAAAAATCTTTTATGCAATTTGAAAAATAAAATATCTTAAAAGATTTTTTTAATAGTTTAAAGTGGTTATAAAGTATTATATGTTCACAATTTTCATAATCTATTAATAATGTGCACACACAACTTACAAAAATAGTTGTTTGAGCTCAAGATGGGAGAATAACCTTTTTTACATGATGTGTTTTAGGTTAAAATTTTACAATGATATATAAATAATGCTGAACTAGTGCTAAAGAAAAGAAAACATTTAACAATGCCTATGCTGATAAATATAATACTTTTCTTTTACTTAAATTAAATGCAAACAAATATCTAAAATGATAAGTAAATAGTTCTTTAGTGATGGAAAATAAAAACAAACAAATGATTAAAGCCTAGTTTTTCTCAGGTCAAAGGTCCCAAAACTAATAGTGGAAAAACCTTGATAATTTGATATGTGTTCTGACCCCATACATAAAGAAAATGATACCCCTACTCCTTACATATGAAAACCCTTAATTTCTTTTCCACTCTTCAGGGAAAAAATCATGAAATTATAGATTAGTTCCATGGGAGATCGATTAAGTAATAATCCAAGAAGGTTCAACATGAAGTTTAACCAAGAAAAATATGAAGAGAAAATAAAGAAATGATCCAATTGGTTTGATTCAGTTCATTATTTAGACATGAACAGGTCAAAGTTAAAAACTTCAAGAAATTGCAAAATACGATGAAGAAATATATATATATACACACACAAACTATTTGATCGCTTCTTCGTTATTGAGATATACTATATGTGATCTCTATGTGCTTCTTTATAATGATCTGTATTTTAAGCACATGATATACCGACAGTGGAGGCTGCAGGGAATCTATCCGATGCAGTTCTCTTTACTCCCAACGAGTTATTCTCTGGCGAAAGCCCTCCAAAATCAATCTCCGAGACCTCGGGAATGGTTGTCAGTGAACCTGTCTTGTCATAAACAACGTAGTACTCCTCTTTTGATCTTTGTTTCATCCACAAAAGTGAAGAACTCGAACTTTGTCTGAATTTGAACATGGATTTGAAGAGTTTCTGAATCGATCGAGACAACTTGGAAGACTGCTTCTTGGAAACTGGTGGGCGAAGGGCCGAATTAGGAGGAGCTCGAGTGCTGTCGGTTAAATGAGGCATGGACATGGTTCTTGAACTGATAGCTGAGTCAAGTTGACGCCTGAAAGAGTTGAGCTCGAACGAGTCATAAAGATTTCTGTCACAGTCCCATACCAGATGCTTGCCCTCTTGGGTTTTCTGACGTTGCTTTTGTTCTTGAGGTTTTTCATTCCGAGTTTGTGCTTGGAATCTGTCCATGTGTTTGGTAAGAGGGAAAACGAAAAGGAAAGATTTCTATGTAAGTTGCAAGATTTGGGAGAAAAAGTGGGGGGAAAAGGCTTAGGTTGCTTGGTAGTTGTTGGTGTATTCAAAGCGTTCCAGGGAAAATAAAGTACGTTACTGCGTTCACGGATCTATCCATATCTACCACTAGAAATGTAGAGGAGTTCCCATGTGGCCATTTATTGACGGATGGTTCTACATGGGTACAATTTTCACACCTTTCATTTGCATGCTTACTAATGCTTTCCAAACGCGGTTTGGATGGAAAATTTAATATTGAATAGGTTTGAGACCAAGGGAAAAGTGTTTTGGGACAACACTCAATGGTATCAAACATAAAAGTCAGGAAAATCAGTTTAAACTAATTACGGTCAAAAATTAAATTTATTATTGGTGATGGTATCGGTAGTTGGAGTTTCATTTTTTTTTATTTAGACGAAGAATCGCGATCAATATAAAAATGTAGACAAAGGCGGAGAAAGTTGCTCTAGGTAGATGATAAAAGAGTTCTAGAAAGAGAGAAAACTCCCTTTTTCTCAATTGTGGTTAAAAAGTGTGTATAGTGACCATAGCTAAATGTAAAAGACAGAGAATAATTATGATTGCTCGTAGATGTCATTGGTTAAATTGATTTGATTATCAGATTCTCAAATTTCACTCTATTAGATCATGTGGACTTATCAGAAATTTTGGTTTGTCTGTATAGTTATATGGGGACTATGAATACCATGGAGGCTTCGATAAATAGAAGGACCTATATGTCTTAACTGACAAAAAGTCTAATAGTTTTCAAAGGATTTTTTTAAAGAAAAACTTCTTATGCTTGAGCAAATTTAAATTTCATATTATAAATTTACGTAAATTAATTATTTACACTTACTAATTATTTTAATGAGATGTAATGTTAAATTTTTTAAATAATTTTAAAAATGAAATTTTAATGTTATAAAAAATTGATTAGATTAAGAGGATCCATATAATAAATATATATAATATTGATTATAAGATTATATTTATTCAAAATTTATTTTAATTATTGACAATATACATACATCCTATAAATACAACTATTTAAACTCAAAATCTCTAAAAAAAATTATACTTCTTTTTATTAATGAGTTCAGCTTAACGAATTCTGCACTGGATCATATTAATTTAAAAGCAAGCATGAAATATAGGTGTCAAGCTACTAACGGCTGATGTGGATAACTTTGTTAATGCTTAATTACTTTTATAATATAATATGTTCCTCACCACTTAATTTAAGTATTGAGAATTCATTAACCGATTTCAGTAATTAAAGATAGTGTTATTTTCTTAAAAGTTTTGAATTTAAGCATTTACCCTTGTATAGTATGTGTTATCAATAGTTAAAAAGTTATAAATAAATATAACATTGTCACCTAAGACTTTTAAAAAAATATTGAATTGATGTTTAACTTTAAATAATTACAATTTAATGTTTAAAGTTGACACAAGAATATCAGTCGAGAAAAATTTAATTCAACTTATAAAATAGTTTTCAAATTTCTTAGTTATTCTATTTTATTTTATTTTGTTTATCTTGATGTTTATTTTTTTAATAGATTTTAAAATTACAAAGCTTGAATAATCGAAAAACTAAAAGTTAAAATGTCCTCTTTTTTATCTTTAGTTAATAATTTAATTTTTTTTATTTTGTCTCTAATTTCTTCAATTCTTTTTCGATTTAATTTATTTTGATCAAATTTGAATCATGTGATCCTCAACCATGATAGAATACTCATGTAGCTTCAATTTTTATTTTCGATAAAAAATTATTTTTTATTTAGTCCATTAATTTGTATGATTTTCTTTTCTTCAAGTTTTCATTCGTTTTAAGTCTATTTTTGACCTACTTTGAACTATATACTCCGTTACCACTATGGAATACATACGTAACTTTAATTCCTCCATTACCACTATGATTAGAGAGAGTTATTTAAATTAAAATCAATCAGTGTCATAACATCACAAATAACTGTATTTTTATTAGTGTGAGGGGATTACAATGTAGTATCTATTTAAAATTTTCTTAACGAAAAAGACCTTTGAACAGAAAGAAATTAGGGTTCATTGGTTAATTATATCGATTTTAAACATTTTTAAGGCATTAATTTGTTACCAAGTGCAAAAGCAAAAGAGGGAGCTTGCGAAATTGATTCGGTTTTTCTTACTGCTTATTGCATTGATGTTTTTTTTTCTCTCTTCTTAATACAACAATTAAAAAAAATAAAAAAGATAGATATTTCTAATAAATATGCTGTAGGAGCACACATGTGGCTAAAATACATGCAACGCGTTACAAACTTACGATATGTATTTTTTCCCTTTTACATTTATTAGTAATGACATTTATTCACGTAATAAAAGAAACTTGTACCTAAAATAAATTCATATTTCTGAACTCATTAAGTGGTCTATGTAATCAAAGTATTAAGTGGTCTCTGTAAGGTGTGTATACATTATCGATAATTAAAAAAGATTTAAATAAATACTAACTTATAATTATTCAATACTATTTTTAAAAAAAAAATCATATTTCTCATCATGCATCTCCTATCCAGATTTCTATGTATGATTCAACATAATTTGCTTGGATGAGAACTTCGAGGGAATTTCATTTTTATTGAGATTTTTATAATTTTAAAAATAAATATATTTACTTTTTGTAAAAATAATGAAAATTTTCAAAATTTAAATGGAATTTTGAAAAGTAGAATTCGGCAACTAAATTTTTCATTTAAATTCCACTTAAAGACGTGATTTTCAAAAATTCTTTAGTCTTATTTCATTTAATACATCTAACGTTACTATAAAATAAAATAATTTAAACTTTAAAACTTCATTTTTATTTGATTCAAATATGTACTTTTATATTATTAAAAATATTTATATCTTTTTTACAAATTTAATGATATCTACATTGTAGATTTTTATATTATTTAGTTTTAATATTATTATTTTTCATTTAATTTTTTTAAACTATTAAAACTTTAATATTCTAAATACTTCTAAAAACTACTTATACAAACTAAATGATCATAAACACTAGCATTGTGAAATGATACATTTTAAAACACTCTAAAATTTTAAAGTTTCTCGTCCAAACATTCTCAACGTGGAAAGGTAATTTTAAATATCTTAGGTGTGGTTTATGTTTATGGAAACATATAGGACTCGGTCTTGGGCACATTCTAGAAGGCTCTTCTACAAGAGTCCTGACCTGATTTAGTAATTAACTCAGTAATTCTTAGGATAATTTACATCCTAAAGATAAAAGATAATGTAAGGTTGAATTTCTTGCAGACAAATTTTAAATCTTAGTTGTTGATATAATTTGATTTGTATTGTCAAACGTAAAAAGACTAAACTATAAACAGAGGCTTTTTATTATCTCATTTGTATAATCCATTCATTGAATAGTGATTCTACCAGATCTCTTGCTCTCTCTTTGTTGGCTCTTTTCCATGTTTGTTTTAATGGAAGTTCCCTTTGGGGAATTTGATCTTAGGGATAGGTTGATTGATTAAGCATCAACTAAATAGATTACACGGTTAAAAAAGCGACTTTGAGAACGACGTATGATATAGAAAATGTTTAGGGGGTAGGAAATTCTTTCCAGACATGATATATGATGATTAAGAAACTCTTTTCTAACATGATATATATCGAACTTTGACATTGATCATTAATACCAATACATCATATTAGAACTTTAATCCTAAATTTTGCAATTAGAACATTGAAATCAAAATGAATACCAATTACACCATAGTATCAAAACATCATATTAGAACTTTAATCCTAAATTTTGCAGCTACAACCTTAAAATCAGAATGAAAAACAATTAGATCCTAGTCATGATGTTCAACAAACACTTGAACATCAACAAAATATTAGCATTCACTGTTGCTGCTTGTTCTCCGCCGCAGGTTTGTTGTATTCTTCCAATTCTTTCTTATAAGCTTCCATGGCTTCCGCTGCTTTGCCATTCCAAACATTCTTCTCTTCCTCACTGAGTTCCTATAACCCAACACAGCAAAAACCCAATGTTAAACCAGAACTGGTTAAAATTTAAGACTTGATTTAGGACAATATCATACCTTCCATTTGACCGAAATCATGGCATTAACAGTGCAATTGTTGATTCCTGATCTCTCTTGCATCAGGGTTTTCCTTGCTTCTTTGCTGAACAAGATGAATGAAGAAGCAGGCTTCTTAGGCTTGTTAGGGTCACTGCTATGCTTCTGCTTCTTTTTTTGCCTCTCCTCCTTTGTCTTCTTTATAATATTCTCCGTCTTCTCTTTCTTCTTAAGCAATTGAAGAGCTTCTTGTTTCTGAAGTTTGATAATCTCTTCTTCTTCCTTTATAACACACTCAGCTTCTTCCTCCTTTCTCTGCTTGTAAACCTCCATTTCCTGCCTGTATTTCTCCTTGTTCTTCTTTGCCATCTGCAATTTCAGTAAGAAAAATAAAACAAAATTGAGAATTTGCAGCTTGGGATGTGTTCTTCCATGTACGGAGTTCAAATCAATTACCTCTTCATATTGTCCTCTTTGTTCCTCCGTCATGTTCTTCCATTCTTCGCCGGCAATTTTGGCTACCTCGAGAATGTTCTTGTTGTCCGCTAGAAGAGCCACCCTCCTCTCGTTGGAGAACAAGAAGAACGCTGACATTGGTTGCTTTGGCTTTAATGGATCCCTTTCTTTCTTGATCTTCTTGGTTTCCTTCTTCTCTGCTTCCTCTTTGAACTGCAAATACTGTTGGAGCAACTCCATAGCCATCTTCTGCTTATGCTCGTCTTCAAAGAGCTTCATGGCTTCAGTCTCTCGCTTCTCTTTAGCAATAACCTGCAAATAAGCTTCCTTCTCTGCTTGATATTTCTCTTCATAAGGCTTCTTTTCCTCAGCAGTAATGGTCTTCCATTTGGCCCCCAAAATATTTGAAACCTCTTTGAAATCTGCTTCCGGGTTCTCCTTCTTGACCTCATTCCATTGATCTTTACACCATAAAATGTAAGGCGGAGATGGCCTTTTCTTCTTCTTCTCTTTCTTGTCCTGTTCAATGTCTTTCAATGATTGAACTTTGGAAATGTCTGAAGAAGAGAGAAACAGGGTTTAAGAAAAATCATCCATAGTTCAAAGATAAAGGAAAAGGGAAAAAGAAGGTACCATATTGGGCTTGAACTCCTTCATTTTCTGCAATTTCTTCAACTGCATCTGCAATTTCTCTTGTCCTTTACCTTTGGTCTCAAGCTCTTCCTCCTTCATCTTCAAAATCTCATCTTTCTCCTTCAACAACTCCTCGGTCTTCTCCTTCTCTATCTTCAACTTCCGCAGCATCTCTTGCATTTCCTGCACGTCTTTCTCGAGAGACTGCTGCTTGCTCTGTTTTCCTTTCCCGGAAGCCTTCCCTCTCTTGGGAGAAACGAGAGTTTCAGAAAGTGTGTTGTGATTCTTTTTTGAGTTGTCGTCGGCCTCCGTTGGAGAAGAAACGACGGGAGAAGCCTGAGAGAGCTTTTGAGCCAAAATATTGGCATCATTTGTTGAAGGGGTTTTCTGTTTCAGGGCTTTTCTGGCATTGTATCTTGATTTCTTGTGGACATTAACGAGCGCTGCAGCATCGGCCATTGCTGGAAGAGGAACAAGTTTATTAGATAGAAAGGGTTTTCCTTAAGACCCGAAAATGGCAGAGCGATGGGTTTATAAAGCGCGGCTTTGAGCGCTAGCTCAACGGTCTAATTTTCAAATTCAAAATCCATTTCTGGATAATTTAAGAGGGGCGTGGCGTCCAGGGTTAAAGTAATTTTGACCGTTGGCGTTAAGATGTAAACATTATTGGGTTAAATGATATTTGACCCCTGAAGATGTAAATCATTATCATTTGATAACTATATATAGTTTTTATTCAGTTTAACCCTTATATTTTCCAGCTCTAATCTAATACACATTTTAAAAATCCACGTGGCACATAATATATATTAATTTTTTTTATATTTAACATATGGTATATATCATATGACACGTTCCTAGAGTGGTATGTGGAACTTTTATAATTTAAAAATGATTTGAAATTCAACAAGTACATTTGATCGATTGATCAAGCTATTCATATTTATTTCCTCATATTCCCTTAATAATAACATATAACACAATTGAAAAATTCTTCATATACCAAAGCAATAATGAGATACAACTTTAAGGGCCAAAATATCACATAACCCAATATTATTCCAACATTCTTTCTTTTTCTTAATAAGATTTGTTATTTTTAAATTATAATATTCAAATCAAAGATTTGATTTTAATATCTCTATTCAACTTTTATTTCTTATTATATCTCTCTAGAGTTTTATATTTTTTATTATAATATAAAAATAATGCACAATCTCGTATTATTTCTTGTTGAAACTAAAATACAATACTCTGCTATAGATCGAATAACTATTAGTAAAATGAAAAATAAATTAGTAATCACTTTCAGATTTGAATTTTAAGAATGCTAGTTACCATGGTTAAGTTGGTTTTTCCTATGAGTTATGGTTATTTCAAAAATAAATATTCATATTTAATTTATTAATTGACAATTTAAATTAAATATAATCAAAATTCAATCACAACAAATACTATTATCATACTTTTCTTTGTTTGACCGAGAATTATGCATTTTATTCTTTATAAAAGAATATAACGTATATATTTTAATGTTAAATCAAAAAATATAATTATAATAATAAATTTCAGATTCCAAAATCAATTACAAACTATACTCTCTAATTATGTAAAATAAGTTTGTACCTTATAAACCATTCTATTCAACCATGAGGTATGATCTTATAGGTTCTTGCATCGATAGCAAAAATATTAGAATCATTATTATTTTACAAACAATAGATGATATCTAATAATACATTGTTATTATCTAAATTACAGATAGTCATAATTCGACATAACTCTTATGTGATTAATTTTTCATGTATATCTTTTGTTTTTTCCTGTCTAATTAGACATAAATCATGAAATAATCATACTTGTATAGTCCATTTAATGTTCCTTGATATCTTGAGTAGATTATGATAAATAAGTACGATATCTTGTATCAACTTATTTGAGCATGATCATGTATTTATAGTCTCAACCAATTAAGTAGTTGATGATATTAGTCTTATTATGTATGAGAGACAATTCTATATTGACCAACCATATTTCACTATATAGATTGTCGTATATTAACATCGGTCTATATAGTAAAATCAATTATGGTAGATATTTAACTGTATCAAAATATACAACTCACGATATTAAGTAGCGATGATCTCAAGTGGTCGATCATATAAATAATTACCATGCGTTTTTTTTTACATACATAATTACCATGCATGGATTCACCATTTGTAACCATATTTAATAGCTTAGAGGTATAAATATATTTGATGCTAAGCATTCATCCTCAAAATTGAAGAAATGAAAGATTTATATACTAAATTCAGAAAATGAAAACTGGGTATTGATGACAAAATGAAACTATCAACGCCAAAGCTACAATGTTCCTATCATTGTAACTACAAGGTTATGATGACTAGAGAAAAAAAGAAAACATGGCTTTCCCCTGTGCCAAAAAGTTTGATACAATACCTGCAACCATGAGCAAAGATGTTTCATGATTATGGTGATTTATGCATGCTAATCCGATGTATCACTTAGTTGATCAGTGCTCGAGGACCTCGTCATTGCTTTCTATCAACTTTCTCTCATGTTCTTTACACTCTGAACTCGAGGTAATGGCGGTTTTACTTGTGCAGCCTTCCCATTTGGTGACCCTGCATCCTTCTTGGCCTTCACACTACTGTTTTTCATGGTCTGCAAAATTTTCTTCTCTGGAATCTTGGTGCTAGTTGATCTCTTTTATGACGTTGAATTGAAATTGACTGATCTTTTCTCTGGAATCTCGGAATACTCCGGTTTTATGTCCGGACCGACCGATCTTACATCCGAAGCCACGGAATTTGCATCACTTGCTGCTACCAATGGATCCTCATCTATGCAAGTTGAGGCTGCTTCATTGCCCAACTCTACATTCTTATCCATGGTGTTCAAAATAATAGTCTTGTCTTTCTCAGCAAGCCTATAAGCAAACATTTGAAATGGGATCTGTACCACTGATAATGAATTGAAACCCCCATTGGCACTGAACTTTTTCGAGAACCATGACTCAATCTCACAATAATCTGGGACCAGGAATCCGGATTCAGGCCGATCATGGTCAGAGTTCATCACAAGGAATTTCTTGATGTACCTTAGAATCCGACAAATCGATGAGAAACTGGGGCGTTGATTCGGATCGGAATGCTAGCATCTTTTGGTTAGGTTGACCAGGAATTTAGGTGCAGTGTAGGGAAACAAAGGCCTCTCCCCTGCTCTAATATTTCGACTCACCTTCTCCCCTTGAAGATGTCCATCTTCAAACGGGACTTTCCCAGTCAAAAGCTCAAAGCATAGCATCCCAAAACTGTAAACATCAGCTTTCTCAGTGTACTTAAAACTGGTGGAATTCCCTGGCGACCATTGCTCTTGCTCTTGCAAAACTTCCGGTGCATACCAAATAAAAGGGTTGGTTTCATTCGATTTCGAAGATGAGCTCGGAGACGAAGCAGTAGATTTAAGGGTGGATAAACCATAACCCGAGATTTTCAATTGCAAATTACCATCAGTGCTGTTCCTAGCTTTGAGAAAGATATTTGAAGGGTTCAAATCACCATGAAACATCTTCTGTGAGTGAAGGTATTCCATTCCTCTTGCAATCTGAAACATAAGATCAACCACGACAGGGAGACAGCTGGTGGTCTTCCTCCTGGAACCACTCATGTAATAACTTAGATCCTTGTTCATCGGCTCTTGGACGAGCAAAACTTCTCCCTTCTCATCGTCATAGAACCCGCAAAGGTACTGCAATATGTTGGGATGTGAGAGTGAAAGAAGGGTTGAGATTTCAGAGCCTGAAGTCTCACCATCTCCAATGAAGTTTCTCAATACAAAGTTATCTCCCAACCATTGGATTTCCTTGTAATGTCCCCCTAACCATCGCCTAACTTGGTAATCCCCTCCATACAAGATCGAACTCGGGAAAAGTTTACCATTGAAACCCTCTGATCCAATGATTTTCTTGATCAACAAGTCAGTCATACGCTGCTGGGATTTTGTAGCAGATTCTGAACTACTCTTCTCCCTTAGAACTTCAACAAGATTCCATCTGTCTTCTCTCCAAGCACTCTCCAGCCGAGTACAAATCTCTCGAGGGATCAAGTACTGCTTCCCGAATTGGAACTGAAAAAGTTTGGGGTCGATCCATTCCTTGTCGTACTTCCTAGACAATGTGATTCGTGCATCTCGGTCTCGTCAAGCCCTGCTATCCCTCCGGTCTTCTCGATGACCTCGATGAAAATGGGGAAGTAACAAAGCATATTGTGGATGTGGTTTTCAACGCAATCCTTGTTTTGGTGGAGATTGATTGCCTTTATCCACCAATCTTTTTTGTCCATGCATTGTTTGACATAAAGTTCACCATCTTTGAAAATCTTTGAAGCTCCTTCAATGGATGATCAAGGGCACTCCACTTTGTGTTCTTTTCGTCTAGTTTCAGGTTCAATTTGATCTCCTCTGCAATCGTGTTGAAAGCCAAACTGAAGATATCGAACAATAAACAGCACTGGCGTTGATTGATTTGCAGATCATCTTCTAAAACCATAAGAGCTCTGATGCTTCCCAAAATCTCACCAATCTGCCTGAATTTCTCCATTTGATGTTAAAGCACACAAAAAAAGATCAAAGGGTGCTGCCAAGTCCTGGAGATAAAACCCCAGAATCAACAGCCCCCAAATCCCAGGCCTGCACATGTAATCAAAACATACTATTGGGATCATTCCAGAAAACAAAAATGAAACTTTAATGGAAAATTAACGTTTGAAACTATATACCTATTAGTGACAAGGCTTTCCTTCCTGTCGTAACCGATTTTCGTCCGGGCACGAATTTTTTACTTGGCGGGAAAAATGATGTGAATAAATGGTTTTTTAAAATAATTTGGGAGTCGCCATCGGCCTTTTGGGTCAGGTAGGTCGAATACCTAAAAATCATCTTTTAAAAGAGTTTTTAAGAAAAAATCGATTAAAAGATAAACTGATATGCGTTTTAACCAAAAATTCATTCATTTTAATAATAAAAAGGGATTCGTGGTCGGTTACGTTTAGGGAATGATTAACACCCCTACAACGCCCAGAATTGGTACTTTTTAATTATAAATTGTCTCTATTATTAGAAATTTAAAAATTCAAAATATATTTAATTTATAATCCTATTATTTCGAAATTATAATTATGAAAATATATTAATTTATATAAATAAGATATTTATTTATTTAGAAATATCAGAAAAGAGCTTCTAGGTGCTTTAAGACAGTTTCTTTCTTAATATTAAAAAAATAAATAAATATTAATAAAATATTTCTTAAAAATTAATATACATTTTGTAGGATAAAATATCAGAAAACGGATTTCTAGGTGTTTTAAGACAGCCCTTTTCTTTAATTAAAATAGAATAAAATAATTTATATAAAAGATTTAAAAATAATAATAAAATAAATAAATATTATTTATATATATATTTATAATAATAATATTTTAAATATATATATAAAGTTTAAATAATAACTATAATAAATGAAAGTAAAAATAATAAAAACTAATAATTTAAAGTTAATGACTAAATTAGAATATATTAAAATTAAATATCTAATTATTAAATAATTATTTAATATTATAGTGACTAAATATGTAATATTTAATATTTTTTTATTTAGGGACTGAAATAAAATTATATAAAGTTTGAACATCAAATTGAAAGAAATTAAAACATGTTACTCATGACTAAAGTATAAATTATTAAAATCATAATAACTAATTAGGTTGTTTTACATATAATTAAATTAGTGACCAGAATATAAAGAAATTAAAATCCATGCGCCGTATTAGAAAAATCTAAAATTTGATTTAGTGACCAAAATATAAAGTTATAAAGTTATGATGGTTGCGGAAAAGGTTTATCCATGTGTGTAAATTACGCATATACCCTCACCAAAACGGCGTCGTTTTGATGAGGGTATTTATACCCATTTAAGCCGGCCCCAAGGGCCAACTTCTTCATTTCTTCCTTTCTTCTTTTCTCTCTAACAGAGAGAGTTATAAAACTCTCTCTCGCCTCTCTCTAGCTTCCCTCATCGGAGGGGAGCCGGTAATCAGTCGGCAGTCTTGCACCACCGCCAACCTCACCGCCGGCCACTGTCACTGGTGGCCGGAGAATACCAAAATTTCCCCAAACTCTAAATCCGAGTACCCTAAACCCGATTTCACCCTTCTTTCTTCCTAAAAAGCTATGGATCTTCCTAGATCTAAGGAAAATACCTTCGATATTTCTGTTTCTCAGGCGTCGCTTGGGGTTCTTCGATAAGGTAAGCTCTTCCTTCTCTCTTCTCGGTTTGATTACTGGTTGTTGTGAGTTGGTCTCTATTTTTTCTTTTCTCTATTTTTGCTCATTTTTTTCTTTTTTCGTTGCTCTCTCTCCGTTCTCTGTCTTTTTTCGTTGCAGGTTCGGTGGTGGCTTTTATAGCCACCATAGTGTCTTCTTCGGACCGGATAATAGGGCAAAGTTTGGTGAGTCACCAAACTATAGTGGTGACTCACTCTAGACTTCAACGTGTGCGGCTGCTCTGAGTCTTCTGGAGTCTTCATCGGAGGCGTGGCACTGGTGGAGCGTCAGCAGTGGCGTTGGCAGCAGAGGAGGCGTCGCGTGGTAGTTGAAGAGGCGACTGGAAACGTGGCCCTAGGGTGATGATACCCTAGGGTTTCACCTGGAACCTTTCTGTGGACCGTTGGATTAAAGTCAGATCCAACGGTCATGAGGAGATGGCGGCTGCTGGTGATGATATAAATCCTAAATTAGGTTTAGGGTTTAACTGGGCCAGTTGGCTTCTGTTTGGGTTGGGCTTCCAGATCTGGGCCTCCGGGATTTGTAATTGGGTCATGTAATCTGGGTCTGTTTGTAATAATAATAATATTAATAATAAAAATATATAATAAATAATATAATAATAATAATAATATAAATAAAACCGGGACAAAAATTTAGTGTCTACAGCTGCCCCTCTTTGCTCATTCTTGTGTTAACAAGAATAGAGCAAAGACGAAAAGATAATAAATTTTTGTTCAATTGACTTCTCCTGATTAAGATGGAAATGTTAAACAAGTTCTCCTCTGGGATTAGTTCTTCTTATTATGAACTTTTCCACTGGGGATGACAATTCATCTCATTCTGAGATGTAGTGTAGCAAAAGGTTGAATAAATTATTCTCCTTCTTCAGATGAGTTCTTCTCATTATGAACACTTCTGGAAATGTTGATGCTGATCTATCTCCTTCCGTGATAGAGTCATGCAAAAGGCTGAACAAATTCTTCTCATTATGAACTTCTTCTCCTCTTCAAATGAGTTCTTCTTATTATGAACTCTTTCTGGCAATACTGATCCATCGAATGATGAAATCGAGCAAAAAGTTGAACAAATTCTTCTCATTATGAATTCATTCTTTCTTCTTCAGATGAGTTCTTCTCATTATGAACTCTTCTTTCTTCTTCAGATGAGTTCTTCTCATTATGAACTTTCTCTGGAAAAGCTAATCCATCAAGTGATGGATTTGAGCAAAAGGTTGACCAAATTCTTCTCATTATGAATTTCTTCTTCCTTCTTCAGATGAGTTCTTCTCATTATGAACTTTCTCTGGAAAAGTTGATCCATCAAGTGATGGACTTGAGCAAACGGTTGAACAAGCTCTTCTCATTATGAACTTCTTCTTCCTTCTTCAGATGAGTTCTTCTCATTATGAACTTTCTCTGGAAAAGCTGATCCATCAAGTGATGGATTTGAGCAAAAGGTTGAACAAGCTCTTCTCATTATGAACTTCTTCTGGAAATGCTGATACTGATCTATTTCCTTCTGTGATAGCATCAAACAAAGGTTGAACAAGCTCTTCTCATTATGAACTTCTTATTCCTTCTTCAGATGAGTTCTTCTCATTATGAACTTTCTCTGGAAAAGTTAATTCATCAAGTGATGGATTTGAGCAAAAGGTTGACCAAATTCTTCTCATTATGAATTTCTTCATCCTTCTTCAGATGAGTTCTTCTCATTATGAACTTTCTCTGGAAAAGCTGATCCATCAAGTGATGGACTTGAGCAAAAGGTTGAACAAGTTCTTCTCATTATGAACTTCTTCTTCCTTCTTCAGATGAGTTCTTCTCATTATGAACTTTCTCTGGAAACGTTGATCCATCAAGTGATGGATTTGAGCAAAAGGTTGAACAAGTTCTTCTCATTATGAACTTCTTCTGGAAATGCTGATACTGATCTATTTCCTTCTGTGATAGCATCAAACAAAGGTTGAACAAGCTCTTCTCGTTATGAACTTCTTCTTCCTTCTTCAGATGAGTTCTTCTCATTATGAACTTTCTCTGGAAAAGTTAATCCATCAAGTGATGAATTCAGGCAAAATGTTGAACAAATTCTTCTCATTATGAATTTCTTCTTCCTCTTCAGATAAGTTCTTCTCATTATGAACTTTCTCTGGAAATGTTGATCCATCAAGTGATGAATTCGAGCAAAAGGTTAAACAAGTTCTTTTCATTATGAACTTCTTCTTCCTTCTTCAGATGAGTTATTCTCATTATGAACTCTTCTGGAAATGTTGATCCATCGAATGATGAATTCAAGCAAAAAGTTGAACAAGTTCTTCTTATTATGAACTTCTTCTTCCTTCTTCAGATGAGTTCTTCTCATTATGAACTCTACCTGGAAATGTTGATCCATCAAGTGATGGATTCGAACAAAAGGTTAAACAAGTTCTTCTCATTATGAACTTCCTCTTCTTTCTTCAGATGAGTTCTTCTCATTATGAACTCTACCTAGAAATGTTTTAATAAAAAAAACATTCTGCACTGTAGGGCTTACAGCTGACTCGAAGGTTTTGAAAACATCAAAAAGCTCCCGAAGGCTTTTTGGAAACATCATGCACTGTAGGACTTACAGATGTGGGAAATAGTTTACTAAGTAAGAAACTATGAAAATCGTTTTCTTACTTTTCAACAATTTTATTTTTAGAAAAGATTGAATGAGAAACTATGGAAATTGTTTTCTCATTATTTTTCAAAATAACATGTTGATTGGGTAACATGACCCAACCTCAAGATAAGGCTGTTGGAAATAGTTTACTAAGTAAAAAAACTAAGGAAATCGTTTTCTTACTTTTCAACAATTTCATTTTAGAAAAGATAAAAATGAGAAACTATGGAAATTATTTTCTCATTATTATTATTTTTTTTTGAAATAACATGTTGATTGGGTAACATGCCCCAATCTCAAGATAATGCTCATTTTTGTGGATTACGTACATCTATTCTTCAGATGTTTGCGTGATTCCTGTATTTGCGGTTTTGAACACCTTCTTCTTGTAAGGTATTTTTTATCATGCATCTTCTTGTTCTTCCGAAGATCTGTAAAACTTCATGTTTGAATGCACTCAGATATATGAATGTAATGCATTGTCTATTGTGTAAATGATATTCTTATGAATGCATGAATGTTGATGCAATCTTCATTTGACTTCAAAATGGTGAACTTAGTCTTCCTTCACTTCATCATTTATTACCAGGGTTACCTCTGGATATCAGTGTAGAAACTTATGCTATCAAGCTTGCATTTCTGCAGAATCATCTGATCAACTTGTATCTTTGCGTCTTTTACTTCATGAAAGTCTTAGAAGAAATGTTTCATTTATGGAACTCTTGCTGTAGTCAGAACTATGACTTTGATGCCCCATTTTGTCTTAGATAAAACCAACTTTCTTTGCTTGCACTTGTGTAGAAATCCAATAAAGCTTTCATCTTTGAAAAGAGAATCTTTCATCTTTAAAAAGAGAATCTATCATCTTTGAAGAGAGAATCAATCATCTTTAAAAAGAGAATCTATCATCTTTGAAGAATGTAGATGTAGATATGCCAAATTCAGCATGGAAATGTCTGTTCTCATTTGACTCTTGAAACACATCATAAGGAGAATTTATCCTAATTCATTTCATGTCTCCACATCTAATCAGATCTTGAACAAGGCAATCTTGGACCATATTATGTCGAGATGCTTAACAACAACCTGTCGTTCAATCATAGTTGGCTCCACTAGTTTCTTGTTGTTAAAATTTCAGCTTTCCTTCTGTGGAAAGAAATCTTTATTATATCT
The DNA here is from genome assembly GCF_006381635.1 of Hibiscus syriacus. Classification (NCBI taxonomy): domain Eukaryota; kingdom Viridiplantae; phylum Streptophyta; class Magnoliopsida; order Malvales; family Malvaceae; genus Hibiscus; species Hibiscus syriacus. The sequence goes on along the minus strand of NW_024062858.1, from coordinate 1,058,909 downwards.
CACTTATAATCTTGGGGTTGAAGAAGACAAACTTCATCTTGTATTAATAAAGGAAAACCATATGATAACAACATTGGTTCAGCATCAGAATAACTGGTTCGTAAAACATTTGACAACACATGCATCATCTCATGTGGTTTCTGCTCAGATGTAAAACACTTGACAACACATTCATCCTTTTCTGTGGCTTCTGCCAAGATCTCTCAATCATTGAAGCTCTTTGCCTAGTGTTCAAAGCTTCTGTATGATGTCACAAGACCATTTGAGAACAAAACTCAATGGGAATACAAATGAGATGTTGGTGTGACTAAAAAGTTGGTCAAATTCACAAAATGTGCTGGTGTCGAATTGAATAGGAAATACCAACTGATCTTGATATCATCTCTGGCAAAGGCAAATGTAATACTGATTATGTTTTCTTCTATAACTGAGCGTTATAGAAAGTAGAAACACTTCAGCTATAGGATCCATGTACAGAACGATATCCGTAGAATTCTTGCTGCTGGGGATGAAAAGCACATGATAAAACCAAAATAGATGAAAACTTAGTTCAGCCTAGTTGGCAATGATAACCCCAGTAACAACGGGAAAGAGCAATATACGTAAGCAAAGCCTTTTTATTCAATGTCATCAAGTAAACAAAAACTGATGTGAAAAACAGCTTCATAACCTCAATAGTATGGTTGAAACTAACTGCCAGGAATCTCAAAGAAATATTTACAATCATCACCGACACACAGAATGCAAAATTCAAAGCTGAGATCTTGAGGAACTGAACCCTGGATCGAGTAGTCTGCCTGGGGACCATCTTTATCCATGCAATCATGATATAGTTTATCAAAGAACACACTGTCATGTGACACATGGTTTAAGAAGATTGGGTATTTGAAACCATACTTGCTGAGTAGATATTTGTTCAACAACATGATCATAATGTAACTGCCTGATGAACGAAGCAATTATGTATAGTCAGCTCGACTATCACTGTTTCACCATTTTCATTCTTCATATCTTTCTATCTTATTGGAAATATTTGCTCAAAGCAATGATCTTGACACAGGATGATATGGGCCTTCAGCATGCCCCAACAATTGCTGATACAAATGTTCAACATTCTTGATTCTGACTTGAAAGGGGTTTTCAGCATGCCCCAGCATTTGCTTCTTGTTAATCTGAGCCTTTAAAATGCCCCATATGGATCTGTCTGAAGGAACCTTTAAAATGCCCCAACAATTATTGATACAGATGTTAAAAGTGTGCTCAACATTACTTCTTGTTGAGATGAACCTTCAAAAATGTCCAAATATTCTTATTGCTGTGAGACTTCAAAATGCCCCAATATTCTATTTCTGGTTGAAATGGGCCCTCAAGATGTCCCTCTAGATCTGTCTGATTCACTCTCAATGTCTGTTTGACTGGAATGTCATGATCCCCACGAGGTCCAATTTTGACAATGAACTGTTGTAGGTACTTGTAGCTTTATTCGTGCCCCAAATCTATTTATCTTGAATACTCTCATTCTGGTGTCACTAAACAGTAGTATCGTCAAGTAACTGGAGAAATTCTCTTCATGTTGTCACAAACTTAAGAAATACTCAATCATTCTGACAGAAACGTCTGAGATATGTGTCTTCTGAATGAGGTGACCATTTTCTGTATCTGGAGGGATTTAATCAGACAGAGTAGTAAAAATAGCTTGGTAATCCGTTCCAGGCTGACACAGTGGCTTATCATCTTTCAGTGAAGGCTATCTCTGAAATATACTTTTCTGTGGGAGAAAAACCAATTTATGCAAACAGTAATCTGATGCAATAGCAAGACTACATATACAGTGGTACAGGCTCTTGAAAAATCCACACCCATGCAACATGTTGATTCTGATAACAACTCATCTGATTATGAAGTGATCTTTCAGGATGATTTCACAGATATTGATAGTTCTTCTGATATCGAGGAAATCCTGAATTCTGATTCTGATGAGGAAAATAAACTGTTACACTTGACAAAAATGGGATTCTCAGAGGCTGAGGCTTCAATAACCATGGAGATATGTGGTCTAGATTCATCAATTGCAGAATTGATAGATTTTATATGTGTTGTTCAAATGGCTAAAGTTGCTGACGCACTTCTTATGGTAGAAGATAGGAAGTCATTATGCAATGATCCCAATTACAAGCAAAGGCGAAACTTGGGCTATGATTTTTGAAAAGGAAGAAGCAGAGGAAGCTTGAAAATAAGCTTCTTAATGAAGACGATCATGCAGTTCATCTTTCAATTCCAATGATTGGTTCTGGGGTTCCTACCGAACCAGATCAGATAACTCAAAGAAAACTTCCAGAAGATGCTATTGGGTCTCCTTATTTCTACTATGAGCAAATTCATCTTTCAAATCTAATGATTGGTTTTGGGGTTCATACCAAACCATATCAGATAACTCAAAGAACACTTCTAGAAGATGCTATTGGGTCTCCTTATTTCTACTATGAGAACGTGGCACTTGCTCCAGTTGGTTTGGACTGAAATATCACAGTACTTATTCGATGTAGAGCCAGAATTTGTAGATTCGAAGCATTTTTATACTGCTACACTGAAAAGGGGCTATATTCATAATCTGCCAATTGAGAACAGATTTACTCTTATCATGTTTTCTCCACGCACTATACATGATATTTTTCCATTGACAAGGAAATGATGGCCTTCCTGGGATCCAAGAACAAAGTTGAACTGTTTACAAACATGTACAGGAAGTGCCAAATTGACAGAAAGTATCTGTAAGGCTCTTGAAGCTTATGACGATGAGCCACCTTCGAGTGTCCAGAAGTATGTTCTTGATGAGTGCTGAAAATGGAATCTGGTATGAGTTGGAAGGAATAAAGTTACTCAACTTGAACCTGATGAGGTGGAAATGCTTATAGGTTTCCCTAAAAACTATACATGAGGAGCTGCTAGAGACAAGTTCCCCAGTGATAACAATGTCCTGTCTCTTTTCTCTGGAATAAGTGATGCAGAGATTGCCTTCTATTGTCTTGGCATATCTTTGAAAACAGATTTGTAAGAATTGAATGATAATCAGTTGGATCAATTGATGAGTAGATTTGTCGAATTCGACCTTGTTGTCGGTGGCATCCAGCGTAACAACCTTACTGGAAGAAATAAACATCATCAGGATGAACTAGAAGATTTTTGTTGGTGTATTTTCTTGCAATGACTGCTATGACAACTGTATCTTCTGCTGCTCCAATATATCCCACTTTTTTCAAATCATGGAACGGTTTAGTTGACGGTAAAACTGGTCATCTTCAACTTTTGGAATCTTGTACCCAATGTTACCCTATATAAAAGGCCTATAAGGGTAGATTCTGTTCCAATGTCTTATTCTGTGACATAAGTCCTCAAATTCAAATTCATCAATCTTCTGAAGGACATAATGAATATCATCTTGACAAAGAAAGTGATCGGCATAGAAGAAACAGCAATGATGTATCAAGACTTGAGCCATCATCACGGTATAACCAGAGTGCAGGTAGTGACTTGTTCATGGCTTTATGATGTAATCTTCTAGAGAACATGAATTGATGGTTGGGAAAAATAATTTGTCTGGTGATGCTTATCGACCTCAACATGAGATAAGCGATAATCTTTCTTGATGAGCTGCTAATAATGTCATAGGAGAGTGTCACAAGTTCAATTCTCCAGACTTTCTGGTTTCTTGGACCACTTGCTTTCAAGAAAGTGAAATGCTTCATCATTCTGGCATTGTTTTTTCTTTTTCTACAACAGATGTAGAATACGCAACAATTGCTTCAAGGACCTTTCTCATTTGAGACTATCCTGTTTGAAAATGTTTTTCCTCCTTTCTTTATCGAATAATGAAAGAATTTTATAGAATGTTGCCTATCACAGGTTCACAATAAAATCAAATCATAAGCATGAATTCAAAGAATATCAAAATAATCAACAACTCTGAAATGTTTGAGAATTATAATTCTTTGACAAGTATCAAGATTTGGTTTGGTTTCAGGATGGCATTCCTATTTTCTATGGTTACATCTATTTAAGATGTCACTCATCTATCGCTCTTTGTGAATTTTGTTACATGTCTCACTTTGAGGACTTGGTATTTTAACCGGATGCGTACAAAATGACGCAACTAGGATTGCCAATCACTAGACCTTCTAGAGTCTTTCCATTTCAATTCTCTAGAATCTTTCAGTTAGACTCATCTAATCAAAGTAGTGCAAAAAATATCGGTCTAAAAATGAAATTTATGAGTGATTGTGTGAAGTTGACTATAACAGGTGTTTCACAACTCCCTTAGTCCATTTGTTAACACATTTGCCACTTTGGCTAGCTGAATTCAGCTTTATTGTATATAATAATATAATCACCTTTATCAGGTTAATTGAAACTTATCCATAAAGTCGGGGCGATTAACCAATTGCTCTAGAGGGACAGTTTTATTGCATATAATAGTATAATAGGCTAGCTGAATATTATCCATAAAGCCAGGGCGATTAACCAATTGCTCTAAAGGGACAACTCAAGCTTTATTGTATATAATAATATAACATGGCTATCCAAATCCAATTTCTTAAGCTTGTTAAGAAGAACCTGTTATAGTCTAGGTGTTTTGGTGGAATTCAAAAAATCTCTTTGTTAGAGTTCAATTCTCAAGCAACTGATTTAAACTAGATTTACCTATTTGTAAAAATTATGTTCATCATCGAATGTCATCAATAGAAAAATACTCTAGTCGGTTTTGTAATGTAATACACCAATGATGCCCCATGTTGTACGCTCATATATATAAATACCAAGCCTTTTTTGTAATTCCTTTCAATAGGAGTAGGTTATCTCATATTTGTATTAGGATAGTGTTTGGGTGTATTTCTTCTGAGGTAAGGTCAATGGTCCTTGTTTTTCTGGTTTTCAATCCTGATATTTTGTCAAAGATTATAACTCTAATCATGCAGAGTTTTTTAATCCAGTTGATATTAAAAGAATTGCAAGATTGCAAAATTGACTCAATGCTCATAACCTTAATAAGCAACACAAATTTATTTATTGCACAAAAGGTAGAGAAATGAACAAAAACAAGTTTAAACAGGATGTTGAAAATAGAAAGGTACTACAGTGGTAGATAACAACTTCCACTTGTTTATTTAGCCTACTCCATCATTCCAGTAATGTTGGGTATGTAATTGGCCTAAGATTTTTTATCCTCATTTGCCCCCCATTTCTTGATCATTTCTTTTGTGTCAACTTCTTTGGGTAAGCCTTCACATACATAACTCTTTACTTTATTCTGAGCAGTCTCCATCATCATCTTTTTCTTCTCTGGCTGGTAATTGAGCTCATTTTTGGATTCAGAACAACTTTTACTAAGGATGACAGCCTTGTCCTGATTATAAACACATATTGTGGCTGTAATTGGAGTAATATTCACCAGACTCTTTGTATCCAGACTCTTTTCACTGGACTTCAAAAATTTTAATACATGCGTTTGAGGTTTCTTCAGAGTTTCATCTTTCCCATTCATTCTTAAACCTGTGAGCCAATCTCGAATTACCTCTCCTTTTACTTTTTTATCATTTATAATCAGAGAAGTATTGAGAATTGAACGTTTTATCTTTGGCTCAAGTACTTTGTTTTCTTCATTTTCTACGGCATGTACTTTACTTGTTTTTGATACTACCAACTCCATTTTGATGTTTAATTCTCGATTGTTTGACCAAAACAGACTGGTCATCCAATTCTATGATTCCCTGAACCAAGAGGTCTTGAACTCGTTGTTTGAAGCGACCACACTTTTCAATGGAGTGTCCTTGGGCTCCAGCGTGATAATCACAAGAGAGTTTCTCATTATACCAACTCGGGTATGGAAGCAACAAAGGCTTAGCTCGACATGGAGTAATAATATGGGCTTTGAGTAACTCAAGATATAACTTGTTGCATGAAACTGAAGGAAACTTGGGTAGAATTTCCCCTGACATCACTGTCAAATTACAATTGTTTACTCTGCTTTCTTGAAGACCTTGTGACTGTTTGCTTTGTTTAGCTTTCTTCAATGGTACTGAAATTTCTTCCATGCTTCTCTTCAACTTGATCTTTGTCGTATTATCTGGGGTCATACCCGATTTTTGGAGATTTATCGAATTTCCACATTCCCCGACAAAGTCTTGGTCATTTGTTTCCATTGTATCAGCTACATCATTCATAATCCCATTCAAATCTTTCACAACAGGATCCTCTAAGGGTTTCTCTCCATGGATTACAATATTCATCAGGTCCATCAATTTGGTCAGTTGTTCCTTTGAATCATTCTGGAATTTTTTCACTTGATCAGTCATCTTTTGTTGTGTCTCGATAAATTGCTCTTGTAGTTTCTCAATTCTACCAACCCTTGCTAAAATCTCATTCATAGCTATTATCCTTCTTTAGGAAGACCAAGTTAACTTCACTTTGATTCTGTCATGGAATTCTCCACGAATTATTCCACGTTGTCATGATTGAATGTATGTAAAATAGTTTGAAATAAAATGTAATTTATGGAAATATGCAAATATAAATACAAACGTAAAAAAATGCAAATGTAAATGCAAATGTAAATATGTGAATGTAATAATAAAAATGCAAATTGTATAGTACAAAAGCAAATATAAAAGTATAAATGCAAAATGAAAAATACAAATGTATGCATGAAAAGGTGTTACTCAAGAGTGATCATCTTAGAACAGATTTCATTGAACACAAAAGTTTCGGTACATCAAACAAAACTTTACATATAAGGATATCTTTCACTCATAACTTCTCCAAAGCCCAGTTAGTTTTCATTCATGCTCAAAAAGTTGAGTCTGCAGTCTGCTTCATCTCCTTGTAAAGTCAACTAAATATATCATTTAAGAACCATATTGCTTGTCTGGACTGTAACTTCTTCCATGACATTCTCTTTCATCTTCTGTGTCACTTCTCGGAGTTGCTCATTTTCCCTTGTAAGAGATCATTTCTGTCCAAGAAGTTCTTGAACAAGATCTTCATATATGTTGCAGTTCTTTTTCAGCTTGGTGATCCCTGTTATCCACTCTTCTGGGGTGTTTCCTATGCCAGCATTTCGAAAGGCTTGACTGATCTTCTAAAAATATTCATGCATGGTTTTCATTTCTGTGCTCAATTTCTTATTTTGGTCGTTCAAGTCCTTCAAATAACATGCTTGGGCTTCATAAAAACCTCCACTAATCTGAATGCCCTTACTGATGCTCTTACCATAGACTGCTTTTGGTTTCAATCTGGTAGGATCTTTGTGTAATACTTTTGGTATTAATATAACAGGATCTCTGTGTGCTTTGCTTGCTTCTATCCTCGGAGTTTCCTCAGGATGTCTTTCTTTGGCCGCATCATATTTTGTTTGATCATAAAATTTTTTGTCCATTTACGATTTCTTTCCAATTTGATGAATAGTCTTTCAAGTCAACACCTTTTGATTATGCCATGATCATGCAATGCAAACAAAAGAAATCCATGCAAACAAGTTAGAGCAAAAAAAAATGTATGAAAAATAAAAATAAGAAAGGAAATAAATAAATTGGTAAGTATCAATTAATGAAAAGAAAATATTCTACCTATCATGGTATATAATATATCCTAACCTCATGCTTTTTAGTTCCATGCTTTGTTTGGAAAATTTAACCTAACCGCATGATTTCTAGTTCACATGCATTTATTCAGGAAAAAGAAAAGGAAATAAAATAAATTAAAAGCTAGAGATTATTTCTCCTTTGTGTATACCTACTGACAAAATTTCGGCATGATTTCAGATCGTGAGAGTTTCTAGGGTTTATTATATGCAGGTTTTCAGTTCTAGGAGTAATGGTACTCGAACTGTCCTTGTTGATGCCCCCTTGGGCTGTCAACCCTCAATCCTAGTCCATTACAGACTTAAGCGGATCGAGTTCAATTCGAGGGGACACATTTCTCTATGCTTGACACGGTGAATAAATTCTCACGAAGACATAGAGCATATGAACCCCGAAAGTTACTTACTAGGTCTGACACGGAGAATAAATTCTCACGAAGACGTCGCTTTCACTCCCACTTAAAAGGGACAAGCTTGATTAGAAAGCTTATGTTATGCAATGCAAGTGTTGTGTGTGAGGAGAAATATTCAAACCTCTGACAAACAAATAAATAATGAAATTTAATATTTGAAAATAAAATAATAAATAAAAAAATAATAAATATTATGAAAATAATAAGTAATAAAAATTTTGAAATAAAAGAATTAAAAATTAAATAAATATGAATTTTTAATTTCTAATTGATAGAGACAATTTATAATTAATTTTAAAGTTTGACAGGGTCCCCCAGCGGAGTCGCCAAGCTATCGTAACCGGTTTTCGTCCGGGCACGAATTTTTTACTTGGCGGGAAAAATGATGTGAATAAATGGTTTTTTAAAATAATTTGGGAGTCGCCATCGGCCTTTTGGGTCAGGTAGGTCGAATACCTAAAAATCATCTTTTAAAAGAGTTTTTAAGAAAAAATCGATTAAAAGATAAACTGATCTGCGTTTTAACCAAAAATTCATTCTTTTTAATAATAAAAAGGGATTCGTGGTCGGTTACGTTTAGGGAAGGATTAGCACCCCTACAACGCTCAAAATTGGTACTTTTTAATTATAAATTGTCTCTATTATTAGAAATTTAAAAATTCAAAATATATTTAATTTATAATCCTATTATTTCGAAATTATAATTATGAAAATATATTAATTTATATAAATAAGATATTTATTTATTTAGAAATATCAGAAAAGAGCTTCTAGGTGCTTTAAGACAGTTCCTTTCTTAATATTAAAAAATAAATAAATAATAATAAAATTTCTTAAAATTAATATACATTTTGTAGGATAAAATATCAGAAAACGAACTTCTAGGTGTTTTAAGACAGCCATTTTCTTTAATTAAAATAGAATAAAATAATTTATATAAAAGATTTAAAAATAATAATAAAATAAATAAATATTATTTATATATATATTTATAATAATAATATTTTAATATATATAAAGTTTAAATAATAACTATAATAAATGAAAGTAAAAATAATAAAAACTAATAATTTAAAGTTAATGACTAAATTAGAATATATTAAAATTAAATATCTAATTATTAAATAATTATTTAATATTATAGTGACTAAATATGTAATATTTAATATTTTTTATTTAGGGACTGAAATAAAATTATATAAAGTTCGAACATCAAATTGAAAGAAATTAAAACATGTTACTCATGACTAAAATATAAATTATTAAAATCATAATAACTAATTAGGTTGTTTTACATATAATTAAATTAGTGACCAGAATATAAAGAAATTAAAATTCATGCGCCGTATTAGAAAAATCTAAAATTTGATTTAGTGACCAAAATATAAAGTTACAAAGTTATGATGGCTGCGGAAAGGGTTTGTCCATGTGTGTAAATTACGCATATACCCTCACCAAAACGGCGTCGTTTTGATAAGGGTATTTATACCCATTTAAGCCGGCCCCAAGGGCCAACTTCTTCATTTCTTCCTTTCTTCTTTTCTCTCTAACAGAGAGAGTTATAAAACTCTCTCTCGCCTCTCTCTAGCTTCCCTCATCGGAGGGGAGCCGGTAATCGGCCAGCAGCCTTGCACCACCGCCAACCTCACTGCCGGCCATTATCACTGGTGGCCGGAGAATACCAAAATTTCCCCAAACTCTAAATCCGAGTACCCTAAACCCGATTTCACCCTTCTTTCGTCCTGAAAAGCTATGGATCTTCCTAGATCTAAGGAAAATACCTTCGGTATTTCTGTTTCTCAGGCGTCGCTTGGGGTTCTCCGGTAAGGTAAGCTCTTCCTTCTCTCTTCTCGGTTTGATTGCTGGTTGTTGTGAGTTGGTCTCTGTTTTTTCTTTTCTCTATTCTTGCTCTTTTTTTTTTCTTTTTTCGTTGCTCTCTCTCCGTTCTCTGTCTTTTTTTGTTGCAGGTTCGGTGGTGGCTTTTATAGCCACCACAGTGTCTTCTTCGAACCGGATAATAGGGCAAAGTTTGGTGAGTCACCAAACTATAGTAGTGACTCACTCTAGACTTCAACGTGTGCGGCTGCTCTGAGTCTTCTGGAGTCTTCATCGGAGGCGTGGCACTGGTGGAGAGTCGGTAGTGGCGTTGGCAGCAGAGGAGGCGTCGCGTGGTAGTTGAAGAGGCGACTGGAAACGTGGCCCTAGGGTGATGATACCCTAGGGTTTCATCTGGAACCTTTCTGTGGACCGTTGGATCAAAGTCAGATCCAACGGTCATGAGGAGCTAACGGCTGCTGGTGATGATACAAACCCTAAATTGGGTTTAGGGTTTAGCTAGGCCAGTTGGCTTCTGTTTGGGTTGGGCTTCCAGATCTGGGCCTTCGGGATTTGTAATTGGGTCATGTAATCTGGGCCTGTTTGTAATAATAATAATATTAATAATAAAAATATATAATAAATAATATAATAATAATAATATAACTAAAATCGGGACAAAAATTTATTGTCTACACTTCCTATGCCAAGAGAAGTGGGATTTTGCCTTTAAAACCCAGAAATTTTGATCTGATCAAGAAAACATTCCATGGAAGAGAAGGTGAACAACACAAAATGAAAACAAAAATGATGTGCCAACAAAAATGAAAAGAAAGCTGACCATATCAACAATCCATGGCATTCAATATCTGTCAAACTGCACCTGAAATGAAGAAGCCTGATTCTTTTGATGAGAAGAAAATGAATTCTGGGGGGATTATTGGAAGAATCTCATGTGGGAATCGTAAAGCATCAAACCAAAAGGCTGGAATGTCTCAAACAAAGTAATTTGTAACAACAAAGATAACTGAAACAGAAAATAAAAGACATGATTTTTCGTCCGGAGTCAACTTAAAAGGCTTTCTTAGAATACATATGAATATGCTCCGCCATTTTCGTCTTTTCTCATTCTTTTGTTTGTCTCAAACTGTTACTCTCTTCAACGGTTTCCTGGAAAAACAAGAGGATTTTACTTGACAACTCTTTTTATGCAGTATGCAATTGCAAGACAGATATATAATATAATATGCAAATTTCTAAAAAAAAATAAAAAAAATATTTGATTGAAAATTAAAAATGTTATATTTTTCAAAATTTAATAGTGAAAATGATTGAGTTTTAAAAAAAATGTGGAATTGAATGATGTCGATTACGTTTAGTATTTACTTTTGGTATAAGAGTACAAAGACTGTATTAATTGAAAGAATTAATTGCATAATACGTCTCCATACTATTACATTCAATTTAAATTGGTTCTTAAACTTTTAAATTTTTTATTCATCCTTAAATTATGACTTTTTTAAATTAATCCTCAAACTTTTGAAGATTTCAATTTTATTCTCAAATTATGACACTCATTCTAAATTAGTCCTAAAACTTTTTGTAGAATTAACAACTATGGATGAATGGCGGTGGATTAGAGTGTCAGCAGAGGATTTAGCGGAAGACTAGAGTGACTATGGAGGATACAACGAAGGATTTGAATGACTGCGAAAAATAGTGCAGATGTCTATGTAAAACTATTAAATGAAGCTGCAAAGGATATATCAACGAACCTTTAGAGAAGCAAAAATATTTAACAATAATCTGGAATCGGGAATCCGGATTCAGGTCGATCATGGTCATGGTTCATTATAAGAAATTTCTTGATGTACCTTAAAATCCGACAAGTCGATGAGTAACTCGGACGTTGCTTCGAATTAGAATGTCAACATCTTATGGTTAGGTTGACAAGGTATTTAGGTGCAGTGTAATGAACCAAAGGCTTCTCCCCTGCTCCAATATTTCGACTCATCTTCTCCCCTTGAAGATGTCCATCTTCAAGTGGGACTTTCCCGGTCAAAAGCTCAAAGCATAGCATAGCATCCCAAAGCAGTAAATATCATCTTTATCAGTTAGTGTAATCGTTTACTAGTAACAAATTAATTAATTAACTACTTAACACATTTGAATCTTTTAATTTCATCCCCAAAATCATCTAAATATATAAGTAGTTTCAACCATAGTTTAACCTATTTTTTAAGCATATAATAATATAGCTTGACCTAACAGTTTTTTTAGTAAGATATGTGATTAGCATACGTTGGTAGTATGGGATGGAATTGAAATATTCACAAGTATGAGAATCATAGTTTGAGGATAAAATTGGAACGTTAAAATTTTGACTAATTTAAAATATAATTTATAATTTAGGGATAAAATTAAAATATTTAAAATTGTGAAGATTAATTTAAAATAAAGATCATAATTTAAAGACGTGTGATATAATTGACTTTAATTAAAATTAGGATCCTTTTTGCAAGTATGAAGACTTATAGATACTTTGAACCTTTAATTTTTGGAACGTCATAATTGGAATTAAATATGATCAAAGGAATGAGAGAGTCTTCCTTTTGGAATATTTATGAAATTCATGATATCAAAGTCCACCAAAATGACAAAAGAAGGACGTAATTTCACTAATCAAGGAATGAGTCTGAACTTTGCATCAATAATAAATTGAAACTGGAGTTGTTTCAGTCTCCCTATAACCATGACTCAAAAACCAACTGCACTCGGCATACGTAATAGAATTTTTTTAAAATATATAATACAAAGATTGAATTTTAACATTATAAACTAAATAAATTATAATTATAGTATTTAATTTAAATTAACAATTAATAAATCAAATATTAATATATTTTTTAAATACATAACTCATAAGACAATCCAACTTGGAAGCGAAATACAATCCAACTTGAGACCGTTGACAATCACAAAAAATCTATCTGTCATAGCTTTAATGTCTTCATCCTGTTTCATCTTGAAATTTTCGTAGCTATGGTTGAGAAGACTTATCTTGGTTTCTCTCACTTCATCGGTTCCTTCATGAGTGACTTGGAGCTTGTCTCATATCTCCCTGGCATTGGAACAAGATGAGACTCTTCCATATTCATCCGGGCCTAATGCACAAAATAGAATGTGCATAGCCTTAGCAGTGAGCTGGAAACTTCTTCTTCTCTCCATCACTCCAATCATTCATCTCATTAGGTAGAATGGAGTATCCTTCATGATTGAGTTCCAAGCTCCTAGATCATTGGCTTGAATGAAGAGCGTCATCATATTCTTCCAATAGGCATAATTTGCTCCATTAAAGTAAAGTGACTTGTTAACCGGTTGAGAGTCTTCAATGTAGTAAGAGTCGGAGGTCGAAGCCATCTTCTTGTTGGTTGCGTCGGGAATCGGTAGAGCTTCTTCGAGGATCGTCTCAACGTTGTTAAACCTTATAAAGATTCAAGCTCTGATATCAATTGTTAGGATTTGATGAAACTCAAATTAGACAACCGAAAAAGGGTCAAGAGGGGGTGAATTGGCTTTTTGAGAATTTTAAGGAGTAAGGAGATTTAAAGGGATAGAAAATTGGTGCACAACAATTTATAGTGGTTCGAATTTCTCAAACAAAGTCTACATCCACTACCTAAGCTCCTCACTTAGGATTTTCCAACAAATCCATTAATTTTTTCTTTCTTTTTCAAGGACAAAGAGATAACCTTTACAAAACTCCCTAACTTTTCAAAGGCTTAGCTAAAACCAAAACCCCTTTACAAAATATAAAGAAAGTAAACAAAGAAACCTCTAAAAGAAAGGTGTTTACAAATTAAAGCTCACAAAACACAATATTTACAAGAGAAAGAAAATAAAGAGTGAAAATATTTCTCTTGTGTTTGAATTATTGGATATGTGTTCTAACTCTTCTTCAGTGTCTTGAACTTGTATTTATATATTGGAATGTGTTAGTGGATGTTTCTAGCCGTTGGGAGTGATTTGGAGCCGCTAGGGATGTTTTCTCTACAAATAAAACTACTCAAGACATAGGGTATCGGTACCTCTATAGGGAGTATCAGTACTACCTTTGTAATTTATAATAAAACTAGCGTTAGTAGCCGTTGGGCCAGAAAATATTGATACTATGATGTAAAGTAGTATCGGTACTCCTTTGGGTATCAGTATCATTTTTGTATTATGGAATTTGAGCAAGTTGGTAGTATCGATACTACCTTGAGAGTATCAATAATTCTCTTACCTAGGGTATCGGTACCACATGAACAATATCAGTACTGTTCATATAGTATCGATACTATAAGAACATATCGGTACTACGTACGTTAAAATCAGTTTTGTGCTCAAATTCACTTTTAAATGAATTTTGAATTATTTTGAAAACTTTGAATAAATTCAATCAAGTCCAAAAAAACATTTTTCCTTAAATTTGTTATATCAAAATATTATAAAACATGATTCAACACATGGTAATTTATAAGATTTAGGAGCTTAGTTGTAATGTAGTGACAAGATATTGTTTAAATTTATATTATTAAAAGCTTATGATTTATAAAAGAAATTCAAAAATATAATTAACAGTTAAAGAAATCATGAATTTATATATTTATATATATTAATTTTGTTTAGAAATATTAAAAAAGTATTAAATAAAATTTTGGTTACATTTGAGACATCAAATAAATATACTAATTTAATATGTCATATCACCAACAACTAATGACGTGATATCTATTTTATAATAAAATTTATAAATTAATGTTTTTTAATTTCATGCTTAAAAGATAATTTTAAGATACTTTAGTAACACTGTCAAAAAAATCCCCCTAACATTTGATTAAATAATCATTTTGGCTTTTTTATTTTTATTTTTTGAAGCATTTTGGTCTCTGAATATTTCATTTTAGGATAAAAATAGTCTAATGTTTCATTTTAGGATAAAAGGTCCCTAAAGTTTTACTAAATAGTCATTTTAGCCCCTTTTTTTAGTAATTTGGCCCCCCAACATTTCATTTAGAGCAAAAGATTCCTAATTCTTTAAGTGTTCCGTTTTTGACTAACGGTTTTTCATCTATAAAGAGGTATTTTTGTCTCAAAATGAAACATTAAAGACCAAAATATTCTAAACAAAAAATAAAAAATCAAAGTGATTATTTAACCAAAAATTTAATTTTTTAATTTAACTACTAATATTTAATTTATTAATAAATCCATACCAAAATCTATAAAGATTCATTATAAGGAACGTTCCCTCATTTCGATAATAAATTTTGAAATGACAGAATTTCAAACAAAACTTATTTTATAGCCCTTTGAAATACCTCTCAGATCTATGTGGACAAGATCCACAAAACTGTTGAGAGAAGATCAAATGTGGGGAAAATAGATTATAAATTCTATATTTACAATAAATGTAACGAATTTCACAATATTTTGGACGCAAACCTTTCAGTAGCTTCATGTGATAATCCTAAACATAACAAGATGCATACAATGATTAATTTCACCTATCAATTCACTGTGAATGTCTCGACCCTTGAAATATCGATTCGTCTGAGTTTATTTTTGAAATTGTTACACATAATTCTAAAATTTATTTTCAAAAAAGGAATTGTTAAGAGATTAAATTAAAAAAATAAAATTTATTTCCAAAAAGAGGAATTGAAGTTAAACACATTCTAAAAGTGATTAAGGAGCATGTGGTTTAATTTTATAAAAGAATAGGCTCTAAATAAAAGAGAAATTGAAGAAATAAGAAAATTGGGAACCAAGTTATAAAAGAATCAAATTTCTTAAAATTTTATGATTTTTTTCATAATTTAATTTAAAAAACATTTTTAAAAATAAGTTATGAATTTTCATATATTCTTATATTTTGAATTTCAATATTCTTATATTTTGAAAATATTGTTTAGAAATATTAGAAAATGTCGAAATAAAATTTGAATACAATTGAGGAACCAAACGATATATTATCTATTAATTTTAATCCATTCCTTAATCATAACTAAGTACAGTTAACGACATGGTGCTCATTTAATAATTTTTGAAAATACAATACTCAAAAAATCATTTTAAGACAATTTAGTGACCATTTTACAACTTTGCCTATATTTTAATTTTGATTATCAAAATTCAATCAACATATAGTGCTGGAAAATGAGTTTATGAGATGGTTGCTTTATGTGAAAGCAAATATTATAATCACCGAATGCGTTGTTAATTCTCTTTCAAAATCATTATCTTGTGTTGATTGATTGATTGAATTAGTTTTATGAGTAATCAAGCTCTGAAAAGGCCATTTGGTGTATGAAACTGTGATTAAGGGAGAAAAGTTAAAAACGACAGAAATCAATTACAATTGAAAATCTCATCAAAAGTGAAACTTTTTAAGTTAGAGTAAAATTTTTAATTGTATGTTCTAAACCTCCACAATGTAACTTTTCGATGCAACTTTTCGATCACAACTGGCAATGTTATAAATTTATATAACTTTTTAAGTTAAACATGATAATATTTTAAGTTGAAACCGTCATAATTAACCTTAAATTAAAGAACTACATGTTTAAGGTGTTCGTTCAAATTTTGCATGAACGAGGAATGTTGAGAGCCTTATCCATTTAAGGACCTCATAATTCTGGGGATGGGGAAATTGGGTAATAAAAGTTGATTTTAATCAGCAATAAACATAAAATTTTATGTTAGGGGCAAACTTATTAAAATTTTAGAAGACGAATTTATAAAAAAACAAAAACAAAAACAAATTGTCAATAAAAAATACAAAGAAAAATATGAATTGTTATTATAAGCTTACATAACTTTAAATTTAAGATAATAGTTACTATAGAACTGAAGAGTGTAATTATCATAGTAATCGCATCAATCTTACTCTTCCTCTAATAATTAAAGAATGTAATTGGAACACACTCAATTCAATGAGATATATAAATTAAAATGATTACCCAAACATATCATGTCATTGTACATAATTACATCTAAATCCAATTATGATGCGACTTCCAAATGCGTCTGAAGCAACACTTTATGCATGTTCTAAGAGAGATGCTACCTTATAATCACCCAAGATTATGTAAAGAATAATTCATGTTTAAAACATGTTGCTGATTTACTACTATAATTTCATTTCATTTTCTTTCCACGAAACTTTCATGATTTATAGAAAAAATATGTCAAGAACAATTTTTTATGGATTTACTAACCCATGATAACTTTCTTGCATGCTCAAGTGTTCTAAGGTTCTAATGACATGTAGAATATAATCCAGGGATTCTATTAGAATGACCAACATATGACAGCTGCAAATCAAAATTTAACATATCATCATAAATAACACAATTTATTTGATTTTAGAACCCAAATTGGATCTTGAAAATTAAACAGATAATCGAACGTCAAAAGGAAGCGTACACCTTCTAACCTTCCAAAGAAATTTTCAATCAGCACCAAATAAGTGCAATACCATATCAATTTCGACATCTGTAATCAAGATCTATGTTTCTCAACATTACGTGCTCAAACAAAGTAAAGGCTTCGGTGAGAGAGTCTTACAACAGAACACTTTCATCAGTTTTTCTTGGTAACCGAACTGTATCATGCTGGTGTTGATCTTGATTATCTAGTGAAAATTCTGACTTTCTGCAAAGAAAATGGTTCAAGAAAACCAGTTCAGCACATATTTTTTAATAATCTAGGGTGTGTACAATGTAATATACGTTCAGCATTTTCTTATCTATTACCACACCCTGCAGACGTAGCTGCTCAAACCTGGGTCCTATAGGAGAACAACATTCCTTTTTACCACTAAGACTACTCAATAGGTTCAATTCACCACAATATAAATTGCAAAAAAGGGTAGCTGGTAAGCAGACCAATGCCGAACAAACAAGATCCATAGAGAAGTAAATGTGCAAAGATGCGCTTGACAAAACCCAAAATGAAAAAAAATAGTTCATTTACTCGTATTTCCAGGGGAAAGATTTCCCAAAACAGTGAGAGAAACATTTTGCAATGTTAGCTGTGAGCTTTCAAAATATTGAATTTTCGGGCTTCCCAAACACTTCTGGGCTGAGGCGTTAACATGGCGTGTTACCTTATCAACAGATCGCCAAGGGCATCGCTGGCTGGGAAAGTTGCAGAAGAGGTATGGACTGGTCATGATGTTAGTTTTGATAACTTACGGATTTTTGGTTGTCCTTCTTATGTGCATGTACCTGCTGATGAGAGATCCAAACTTGATGCAAAATCGAAGGAGTGCATTTTTCGGGTTCAAGAAAGGTGTCAAAGGATTCAAGTTCTGGGATCCAGTTGCGAAAAAAGTTGTGATTAGTAGAGATGTCGTTTTTGATGAACAGTCTATGTTGCAGCAGAAGCAAGACACGACAGTGGTAGATTTCGAGCAGTTTCCAGTTGAGAAACCAGAAACTTCTCAACCGACTTCTAGTGGTTCCACTACGGATGATTTGCAGGATTATCTCGCCAGAGACAGGGTGAGACGGACGAATATAAAGCCTCCGAACAGATTGGGTTTTGAAGACTTGGTATCTTTTGCACTTACTGTTAGCAGTGATGATCCATTACTTTTCATGATGTCGTTACTAGTCAGGAAAACGACAAGTGGATGGCAGCCATGGTTGAGGAGTGGAGTCTTGAATCACAATCGCACATGGGAGTTAGTTCCCCTTCCTGAGGGTAAGAAGCCGATTGGTTGCAAATGGGTGTATAAGAAGAAACCAGCAGTAACAGAAAAGAGGGGGAGAAGTTCAAGGCTCGTTTGGTAGCGAAGGGTTTTTCACAGCAGAAAGGAGTTGATTATGATGAATCTTTTCCTGTGGTCAGGCACACTTCAATCCGAGCAGTACTTGCATTGGTGGCTAGTTGGGATTTGCATTTAGAGCAGATGGATGTTAAAACTGCTTTTTTGCATGGTGATTTAGAGGAGCAGATCTACATGCGGCAACCTGAAGGTTTCACTCAACCTGGAAACAAGCATTTAGTTTGCAGATGAAGAAATCTTTGTACGGGTTAAAACATCTCCGAGACAGTGGTATAAACGGTTTGACTCCTATATGATCAAGATTGGCTACACCGATGTTATTGTGTCTATGTTAAGAGCCTTGATGATGGTTTCTTTATTTTTCTATTACTGTATGTTGATGATATGTTGATTGCTGCGAAGAAATGGATGATGTTATCGGTTTGAAACTTTATTGAGTCATTTGATATGAAAGATTTAGGTGCTGCAAAGAAAATTCTTGGAATGGAAATTTGCAGGACAGAGACTCAAGGAAACTGCGGCTATCTCAACGGGGTTATGTTGAGAAAATGCTAGAAAGGTTTGCGATGAGCAGCGCGAAACCAGTTAGCACTCCATTGGCGAATCACTTTAAGCTCTCATCAGAACAGTGCCCTAAGACAGATAAGGAAGCTGAAATATGGTAATGTTCCGTATTCTAATGCTGTTGGCTGCTTGATGTATGCGATGGTATGTACTCGTCCTGATTTAGCTCATGCTGTTAGTCAGTTTGTAAGTACATGTCTAAACCTAGTAAGCAACATTGGGATGCAGTCAAGTGGATCTTTCGGTACTTAAAGGGTACTGTGGGACATGGAATGTTTTTGGGAGTCAGCGGGATAATCCTTTGGTTGTAGGATATGTGGATTCAGATTATGCAGGTGACTTGGATAATAGAAGATCTACGACAGGTATGCGTTTACTCTTGGTGGAGGGCCTATTTGCTGGAAGTCTACTGTTAAATCTGTCGTGGCACTATCTACAACTGAAGCTGATACATGGCAGCGGCTGAAGCTGCAAAAGAAGCTTTATGGCTTACTGGTTTAGTGAAGGAGTTGGGTGTTCAACAAGGTGGAGTTCATTGCTTTGTGATAATCAAAGTGCTATTCACTTGGCTAAGAATCAGGTGTATCGTGCTAGAACTAAACATATTGATAAGGTTCCACAAGATCAGAGAGTTGGTTGCATCTGAGAGGTTTTGTTTCAGAAGGTATATACTGATGAGAATGCCGCTGATATGTTCACCAAGCCAGTTACGACAGACAAGTTCAAGCATTGCTTGGACTTGTTGAATGTTTCGAGTTGTTAAAGAAGCAAGGTAACCCAACCCACATTGAAGTTTCCAAGGGCAGGATATTCGCCAAGGTGGAGATTTGTTAGGTATGGCTCATAAATATACCAGTAAAGAGGACAGGAGATGGAGCGGAGTGAGCGAAGCGAACATCAACTGTCCTTACAAAGAAAGTCTCGTTGTGGGGTTACAAATTATGTGGGTTGGGGGTGTGGGGCGTAGCCCCCGCGGTACGGTACAGGTTGATTTTGTAATTATGTACCAGGGTTTTCTATTATAATAGAGATGTAACCTAGACCTAAAATATCATTGAATAAAATTCTAGCGCCGCCTAAGCACGAAGACGTAAGCACATTGCCGAACCTCGTAAAATTCTCGTGTCTTTCGTTTTCTTTACCCGTTTTTCGTCAACAAATACTTATGTGTAAGCTATAAAATCTTCCCTTGATCAAATAGCTGCAAACTAGAATAGAAATAGTCGTTGTGGCAGTGGTGTTTGAGCACGAAGGAAGGAGGTGGTTTTGAAGAATGGGGTCCAGGCAGCTGATATTGGTCACCAAACATGTACCATTAACAATAAAGGTGTAGCTTTGCTAATTCCTAATTCCTAAGCAGAGTAGGGTTATGCTCCAACGTTGCAGTTACATTTTCCCAGGGCGGAAAATGACTATTGGGCTTTTTTCCATTCATACATAATAGGATTGGAATGAGTGCATCAGAAACGAATGGCGTGCTGTAAACTGAGAAATGAGGTGGTTGGGGCAAGCCATGTTTTCTCCACTTGGACGTTGAAATTTCCAATATCAAGTGTGGGTCAGGACTGGAGAGGACCACTGCACCATCAATTATGTACATGTGCTAGTACCTCAAGTTAAAGCTTAAAAGAAAATGATGTTCCATTTTTATTTCTTTTTCTCCAGCATCCCTTGTATTTTATTTTAGAGTAAAATACACAAATGTTCCCCGACTATAAAGTGTTATTCCGTTGAGTCCCCCGACTATTAAAAGTTACAAAATGGTTCTCCGATTATATTGTTGCCTTATTGAGTTTATTCGACTATTAAAAGTTACAAAATGATCACTCGACTATTTATATATTCCAAACCCGTCATTTTTTATAAAAATTAATGATCGTCTGAGCTGGACGTTAACATGATGACTGAGATATGATAGTCGCTTGAGATTATAGGATTAAATTTTAGCATATATAGTCAACAAGTTAAAGTTCGACTTAGACTGCTATCAATTTTTAACGGAAAATAAGTTTGAAACTTTTGAATAGTCAGATGACAATTTTGTAACTTTAATAGTCAGGGGACTCAACAAATGAATATCATATAGTCAGATGATCATTTTGTAAAGACTCAACAAAGTAACGCACTATAGTTGGGGGACCATTTGTGTACTTTACCCTTTATTTAAAATCTAGAATGATGTTCCATTTTTATGAGATCACTTTGTCATGTATGTGTATGGTGTATACATTTTGCTTTAATCAACTATCTCGCTGAGTTTCTGGAAGCTCATAATATTAATTTTCATGTCTCTATAGGATATAAGTTTAATACCGATTGATTTAGATTATATTATCGATGTCAAAGTCTCTGACACCCCTGTTATATAAATATCCATTTTAATACTCCTAGAATCATTTGCATGCATAATATTGTTAAATATGATATTTGATAGCATCCTCTATTTGTATATATTTCTATCCGAGTTATGATGATATGGGTATGGATAATGTAATGTTTTTATCAAAGTGTTGTCTATGTGATTAGTAGTTACATATTTAGTAGATATATAGCTGGTCTTTGAATGGAATTTGATAAGCATGGCCATTTTAGATTGAGTACTGGTACCATAATAAAGTTACAAACACTTGGTTAAGGTTTTGATTCTTGAATTCCAATAACTTTAAAAGTAGCAAAACTTGTTTGGAAATTTCGAAACTTTTTAGTAGAGTTCGACGGTATATATGGAGTTTCCGTTTTCCCTACTTTCCCTACTTACTTTTTCTTTCATTTGCTGCTTTATCAGCACACGAACCTTGAAAAGGTTGAGGTAACAAGTACCTGACCATTAAGGACAATAGTAGAGCTAATATCCTTGCAAAGAATCCTAATCATCAAAATCCCATCTTTGAGCATCAAAACATTTTTATTTTTTTTCATTAATCAATCTCGAAGGGGCCACTGGACAGTGGCAGGTCCATCCTTATCGCAGCAGCCTGAATACCTATATATCTAAAAATTCGAATTTTCTTCGATTAATTATATTTTATTAATTGTTCTCACTTTAAAATTTTATTTGTATTTATCTCGGACGAAAATTTTTTGTTATTAATGCAGTGTGTCAAACCTAAAAAATAATTCTCAATCCATCATTACCACTAGGGGACTGACACGTGGATTATCATTCCATCAAATTATAACAATGAGGCAATAGTGAAAAGAATACCATGGCACGTATGTTGTTAAAGATGGTGCATTGTTCAATCATGGCCCTCAGAACCACCCCCGGAATCCTTCAAAAACAGACCGACTTGGAGAAAAAGCTCGTATCTGTATTTGGTATAGCGATCGAAATTAGAGAGGTAAGAATAAAGAAAGATAAATATAAATGGATTTTTGAAAGTAAATAAATGTATGTTAATAACAAAAAAATTATATGAAGTAGACAAATAAAATTTTAGGTGAACCTGATTAAAAGATAAATAATTAATCAAAAAGAGTCGCGCTTTCACTCTAAACTCTCTTTAAATCGGTCATTGAATGAGGAGTGTTATATCTTTTGAATATAACGGAGACTTTTCCCGAATTTCATCACCCACGAGACAAGTCCTCCGTCCAATAACAAATCTTTAATATCATTAATAAACCTAAAGATCTGTGATGACAAATCTATTAATTGACTAATGTATTACATATTATGTGAATCTACATATAACAATCATGATATTAGGTCTGATGTCAAATATACAGAGTTTGTATATAATCCTACGCCAGACAAGAAAAAAAAAACTTCATTCTTCTTCATCTTCACATACTCTCTTTATTTTTCATTATCTCCTCATATTAACATCACCGAACAATCATTAATTAGCCATTCATTACAATTTTCCATCCAAATTATAACTATAATCACAAACACCCATTCTTATCAATAATCTAATCAACAATTGTAATTTTTCTTGCAAATCAGAAGGAATGAACCACGATTTTGTCATCAACAAGGAGCTAAGACAAAGTTGTATCAACCATCTTTGGGGGACTGTTGTTTCTCTTCGATCTAGAGAGATCGTGTGGGGAAAGGAGAAGAGCGACGGTAGAGCAGTGCGACACTTGGCATGCACTGGCCATTGGGACGGAAGCACTAAGAGGAAAGAAGCCAGACAGTGAAAAGAACTAACCCCCACTTCCCCTTATTTTATATATGCGCCAATCTCTTATATTTTTTTCCTGTTAAAAATAGGGTTTCATAGGAAGACCTATCAAGGCTTGACATCTCTTTACTTTATCCAAAATTCTCATTTTTCATTTTCTACATGACAAATACTAAAAAAAAAAATATCAAAACGTAGCAACAATCACCAAATGGATGGGTTACAGAAGAATAAGCACAGCAATGGAGTACATGTAGGATGGATTACATAGGAATCGTTTATAAGACAGCTTAGAACAAAAAAACCAGGGTCCATTTTAAAAACAACTTAAACCTTAGAGGATACATCGGTAATTGACATGGAAACTGGGGACAATGTCTTGTAACTTGTGGCAGTTCGAGAACAAGACCCGATGAAGGTTTTGTCGTAGAGCGTGAGATTTGCAATATACTTCTCCAGCCATGCGCTGCCTTTTCAGTGAGCTTTCCACAAGAAAACTGCAGCTTCTCACCATAAACCCTAAAAACTTCAGCTCTCCAGGTTTCCAAGATCTGCTCATACAACATGATAAAACATATGAACTACCATAAACATGACAGAAGATAACATTCAGTGTCATGAAATAAGAAAACTGAGATGAACAAGACTAAAGATGTATAAAATGTTTAAGATGGATAAAATAACAGAAGAGGGAGCTCCCTTCAGTCCAAGCACAGGAAGTTGAGGATTTCAATTTATCTCCCGCATCATTCACTCATTTACTGGGTATCATTTAGCTGATCCATTCTAACTCAGTATTTGGATGAATGAGTCGGCAGCTAATTAAATCCCACCTCCACCCATAAGTGGACTGAAGAAAGCTCTCTTACCTATTTGATCATCAAAGAAAACTCAGTATTTACACAGATTAATGATTCTACTTTGACATCAGTTTTAAAAGATAAATAAAACACCCCATTCCCCATGTAACCCTAGAAACTGCTCCTACAACAAAGGGTTAGAGAAACAGAAGCGTGGATAGGCGACAATGAAAAAGGACCGGTCAAGAGGCGAAGATCTTTTGTTTTGTTTTTGCTCTTACGTTTCCATTGCTAATCACAATCTAGCAAGCTCAAACGCAAAGCATCTAATGGATGGGCAAGGGGAAGGCCATGGCCTTTATATAGGCCGAAAAAGAAAAGAACATTGCTCAAACAAGAAGTATAATTTCATTAATAATAATAGGTAATAATAATAATGCTACATACTACTAAATATAAACAAAACAAAAGGAGATACTACGCTTTAGATCGGTTAGTGAATCGGTCATGGTATCGGTTTACTAGTTTAATCGGTCGAATCGGTTCAACCGGTCGGAAGAACCAGACGACGTCATAATTATTTAAAAAATTAAATAAAAATACCAAAAATATTTAATAAAAAAATTTTGTATATCACAAGTCATATTCAAAGTAAGTCATAACATATATGAGTTAAAAATCATAAAATCAAGTGAAACAAAATGATTCAAATTAACTACAACATAATATTTAAGATAAAACATATTAAATAATAAATATAATTATATAACTATAATTAAAAAATAAATTTGGGGCTAAAAAAATCATAACAAAATGATATTATTTGGTTTAATTTTTTAAAAAAAGCAATCTCACATGGCTAAGAAACATAGAAAGAACATCTCAAACGTCTAAAGAGTAAAAATATGAGAATAAAACAATTCACATGGCTAAGAAACATAGAAGAGCATCCCAACTAACTTCTATAAATAATAGAGGTAATTTGACATGCAAAATCATGGAGCCTTTTGGTGAGCATAGAGTGAACTATTCTTTCACTTCAATCAAGCTCGAATTTTAGGCTTCAATCGAGCTTCTAAATTTTTTTTAGTTCAAGTCTTTTCGAGTTCAAGTTTCAATATTATATTTCGAGTTCGAGTTGAACTTGATAATTTTTAGTTCGTGAGCTTGAGTCGAGTTGAGCTTACTTTTAAAGTTTGAGTCGAGTTCAGCAATACTCGAGTTCGACTTGGCTCGTTTAACAAACGACTTCGTTTGGTTTAATTTTTTTTTTAAAAAAAACAAAATTGGCGGTTTTTCCCGATTTTTTCCGGTTTTCAGCCTGTCCAGTTCGAACGGTTCAACGGTTCCGACCGGTTCACTAATAACGGTTCAACCGGTTTAATTTGAACCAGACTAGATAACGGTTCCCGGTTGAACCGGCCGATCCGATCCGATTTTCAAAACAATGCTTTATTATGATGAACCAAAAAATTCATATTCTTCTCCTTTTCCTATGGTTGTTTATTCCCCCATTGTAGAACCCTCTCCCAGGCAGGCTCCCTCAAATCTTTCGCATTATGATTTTATCAAGGCCCGTCACTTGTTTTTGCTATTTTCCTACAGATTTTTACATCTAAAGATATGCAATTAACTTCATATTTGCCGAATACTCATCTTAATTTTTAGTAGGTTGAAGGGTGCATTTCGGTATCCATTAGTTCATAGCTTAATGTTTCAATTTGAGAGAAATCAAAGGTTTAAAGTTCAGGTTCAGGTAGATAAGACTATACATACAGTATATAGACTTTAATTTATTTCTCAAGACAAAACTTGAAAAGATGGTAGTAAACTGCAATAGAAACCCTACGAGATTCCTGGAAACCTACAGTCATAGCTAGGGTATTCGTGATTTTACAAGGCAATACTTCGTTGTTTGAATCATCAGCTTCTTTGAACTTTCCAATTCCCATTATATTATGAGTCAGAAATGCAAAAAGATGTTATTCAAACCTTTAATGATATCTGAGGCATTAAATTTTTATAAAAAAATTAATGTGATTTTTAAATTTTTTACTTAATGTGTTTATTTAAATTAAAAATATTGATTTGATTTTTTATCAATAAAATCAACGTTGATTATATGTTTGATGTGATAATTCATAATATTTTATGATGGTCCATGGTAGATTACAATATGATAAAATTACTTTAATTGATTTTCTTAGTTAAGTTCAATGGACTAGTTGATTATTCTAGAAAGTTCAAGTGTTTATTTAATTTTTAGAAAAATAAAAATTATTTTAAATTTTAAATTTAAAATATAAAAAATAGTCCAAAAAATTAAATACAAACACATAATATATGTATGCAACATAAATGCTCAAAATGAAATTAAGCATATACATGTAGTCTTATTTATACATGTACAAATAGTAAACATATTAACCATCACTATAGATGACATACACTTTTATATCATATATGTACGAATATTAAACATAATTTATTATCACACGATTATAAATAACCAATACTTATATAAAATATTTTTAGATTAGTCAAAACTTACAAATTTTATATTTAAATGTAGTTACAAAACATCGTAAGTTATTCATATTAATACACATATTTAATCACATTTCAGACAATTTTAAGAGCCATTCACATGCACTTACACATTGTATATTAAGCTAGTATATAAAGCGCTATTACTTTGCTTCTGATTTTTTGAAATTTATGACTTTCAAGGAATATTAAAAAATTAAAATTATAAAAATATTATAACTTATGAAAAAAAATAAATAAATTATTAAAATATATAATTTTTAAAAATGTATGGTCTTACCTTATAATAAATATTAGAATCAATTTAACGAGAGACTGTCAGAGACAACTTTTTATAAAAGTGTTTAACTTTTTAAATATTTTTAATAATTTACAATTCATCCTTTTATAACTTATTATATTTTTATTTTAATAGTATTTTATTATTTTAATAATTTAATTTTTTATTTATTTTTGAATTTAATATTTTTGTTTTTGTATTTTAAATTTAAATAAATTCTTAGTTTTTTTCCTAAAAAATTAATAAGTCCTCAATTTTTTTAAAAAAATCAATTAAACTCTTGAATTCAATTAAAAAATAATTAAACTCATTTATTATATCATTGTCCATCATAGATTGACACGTCAATATTTTAATTGTCACATCAACATCACTATAGTCAATGTTTCATTTTATTTGTTAAAGATCAAATTGAATTTTTTTCTCTCAATTTAAAAATCATATTGAATGAATAAAAAAAATATTTTTATCCTTTATATTGGAAATGACTACTGATATTAATATGATGATATAAAAAAGAAATCAGCTTTAAAAGTACAGCATGTGTTTTGGAATGGCATGAATCTTTTATCCTTTATATTGCAAATGAGTTTATGCCCATTTGGTGTATATTAAATTTGTTTTAGATCAGCGATGAACATGGTTAGGGTTAGTTTTAAATTAATTAGTTAATTAATAATTTTCATCCGATCAATAAATATTTTGTCTTAAAATAAACGTTGGCACACAATCTCTTAAATGCTAAAACAATAATATCAATCAAAATAAAGTTACTTCAATGGTTAAAAGAATCGTTGTTGTTCCTAGATGTCACATGTTTGAATCTTGGTGACTGAACATTCATTGTTAAATAATTGAGAGTATTTAGAATATATACTATTTTATAATCATTTTTAGCCTAATAAAAAAAACTATGAGAAAAGTAAATTTAAAAATATTTTTAATGATGGAAATTAATTATTTAGCGTCACTTTTACCATCAATAATACTTTTGTGCTGTCAAAACTAATACTAAACATACTTTAGTAATATAAAATTTCCATTCAGAACATTAAAATTAGCAACAATTTTAATCAATATTTCTAGAGTAAGTGGTTAAGAATTATCAGTTGACATTATGTATACGAAATGATATTGCTTAAATATTTTTTATAAGAGATTGGCATGTCAAGACTTTAAATTCAGACATGTAAGAAGTTCAAGGCTTGAGAACAAAGATGTGTGCAAAATTTTATGTTAGGGATAAATTTATAAAATTTTTGGAGGTGTTCCATTGGCTTATTGAGGTGGTTTCTAGCAGTTTTTACGTAATAAACAATTTGGTTAATATATTATTGTTATCCCTTGAAATCTCGGTTCGAACACGACTACACAAAGGTGTATGAACATTTATCGTCAAATGATCGAGACTTTTTCGAACATATACTATCTTATATTCAATCTCAAGCGTGCAAATTCTATATTTTTTCTCAAAATAATGTTTTACACGGCTGGATTGAAAGATTTAAATTTTAAATCCACTCTCATAAAAGAAAGTCATTCACATCATAAAAAGCCAATTCTGAATTATCCAGCTAAGAATGTAGAAAACAAACCAAAACAGATAAAATATAAACAATTAATACAATCAAACACGTAAATTAAAAGCACATTCTGTTATGAATTACATGACAAAGTAGGTAGCTGTCAAATCCAGTCTAAGATGATCTCAAAAACTTTATGCACTAATCAGAAACACAACCCAATTAAAAAAAAAAATTAAAATCGAGACTAAATGGTAAGGATCAAGACAAGGGAGACCTAACTTGTAAGTCAAATACTCATGATGTGTACTTCCCAAGGCCTTTGTCATGATATCAGCTAATCGATCTAGGGTACCAATGTATTCTACTTGAATAAAATAACAATCAATCTCGATATATTTGATTTTCTCATGAAACACTAGATTTACTGCAATTTGCATGACTGCTTCACTAGCACACCGTAACACAGTTGTCTTAATGTCATGAATACCAAGCTCATCCAACGACCCTTTTAGCCGTACTTCTATATTCTACTTCTATGGATGATCTTACAATTTTGTTTTGTTTTTTCGACTTTCAGAAAATAAATGACTATCATAACTTTATAAGAAACCTGTTATTGACCTCCTCGACATAGGACATGATGTTCAATCTGAGTCACAAAATACATTGAGCTTACATTCACTTGAAGCACTCAACAAAATACTCTTTCCTAGATTTTTCTTAATGTATCTTATTAATATGAATGTTGCTTCAAGATGAGACTGTTTTGATCGGTACATAAATTGGCTTAAATGATGAACAATGTAAGCAATATCAGGCTTTGTTTATGTTAGATAAATTAACTTTGCTATAAGCTTATGAAACACCGTTTTGTCATGTAACAATAGATCACTACTCTCTTCATATCTCCATCATAAGCTGCTAAGATGAGCTTTCTATAATCATTGTCAATTTATTCAAGAATTATAATCAAAATTAACAGCAAGGAACAGCTGGATGAAAACTGGATCTATGCATAACTAAATAAACATTGTAACACAACTAAATTAAAAATCAGATCAACATAAACCTCGATCTAGACAAGAATAATATGAACAGGAATATACATAGGTGATATTCGAACCCACAAGTACATAATTTTACGTTTGATGGAATAAACCTTATATCAAAGATCTCAATATCTTAACTTTGTGTCGAAATGTTCTAAAAAATTAATCATTTTACGGCTTCGATAAATTTGAGTTTTTCTTTTTTTTTTTAAATAAAAAAATATAATTAAATGATTTATCTCTGGTCTTTGTTTAGAGTATGATTGGACCATTAAAAATATAGTCATTTTGATAAAATTTGATAAAAAATACTAAGTACAATTTTAAATTTGAGTACCAGAAAATGAGTTCGGGTTAGCACCTCACATCGCCTAAATCACTATTTAGTCGATTAATTTATTGTCTTTACAATAAATTTTAAATTTAATTTAATTAAAGATATCTTTTATAAACAAACAAAAAATAAACGATTTTATAGCTTCTTATATATATATTTTTAATTTATTTTGAACTTTTTCAATAGTGCTTTTAATATTTTTAATTTTTTGATAATTTATTTTTTATTATTGTTTTTAATATTTTAATATTTGAAAATTAATTATTTTTTTAATTTTTAAAAATAATTAAATAAGCGCTCAATTTTATTTAAAAAATCAATTAAATCTTAAAAAACTAAAAATAAATTAAATCTTCTATTACATCATCATTCACTATTATCCTATCAATATTATTGATTGTTACGACAACACTGTTAAATACATCATTATCACTAATTGTGAACTGTTATATCAGTATTATGAACAGTGACATCAATATCATAATAATCAACACTAGATT
This sequence comes from Hibiscus syriacus, assembly GCF_006381635.1. Lineage (NCBI taxonomy): Eukaryota > Viridiplantae > Streptophyta > Magnoliopsida > Malvales > Malvaceae > Hibiscus > Hibiscus syriacus. Next base: position 1,028,479 of record NW_024062858.1, on the reverse strand, counting down.
TTAATAAAAAAAATAAATCAATTTTCTTCGAAAGATCGAAGAACTTAATTACCATTAAGCCTTATTTATATCATACTAAGCAAACGATAACAGATTTGATCATCTACCACATGTATGTGATCTTGAAAAGGTAACAGTTTACAGTCCTGAAATTAGAGATATGTTTTGATTTTTCTCCCTAATACCAATGACGTAGTTGTTATACAATAATTAATAAAAATAGAACCTTATGTATTTCCTAAATTTCAATCCTGGGAATTGTGTTTAGTTAAACTACACATTAGTCGGTCGCTTATTCTCGTAGTTCCATTTCAATTACCTAATTATATTTTCTTTAAAAGTATACTTAACATTATATGATGGTTTCGTTTTGATTAACGTCATTAAAAAATATACAGAGATGTTGACGTGATAATTTTATTTTTCAATGATGACATGACATTATCTTATGGTGATTTATTATCATCATCGTTAAATTTTTAACGCGAGTAATCAAAACAAAACAAAAATATAATGTTAGGTGTGATTTTAAAAAAGAAAATAGTTGGGCGACCATAACATAGTTTACCCTTTATTGTATCCACTAACCAAAATAAAGATAATTATGAAGTATGGGAGGTAAATAACAAATAAGCAACGTTAAATGTAACCACCAATGTGTAGGTAGAAAGAAGGTTGGGATGAGGTTAGGGTGGTAGATACGTTTGCATTTATTTATGTAGATGCAACCAACACATGATCTCATCTCAAATTCTCAATTATTTAAATTTAATGTCCAAAAACCAAATCAAATATATACAAAATTGTTGGCTTAGCCTTAGGGTAGAAGGGCTACACAAGTGAAGTTCCTTTGCTTTCTTTCCATTCCTAGTCCTAGTCCTAGTCCTAATTTATACATGCATCCATGGGCATAAAGGAGAAAACCTTTTGGGAGAAACTCAAATAAAAAGAGAAAAAATAAATCTTTTTTCTTTTTCGATACATGACTTTATATATTGACCTTTTATATTTGGTGGTGTCAGACATAAAATCATTAATGTTATTTGTAAATCAGAATAGTGTATGAATACAACGCCTATAATAAATTCAAAGTTATTTTTTTTATTTTATTGATTATCTTGTCAAGAATATATAATTGGATGATTACTTATTTTGTCTAACAATACCTTAAAAAATATTTTGAACTCACTGGGTAAGAAGCATGTTATTTTGTCCAAATTGGCCCATTACCGCTCTCGGGTAAATTATTTAGCCCATTAGGACACCTAAACAATTAATTTGGGATCTACGACAATTTGAACAGTTCCCATGGAACTCGTCACGACGAGCCCCAAAAAATATTTTTTTATAATTTTTTTAAAGAAAAATAAAATAATAATAATAATAATTTATTCTGGATTTGAGCAATGTTGGTAGTATCGATTCTACCTTGTGAGTATTGATACTTCCATTACCTTTGGTATTGGTATTTCTTTCAGTATCGGTACCATTTTTGCATTATGGAATTTGAGCAATGATGGTAGTATCGATACTACCTAGTGAATATCGATACTTCTAATACATTTGGTATCGGTACCATATGAACAATATCGATACTATATGTACAAAAACATTATGCCTTAATTGTTATATCAAAATAAAGTTCAACATTTTCTAACGCTTATTTTAGCGTCCAACATGATATTTTAGAAGATGTGGACAATGTTTTCTGTTATGACCTTCACCTCTGCTGTGGCCACAAAATTTTGGTTGATCTGGCTCTCTTTGAGGATCATCCATATCGGTATGAATCAGTTAGATTCAGGTGGACCCCGTAACTTCTTACGCAATCAAGGATTTGGCAACCATTCCTCAGAAATTGTGCATGTAGGCCACTATGCTTCATTTGGGAGGTACTTGAAGTCACAACTGTAAATTTTACGCATGGTGTGCAGGCTATAGCAGTCATCAGCATATAAGTATGGGTCAACATTGATGTGCATATATGCAGCAACAACGTGAGCGCATAGGAACCTAAAAGCTTGAAATTGACCACAATCACTCCATTTTCTATTCAGATTACCAGTGTATGTTTTAGAATTACCTCCCTCATGTGGTTGAACTAGAGCTTGGACAACGAAATCAGAATCAAGTCTGGAAAAATTGTGGACAAACATTGATGTCGCATGTGTTTGATTCTTTTGCATTGCCTTCTCTAAATCTGGAGCCCAATTTCTCCCATCACTGATCATGGCATCAATTTGTGCACTTTTGTCTGCCCATACTTTACCCAACCTAAAGTAAGTCTCCCTAACAATAATTGCTATCGGGATATGTCGAGTCTCTTTCAACACTGAGTTGATACATTCAACAAGGTTGGTAGTCATATGGCCGTAACGTCGACCCTCAACATCATATGCTTGTGACCATCTCTCCCTTGGTATTTCAGCTGCGAACTCATACACATCATCTTCGTATCTTCTCAAATTTTCAAGTCGTGCACGGAAGTTTAGTTGGAGTAAAGCATACCCTAAAAACAGTAACTTAAATGTTACTAAAAAAAACATTAATGAAGCAGAAATAATTAATGACAAATGCTAAGGTACTTACTCATGTTGATAATCTCCTTTTTGATATTTTTCTGCTTAAACCTCGTTATTGCATTCAACGCGATATGACGTATACAATATGCAGCATATGTGTGAGGTGGCGTCCATATATTTTCGAGTCTTCCAATTGTACTTAACATCCCAGGCGACCGATCTGAGATCATATATAAACCCCTTATTGAGTGACAACATGGGAACGCAAGTTGGAGAGAAAGAAATTCCAAGTTTCATCCGATTCATTTTTAATAATGGCGAAAGCAATGAGGAAAATATTTCTGTCTCCATATTGTGCAACGACTATCATCAAGACATGTTTGCAGAGCCCATACAGAAAAGTGTCATCGACTTGAATCATTTATTTGTAAAATATAAACTCTTCGATAGCTGGCATAAACGCCCAAAACAAGCCACAAAAAATTCTCTTCCCGGGAATAACGTCTCCCTCAAGCATGACTGCAGGATGAGTATAGTACCTAACAATGGTTCCAAGGATGAAAAACTTCATTGCATGCAGAAGACGTGGTAGCTCATTATATGACTGATCCCAATCACCATACAACAAGGTCATTGCTTTTCGTTTAGCCATTCATGCCTTGTAATAAGTTGGAATATAACCAAATGTATTCCGAATGGATGCCACTAACACAGAAACTGCCACTCTTGGATTTTTTCCACCAACAACTTCACATAAGAGCATATGAAATCTGAATCTAAATGTTTGTGGTATTGTGTCAAGGAGGTCATTGTACATGTATGCTCTGCATTGAACCTTGTGACTTTCCACAATATCTTCCGTTGTAGTTATGATACTCGTATCCTCCATTTACAACTAACATCATGGTGTATACACCTTACAAAATAAGTTTTTTTATCCAACTCCGTGACATAGAATTAAAGATGAGCTTTGATTCAGTACTCTTTGATTGCTAGTTGTGCCTCTTTTTTTGTTTCAAACTAAGACCCAATAGCCAAATCAGATGACCGCTCATCTAAAGAACCCCCGTTGGCAGCACATAACTCTGGCATATCAAATATTTATGGACTTCACATAGCATCGTAGTTGATGCCATGCATTGCAACTGCATGATGATACCGGGGCAAATCTTGATAATTGAATTCAAGATCAATTTATATTATTGTCCAAACATTTGGAGCATTCTGCAATCCTTTACATCGTGAAACAACTGCCTCCCATACATCCGCCTCAACATCCAAACCTTGTCCCTCTGAAGCAACCTCAATAATATCAGACTCATCAACTAATGTTGTGTCATCATCGTCTACCGACGGAACAATGTCTTCATCATCCTCGCTAAATTCAACAATGCTTTCACCAAACAGTCCAATAAGGTTCTCATCACCATAACTTCCATGTGGTTGAGAGGGTCCTACTTCTTTTGTTCTTCGAGCTGGTACTGATGATGTAACACCCTCAACTCATATCCAACCCGGTTACGAGTCCAGGATGTCACATTGACTAAACAAAACAATACTTAAAAAAACGGATAAAACATTTGAACTTATTTTATTAAAAATATAATAATATACATATATTAATACAAGTTTATCAAAATACTCAGAGCATACACAACTTAACCCTTTAGTTACATGCCAACATCCATTTACATAACAAAATGACCTACTGATTAAGTTGCTTTTGATCTGATAGTTGTAGGAGTAATGTTGTCCAGCTGCTTAACCTCGATCGTCTACTTTATCATATCCTACGTGTGAAACACTCACACGCTAAGTCATCGACTTAGTGAGGCAATATAATAATATCAATAAATATAAAGGAATTGCCAAAATGAGATGGGTTGCAATGATAAGATGTATGTAAATAATGCAATAACCAGAACCATGTTTCTTACACATATACTTATCAAATCTTATCAAATTCACATTCATAAGTTCACCTTATTAAGTTCATTAGCCCATGGTACCATCCTGAGAACCTAAGGTATGTGAGTATTATGAGGTTGTGCACTATGCTGTCACCACAGCTCGTATAATTGCACTGAAGTACCACGTAGAATTGCACCGGAGTGCCGCGTAGAATTGCACCGTAGTGCCATATAATAATGTCCATAAAGGACCACATATCATTCCTTAATAATTATATACATATACTAGGGATCAAGTATGTGTCTCACAAGACTTCACACATGTTCCAAAGAATATATATATATATCCCGAATGACCGCGTATACCCTCTACCCTTGGCATGCCAACTATATCTATAGTTTTCATCTACATAACATGGGCTTTCTCCATTCACATAATTTGTATCACGTAGACATATTATTTTCATACCTTTATCACATAGACATATAACTTTTTCTTGCATATTCATGTCACATAATTCATATGGTTTGAATTCATGTCATGTATCATAATATGAAATGCGATCATGTATCAAAATATTGAATCTAGACTTATCACAAGTCTAGAACTGAATAGAATACATATTCATGCTATGTATATTCACTCACCTAGATTTCTTTGTCTTTCCCTCGATCAATCCTACTTGTCGATTGTTCCAGAACTCGTTTAAGCTCGATATCTACATAGTAATTCATTGATACTTATCAATATACTAATCAATATATTCTAAACTATCATTTCTTAGGATAAAAGAAAAGCCATTTTCATCTTTTAATGGAGGTATGCATCGATGCACTACACCATGCATCGATGCATAAATCCTATTCGATGTTTGTATTTAATGGGGTGCAGCGATGCACTCCTTATGCATCGATGAAATTGAATGTTTTTCTTTTAAATTAATGCATCGATGCACTTAATGTGCATCGATGCACCTTAAACAATTTCTGGGATTTATCATTGATGCCGAATTGTTATTTTAGCACGAAAATCTCTTCTTAGTCTACTTAACACTTTATATTTCCCCTCTTTTTATATCCTTAACTTGCATACTCTTACTTAAACTAATTATTATCCATTCCATACTTTTAAAACTTAAAAATCCAATTCTCCATGTAGAGTTTAAGAATCTAACCCAAATTCCAACATGTTCTAATTTGAATTCTAACACTTCATACCTCTTAGATAACTTTATGACAAGTCAAATCCCACTTCTAATTCTTATTAGGAACTCTAATCCAAGATTTCACTTTTCTACTTCATTTCTTTAATTCTTCATATTCTCCTCATCTTATGGTTTTAAGATAATCTAAGCTTTCCTTAAGCTTAGTTATCAACAAAGGATCAATAAGCAACCTTAAATTCATCAAGAATTTGATCACAAGAAAACTCACCTTTAGCTTGGCTTCACGGCAGAGAATGAGAAGGAAGAAGAAAGAAATATCCAGAACTTTGTTTCTCTCATTAGCTTTCCACGTGGTTTATTAAATATCCTTAAGAAACATTTAATTATTATTTTTTTCAAAAGACTCATTTGCCCCTTTAGTTCCCCATGCTTTGCTAATTAATCCTACACCAAATATTTCAATCAATTCCTTCAACTTTCAATTTATCAACTTTTATCACTAAATTTTAAAATTTCACAATTTAATCACTAACCCAGTATGGGGATGTTACAGATGATGTCGGAATATCAGTTGCATTTGTCGTCTCGACGTACATCTCCACCATATTATTACCTGATGATTGATGAAGTACAACCATAACAACAACATCGTCATCATCATCAAGATGAATTTTTCCATAAGTCATTGGATTTGAGGAGATCAAATGCCGATAACTTAAACATGAAACAGAAGCTCCAACTTTTTCTATCAATTTTTTGCTTCATTTGGCGATGCGATACATCTACAGGGAACATCATATTGATCGACTTGTCTGACTTAAACACAACACCAACATCATTTTGTAGAATTTCGCCATTATAATTGACAACTGTGAAGAATTTGTTACTCATTGTTTGAAATGTTTTTGGTTAGATGAAAAGAGTTTTTTTTACGTAGGAGATTGAAGATGAAATGGGTGTCTAAAGTTAGAGATTGAAGATGATGTGCATAACTTAAAAGGAATACATATTTTTTCCCGTTGGAACTCGTCACATCGGAGTGAAGAGTTTCATGCAGATAAAATATTATTATTTTTCTTTTAAAAAATTATAAAAAATATTTTTTATTGGGACTCATCATGCTAGTGTGACGAGTTTTTTTAATCCGAGTGTGGGGCCCACCTGACACGACTCGTTAAAAAAATTATATCTCATGGAGCTGTTCAAATTATCGTAGATCCCAAATTAATTGTTTGGACGCCCTAATGAGCTAATTTAATTACATGGTTGCCTTAATGGGCCAATTTGACCTGTTATTCTTCCTAGATGTTATGTGTTATAGAAATTGTGTGTTTGTATAATGTGTATGCATTATAATTAGTTAATAAAAATTATAAATAAATACTACTTTATAATCATCATCGATTGTTCTATAAACCTTCAAAAGAGATAAATAAAAGCATGTCAACAAATTTAATAATCCCATTTCAAATTTTACCAAAGTTTTTTTATTTTGGAAAAAAAACTTTCAATCCTTCAACTTTTAGCGTTTGGATTTAATTTATTTATTTGGTCAATTTAAATTCAACTTTTGTCAAAGTAGTTAAAAAATGCAAATAAATGTTTGTTTTTGAACTAAATTATATATTTAATCATTCAATTATTCTCATAATTTATTTTAATCATTTAATTACTTTTTTAAAATTATATTTTAATTACTAACTATTAAAAATAAAACTATTAATATGATAATTTTTTAATTAATATTAACATGACATTATTTTGATGAGACGTTAATATCATTTTTAATTATGAAGGATTAAAATAAAATCTAAATATAACTTTAAATATAATTTTAAAATAAAACATATCTGTTTCTGTAAAAGGCAGTGTCAAAACACTCGAAGGACAAAAACAAGATTCCAAAGGCGTTGTCCAATGAGATCCAACGGCCATTAAACATTTTATCATTCCCATATAAACGGGCACTATTACTCTCGCGGAATGCGGACCCCACATTTATTTGCAATGATCGTAAGCAGACGGCCGCAGGAAAAACAGATCGGCATCCCCATAATACCCTTTAGTCTGTTTACCAACCGGATTTGATGATTGGTCCACCTGTCACATCATTAACAACCACGTCACCAACCCTACAAGATCCAATTAAAAGCAGTGGTGGTTCTCCCTCCCCACCACTTTCATTGGTTACCTTACCTTCCTTCATTCTAGGGTAAACTTTATTTTAGCCTCCAAAATTGTACCTGATTATCATTTTGGTACATAATTTCCCTTTTTTGTTTAATTTTATACTTAAAATTACAAATTGTCTATTTTTAATTTTATTTTGAACTTTCTCAAAAAGTCGATTCAATAGAATTGAGTTGAGTCGAAACCCATCAAACTCGAGTCTCATGCCCGTTCCTACTCCAAACATAATAAATTCCTTTAAATAAGAAATGAAAAATCAAAGTATAATTTAAGAGACTAAAATAACATTTGACCGTTCTTTCATTAGTATTTAATTTCAGTCCCCTACTCGATTTAATGTTACCAAAAGCATATAAAAATTGTTTTTCTTTCTTAAAAAGAAAAAAAAGAACCGTAAATGCTTTAAATCGTTTGATTTGGTTCCATTCTGAGCATTTTAAATTGTTAAGTTTTCAACTCTCCCGAGAAAATTATGACAATTTTCCGATTGTTTCAGATAAAGAATATTAATCATTTGTAGCTCTTTTGAGCTATTTTCCATTTTCACAAGCTTTGGATGCTACTTTAAACCAGAGAGAAATAATCATTACAATTTGCATTTCCACCTCCTTTGGCCTTTGCTTTCTCATTTCTCTCACTCTCTGGGTTTGCGACTAAAAAAAAGTCCTTTTTTGAGTACTCGGCTAAGCAAAGTAGCGAACTTGGGAGCTCAAGATTTTGAGTTCAGATCTAGAAAAGGAGGTAAGTGTTAAAGTAGTAATTTCCTTTTTTTTCACTAGTTTATGATTCTATTGAGTTTTTGAATTCACCATTTTTGGATTCAAGTTTCCACTTTTTGGTTTAAAAGCTAAAAGAACAAAGAACAAAAAGCAAAGGAGGGGGGGAAGCTGGGTATTTTAGTGTATAATATAGCCATGGATGTTTGCTTAAAGAATTGAAATTGGGTTATTGGTTTTGACTAAAGACACATCACTTAAAGCCTGCAAAAACCCATTTTTAATATGAAATCTGCAGAGCCCACCACTACTTTTTTTTTCGACAAATAATCTTGGAATCTGAGCTTAGTCCTTTGTTAGTTGTTACTTTACTTTCTATTTCTCCAACTCATTTTGAATTATTTTGAATGGTTTCCTTTTGTCTTGTTTGTGTTCTCTATTATTTTGCAGCTTAAAACCATAGATGTAAGAATTAAGAAGTGAGCCAAGGAAGCAGCAGAAACAGCTCGTTTTTCTTTGCTTCAGTTGTTTGGTGAGACTTGATGAAGAGAGAGATGGGAGCTTTGTACATTTTCTCTTGGATTTGTTTGTTGGGTTTGTTTTTGTTTCAAGGGAAAGCAACTCTACTTGACGATAAGCAGGCATTGCTTGATTTTATCAGCAATATGCGCCACTCTCGTTCTCTAAACTGGAATGAGACTTCTCCGGTTTGTAATAACTGGACTGGACTGACTTGTAATGCTGATGGTTCTCGGATTATTTCTGTTAGACTGCCTGGAATCGGGTTAACTGGTCCAATACCTGCTGATACTATCGGCCGCCTCTCAGGTTTGCAGATTTTGAGCCTTAGATCCAATAGTATCAGTGGTCAGTTCCCTTCTGATTTCTCTAATTTGAGGAACTTGTCATTTCTTTATCTTCAATACAACAACTTCTCAGGTCCATTGCCGGTCTATTTATCTGTTTGGAAGAATCTAACTATTATTAATTTGTCCAACAATCGATTCAATGGGAGTATTCCTAGTTCGATGTCGAATTTGACTCACCTTGAAGCATTCAACCTTGCTAACAATTCACTTTCTGGTGAAATTCCTGATCTGAATTTGCCGAGCTTGCAGCAGATTAACTTGTCAAATAATAATCTCAGCGGTAGTGTACCACAGTCGCTTTTAAGATTCCCGAGTTCTGCATTTGGAGGTAACAACATTTCTTTTGGTAGTACCTCTAATCAAACATCCTCGGATGTCACTCCCCATGGTGGACCATTTTTGACATCCAAGAAGTCTGGGAGACTTGGTGAAACTGCATTGGTAGGAATTATAATTGCGGTTTGCGTTTTGGGGATTGTAGCTTTTGCATCTTTGATGATCGTTTGCCGCTCAAGAAGAAAGAGTGAGGATGTGTATTCAGGGAAGTTGCAAAAGGGAGAGATGTCACCGGAGAAAGTGGTTTCTAGGAGTCAGGATGCAAATAACAGATTGTTCTTTTTCGAGGGTTGTAATTATACATTCGATTTGGAGGATTTGTTGAGGGCTTCCGCTGAAGTATTGGGGAAGGGAACTTTCGGTATTTCTTACAAGGCAGTGCTAGAGGATGCAACCACCGTGGTGGTGAAGAGGTTGAAGGAAGTTAGTGCTGGGAAGCGGGATTTCGAGCAACAGATGGAAGTTGTTGGAAGCATTAGACATCCCAATGTGGTTGAGCTGAAGGCTTATTACTACTCAAAAGATGAAAGGCTGATGGTTTATGATTATTACAGCCAGGGAAGCGTTTCTTCCATGTTACATGGTACGTTTATTCGTTCAATCTCTGGTTTATATTGTATAATGCAATTTACTTGTTTTGTTATGATATTATGGCTTCATTCCTTTGAGCTTTTCTTTAAATTTAGTGATCACTCTGTTCTTACCCTACCGGGAATAATTAATAAATAATATAACACTTGATATCATCCTTTTGTGTACTTATATATCGAAATTCTATACCTGACTTAAAGCTTATTACTTTTCTGAGAAAGTTTCAATATCTCACTATCTTAGTTACACTAATTGGAAAAAGTGTTTGTTTTAATACTTTTGTGCTTTAGGAAGGAGGGTGATAGTGGAAAAGATGATTCATACATAATATTATGATAATTTAAGGAAACATTTTGATTGAACCAAAAAAAGGAAAAAGAGAAAAATACTAGATCAATACCATGCTAGATGTGGCTGGTTTATCAGCATATCAACCCGTGACATCGGATTCAGTTCAAAAATGCCTTTTGGGTTGGATAAGATGTCTTTTACAAATGCCTGTTATATTTATTAATGTCATAAAGGTGAAATCTTGATGCCCCACTGTATCTAATAGTTTGTTCCATGCTCCTTCGTAAACTTGTTATGAAGATTGTTACGCAGAAAAGATAGCACACTCGAAGAATTTTCGAAATCATTAATGTTGAATTGAGGTAGTTAGAGTGAACATTTAATTAAGAAACATGTCAGTAATTGGAGTTTGGCTGTGCAATGAAATTTGGATGTCGATTTTACAGGTATCAAAGACGATCTATATTCATCCTTGGTTTCATTTTCCTGGAATAATGCATTCATATGTTCAATTTTTTAATCCCTTTGTCTTTGACATTGGTCTTGATATAAAATAGAAATCTACATGTATTGACAATACATGTGCGTTTCCAGGCAAGAGAGGAGAGGACAGAACCCCTCTGGATTGGGATGCCAGAATGAAAATAGCAATTGGGGCAGCAAGAGGCATTGCTCGCATCCATACGGAGAATTGTGGCAAGTTTGTCCATGGCAACATCAAGTCCTCGAACATTTTTGTCAACTCCGAACAGTATGGTTGCGTGTCCGATATCGGTCTGTCAACTATAATGAGCACGCTAGCCCCTCCCATCTCCCGTGCTGCTGGTTATCGTGCCCCTGAAGTGACCGACACCAGGAAAGCCATGCAGCCTTCGGATGTCTATAGCTTTGGAGTATTCTTACTTGAGCTCCTTACCAGAAAGTCCCCTATCCATGCTACTGGTGGTGATGAGATTGTTCACTTGGTCAGGTGGGTTCATTCAGTAGTTCGAGAGGAGTGGACAGCTGAAGTTTTCGACATAGAACTGATGAGAGTTCCAAACATAGAGGAAGAGATGGTGGAGATGTTACAAATAGCAATGACATGTGTTGTGAGGATGCCGGAACAGAGACCTAAAATGCCAGAACTGATTAAAATGATAGAAGACGTTCGACGGATTGATTCTCAGAATCGGTCACCTCCAGGAAATAGGTCCGAAAGTTCAACACCACCACCAACAGTGATAGGGAGAGAATCCCAAGTTTCAGACCGAGTCATCATGCCCCTCGAGTAGAGCCAATTTTTTTCCATTTCTTTTACCTAGTTTAGCAGAATTTGAAAAATAATATGTTTTGGCTTGTTTGATGAACAAATTGTGTTGAGACTTGAAAGTTGAATCAACTTCATCCTGTTAAAGGTAGAGTGGGGATGCATTAGGCTACAATGCTATGAATGTTGGGAGGTACAATTTCTCTCATTCTCCCTCCCACTAACGGATTGATTTTCATTGCCTTATTAGTAAATGAGTATTTTATTCCAAAGTTGATTTAATTTATCCCCTTTCAATCCATTCCATTGGAAGCTTAGATATAGAATATGAATAAAGTGATCTCACTGGTTAATGGGATCGTTTTATTTTTAGAGGTCTCAGATTTAAATCCAATATTTGTTGGAATATTTGAGCGTTCATTATTAAAGGATTGAGTATTTCAAATAAATATTATCTTATAATCATCTCAAAATAATAAAAAAGAAAGCATCTTTAATATAAAGAACTATATATCAGTTTCGTCAACTTTTACGTTGTTAAATCATGGAGATCTATTGGTGAATATTGGTGTAAATGAATTAGACTTGAATAAAAAATGTTACGATTGTGTTCGTTTATTTATTTTTAAAGGTGTTAATGTTCAGTTAGTTTTTTATTAAATTTTAAATATCGTGTTTGTCTTTGTTTATTTATTTTTGAAGCTATTCGCGTTCGGTTCATTTAGTATTCACGGATATATTTATTTGACGTGTGCGAATATATTCATTAACATTCGTGAATATATCTATTTATATGATTTGAGTTTCCTCCATAACTGACACTCTCTTTCTATCATTTTATTTGTAAATCAAAGAAAAATAGCGAAATTATGTCACTAGTCCTTAAGCTTTATAGTTTGAACTCCAAAATTCATCATATATTCAATTTAATTTATACATTTATCAATATTTAAAATATTTAATTCATAAATCGATTTAATATATATATATATATCAAACTTAATAAAAACATAATTTAAAAAAATATATATATACTCTATAACGATCATCATAAAGTCAATACTCGTATATATTAATATAACATAATTGTAAAATATAAATAAATAGTTATTTATTTAAATTGTATTAAAAATCTCGACAAATACAAGGAATAATTCTAATATATATAAAATTTTTGAGTGATTGTAAATAGTTATTAATTTAATTATAAATAATTTTAATCATAGTTTAAATTTTCTTAGACCTCTCTATTTAATTCTGTTCTTTTTTCTTCCGTTATTTGCAGCGACTAACAAACAATCTAGCGGGGCAGGAGGATCTCTCAGGTACTTCCTTTTTCATGTCTCTTAAGTTCAGGACGATCTAGGTTAAATTTGGTTCTCCTTTTCTATAAAGAAACACAAATTCTGTGTTGTTTTAAGGTTAAGTTTATGGCTTCAAAGCGGATATTGAAGGAGCTCAAGGATCTCCATAAAGATCCTCCTACCTCTTGCAGCGCTGGTTCAATTCCATCCCTTTTATTCTTCGTTTCCTGATATTCTTGTGCTCTTTCTCATCATACTTTTAGTCTATTGTTTTTGAAATTTATTTTAATCTTCCCCCGGATATTTGCATTTTGTTCTTTTAAATCATGAGATGAGATAATCATTGACGTGTAATTGATTTTTGAGCTGTATATAGAGGGCCTATACTAATTGAATTTTGAGTTTTGACCACGATTGTTTCATTGATTTAAACTGCAGTATGTTTCTTTCTTTTCTGTTGTTCTTCGTTGTCAATTTTTAGGTTTTCATCATTGGATTAAGTTTGACACAAGATTGTCAAAACTTCAATTTTTTTTTTCTTTTTCATGTCTTATACACACAAACTGATGACTTATTGGTTGTTGTCTATACCTTTTGTTATGGTAATATGTGTCCATAAGAAATTGTTTCTGTATAGGTGATGTTGTATACATATGATTAGCATGTGATGCTATTATTATTTATCTCATACGGGAGCTCATAATATCTGTTGAATGTACTAAAACTTCTTAGGACTGTAACATCTTATATTTTCTCAAGAAAAACATGAAAAAGGATTAGTATTTTATTTAGGAAAATATTTTGATGTTGACACTGCTGATTGGTCGTTCCATTGAACTAATTCTTTTACGATTTTTATATAATAAGGCCCTGTTGCTGAAGACGTGTTTCATTGGCAAGCAACTATTATGGGTCCTCCGGACAGTCCATAAGCCGGTGGGGTGTTCCTAGTCACCATTCATTTCCCTCCAGATTATCCATTTAAACCACCCAAGGAGCTTAATTGTCTTACTTAACAATCTATTTCTCATTTGTTCCTGGCTTCATTGTTTATTGTGTATTTTTACCTTTATTGATATTACATCTATCCACAATTGACTTGTCTTTTGCTTTTAAAACATGCCACTTTTTTCTCGAGTTTTTTCAAGAAATTTGGATAGCACTCCATATAATTCAAATTCATCATTTTGACATTTTAATCTCTCTTTACTGACCTTCAATGTTTGAAGGGTATTTGTTATTGCATAAATATTTTTAGCCATCAATATTATTTAACTAATTCCTTGCTGCAAATACTGTGCGACCAAGTTGTCCTTACAAGGCAGGTGGCTTGTGCCAATATTGCTCGACATTGAAATGAGTAAACGCTAATTCTACTTGATTTCCTTTTAGATTTTATTTGTTCATTATGTTCCCTGAATTCTTTAATCTCCATCGGACTTGTATGCATTTTGGGTGTCTAATGGCTCATTTGAGTGAAGGGTATTGTTAGGTGGTTTTCAGTGCCAAAGTTTACATGGTCTATTGTTATTTTTGCTTTTGTAAACAGCATCAGGTAAGCCATGTCTATTACATGCATGTGCATATTTAGTTATAGCTCCTTGTATTTACTATAGTTTACTTTCTTGGTTAAACAAAAATATTGTGAATGGAAATATATTTATAACTTTTACATGATGATGGTAATGGTTCTCGTTTATTGAAGATAAAATAACTGAAAGTTTATTTTCAAATAGTATTATCATTTAGTGATGACCAATTGACAATAGCTTCTCAATGCCGAGCTAGACTGCTAATTCCTGTAGTTACAGTGCAAATCATGTGATAAAGGTAATTCATGCTTTTTTTCCACCGTAATGGTGTATAAACGTGCTTGTTTAGCTACTGATTTATGACTAAGAAGTTTCTCTAGTAGTTGTTCGGCTAACTTTTCCCCCCTTTTATTATTCTTTTTAGCCTTTTGTATTTTTGCTTCCATTCAGGTTGAATTCAGGACAAAGGTATTCCACCCTAATATTAACAGCAATGGTAGCATTTGCCTTGATATTTTAAAGGAGCAGTGGAGCCCTGCCCTCACCATATCCAAGGTTACTGTTCGACATTCCTAACCGCCTTAAACTGTGTACATCATTTAATTTGAATTTACATTGCCTTGTTGTAAAACATGAGCCTTACCTGATACTGTTTACCGATTTAGAATGAAACAGCTGAAATGTAGTCCTTTAAGATTAAGCTTTTCATTTACTGTCCAAGTTGTTTGTGCAATCTGGTGGTGACCCTGGTCTAGAAGATATATTATTCTATTATGTAAAAATTTTGCCTGCCTTTGTTTTTTGGTATTAGGTGTGGGGATGTGTTCTTATTATATCTAATTTTGATTCTAGGTGCTGCTATCAATCTGCTCACTCTTAACAGATCCAAATCCTAATGACCCTCTGGTGCCCGAGATTGCCCACATGTACAAGACTGACAAGAGCAAGTACGAGACGACTGTTCATAGCTGGACCCAAAAATATGCTATGGGTTAAAGTGGTGCCTACTTATGTAACAGGAGGGCCTCATTAACTGTGCTTTTGATGTTTAAATTAATTGTGTGATATGTCTCTTTATTTACGAACCTAGCCCTCCTTAAAACACAATATTCTTGTTAGTTGTCTGTATGAAACTTATCTTCCCACTTTTCTCTCAACTTTTTCTTTTTATTTTACCTTTTGTGACAATGTTGTTGTCTAGTGACAGCCGCACCGACAATGTACAAAATTTTGATCGCGGTGGATGATTTCTTTGCATAACCAGACCAGTCGAAAGCTTGGAAGCCCCTCCCTTTGAAGCTCGAATCTATGGATGTCTAAGCCCTTAACTTACAGTTCAATATCCTGTTGGACTACTGGGCTGGCTAGACAGTATGTTTACGGATGCGCATCAACCCTTGATTAAGATGAGTTCTTGTAGAGCTGTAAATAAGACAAGATAGATCTCGAGTTATTTGAATTTGATTCGGTCAAAATTTGATTAACATTCGATAATAGATTTGACTCGAGCTTAAATATGACTTGAGTTCTTAACGAGCCGAAACGAGTTATTTGATATTCGATTCAAAAAATTTATGAACAATTCGAAAAAAAATATTAAAATTTAAAATTAAATTAAGTTAGTAATAATATTAACATTTATATGTTTTCTAAAAATGCAGGATAAAATTTGTATGTACTTAAAGTTTGAGCCGAGCTCGAGTTCAAGCTTCAGTCGAGTTAAGTTGAGAATGTTTTGAGTTCAAGTTTTTTAAGCTCAAATTGAGATTCAATTTTTTATTTCGAGTTTGAGTTGAGTTTAACTAATTTAAGCTCGTGCATTTAGAGTCGAGTCAAGCTCAGTTTAAGTTTTTTAAGTCAAGTTGAGCTCAATTTTAAATTTTTTGAGTCGAGTTAAGTTTAACAATATTCCAAAATGATTTTTTCTCATTTATAAACCTAAATCTACGGATATGGGGTGTTTTGAGTTTGAATGTGGAGTTAGTTTAACATGTTCTTTTAAGTGGGGGTTATTTTATCATAAGATATTTAGGTTTGAGGTAGAGTGGTTTCTACAAAACTTTAATGGTGTCGGGAAAAACAGTTGTAGAAGGCTACGGAAGAATAACTGTATTTATTTTTAGATATAAATATATATATATATATTTGCAATGATTCGTTGTGGTAGTGAGGGAGTAAATTGAAGATGAAGAAGGGTGGTCCTCATTTTCTTTCTCCAAAAAAAATAAAACTAAATTTTGCAGTGGGAAGTAAGTAATGGTCTGAATTGGTTTCAGAAAAAATTGAACACCAAAAGTAGAAAAGAAATTAACTTTTGAAAACTGTCCAGATGGTGATTGAATTGGTTCTTTCATCATTAAAATCAAATCTTACCGTAAATGAAGCAAACAGGTATCAACCGACTTCAAATGCACAACTGATTTTATTTATTTAAAGAACCCCTCCAAATTCAATGCATTTGTACATTAACGTATTTCGTGTATGAAATTTACCTTGGGAGAGGGGCAAAGAACGTTCATGTCTCCTCCATAAAATGGCAAAAATGTAATTGCATGAAATGTGGGTATTATATTTTATGCAGTTGCAGATCCTAAGGACAAGAGAAAAAAAACTAGGTCATCCCTCTAAACCTGTGCCCACAAAATCCCACTTCACAGCTGAGCTTCTCATTTTTCATATATAAATTTTATGGTAAACTACACGTTTAATACATAAGCTATTATTTTGTTCTATTTTGATACCCAAACTTTTTTTTAAATCATACTTAATATTTAGTTTAAATTTCATTTTAGTATCCCATCTGTTAGATACTTAATGGTGATGTTGACATGTCAACATAAGATAATGTCACATCATCATTAAAAAATAAATAAAATATCATGTCATTAATTCTATTAATTGTTTAATAAATTGAAACATAAACTAAACGTTAAGTATGGTTAAAAAAATAAAATTTAGATACCAAAATAGAACAAAATTAACAATTTAGATACTAAATGTATAGTTTACCTTATATTTAAAGTCAAGTGTGTAAAGCCTTTGAAAAACAAAAGGTTATTAGATTAATTTCAACATTGGATATCTAGTAGCAAGAATTTATTGAGTAACTTCCTTGTAAAAGGGAATATTATTATTTTTAGAAGATCTGAATTCGAATAATTGTGTTTGTAGGATGTGTTCGTTATTAATAATTAAGGGAATTATGAACACTATTAATTTATAATCACCCCAAACTATTAAAAAAATCCAACCCCTTCCATTTTCTTTCTTTTCTCCAACATAAGGTTGTAAAAAATGGGGTTCTATTTTTTATATAACTACCACTATTTGATTTATTAATCGATTAAGTAGGATCAAATACTACAGAGGCGAGTGTGACACTTCCAACTCAATTTGTTAAATTTGTAAACATTAGAATTTGAACCTCTAACCTTACATAAGAAATCTAATGTCTCATCTCACTAAGTCAAATGGTTGTCAGTAAAAATGGGATTATGAGTAAATATTCATATGTTTGGAATTACTCAATAGGCAAGAAAATTAGGTTGATTAAATATATATTAAAGAGAAAAAGAAAGGTAGAAGCATTTGAATGGAAAGTTTTCAAAAAGAAAGAAGATAAAAGGGCAGAGACGTTGGTAAGCCGGAAAGTAGGGCATCAAACCATGCACTGCTCCTGCATTTTTGTTACTTTTTATTGTCTCATTCCCATGGATGAAAAGACAGAGATGCCATCAAAATTAAACTTTCTAAAATATTACTTTTATCTTATACAATTTGCATGCTTCTTTAAATATATATATATATATATCCCTCGTAAAATGATAAAATTTAACTTTTTAATCGTCGTACATGTTCATAATAATATTTAAGTCTTTTTAATCTTTAATTAAATTTGATTCTTTCTAAATAAAAAGCTTGACTTTATTCTTTTTTTCACAATTATTTTTCAGATATTAATGATGGTTTTAATAATGTAGGGTGAACCCTGCTGGCCGCAGGGGGTAACACCCAGAAAATAAGGTCTCCCAACCCCTATTTTTTAATCACTCCATTAATGTACCTAAACCGACGTGAGTGACAGATCCACTCAAATATCTCCCTCATTGTACGTGGCATGTCCAAATGACAGGTTATGCTGAGGTGGAAATAAGTACACTTTGATTTATTCGGCTTCCTCCCATATAAGGTTGTCCTATAAGTTTGTGAGAAAAATAATTTCTCTATATAGGACATTCACCATATTATTTCTCGAACTAGGCTTTTTATTGGTCTAAAGACGTCGTGCACTCTTGGAGTCTTCTCAATTTGCCTGAAGATGCCATGCACTTGTGGATTCTTCTTCATTTACCTGAAGATGTCATGCAGTCATAGAATCTTCATATTTAGCTTGAAGACGCGTGGAGCACCTGACGTTTTAGGTTAGTACTCTCTAATTCACCCTAGATGAGAAAATAATCTACGGAATTAACTATATTGAAAATTAAAAATTCTCACTTACATTGTCTCATCCATTTCTCCGATTTTCCTATAATAATAAAATTACAATTTATTTAATTTAAAATGAATAATTGGTTCTCAAATGATTCTCTAATCATACCTTTGAGCTTCATTCTCCTTTTATATAATAATTGGGCACTTCATTAAGAAGCCGATGTTAAAACCCATCAAGCTTATTGATGGAAAAGAATGTTATATTTTTTTTATAAATTTGAGTTTGAATAATTATTTATAAAAGAGAAAATAACCTCAGTGACCAAAAATGCCTTATAATATACGATTTTAACCAATTTTTTTTGGATTTGCCAAAATGACCAACTAAATCGCAATGCGATCGATAATTCGCAACGCAAATCTCCGGTATCGCAAATCAGTTTCCAGATTCGCAACGCGATTCTGACTATCGCATTGCGATTTCCCAAATTCGCGTTGCGATTTTCCTAATTCGCAATACGAATACGTAAATCGCAATGCGAATCTGGCTATCGCAATGCGATTTACATAGCGCCATTCGTATTAACGCGTATTTTTTTTCAAATTCCAAACACGAATATATTTAATATATCGGAACACTGAACCATCCACAATATATCCCGTAATCGCAACTCATAACCTAAAACCCTAAATCACAACTCAGTCTCATCTTCATCTCTCACTCTCTAAGGCGACATCCGTCCCCATCTCCGACGAAATCAGTCCCCACGACGATAATAGTCTCCATCTCCGACGAAATCATTCACGGTTAGAAATGGAAAATCAACCAAATCAACCACCGAGGGTTAGTTTTTTTTAATTATTTTTATTTTGAAATTTTTGCATTATTATTAAGTTTTTCATATTGAAATTGATGATAAGTTTACTGGTGTTTTCAATAATAGATTAACCATTTCACTTAGATTGCTTATTATATTCATTCGATTGCTGCCAATACTACTAAACTGTTTAGTCTTTAACCCTGTGAAGTTAGTATTTGTCTTTGTTTTGTCTTTTGGTTGAAGTAATGCAATCCATTCAAGTTTCTTTCAATTTTAGTATTTGAAACCGAGAATGACTATCGCAACGAGTGAATCGCAATGCGAAAATGACTATCGCAATGCGAATTTGACTATCGCAACGAGAGAATCGCAATGCGGTTTTCATTTCGCGTTGCGATTCTTACGTTGCGATAGTCAAATTCGCGTTGCGATAGTCATTTTCATGTTGCGATTTTCATTTTTGTGTTGCGATTTAAAGTTTCAGAAACTATTCTTCTTCTGCAAATTGAAACTTGAATGAATTGCATTACTTCAACCAAAAAACAAATACTAAATTCATAGTGTTGCAAATTTAAGTTTGAAGAATAAACTACTACTCTTTATGTTTATTGTTCATATCTTCACAGTGTAGTTTTTGGTATATCTAAATTGGTATGTTTATTGTTTTTGCAGAACTTTTATTCGGCTCAATTGACCTTAAGAAATAAAGTAAGCCTGGCCAAAACAATTGCGTCGAAGCTTTCACCTGTACAAAGAAAAATATTTGAGGATACTTGCTTCGGGCCATGGCTGAAAGTACAACATCCGGGTGGAGATGCTATGTTGACCCATCTGTTTCTTCAAACCATGACTAGCGATCTACCAGAGACTATACAACGTCGTGATGAAGAGATATGGTTTGATTTTCCACCGACGTATACGTGTTTTGGGCGGGAGGAGTTTTGCTTAATCACCGTTCTACGCTTCGGACACTATGATGTAGATTGGTACACTAGATATATTACCCGCCTATCATGGTTTTCCTGGGTTTTTCCTGAGCAGTCAATGGAGAAGTCGAATTTACACGTGGAAGACTTGACGCGATTATTGAATAAGAAAGATGGTTTTACTCGGATGGATGACGTCGATGTTGTCCGATTATGCCTTCTAATACTTTTGCAATCCGGCTTTTTAGGCAGAGAGGCCCGACAACCTATTCCTAATGATCTAATTAAATTGGTAGAGGACCTAAATGCATGGAACCTGTTTCCGTGGGGTTCGTATCTATGGAGAGCTACATGGAATAAGTTGTCGTATGCCTTTAATGATAGGAAAAGTTTGCGTGGCGATGGTTCCAAATACACTTTGTCAGGCTTTATTTGGGCCTTTAAGGTAATAATTTTTATATAATGTTTCCAAAATTATAATTAATTCTTTAACAATTACTAATGTTTGTTATTATATTGTTTGTAGATTTGGATATTTGAGGCCTTTCCCACCATGCAGACATATGCATTAAAAACTTCTAATGATATTCCTAGGACTATTTCCTGGAAGAGGAAACAGTCCTTACAACAATGGGAAGATTTACTACCGTATACTACAATAAATAATGTAAGTTAACACAAATACTATCATATGTTTATAAACAAGTTATTACTAGTACACGTTTAACTTTGTTTGAGCTTTTATATTGTTAGGAGGCCAACACTCCATTACAGAGGCTGACACCCACGAAAGCTGAGCTTGCCACTGATTGGTGGCAAGCTACTAAGCTTTTTTTTGATGGAATGGATGATGAACAACCACCACTTCGAGAGCCATCACCTCACCCAGAGCCATCACCTGATCGACCCGAATATACACCTCCACAACGAGAGTCATCACCTATTCTGTCACATCATCGAGCCTCTTCTCCACCATCACCTCATGATAGGTGACCGGCAAAGATGCCACAACGTTTATCTCCCTGTTCTCCACCTCCACCTCCACGGGATGAGTTAGGGGAGTTACGTAATGAGGTCAATGCCTTGCGTGAGGAGGTCGGTACTTTACGCAATGACAATGGTACATGGCGTGTTGAGGTGTCTATTTTACGTGGTGGGGTAGCAGCTCTACGTGAGATTGTAGCATCGTTGCAAAACGAGGTTCATACTCTACGCAACAAGGTAAGTTTAATATTTTTCATATTTAACTTGATGATAAATTTACTCGTAATTTCACTTAGATTGCTTAGTAAATTCATTCGGTTGCTGCCAATACTGTTTAACTGTTTATTCTTTAACCCTGTGAAGTTAGTATTTGTTTTTTGTTGTCTTTTGGTTGAAGTAATGCAATCCATTCAAGTTTCAATTTGCAGAAGAAGAATAGTTTACTATCGCAATGCGAAAATGACTATCGCAACGCGAAAATGACTATTGCAACGAGAGAATCGCAATGCGAAAATGACTATCGCAATGCGAATTTGACTATCGCAACAAAAGAATCGCAATGCGAGATGAAAATCGCATTGCGATTCTCTCGTTGCGATAGTCAAATTCGCATTGCGATAGTCATTTTCGCATTACGATAGTCATTTTTGCATTGCGATAGTCATTTTCGCGTTGCGATTTTAAGTTTCAGATTCTATTCTTCTTCTGCAAATTGAAACTTGAATGAATTGCATTACTTCAACCAAAAGACAAATACTAACTTCACAGTGTTGAAAATTTAAGTTTCAAGAATAAACTACTACTCTTTATGTTGTCATTGAACCTGCACTAAACCTATATATTGTCCTTTTAAATGTTTATATAAGTGCTTACTTCTGGAATGTTATTTGATGCATTTTGTGAACAATGATATAATAATGACTTGGGTGAATACCGTGCAAGTTTGAAATATATTTGTCTTTGTTCTCACTATTTAATATCATGTCTGTTTATTTACTGATTTATGTATTAATTTATTTTTAGCGGCCCGCTAAGGTGGATGCTCTACGTCGGATTTTTCTTGCAAGACGGAGTTCACGCATCAGACGGCGTGCACATGCCATTACGTCTCCGTTCACCCCAATAGTGCGAAGAATCCGTAAGAAAAAGCCCGAATCACCTGTCATCGTTCAAGAGGCCTCCCCTATCGTTCAAGAGGCCCCTATCATCCCTCAAGAGTCCCCTCTCACAGTTCAAGAGGCCACTGTCATCGTTGAAGAGGTCCCTCACAACATTCTAGAGCCCGATTCACACGGCATAATATATCGAATTATTGAGAAGCCCCCTCACGTGCCGGACATGATGGATGACTGTTGACTTTCGTATAAGTTACCGGCCAGTACCATTCCGGTAGATGAAGTGGATAGGAAACAACTACCGGAAACAATTCTGGATAATACCCTTTGGGCTAAAATCGCAGTTGATTTTTATCTACATGAGCGGAGCCAAGGGTGTTACGCTGACATATACAAACTCAACGATGATATGCATTTGTTGATTGAACGGTCTTGGTGGGGTGTATTATTAGGGGTTGAAGACAACGGCTATTTCGATGGGGGGTAAGTCTTATATTTCTTATATTTCAGTTTGATTAATTTTTTTAAAATTTATGTAATTCACTAATATATGTCTTTTTTTGTAAAACAACATATTGATGCATGGGTGACACGTCTTTTAATTGTAAGGAAATTGAAGAAAATTATTAAAAAAACGCGATATACAATTATGCCGACGTCTTTTCACGTAATTCACTTGAAGAATCAACGACAGGAATCATATGTGTTGGCTAATGGACAAGCTAAATTTTATCTTGCATGGTGAGAGGTCGATAAGGTTAGTATATTTGTTTAAATATTTTAAGGGTGTTCATAAATAAGTGCGCAATTTGAATTATTACATTTCGATGCAGGTGTTTATCCCTGTTTTTGACCGTACTCATTGGCTTCTCGTCGAGCTTCAGCTCCCATCCCTAAAGATAATAGTATATGACAGCATGATAAATTACATATCATTGTCTGATTTGAGAGATATGATTAAGGGATGGAGCTCTCATTTGGCTAAATTCTTGGATGCAATTGATTATTGGACTAAGTCTGGAAACAAGAAGCCAAAGAAGTTCAATGTTACAGTTATCAGAGACGAGACCGCGCCACAACAAACGAAGAAAGCCAGAGGGGATTGTGGTCCTCTCGTATGCATGTGCTTGGAGCGTTTGACGATAGGAAGTACACATTTTCTACCTCCCACCGATAGAGATAGAGGTGCAGTAGGCTTGTGGTTTCGGCATTTTATGGCTAGAGCGATATATGCGAGACGCTGCCTACCTGTATTCGCGTTATGAAAGTGTCCATAAACAATTTATAAGTCAAATGCAAGTGTTGTTAAACACATTTACTCTTTTTGGTTTGAAAATGTTTGGTTAAGTAGCTAGAATTCAATAATTTGTTGTTTGTAGGTTTTAGATGTGTAGAAAGTGTTGTTGATTCAATGTTTGGTTTCTGCAGGTTAATCCTGAAGTGAGCTGCATGAAATGGATGTATGGGTGCAAAAGTTGATTTCATTATTATTTTTTGATTGTTTAATTGATTTGTAAAAGATGATTTGTAAATGTTGATTTGTTTAATTGATGTGTACATAATATTTGTGCTTGTTTAATTGATTGAAATGTAATAGTTGATTTGTTGATTTCAATCTGCATTATGTTGAATGCAAAACAGACTATCGCAACGCGGAAATGACTATCGCAACGAGAGAATCGTAATGCGAAATGAAAGTCACAACGAGTGAATCGCAATGCGAAACTAATTTCGCATTGCGATTTTCATTTTTGCATTGCGATTCACTCGTTGCGATTTTCATTTCGCATTGTGATTTTCATTTCGCATTGCGATTCTCTCGTTGCGATAGTCATTTCCGCGTTGCGATAGTCAATTCCGCATTGCGATAGTCATTTCCGTGTTGCGATAGTCATATTCGCGTTGCGGTTTCCGCATTGCGATAGTCAAATGAATGTCTAATAAGTGATAACAACTGAACATATCATAGCAATGTTCAAACTCAAGTTACTAATACATGCCTAACTGAAAATGTTAAAAGTTCACACATAATATACACATAATACAACGTTTGCATTTAAAAATCACCTAAGTTAACAGTCCCAAAAGGTGAAGCCGGTTGTGATTGGGATTTTGATGAGGATCCATATTTTGGTAGAGGAAAAGATGAATGTGATGGCACTGGTGATCCACATGTCAACCTTGTATGACCACTTTCCTTGCACCGACTACATGTCGATCTCTTCTTCTCTTCACCATTAGACGGTATACGATCGTGACTTTTTGGTCGGCCAGGTAGCCTTCTGTCCATGGCTGATGGCAAAACTGCTTGTAAGTCATCTGGTATGTCCCACTCAGAAGGATGTGGAATAGGGTAGACAATCTCGCCATAAGTCTGTCGATATACTTCTGTAGTGTAGCAATCCATAACGTATGCGCTTGAATCATCTTGGTTTAGATGAAGAGAAACTTTTATAACATGGCCACACAGATAACCAGATGTTTGCCATTTCATACAACTACACGTCTTTGCATTTAGATCGACAAGCCCATTTAAGTTATTATCCAGTACTTCAAACAAAGTGTTTGAACATGGTTCAACTCTCCATGACGTTGACTTCACAACACGTTTCGTTATCTTTTTTTTCTGTCCATGGTGTAACACGATATTCCAATGTTCCTGTAAATTTAAATAAATAATACTTAGTAAAATATATGATAAGTTACAAATTTAAAGAAATAATACCTGCATGGTTTCTTTTCTTGTAGTACCATTGTTGAATAGAGGCTCGAAAAAACTCCATTAACATAGTAATGGTAATTTCCGGGAATGACGACTTAGAGCGTTGATTGATTCTGCACTATTAGACGTCATGAAACCATATCTTGCTCCAAGTTGATGTACTCTTGACCATCTTTCAAAGCCGACATCTTCTAGTGTTTGAGCACACTGAGGCAAAACACGTCTTAAACAGTTTATATGCTTATTAAAATCCACTTCCCGATAAGCTTTTACAACCTTCCAGTATGTCCATTTGTGATTTTTTATACCAGCAGACCTTGATTTTAGATTTCTATACAAATGAACACCACAAAGTCCATGAAAAGCATCTGGGAAACACCTTCTAACAACATTGTCAATTGAGTTTGCCCTATCGGATATGATTGTCAGATTGCTAATAGGACCTATGCAATCCCTAAGATGCCCCATAAACCATGTCCATGAATCAGAGGTTTCAGATTTGCCAACCCCGTAAGCTATTGGCAGTATCCCATTGTTAGCATCCATGGCTACTGCTAATAAGTTTACTCCAAGGTATCGACCTTTTAAATGTGCTCCGTCAACTATAATAACTGGGCGCATGCAATTAATAAACGAACGAATCTACAAAATCATGTGCACAAGAAATATAATCATTTAAATGTGAAATGCATGTAACTAACAAAAATGAGTCAACAAAATTATATTTATTTACTAACCACAGCACCAATGGCGATAAACAACAACTCAAAGCGTCCATCTCTATCTGTTTTGATATGAGTTACCGACCCAGGATTTTTCAGCTTTAAATTGTGACAATAAGCCGGCAGTTGGGAAAACGATGCTTTTGGCGACCCCCTCAACAATTCCAAGGCATAACATTTGGCTCTCCAAGCTTGAGAATATGAGATACTAATCTTGAACCGAGCATTCATGTCAGTCATAATTTCATGTCCCCGATATACCCTACCATTCAAAAACATTAACTCAACCAGAAAACCACCCAACACCTTTTTGTTTGCTTGTCTATGGTGAGGAAAAACTTGGGTTCTTGAACATGTATGTTTATCAATAAAATTCCTAACTTGAAACATTTTTGCAATCTTTTATCCTCTTTGCAATCATACGCCACATACAGTTTTTGTCAATCATACGCCACATACAGTTTTTTGTCAATCATACACCTTGTTTCGAAACGATCTTTGCTTGATTTGTTAACTTTTAGTTGATAGCCATCTTCCACACATTTCGTATACAAAGCTATCTTCAAGTCTTCCTTTGTATCAAAATAATCATCTTTCTTGATACGAATAATTTTTGTGTAACAATCAACTGCTATCTTTACCAACTCTTCTTCCGGTATCTGAAGTAATTCTGGCATATTCCAGTTATACTCCCGTGGCATTTTCTTCGGGGACTTTTCTTTGGGGATTTCTTCTTCTTCTTCTTCAGTGTTATATGAATTACACATAATGGATGTTCAACATGTTCATTTACAGTCGTAACTTCCTCCTCATTATCATCAACAACATCTTCCTCGGCAACGGCTGTTTCATCATCAAAATTCGGGTATTGACCAATATCAAAATCATTACACGCAGGGTCTGTTTCTTCTTCTGAAAAATCATCAAAATTCGAGTATTGACCAAGATCAAAGTCCGGGTATTGACCAAGATCAAATTTCGAATACTGACTAGTACTCACAATATTTTCTGTTGGCTCATCATCGTCTAACTGGTCAATACGAAAACCGGAATTTGGTGCTGAAAGTTGATTGGGATTTGGATTAGGGAAAGGTTTTGGGTTTTGAGATTGTGTTTGGTATTGGAAATGTGGTGAAACAATATTTGCTTGGTGATGAAATTGTGGTGGAACCATTAAATTTTGAGCACCATAAACTGGGGTTGAAAAACTTAGTTGATTACTACCCGCTACTGACCCAACTTCACTACTTCTAGGTTCAACAACATACAATGTAACATCATCACTTGAAACACTAATGTAAGCAATGAATCGTTCAACATCTTCATTGTCGGTTAATAAATAAACTTTACCATTTCTCTGATAAGATAGCCTAAATCCACTTAGGGGCTCTAAATTCAATTTATTTGCAACACGTAACATTAGAGTTTCATAATTTAACTTTTTTAATGTCAGTTTTAGTTGAAGATTCATGGGTAAAGGCATATATTGTAAAACACCATGAACATTCTCCCATGACCCTCCAAAACACAAATCTATCCAAACATGATCAACATTAGATGATTTCATTATTGTAAATTAATTTACTAAATAAACGAGCTGCGAAACTAAAACCTGTTGCCGGATGGGGAAGGATGTCGTTGGATATAGGAACGGATGTCGTCGGAGAGAGTGATAGATGGAGATGAAATGAGTTGTGATTTAGGGATTTAGGTTATGAGTTGCTGCTGCTGCGTAGTTATATACCCAAAACACTTGTGTTGCAAAATTAAAACCTGTTGCGAATTCAGAAATCGAGTTGCGAATTTGAAAT
Source organism: Hibiscus syriacus (assembly GCF_006381635.1). Classification (NCBI taxonomy): domain Eukaryota; kingdom Viridiplantae; phylum Streptophyta; class Magnoliopsida; order Malvales; family Malvaceae; genus Hibiscus; species Hibiscus syriacus. The sequence continues at coordinate 1,000,268 of NW_024062858.1, read as the reverse complement.
TCAGTATTGTGATAGTCAGAATCTCGTTGCGATTTACAGATTCGCATTGCGATTTTCCAAATTCGCATTGCGATTTACGTATTCGCATTGCGAAATAGGAAAATCGCAAAGCGAATTTGGGAAATCGTAATGCGATAGTCAGAATTGCGTTGCGAATCTGGAAACTAATTTGCGATACCGGAGATCGCGTTGCGAATTATCGATCGCATTGCGATTTAGTTGGTCATTTTGGCAAATCCAAAAAAAGTTGGTTAAAATCGTATATTATAAGGCATTTTTGGTCACTGAGGTTATTTTCTCTTTATAAAATGTATGTGCGTTATAAATAGATTAAAAAATATTATAAACCGTTGCTATATTATAATCCTCTAGATTAAACATTAATCATAAAATAGAAATAAAATATATGAAAATTTTCATAAAATCGAAATATAAAATTTATATAAAATTTGACTTAATTTTAACTAAAAGAAGAACTAGATATGAGAGCCATTTGTTGGGTGAGAGGGACCATGACCCCTTAAATATTTTGGCAAAATGATATTTTAAGTCCTTATTAATTTAAATTTTAGTCAAATAATAGGTTTGTCTTCTCAATTTTTAGATTTAAGTATTCGATAAATTTTTACTCCTCCTAATATTTGATCCTAATCCCGTTCTAAAGATTACTTAATTTGGATGGCATGTTGAAGTGATGTATTCACGTTTGGGGATGTAATGGCGATGGATCATAAATGTGCTAAATATGTCCATTTGGCAAATAATTTTGATGTTGATTGATGCCAAAGTTTTCCTCCCAAATTAAAAAAACATGTTTGGCCAAGCAAATATTCATCTTACATTTAAAGCTACTGATTATTTTTCCCGATGTCTGTATTTTATTTAGTAAGAATCAATATGTTAGTTACTCATCCAACTAAAACCTTTAATGGCAATTTATATATTTATTAAATAAGTTGTATTTATTGTAGTCCGAAAGAATTGTAGTGAGGAATGGAACAGTTTGAACCTAACCCATTAAAGAGTTGTCAACATAAATTCCTATAGGTGTCCCAATCTCTTCCCCTAAACCCTAAATTTGAGGCAATTTAGCCTCACTTTTCAAGTACACCCCACCTCATACTCGGGGGGATAAAAAATATTTGGTACAAGTCATATTGTAACATAGAAAATACTTTTAAGAGACTTGATTATTTTATCAATTGACGTGCTCCTACCTACGTTTCAATATTCAACCCTTATGCTAAAAATGTTATTCTCATAATAATTGCCTACCAAAGGAAAACATAATATAAACTCAGACTTGTTTAAATTCGGATGCAATTGTTTCTTTAAAAACAGGTTTCGGATCAATTGGGGACTATTTTGAGATGATCATGAAAACTTTCTCTTGGCTTATAACAAGAATTTAGGCATTTTATGATATTCACGTCGAATACGGTTGTACGATTTTGAGCGAGCTGTGTCACAAACTGATAATGCCAATGTGCACGTCTTCCTCTCCCCTCCTTAGGCCGAGAGTTTATTCTCTTTGATCTGATCAATCGCCGCCATGGTTAGTAAGGTTTGATCTCTTGCTTTTGTCTTAATTCTACGGGAAGCAAATTCGGCGGCTAATTTCATGGCTAAACCCTCATTGATGTATTGTTTTTCGCTTCAAGTGTTTGATTATCCTCCAACTAATCTTCTACCGATTTTATCTAGAGATATCTTTGATCCTCCTCCTAGCAATGTATCGAGTTAATTTTCTAGCCTCAACCTTATTTTTATCCAAAAAAATATTAATAAGTTATTAATCGCATTAAAATGTAGGTCAAAACAATACATATCAATAAATAGTTATTCTATATGTGGAAAGATTCTAAGTACGCAAGGATAGACACATGATTTTATGTTAGGGGACGAACCTCTAAAATTTAAGGAGAGGAAAATTATATAAAATTTTAGGGAACGAAAAAAAAATTTTAATGTAAAATACATATGAAAAATCTAAAATATATAATATTTTTAATTTTAGGGGCAACTATTCCCACCTGCCTCTCCTTCAATTATCCCTCTAAGTAGGGACAGAGGTAATATTTTATGTCATATGTATAAATTTAAAAAATTATATTAAAAATATGGAGATGTGAGATTATATTATCAATAGAAAATATATATAAAAAAATTAAGAGCGCTACCACAACCTCTAACACCCCTCCATCAATCTCTGGTTCGAACCTTCCATCCTCAACATAATATTTTATTTTGCCTTGATGTGTATAACACATTTAAAAGTTTTGTGAAATGATTATAAATTACCTCTTATTTTCAAATCAATTATAAACACATGTAAAGATGGAATGGAATATGGAAGTATAAAGTGAATCCAAACATTGATGGGGTTTCTCTAATATTTGTGGGCTCAAAGCTAAATTGGCATCTAGGGGATGATGAATCATTTGACTTCTCCCTTCAACATCAACCCTAGTTCTCATGAAAATCACTTATACCCATAAAATATTCATTAATGATTTTTCTTTATCAATCAAGTCCAAAATAAATAAAAATACTTATTATAATATTGTTTGTCGAATTTGATGTAGCTGTGTGCATGTTTTGACGTGAGTTGGTTCCATTAGGCCATATTAATAATTAAGTTCCCACTTACCATAGTTTTTGTGCTTTTTATGTCAATGTTTTTTTTCACTCATATTTTCTTCTTCTAATCTTCTCTTTGGATCTGAATCTTCAAAAACTCTTTTCCATGACCTTTTTTTCCTTAATAATTTTTTTTTTACTTTTTATATTTATTTTATAAGATAATATATATTTAAATATACTTTTAACATATTAATAATGTACATTACCTTACAGATATAATTGTTTGAATCTAAGAGCTTTACAAAATAGTACCCCCTTTACCATTGGTGCATGAATTATACTTGCTACATTTTTTTAATAGTTTGGAGTGATTACATATATTGGATTATACTTTCTACATTTTTTAATAGTTTTGGGTGATTATAATGTAGTATATGTTCAAAATATTTTTAACCAATTGACAACACGCATACACCCTACGGATGCAGTTACTAAAACCTAATATCTTTAGAGTAAATATCATTATATTTTACTACTATAATCATGTACGAAGAGTTTGAACATAAAAATGGAAAGACGGGAAAAAGGCTAAGGTTGGAAGGTAACGTTTGGAACATTAAAAAAAACTTTAATTAATTTTGATTAATTAAGCAAGCTGTAATGTTTGACCATAATCGGGAAACGGGTTAAGCAGCTGTACCAGTAGCTGTGGTTATGCTATTTGAATCATATATACATGACTAAGCGCTACTAGTTGAGAATAATCCAAAGTTCAAAATAGAAACAAACCGGCAAATGATATTAAAACTCAATCATCGTTCTAACTCTTTAAGATTTTTTTTTGAATTTGATTATTATTTTTAAATAAATTTGATCTCCAATTTTTAAAAGGAATAATTTATTTTGTTCAAACAAAAATATTGATAGAACTATTATTTTTTAATGGTGTTATTATTATTATTTTCATAAATTTTAAATTTAATCTTAAGTCTACTTAGAGGAGAGGGGAAGAGGGACTCTAGGAAAGGAATACTCTTTGTAACACCCACGGACTGATGCAGGTGACCCGATCCGATCCGAGGTGTCACATTAGACCACCAGAACGACCCACTGTAAAAATCCCAGAAAATTATAAAATTTGTTAAAACACTTAAAATCATAAAATAATTTATAAATACAACAGTAAAATTTACCAATATTCAGAGATAAAACATATTTCAGACTCATATATAAAACAAAATACATTCTACATGCCCATAATCACATGCACCATACTCTGCAAGCAACGCCGGTGGAACTCTTTACTAATGTCGATAGTTGCACTGGTTTGATCCTTTTAACATGAAATAGTGAGTAATAGAGTGAGCTTTGGGAAGCTCACTAATACAGAACTACTAAGTGATGCTGAAGGACATGCAGATGATAGGTAAGCATAATTTCCTTATTAGTTCATACATCTACAGACTCTTTTGTTGAGCTGAGGTCCCACTGATATCTCAGGTAATAAAATACATGAAGCTTCCAGTTCATAGTAAACGTTCGAAAGACTAGGTTCAGGATCAGAAAAGGACGTCTAGTGTGTTCCCAAAAAACCAGTGAGGATGTACAAATCTTTTTAAAACAATAGCAGTTTAAAACGTATTTTAAAAAAACATAATAAAACCCTCCAACCGAACGCCAATATGCAGTTCCCCATAACCGTATAACCTAAGGGAGCACCTTGGGGCCCGAGAGCCTACCCAAGAAAGTTCTCGGGGCCTCAGAGCCTACCCAAGGGTCGCCTTAGGTCCATAAGGGATTATCAGTTAGTGTTGAATCTATACAAGTAATTATCAGCAGCGACTGAACCTGCCAGAGTCTTCAGTCATGCCAGATCCCAGAGTACCCCGTATCAAAATAATTTCATTCAATAAATAGAGATATAAAAAATCATAGCAGAGATCAAAGATCAGAATAGAAATCAGAGATCAGACTGTATTTCAATTAACAGATACATACTTTTAAAATTAGAGAAAACATCAGTGTGATCAGGGAACACACTAGAGGTTCCAGATATTATTTGGAGGTACTTGATAATCTAATCGAGAAGGGAAACACGGATCTTCAATATATCGATAGAATGCCAGAAATTAAAATCACTATCAAAAGAGTTTATTAGCTGACGAAATCATCAGTTATTTAGAGCGTGATTTATCAGGATCATATAATATTCAAATATTTTTTGGAGGCACTATGTAATCAGAAAGGTATTCAGAATCCTTTGCATCAAAGTTACTTGTGTTTTCAGATATGACAAGAGTGATTCCATTATTCAGGAAATCAGAAGCATTTTGGGCATTAGGTTCTTGGGAATTCTTAGTGATTTGAGTTAATAAGTGAAAACGAAGATTCAGGGCATTTACAATTTGTATTGATATATCGGATATCGAGTTAACTCAAATTGAACAAATCCCAGCACTGATACCATGTTAACCGATCAAATCATTGAACTTCCAAAGTATTCACTTTTTAATACAAACAATTCTTGTCGAATTGATCATCTTCAGAATCATCGTTGAATGGATCTTAGGGAGACGAACATGTATTCCAAATCGGCATTGCAACGTTATTAGAAAATGTTGACGTGCTTGATTCGTGGTTCAAAACCTTTATGGACGATACAATATATAAGATCATCAATGATTCCATACTTATCCAAGTTATTAGCTTAATTCAAAGTCATCAGGGTACTTAATTCAATTAGTATTCAAGATTATCCCGATTACTTAGGAGTTTCCTGAGTGATTCTATCATTTTAACAATTCAAATACGTACAATACTTCCATTCAATTCGACTTTGTCATTTCGAGTAATTCAACATATAAGGTACCTTCAATAATTTAGCCTCCGAGTGTTCGCTCAGGAAATAGAAATTTTAAGTCCTTTACCATCTCAAGATCATGAACGATTAACATGATTATTATAACTTTCCGGAAAAATCCTTATCTTTTATATCATATCGGTATTTTCGTTGTTTCTTATCCAAGCATTTCCGACATTTAACCTTTAACGAGAATAATCAGAATTTACGAGTCTCGAGATTGATTGATTAAATTACTAAATTTAGATTTGTTTCCGATCTGTCTACCAATTTTTTTACTAGCCGTCTAAGTCTTATACAATGCTCCATTTTTATTCCAAATTTAATTTAAGTATAATGATAATTAATTACATCTCATGGACCAATTATTTTCATCCACACATTTACCAATTATCAATGAGTTTCGGAAAGCATGCAAAAGGTAGTATAGTATTACCTCAATTTTTGTTCTCCACCGATAGAACATTTAATCTCCATTTGATCACTCTCGAACTTGAATTCAACGTCCAATAATTCCTCGGATACAAAACAACCGAATTTACGTCAGAAACTATACTTAATTAATAAACCAATTTGAATCCGATGGTAAAACACCGAAAAAAGGTTTACCTGGTGCGAATTTGGCAAAACGGACTTTGGATTCGGACGCAGGACGTCGAAAATATAAAATAGGACTTTTAGAAAGTTTGACTTTTTCGGTCAAAGTCAACGATCAAAGTCAACGGGTTGATTGAGACATGTTGACTCGGTCGAGTTAAACAGACCCGGTTCGAATGGGTTGGTCGGTTCGGGCTAGTCCAAACCGGCTAGACCGATTCTAGAATGTTTTCAGGGCAGGCGAGGAAGCCCAGGTGATCGGTTGATTCTTCCTGTTCAAGCACTCACCAATATCAACCAAAAAATCAACCAAAACCATGTCAAACAACAGGAAATTGATCGGGACTTACCAACGCATTCGGTCGACGAAAATGACGATGATAGGCAATGAACACGGTCGGATTTTGGGCTCAGGATGAGGAGGAGTCCGCCTATGGTAGTGGTGAGGTGAACCGATGATCGAGGCGATAAGAATTTATGGTTAATCGAGCGACGATCGGGGTGTTTTCGTTGAAGCTTTTCCGGGCTTTACACAACGTTTGGCGGCCGATCCGGGGACAAGGGTTAAGAGGTTTTGGTCGGGGTAGGACACCGATTCAATACGTGCGATGATGTACACCGCCGATCGAAGCATAGTGGATTGGGAGAGGTGGGTTAGGGGTTGATAAATTGGGGGTTTTAGGGATTTTCTCTCGATCAGAGATATAAATTATCCTAAAAGATGGGAAAATTTAGGGCTAAGTCCCTAAACTTCATAGATTTTAAAACTATGCCAAAATTTTTAGAAATTACAATTTGGTCCTAAAATTTTCCCTTATTACCACTTTAATTCAATACTTTAAAACTAATAAAATTTAGCCCCATAGTGACACTCTTAGTGGGTTTGGAACGCATAATCTAAGAAAATATGATGGAACAAAGTTGAACAGCTTGACTGACTGATCAAATGTGCTTGCTCTTTTAATGGTGTTGTGCAGCTCAAATGACTATTTATGTATATTTTATGCTGATATGATTCTGTTTATTTATCTGACATGTTAATAAATAGGATAAACTACATTGGATAACATTGAACTTTAGACGATATATCGTTTATACCATCGTTTATACCATTGAACTTTTAATTTTATCAATTATAGTACTAAATTTTGATTTCCATTTCAATTATACCAATGAGTCGTTAGATTGTTAACGACACTGTGATGTGACTAACAACAACAATTATCTATAACGAGACATCAATAGAGCATTAAACTACAGACATCATGCTCCTATAGTCTTCTCTGACAAAAGATAAAGTTGCACTGATTCATTATCGTTTGAAATTCGTTTCCGATAGATAGAAATCGTATGCAGATTTGAAGCATAGATGCATTGAGTATGATGTTGGGAATAAAGTCTTCCTCAAAGTACCTTCATGGAAGAATGTTCTTCACTTCAGCAGTAAAAAGAAAGCTTGGTCTAAAATTCAATGGTCCTTATGAGGTGACTGAGAGGATCTGTCCGGTGGCTTAGTGCTTAGCTCTACCTCCAGAGTTGAGCAAGATTAATGATATATTTCACGTTCGATGCTTCATACATATACATAACTATCAAATCCTTCTCATAAATAAGAATAATGGGCTAAAATCTTCTTCCTTTTTGATATATTTTCTTCAATATTTTGACTCATTATTCTCATTTATTATATTTTGATATTGAATAATACAATCACTTCAATAAAAGTGCATCCGACAAAATATAATTTTTGAAAAAATGCCATCTACGTGACATGTCTTTCCCGGGAATTTTTTTTATTAAAAATATATAATTTCTCTTGAGTCTTATTTACATAAACAATTTTTAGATATATATTATTCCAACACTATAACCGGATAATGCAGTGCAAAATTTTGAGAGAGAGACTCAACTGTATCCTTATTCCTTAATAGGCTTCCTAGTGGTGTCGTTTCAAACAAAGAAGCCGCCTGATTTTTGTTTTTCACCCTAATTTTGTCCATTTTCTGCTCATTTGAATAATTATTGTAATTAATTACAACTTCCGGTCTCAATTCTCAAGCAAGACCAATTTAAGCACGTGGTTTTATACAATCAACCAATGGTCTTTAATTATAATCATAACCATAAAATTCCAAACGTGAAAAGAAAGATAATAGGGTTATTAATATGTGAAGGACAAAAATAAAAAGGAAATAAAGTGGTAATGTAGAGTAGTAGTTAACAAGTGGGCCAGAGTGGTTAAAAGCTCGCGGCCACACTTTAAAACTCAGATTCTTAGTGTAAACAAACACACATCTGACATTTGCTTATTAGTTCCGACCATATAATTTAACCAAAATTAACGGATCCAACCAACACCATTAAATTTTGTACCATTTCATTTTAACCCCCGATATTATGTAAATGCATTTTCTTTTCTAATATAATGTAATTAATATTAAGTAGACACTTATTCCCACTTAATGGTTTTGAGGAGAAATCAATAATAATTTAGTATCATAGTACGATGTATTAGATCTTTAAAGCAAAGTAATGAGTTGGATCTTCACATTGTAAATAGAGAAAATTGGGTTGAAAGGGTAGCTCTTGTAATGAACATTTACCATACCCGATCTGAGTTGCTCAATCAATAAATTGAAAATAAGTGATTATACAAAACATATTGGTTTTGAGGAGAAAAGAGATGAAAAAATTTGTATCACGATAATTATAAGTTTATGGGATAAAGTACACAGATGGTCCCTTGATTATAGGGTATTATTTATTGAATCCATCGAATATTAATAGTTACAAAATGATTATAAGACTATTCATGTGTTCTAAACTTGTAATTTTTCGTTAAAAATTGGCGTTCATTTAAGGTAGATGTTAACCTGTTGATTTTATCATATCACATTTAACATGTGAACATCAAACTCAAGCAGTCGTCAATTTTTTTAACAAAAATAATTAGTTTAGAACATATAAATAATTGAATAATCATTTTATAACTTTTAATAGTTTAAAGAATCTACAAAATAATATTCTATAATCAAAGAATCATTTTATATTTTTAATAATCAGATAATTCAATTAAATAACATCTATTATAATCAACGATCATTTATATTCTTTACCCAAATTTATATAGTAAATTCAGAAATCCTATAAGATAATTATAAATTAACGACATGCTAACACAATAATTTCAGATCTTTAATTTGGTTCGAGGAAAAGAGCATAATAATCTTTTTAAATTGTATTCACACGTTTGGTTCACGGAAAATAATATTACTCTGGAATACTCTTTTCCTAATAATAGCATTTTTGGTTAAAATGGTGGGAATAACATTACTTCGAAATTCTTAGTATTACGCAATTCCCACCAATTTGGACAATAATACCTTGAACTAATGAATTATTTCTATAATGATCATTCTCAATTCTTATTTTTTGTACTTTACTCAAAATTATAAACATAATAATAATATACAAAGAGTTTGATTTACTAAAATATTAATAAATTTAAGAATTTAAAATATTTTTTTATTTTTAATATTCAATATATTTATGATTTATAATTTTATAGGTTGAGAAAATAATATTATTATAAAAAATGTAATTATTTAAAATAACATTTAACTTTTAGTTATTAAAAAATGAATCTTATATATTGAAAAAAATATCTTTACCCACTCAATATCATAATGTTTTTTTCATATTATATTATATTTTATATAAATAAATATGAAACTTATGAACATTATTTGAAATATAAATTTAATATACTAATTGTATTAATTATATATTAAATGTATTTTTCCTTAAAAGTTAGATATTAGAACGATAAAATATTTTTATAAATTTTCATTCAAATATTTATAAATTAATATTAAAGTTTAATTTAAAAAATATATATCACAAGAATAATTTGATAAAATATGCATCCAAATAATTTATATTTCTCTAACCAAACAATGTAATCTTATATTCCTGCTAAATAAATCAAACAATATAATATTCCTATAGTAATATTATATTCTGATAATATTATTCTTAAAAATAATCTTATATTTTATAAATCAAACACTCCGATAGGGTGAAAAGGAAGAAAGAAGCGTCATGTAATTAAGTAAAACTGTGTAAGTTAAATCTGTACAGTAAAAACACAAACTTTGAAACTTATATGTGATGTTTCCTATCTGATTAATTTACTCCCTCCTTCTTTCATCTGGATTCTGACAGCTAATATTTACTGCCGGCGAATAAGTTGTTGGGGCCAATCAAAACTCCGGCCTACCCTAAATCTAACCTAATAAATACATCTCACAGGGAATATATATATTTTATATTTTTAATTATAATTTATTTTTATCTTAAAATTTTATAAATTTACATACTTAAATTTTAAAAAATTCAACTCTAACATTAGATCCCACATCCGTATCTGCAAGTCACGTTTTAGCTTAATATCCTATTTTTAAATCAGCTTTTAGAACTACAGATATTTAGGGATAAAAAACAATGAACCAGATATGATTGAGATTCTAAAAATTTATTTCAAATTTTTATAGTTATAAAATATTTTATTTTAATTAACTAAAATTAAGAGGGTGGTCATTAAATAAGGGTAGAACAAAAACATAAAAATAATTAGCACCAAATTCAAGGTTGCCTCCCATGTTAATCTCAGTTGTAGTAAAATTTACCGGCTGTATAACCTAACATTCCCAAAATGACGAAAATGTCCAGAAATGGTAAATACAGAAACGAATTTAATTAGGAATTACGGAGGCAAATTAATTAGTCAGTGATAATAATCATTAACTACCGGTGTTGGTGTAAGTCAAAGGGAGAGGGGACTGACTGACCCGAGTGTCCTGTGTCACGTGACCTGCAGCTCTCTTATTTCAAGATTAAATATTTTTTTGTCCTAGTCAGCACCCTTCCCCCTTTGGATCTTTCTGTTTTCCGCCGGATTCTCCTAATCGCCGATTGGTTCCGTCCTTTCCATTTTTCTAAAAAAGGTAAATTTTTTTAATCGCCACTTATTATCACAATTCAATTCTGGTTATTAACTATTTTCTTTAAAAATCATATATAATATTTTATTTTAATCAATCATCATTAAATATTGACGATGATGCTAAAAAAAATTATATCATTAATTTTATATATTTTTTACGACGGATAATCATATAAAATCAAAATATAAAATTATATAATTAAAAAAATTAGATGAATAAATACTTAGTTTACCCTTTTAAAGAATAACCTCCACTCAATTACAGCGTGTCCTATAAATTACCTCAACTTTCGTTGTATGCCTCATATATCTGCTTCATCTCTCTCTCTCTCTCTCTCCTCTCTTCCTCGCTCTTTTTTTCCATTTCTCTTTAAGAATTTACTTCCTTTATGTTTTGTATAGAAAGAAAGTGGTGCATATCATCAAAAATCATCTTGGATTCTTAGTTTCTTTTAGTACTTGGTTTTTGAAGTTACCCAAAATGGCAAATCTGTGCTCCGTTAAGTGACTGAGAAAAAGCACTGTCTGGTGTTTTCCTTTTATCCTCTGTGCTCCGCTCTCTTGAGTACTGGTTTTTTTATATGCTTTTGAGTAAGGTTTTCAACAAATAAGTGGTGAGTCTCTCTTCACCTTAACGTGCTCTTTTGCTCAGCTTTCTTTTAACACCCTTTATTCTTCTCGTGTCTAGTCTCAAAGTGATACAAGTTGAATCACTGGAAAAAATGGATCATTGTTCAGTTTCTACAATCAAATACACACAGCACCGCAATCAAACCAAGCTCCGTACACAATTGTTAAATCCGAGGCTTAAAAACCTGCCGGAAATGAATCCTCGGATTGTTCGGATTTCAGTTACTGATGCTGACGCCACTGATTCCTCCAGCGACGAAGAGGAAGGAACAACCCGACCTCGAAACAGAGTGAAGAAATTCGTCAAAGAGATAACTATCGATTCATCATGTCCATCGCAAAACGATGTCGTTCTGAGAAGTAAGCCGTCGACGTCCTTGAAGAATTGTCGGAAAAGGCCGGCGGAAAAAGATAAAGCGTCCGCCAAAGTACCGGCCGGGAAGAAATTCAGAGGAGTGAGACAACGGCCTTGGGGGAAATGGGCGGCTGAATCAGGGACCCGCTAAGACGTGTACGGTTATGGTTGGGTACTTATGATACAGCCGAAGAAGCAGCAATGGTGTACGACAACGCGGCTATTCAACTACGTGGTCCCGACGCGCTCACGAACTTTACCACTCCTCACCATAAATTAGTTGAGGACAAAAACAGCCAAAAACCGTTATCCAGCTCAGAGTACAACTCCGTCGAAGAATCTCACAACACCACCACCAACCTCTGCTCCCCGACCTCCGTTCTCCGTTTTCGTTCGCTTTCAACCGACGAAGTCGAGAGCGAACCTCGAGATGTTCTTGACGAGTCTTGCTGCATATCCGGCGAAAAGTCACCGGATTCCTCCGACGATCCATTTTGTATTCCGAGCGACATATTCAGTTCGGTTCCGGATTTGTTCGACGACAATACGAGTTTACACGAAAGTTTTATGAAAGACGATTTCGGGAGTGGTTTTTTCAGTTCGAGTGGGGATTTGGAGTTTGAATTTGGGAGCTTCTCGAGTTGGCAACGTGTCGATGATCATTTCCAAGACATCGGGGATTTGTTCGGGTCGGATCCTCTGTTAGCCATTTGAGGGAGTGGTCTCTTGGTTTTGCTCGTGTAATGCCGGTTTTACGGCAAGTTTTGACTCGGCGGGAACTGAAAATATCGGCAGTTTTCCCCTTTTTTTAATTTTGTTTATTTTTATATTTTCTGTTAATTAAGAGTGTTAAACATTTCCGTGACGGAGGAGTTTGAATACGTGTTTTATGATGCTAAATGATTTTATGGTTGCACGTGATAAAGAGCATTTCAATTCAAAAGGTTATGTTGTTTTACTTTCATTTTTTCCCTCTTCAACCAATTCTAAAGTCTTTTTCTTTTAGAATTTAAATTCTTATTATTTGCAGCCAAACTCAAGTAAAAGAAATGTTGGATAAAGTATACAAATGATCTTTTTACTATATGTTACTATTTTATTGAGTTATTTGACTACTAAAAGTTATAAAATGATCAACGACTTATTCATTATGTTTGAAACTCGTTATTTTTTTGTTAAAAAATTAATGATTGTTTGAGCTGGATGTTAACGTGATGGTTAAGATATGATAGTCATTTGAGATTATGAGATCAAATTTTATCATATCTCAATCAATTAGCAGGTTAACATCCAGGTCAGATTGTCGTTAACTTTTTAATAAAAAAATGACAAGTTTGAAATATAATGAATATTTGAGTAATCATTTTATAACTTTTAATAGTTGAGAGACTCAACAAAACAACTCCCTATAATCGGAAGACCATTTTATAATTTTTTAATAACGAAATAGTATATTATAACTAGATGACCATTACCCAAAATTGTTTAATCTCAAATAAATCAAGGATTTGGAAAATGATAAGTACGAGTGTATTCGGTTAATTTTGTTTTTATAGAAAGATTAACTTAATCATATTATGTAGTTTTTCAAAAATAAATCCAAATCAAATGACATAAAGATAAAAACAAATTGGTTCGGTTTGGTTTGATTCAATTCAGTTTTACGATCTTCGAGTGTTCACCTGAATAAATGGATTTCATATAAAATATTGGAATTTAACCAAATTATAAAAGTATATGTCTAAATTCATCAAATGATCTTAATAATTAAAGGGAATGTTGTTCTTCTTAGAAGTATGTGTTCAAGAAGTTGCATCTGTTGAGTTTGTGTGCATTATTAATGGTTAAGAAAAATTCTGAATATATACTATCTTATAATCACTCCAAATTATTCAGTATATATATATATATATACACACCTAAATCGAATTAAAATCGAATCGTAAAATAAAAAACCTAAACCAAATTGAATCGTTAAATAAGTTTTTCAGTCTTCTCACTTCCTAATAACAAGATGAGGAGAAAAAACGAAAGGGGTGGCGCCTGGGCGTGGAAGCTCGTCCCCCTCCACCATATTGGCGGTTTCATGTTCTGAGTCCCTTTCTCCTAGTGTTTGTCTGTTGGTGAAATTTAGCAAATCAAAGTTGTTCATAATTTTCTTTGGGCCAAAATTGAGCATCAATGCTCATGATGTGGGCTTCTGGGAAATTACTCAAAACCCTTTTCAAGTTGTAGAACACAACATTTAATTGATTGATCAATGCTTCTTCTTCATCTGAAAACAGAGTTCAATCCTTCTCTTCCCAATTCAGAAGGAAACGTAATGGTTTTTGCAAGCAAATTCACAGGTAAAATTAATCCCTGAATCAGTTTTAAAATGTTCTGATGAAATGCATCAAAATTGTGGTCCAATGACAAAATTGGAGTACAAATGTCACAAGACTTTGGCAACATTAGAACTCAACCATGCAGCAGCAGCAGCAGCAGAGAGAAGAAATTCCTCCTGGCTTTCACCATCCCTAATGCTAAATCCAACAACACAATAACTAATGTTTGCAGGCACTCAAACAAAAAAAAGCTGAAAATCTTAATAAATAAAACTTGTCATTATTCTGTCACTACCTCATACCCTAATGTCATTATTTTGTTGTGACCCTTGTTCATATATATATATATATGGGATGATAACCATAATGATCTTATTCGGTTGATAGGTACACTAAAAATTGCTATAAAAAAAAAGACTGTCCATTGTTCCCATATGTAATGGGATAAGGGGAGGTAAGATAATAGGCTGCCCCCAACACTAGGTTGAGAGTAGCTTCCGTAGGAGACCTCCGAATTATGAAATGCCTTTCATGGGACTCGATCTCACAACCTCAAGATTAAGAACTTGTGCTCTACCAACTGAGCTGGATGGTAACAACCTTTGTTCGTGAACGACCCTCTACAATACAAAAACACTGGTCACAATTTTATGTTCAAATTAGGAGTGAATGCTCATGACCGAATTTTTTTCTTCATTTATATATATATGTTTATGGGGTTTCTAGTCTCATTTGCGTTGCATTGTCCTTAACTTGGATCTGGTGTTGGGATTATCAAAATGGGAGAAAAGAGGTAATTTTCTGGTAGATTTTGGCCGATTAGGAGATGATAGATTTGCAGGCTTTTTTTAGGGCACAACCTATTGGGGGAGAGCCCTACAACTAAGATTTATTGGCCTCTTTGCTTTCCCCCAATTGATGAATAAAGACAGTAAAAGTCCTTAAAGCCGTGGGTCATTTTCTTCATAATCTGTAAAGGGTTATTGGATTAAACTTTAATTTGGAATTAAAAAAGAGACCTTTAGCAGCAAAGCACTAACAAATTTCTGCATGCACTTGTTGCAAACAAAATACAAAAAGAAAACCCCCAGATTTTCTTTTTCTCTTTTCTCAAGAAAAAGAAGGGAAAAAACCAGAGGGCGTTCCATATTGTCTGTTGCTATCCATTAAAGAAAGCATCGGTCTTTGAAGCACAAAATTCCAAAACTTTTAGTGTAAAAAAAACCAGAAGATTTTTCCTCTTGTTCTTCTTCGGGTCTTAGAAATGAAACTCAAATCATGGCCGTACACGTAATGTCAGGCTAACGGTTGTTCCATCTCCTCGTTCAGTGCAAGTCGTGCAACTGGGCCAGGCGTCCCTGGTCCTGAACCCCTTCTCCATTGTTTTTTCCTGTGAAGGTTCGGCTGTCATCAGACTGTGGTCCAATCAAAAATTTAAATAACAGCCTGTTATTAAAATAACAATCTTTATACAGTGATATATTTTTAAAAGAAAAAAAAAACCGCTATATAGTGATAGCGATGCTGTTTTAAATTGTCATTATATGACCTCATATGTAACACCATAAATAATCCTTAACAACTCCTTAAATTTATAAAATAGCATTTGTAATTCTGAAAATTTCAGTTTTGATCCTCAAATAGTGTGAAAAAATTTTAACCTCAAAATTGGAATGTGACAGCATATACGTAATGACTGTAATAACACGTTTTATATCTATAATTAGAATAAATATAATGCAACCGAAAACATAACTACAATATAATTTAAATTCTTGAGCCCAATTATCCTTCCCATGTCGCCAGCCTGATTTGGAGCTTCCATTTTGGATAACTGCAGTGTTTCCACATAAGTATGATGGCCCATCATTTACTGGGCTTCTTCCTATTGGATTCCATATATTTGAGTTTTCTCGAGTCTTTAATGCCCTATAAATTGTGCTGGTGAACAATATTCACAACTTGTACCAGAATGTGATAAGTCTTGTAGACAATTGAGTATGAACAAAATGATTTTATTGGTTAAAATGTTTATTATTATTTTTTAGAGATAATGAGTTTGAGTATGTCGTTTGTAAGAATAATTAAGTATTTATTGTCAGATGATTGAAAATCTTTTAAATAGATACTACCTTGTAATTACTCCAGACTAATAGATTTTTTTAGACAATTAAAATTAAACTTTTTATTTAGATTTTTATTATTATAATTCTATTGAAATTTTATTACAAATACAAGTAATTTTATGTACACGTTTTCCTTATCACCTTTATATAATAATACTTTAACTCTATTTTTATTTATATACATGCGAAATTTTGATTATATTATTTTTATTTATTTATTTCAATCAATGTGTATTTTTTATTTAATTTTTTATAATATCAACTTATACTACCAAAACTGAAAATTTACTCTCCTTTTTTGTTGACAATGGTTCGGAGCTCTTCCTAATTCACAGGCCCATCAGTTAGCATATAAGTTTGTTAGTGAAAAAAGCCTAAAGATACCCCAACTCGGACTGGAGTCTATGGCCCTAATATTGAAAGGAGAGAGAGCCGAAACTGAATTTCGAAAAGAAAAAAATTATTAGTTTAGTGATTATAAGATAATATATATTTAAAATATTTTTAATTATTTGATAATAAATACACAAACACCTTTACAAATGTCGTACTTAACTCGATACCTTTAAAAAACAATCATCTCTTTAATCATTATGATTACTTAACTCGTATTGAATTTAAGAATTTGAATAACTCATTCTCCAAATTAAAAGTTAAATCTAACCAAATTCCAATGTTTCAATCAGTCATTCTCCATACTACAAGCTAAATCAAACCATTTCAATATTGTTTAACATTTGACAATTTTATTTATAGTTGAAGAGTTAAATAAGATATTATTTATTATATTATCCTCTTCACTACAATAAAGACATCTAATGTACGTTGAACATTTTGTATAATGATCTTTTTATAAATTTTGAAAATTTAGTGACCGAGAAGATGATTTTAATTTAGTTTAGTTTAGGGATCATTTGTATACTATATCATTATATATATATATCATATTCTTTAATTTAAACGATTAGATTAACCGTTATAGTGGTTATTGAATTTTCCTAATCGCTAAGATTAATCATTACTAACACTTTACAAGTTAACTTGTAACCTATTGTAATTTTTTTCACATAGTTATTACTTCTCGTAAGCATAATGAAACTATATTTCCAATACATATTATATTAAAATTTTCAGGAAAAAATACTTAATTAGAGAGATTTTAAATACAAACTCTATACTTTTTTGAAGGGAATGCCAACTGTATTTATTAAGAGAGATAATTCTTACAAAGAAAAAATAAATAGCATAAGAAAGGAAAACTAAAGAGTTTGATAAAGCAGAATGGAAACAATATATCTCTCCAGGGAAGAAACAGTCCGACCGAGCCAAACTCCAATCGAGAAAATGACAATGAACACATAAGTTGGAGTGACAGAATATCGGGGGCAGGGGGGGATAAGAGATTGAACCCCCAAGTTGGAATCAAAGACCCTGTCAAGCTAGATTTAAAGAGGGTCAAGTGCTCGCCTATCGACCGTCAAAGAGAAGCTGTTAACGGTGGAGCTTCCCCAATCCGATACCTGTCATACGAACTCTATACTTGATATAAGAAAATTAAAAAAAATACATAATGATATTACATAGTAATTAGTATTCTACATACTACATACAATCAAATATCATATTTATCAAATTACAAAGTTCAACACGTAATAATAGTTCAATATACTATCAAAGTTTCAAACACAAATTTTTTTTTTTTGGTAACGAGAGATATTATTTTAGGTCTCGTTAAAAATAGTTAAATCTATTTGGAAGAAAAGAGTACCCATCATAATATTACAACAACAAAGCATTCAAGAAAATCTCAACAAAACAAACCGAGAAGCTAACAACTTAAATGGCAGAACAAACAAAACATACAAACAACAAACTATCATCAAAACACTTCAGGGACATCACGCTCATTAACAGTAGAAATAATTATTCCATCAGCATGCAGCAACTCAAAGATTAATTGATGGTTAATCAATTGTCAAATATTAACAGTAAAATAATTAACTCAAAGATATTTAACAAACAGAAAACAACCATTATACTTTTACTTCCCTTAAAAATATATCTATAATTTAATAATGATTAATTGATGGTTAATCAATTGTCAAAATTCACAATTGTAACCATTAATAATTATTTTTGACACTTCGATTAATCGAAATTGTTTAGTATTAACTATTCAATAAGTTAATCTGTAAAATGTAATAGTTACCCAATTAACGATTATGATTAACAAGTATTGCTTAATTTGCACACCCCTAGAGGTAACTGCATAGGATGCTCCAAACTATTACCTTCGCTCTAAATTGATCCATAAACTTTAAATTTTTTTATATCAGGCCTAAATTATGACTTCAATTTTAAATTAGTCATTAAATTTTAAAATATTTTATATCAATCCTCAAACTATCAGTATCATTCTCTTTTGACCATTCTATTAATGTGTTGTTAACTCTATTAGTTAAAAAAATTAATTTATTTTTGAAGGTATTGAGAGTTGAACCTGTGATTTAATTTTTTTAGGACCTTCAAAAATGAATTATTTTTTAGGTCACATGTTCAGGCCTAAATTATGACTTCAATTTTAAATTAGTCATTAAACTTTAAAACATTTTATATCAATCCTCAAACTATCATTATCATTCTATTTTGACCATTCTATTATTGTGTTGTTAACTCTATTAATTAAAAAATTAATTTATTTTTAAAGGTTGTGAGAGTTGAACTTGTGATCTAAAAAAAAATTTTAGGACCTTCAAAAATGAATTTTTTCAGGTCACATGTTCAATTCCCAAAACTATAAAAAATAAATTATATTTTTTAGAATGTTCAGTTCCCAAGACCTTCAAAAACCAATAGAGTTAAACACACATTAACGGAAGGATCGAAATGGAATGATACCAATAGTTTAAGGATTGGTATAAAACATTTTAAAATTTATGTACCAATTTAGAATGGGTCATTGTTTGATGACTAGTATAGAATGTTATAAAGTTTAGAGACCAATTTATAATTAAAGTCATAAGGATTGGTATATAACATTTTAAAATTTATGTACCAATTTAAAATGGGTCATTGTTGGATGACTAGTATAGAATGTTGTAAAGTTTTAGAGACCAATTTATAATTAAATTTGTGGTTTGGGGAACTCCTACGAAATTAATTCATATTATAAAAGGAAAATATCCTCCGATTCCAGAAAGACGTCAGCGGTTATCAAAGACTGAATCATATTGATATACTTGGTCCGAAAAAGGAAAAAAAAGGTACAAGTGTCCTTCTAAAAGTCAACAGTGTGTTCAATTTTAAATTATTTTCCAACGTTATAAGAATTAAACTGTTGATTTTTACAAAGTTCTAAGGATCTTTAAAAATAAAGTGATTTTTAAGTCACATCTCCAATTTCTAATAACATAAAAATATAAATTAATTTTCTTAAAAAATCGAAAGTTCACTTGCTTATACTTTTAAAAATTAATAGACTTAACGATATGTTAATAAAAAGATCAAAATGTAATAATACCGATATTTTAAAACTGATATAAAATAATTTAAAGTTTAAGGACTAATTTAGAATGAGTAATCATTTGATGACTGATATAAAATGTTATAAAATTTAGGGACCAATGTATAACTAAAGTCATAATTTGGGACCTCCTACGAAATTAACTAAAGACGTCAAGGACTCAAATCCTTGCTCCAAAAAAAGGAAGAAAAGTGCAAGTGTCCTTCTCAATGTCAACAGTTGTGTTTTCTTGATGATTCAGAAACCTTATATATGGCCATGTGACTGTGATCCCTTCCCAAATGCAACAAGTGTCGAAGGAAAGGTTAATTCAGATCTCTAATTGCTTTGCGTTTGTTTTTATTCAACACTTCGAAGCAAAGCTCCACAGATTCTCTCTCTGGGGCAACCTCTGGTTCTGTGAACACAAATCCAAAGTTCGAGGCTTTTTAGTTTTTCGTACTAAACAGGTATTACCCATTATTCATTACAATGAAATCTTTGTGTTTTCCCTTTGTTTCTGTTGATTTCCTCAAATAATTTTTTTTCCTTTCCCTCTGTTTCTTGTTGTTGTTCTTGAATATTTATTGACGTAGCATCTGAATTCCGGATGAATGGATTAGCAATAGATATGAACGTGTCCTTTATTTTGTTTTGTTTTGGAGGGTTATTTAATCCTAAACTGTTTTACATTTTGTTGTATAGGTGCTTATTATTATTTTTATTCTTTCCAGTAGATCTTATAAAAACATTGAAAACTTAAATTTTTGGAGAAAGATGATGATGGTTTTGTGGGATCAAGCATTAGCGAAACTCCACTTTAAGCGGTTTGGAATTATTCTTTGTTTTAGAGTGGTTTTCTTAAAGGTACTTTAGGACAATATTCTACATATCAAACTTGCGGCTAAGCTCAGTAACCATAAAAAAACAAAAAGAGATCCGATCCGTGATCGCACTTCTAGCCATTTTAATGGGTGTAAGAGATTGAAGCAAATTTACTTTTCTTTAAGTAGAACAAAGTGAAAGAAAAAGGGGACTTTTCTTTTGTTGTCAGGTGGCTTATTTGCAAAGTAATGATCTTAGTGGTGTGTAGCCTTCGTGGGTTGTCACTAAAAAGCACCTTTTTGTAAGATTCTGATGTTTCACAAGCTATATATCTCATTGCAGGAACGAAGATTGAAGTGTTATTTCCTGTGAGTGTTGTCTGTGGGAAATGGCTTCAAATACTACGGTTCTACAGAAATGTCCGTTGCCGATGAAGGCTACATCAAATGGCCTCTTCCAGGGTGATAACCCCCTTGATTTTGCTCTTCCTCTTGCCATTCTGCAGATATGTCTGGTAGTTGTACTTACAAGGGGACTTGCTTTTCTTCTAAGGCCAGTGAGGCAGCCACGTGTGATTGCAGAGATAATTGTGAGTTCTTTATGTTCTAACTTCTGCAAATCATGTAATAAATTCCCATCTGAGTGTAACTTATGGATATAATTGTAGTTCCCACTTCGATGGTTTTTACATCTGAAAGTTGAAAATGTTTCCAATTCTTAGGTGTTTTGAGTACAAAATTGATTGCCTTCTGGAAGCAACACAATAGTCCGTTGAAAGTCGATACATTATTGTAGGTTTTCCAAGAAATGTGAAAGCCTGTGATGTTAGACATGTGATCTGCTTCTCTATAATTGTACTCCCGGTTCCTCATTCACTTTTATTGTCTTATTGTCTAGTGTAAAATAGTCAAACAGCCTACAAACTTTCATCATTGATGAAAACAAAGTTCAAAGCAAGTCTAAATATATTATTCATTAAGCATCAGCTGCTGCAAAAAGTTACATTTTGGTTTCCAGTGGATGTGCATCAATATAGATGAAAATGTTTTCATTAATTATAGTTTATGTTTGATGATAAAATTATTAACTTTTCTCTTCATATCTGCCAGGGAGGAATTTTACTTGGGCCGTCTGTTCTTGGTAGAAGTAAGAGCTACTTGCATGCCATATTTCCTCCGAAGAGTCTTACCGTATTGGATACCCTAGCAAACATTGGTCTCATTTTCTTTTTATTCCTTGCTGGTCTAGAAATAGACCCCAAATCCCTCCGAAGAACCGGTAAAACATCCCTTGCAATCGCTGTTGCTGGCATAGGCCTTCCTTTTTCTTTAGGAATTGGTTCTTCAGTTTTGCTCCGTGCAACTATCTCAAAAGGTGTAAACGCATCTGCTTTTCTAGTGTTTATGGGTGTTGCTCTTTCTATTACTGCCTTTCCTGTCTTAGCTCGCATTCTGGCAGAGTTGAAGCTTTTAACGACAGAAGTCGGAAGAATGGCGATGTCAGCTGCAGCTGTTAACGATGTAGCTGCATGGATTCTACTTGCACTTGCTGTTGCCCTATCAGGATCCAACAATTCTCCTGTTGTATCACTGTGGGTCTTCTTGTCTGGGTGTGTTTTTGTCATTTGTTTGACTCTTATTTTACCCCCGTTCTTCAAATGGATGGCTTGTCGATGCCATGATGGTGAGCCAGTAGAAGAGGTATACATATGTGCTATATTAGCTGTTGTTCTGGCTGCTGGGTTCATAACTGATGCTATTGGAATTCATGCCATGTTTGGTGCTTTTGTGGTTGGAGTTCTTTTTCCAAAGGAAGGACCATTTGCACATGCTCTTGTGGAAAAAGTTGAGGATCTTGTATCTGGGTTGTTCTTGCCATTATACTTTGCATCAAGTGGACTGAAGACGAATGTTGCTACGATTCAGGGGCTCCAATCCTGGGGCCTTCTGGCTTTGGTTATTTTTACAGCTTGTTTCGGGAAGATCCTTGGGACTGTTGTGGTGTCCCTTTTCTGCAAAGTGCCTCTTCGAGAAGCTCTAGCGCTTGGGTTCCTTATGAATACCAAAGGGCTGGTGGAACTAATTGTTCTCAACATTGGGAAGGATAGAAAGGTAAACTATGGTTCTTCTTATTGACTAGGGTAATTGCCTTGTTTCATTATGGTTTTTATGAAATTAATGATGATTTTGGCTGTTGAACTTTCAGGTTCTAAATGATCAAACATTTGCTATTATGGTTCTAATGGCACTCTTTACTACCTTCATTACCACACCAGTTGTTCTAGCAGTTTATAAGCCTGCAAGAAAGAGAAAAGTTGACTACAAATATAGAACCATTGAAAGAAAAAATCCAGATACTCAACTTAGAATATTGGCATGTTTCCACAGTGCAAGAAATATCCCATCAATGATAAATCTCCTCGAGGCTTCACGAGGAGTCAAGAAGCGTGAAGGACTTTCTGTGTATGCTCTGCACCTGATGGAGCTGTCTGAGAGGTCATCTGCCATATTAATGGTACACAAGGCTAGGAAAAATGGCTTCCCTTCTGGAATAAGGGCTGGGACTCCCGTTGTGATCATGTTGTTGTGGCATTTGAGGCTTTCCAACAACTGAGTCAAGTCACTGTCCGGTCGATGACTTCAATATCCTCAATGACTGATATGCACGAGGATATTTGTACCACTGCTGAGAGTAAGAGAGCTGCTATCATAATCCTTCCTTTCCATAAGCACCAGAGAATTGATGGTTCTTTGGAGACCACTAGGACAGACTTTCGTTGGGTCAACCGGAGGGTTCTTGAACATGCACCTTGTTCTGTTGGAATTCTAGTTGATCGTGGTCTTGGTGGAACCACCCATGTATCTGCAAGTAATGTCTCCTATTTGATAACTGTTCTTTTCTTCGGGGGTCATGATGATCGTGAAGCCCTTGCTTATGGGGCTCGAATGGCTGAGCACCCCGGTATCAGTTTAAGTATCATTCGCTTTGTGGTGGAACCTGGAACTGTCGGAGAAATCGCTACAGTTGATATGCAAGAGAACTCCAGCCTCAAATCAATGTCATTGGACGAAGAATTTCTTTCCGAGTTTAAGCAGAAGATATCAAAGGATGATTCTATCCTATACGAAGAAAAAGCCGTCCGTAATGTCTTGGAAACTATAGCTGCAATTCGTGGGGCTGGCCGCTGCAACCTTTTCCTTGTGGGACGAGTGCCAGATGGTGAATTGGCCTTAGCTTTAAGGAGAAGTAGTGAATGCCCAGAACTGGGGCCTATTGGTGGCTTGCTGATATCTCCATTTTTCAACAACAGCATCAGTTTTGGTGATTCAGCAGTACAATGACAATGCATCCCTGGATCTGGCTGCAGACATGTTGGAAGAATCTGAATCTAACTAATTATCTTCTCGGCCTCAACATTAATCCTGATGGCTACGTAATAATAATAATTTCTATTTTGCTGATGTTAGCATCGTCTTTCTTTTCCAAATGTTTACATCACATTTCAGAATCCAATGTTTCATTGTTTTTATCTGCCGCTTTAACTTAAAAACATACACCATGTTCTACTGAGCAAACTCTTAACAGGATAACACTAGTTTCGAGTTGCATTTGGATACACCATGTTATACACAATACATTTAGATATTGTTTTTATCTGTTACTCTAACTTAAAAGCTTAAATCATGTTCTACTGAGCAAACTCTTAACAGATAACATCAGTTTAGAGTTGCATTTGGATACACCATGTTATACCCAATGCATTTGGATATTGTTTTTATCTGCTACTCTAACTTAAAAGCATACACAATGTTCTAATGAGCAAACTCATAACAGGATAACACCAGTTTCGAGTTGTATATGGATACGCCATGTTATACACAATGCATTTGGATATTGTTTTTATCTGCTACTCTAACTTAAAAGAATACACCATGTTCTACTGGGCAAACTCTTAGCAAGATAACACCAGTTTCGAGTTGTATATGGATACGCCATGTTATACACAATGCATTTGGATATTGTTTTTATCTGCTACTCTAACTTAAAAGAATACACCATGTTCTACTGGGCAAACTCTTAGCAAGATAACACCAGTTTCGAGTTGCATTTGGATACACCATGCTATACACAATGTATTTGGATATTGTTTTTATTTGCTACTCTAAGTTAAAAGCATACATCGTATTCTAATGAGCAAACTTTTAACAGGATAACACCATTTTCGAGTTGCATTTGGATACACCGTGTTATACAGAATGCATTTGGATATTGTTTTTATCTGCTACTCTAACTTAAAAGCATCCACCATGTTCTACTGAGCAAACTCTTAACAAGATAACACCAGTTTCAAGTTGCATTTGGATACACCATGTAACACCCCCAACCCGTATCCGAGTCCGATGTGTCACATTAACTTTTCAAAATATTTCCTTTACAAATTGGTTAAAATCTAAATCCAAAACTCGAGAAAGTGAATGATTTTCATTAACTAAAACGTTTAGTCTTACAAAACCCACCAGAGCATATTCAATACAATTCTTTTAGTACATGCCAACTGCAATTAATATAACAATATACATAGATTTCTAAATACTTTTCTGATCTGAACTTTGTAAAGGAGATACTGACCCGTCTTGCCCTCTTAACTTTTCTTTTAGCTTTCCAGAACCTACGTGTGAAACACTCACACGCTAAGTCGATGACTTAGTGAAGCATAAATAAACTTAAATATAAGATCTCATTACTAACTCCTACAATGAACATTTCATGCAATCCGTATTAAACTATAACACATATTATAGATCAGAACATCAATACAAACATATTCATATCATCTCACAATTATTATTATTATTATTATTATCATGTATATATCTTATTCGCATGCTCTTGTATCTAACAATATGCACATCACAAACAAGTATATCATTTCACCATGATTACACATAACATCGTATCAAATGGATTTATTTATTTTCTTTAAAAGTCTTATTTTCGTTCTTTATCTTTTAGTCATATGTTCTTGTATCTATTCTTCTTAACCAAATTATATACACATCATCATATAACATTATCACTTCACACCATAAAATTACAAACAAAGCACATAATATCATACACGGTTATTTTCTATTATCTTCTTTATTAGCCCATGTACACATGTGAGAACTATAGATACGTGAGTCTATAGAGGTTGTGCACTAATGCTGTCACCACAGCTCGTATAAATGCACCAAAGTGCCACGTAGAATTGCACCGAAGTGCCACGTAGAAATACACCGAAGTGTCATATAAGATGTCCCTAAGGACCACATAGAAAATTCCTTAAGAATCATATACATATTCCAAGGACCAAGTATGTGTCTCAAAGAACCTCATAGATGTTCCAAAGGATACATATATGTCTCAAAGGACCGCGTAGACCCTCGACTCTTGGCATGCCAACTATACCCTAGCTCTCAAGACACATAACATGGACATTATCTTTTATATCTTTTCACATATTCATGTAAACATATCACATATACATGTAATCACGTAGTCATGTCAATTCTCATATGATTTCATATTCATATGCCACATGGCTTATAATACTTCTCATGTGTTCCTATAAACATGTCATATCATATGACTTATATCTTTTCATATAGTTTATGTTTTAATCTCTTATATTCACATAATTCAATATTGTTGAACTTGGTTCACTTCTCATATCATCTCACCACTTAATTTCACCTAACTCATATTCTTTCTGTTATTATCACACATTCACATATACACATAGTCTCTTAGTTCTTTCACATAGTTCATTATCACATTTTTATAAGATCAAACACAGTCACGTAATTCATTTCCATTTAATTCACATATAGTAATGTCATATACTTATATTACATAATAATTCCACTTGTCTATATCTTATGTCCATTTCCCTGCTCAAATCATATAACACCTATAACCTTCTCATAGGATTTTATAGTGCTTCATTTTATAACTTCTATATCATAAACTCCTTTAAATATATACAACCTTCCTACAAGGCTTATCCTCTAGTTCCATATTATCATCTACCTTCATGTCCCCTAGTTTATATATTATTCTCATATAGTCTCATAATTCATTATTTTATGATTTCTATTTTTGTTCTCGAAAGTCTTCTCTCACTTTTCCTTTAATACCATAAGTCTATTATACTAGTTTCCTCTAAACGTAACTCATGTAATTTATGTCTTGTTATCATATATTCATCTAAACATATATTACCTGTTTATAATCACTTAACTCATATAATCTAACTTATACTTGATTATCTTATGTTCACATATATTTATATCAAATGATTCCTTAGCTTATAACTTATGTCATGTGTTCATTTCATTCCTTATATCCTTATCTCATATCTTATTTCATATTCCTATATAATCATATAGATCATTTGCACTTTTTCACATAACTTATCACACTACTCTATACTTATACGAATCATATAACATACATAATAACATATCAACACATATATTCATGCACGCATATAAATTATCACAAACACATACTTCTATCTAGGAATTCATATATTTAACTATTGGAAATAGACTTATCGCAAGTTTTATTTCCCATTAAACATCATATACTAAATAATGTGCACTCACCTGGCCTCACTAGTCAATACTGATCTCTTATCTTCCCCCCTGATCGATCTTACTTGTCAATGGTTCCGAAACTCGTTTAGGTTATGTATCTACATAAATATAATTTTCCAGACAATTATAAGAAGCCAAAACCTTATAATTCGATACCAAAAACTTGAGCTAACTTAATGAACCAAAAGTAAATTTTCACATTAGGGTGTATCGGTACACTACGGGTGTATCGGTACCCAAATTATCTTCGAAATTCACGGGCATCGGTACACTCCTTAGTGTATCGATACGCTATGAAGATATTCTTCAAATTTGGTCTTAGTGTATCGGTACCCGTTGAATGTGTACCGATACACACCAGCCCATAATTCATATTTAAGCCCAAAAAGCACTCCAATTTCCCTTAAACACTTCATATTTCATCCCCAATCATATTCTTAACTCACATACGTATGTTTAAACTCATTAATATCCATTTATCTCATCTTAAACTTCAAAATCCTATCCACCACATGAAATTAAAAAATCATACTAAATTTCAACATGTTTAAAATTCAATTCTAACACTTCATACCTCTTAACTCAACCCTTGACAAGTCAAATTTAGTTTCAAATTCCACTTATCAACTTTATTCCAAGTTTTCATTCAAAAACTCTTAATCTTTAATCTCTCTTAACTCCTTCATCTTTTGATGTTAAGATAACTTAAGCTTTCGTTAAGCTTAGTTATCATCTAATGATCATAAACCAACCTTTAATTTAGCAAATAATCAACTAATCAAGAAACTTACCTTTGCTATTGAAGTTCACAGCTGTAGAAGAAGAAAGCTCTGGAGAAATTTCTCCTGTCTAAGTGGTTTCCTTATCTTATAAAGGAAAATAAAAAAATCTTCTTTGCCAAATGACCATTTTACCCGATAATTTATTCAATAATTACTCAACAGCCTTCATAAAATATTTCCAATAAGTCATTGAACTATTCAATTATCCTACTTTAATCCCCAATTTCTAAAATTTTACAATCTAGTCATTAACCCGGTATTAAGGATGTTACACACCATGTTATACACAATGCATTTGGATATTGTTTTATCGGCTACTCTAACTTAAAAGCATACACCATGTTTTAATGAGCAAACTCTTAACAGGATAACACCAATTTCGAGTTGTATTTGGATACACCATGTTATACACAATACATTTGGATATTGTTTTTATCTGCTACTCTAACTTAAAAGCATACACCATGTTCTACTGAGCAAACTCTTAACAGGATAACACTAATTTCGAGTTGCATTTGGATACACCATGTAACAACCCAGAAAATTTGGAAAAAATATATTAATTAAGTAATTTGGCAAAATTTGAGGATTAAATCAGAAGTTTTCAAAACTTGTGGCCATTTTAAAAGTTGAAGGAGATTCAGGGACCAAGTCTTGAATTCCTCCAAGGAGTGTCGACAGGCTTGATGATTTAAGCGTATTTTCTGATTGTAAATCAGAAAACACAAATGCTAAAATTCTTAAACTTTCTTTCTCTCACACCTCCATTTTCAAGCCTAATTCTGACGCCATCCGACTTCCAATCGTAAAATTGAAACCACCGTCGAGTTCATCTTCGACCCGTGAACAAAACCAGTAAACCAATTATAGCGAAACACTACCAAACGACATGAATTTCGAGTCAAAGTCTCGATATTTTTTAGCACCACCGCCGGGAAAATCTTAAATTCATCTCCGATCGTTGATTGGTTTTCGATACCTCCCGTACCATCGTGTTCCTTGTGTCGTTCCGAGTCCGACGGTGTCCCCCTTATCTCCGTAGACGGCGGCATGTGAGGGAGGTGAAGCGGTCAAAGTTTTGATCGAGTTGAAATCGAGCTCTACACCGTTCAAAAATTTGAACCGAGGTTGGTGACTCAAAATCGCTTAAAATAATTTTTAGAAATTTTTACAGGAATTTTTGGAGACCGGAAAAAGGCTCACGCGCCCCCACGTGCCGCCCCTATGCGTGGGGAAGATTCGAACTGGGGGTGTTATATGTTGACTGACTTGACCGGTCTGACATGACCCGACCCGTTGACCCGACCCGTTGACCGACCAAACCCAATGATATTTTAATAAATATTTTGAAAAGGTGATATTTTGGGAATTATTTTTAAAACGGGGATATTTTGGGAATTATTTTTAAAACGTGATATTTTGAGAATTATTTTTAGAACAATGATATTTTGGTAATTATTTTTTAAAAGGTGATATTTTTTTAATTTTCGAATGTGGACTTTTGAGCATCTTTGACCAAACTTTGACCGCTTTAACCGGTCATTAAACGACCTTATATTTTGTTCGAGTATACCTACTCTGACATTTTTCGACGTGCCAAATCCGTTTCCGAAGTCCGTTTCTTCAAATTCGAACACGAAGGCCTCCAAATCATCAGTCAAACCCGTTAACTTTGATTTTGACCAAGAATTTGAATTTTCGAAAAGTTATATTTTATGTTTTTCGACGTCCTGATTCCGATTCCACAATTCGTTTGGTCAAATTTAGACTCGAAATCCTCCAAATTGATAGTCAAACCCGAAAAATGCTTATATACTTAAGAATTTTAGCGTTGAACAATTAAGTAAGACTTGAGACTGATAAATTGGTATTGTTTGAAGGTACAAGAGACTCTCCTGACCGTTCAACAGCTCGACCTAGCTCCTCTAGATCAGTTAAACCACGTGTGCCAATATTCAATCGTAAAACCTATAAATTTTATGGTTTTAGAGATTAATTATGTTACCCATTAGTAATATAGTGTTATTATGAATTAGGTTTGAAAACTGTAGCAGAGCGTGGCGAGACCAGCAATCAGTAGATCTACTATTTGAACCTATTATCGAGGTGTGTTCCCTATTTATTACTGAACTGTTTTATTTGTTTTAATATGTGGTACACTGAATTCTATGGTTACTGTTTTATTGATGCACCGATTTAATGCGATGGTTTATGGATTATGACTGCTCTCTAATTTTTGTTTTGAAATAGTATATGATTACCATGTTTATGGATTTATGGAATTTACGTCACGGTGCAATTGAATTTTTGGAATACGAATTTATAAAGTACAACTCTGATCAAGCTGAAAAATTTTACGGACCTAATGTGACTCTTAGGTAGGCTCTACGGCCCTGAGATCATTCTCGGGTAGGCTCTGCGACCCTAAGATGTGTTCTTAGGTAGGCCCCACGACCCCAAAATCTATCTTGGGTAGGCTCTCAGGCCCTAAGATGTTTCCTTAGGGCAACTTTATATGAGAATTACTGTAGTATAATTTTATGAGATTTAATGGACTATGATTTGTTTAATATATCTATCATGATTTTATAGTAATGTTGGGACACACTGAGCCTAGCTCACTTTTCGAAAATATTTTCCCTTTTCAGATATTGTTGGTTAGATACATCTGATCGAGCACTTGGAGGATCAACATATCTCTTGAAGTATATCGTATTGTAATGTTTTATCTTTTAAGTTGACTCTATTTTGGTAACATGGCCTTATTTTAAAGTATTGGATTTTATAATGATTACTCAATTGCTATTTATATTTGGTTTATCGTAAATTTAGATTTTTAAGACATGTTTAAATTTATTTATTTTTTTCATTATATTTATGAGTTGGGTTTTTTTATAGTATAAATTATTATAATTTCATAAACGTCATTTATAATGTGATTTTACCTTGATTGAATAATGGTTTTGGAAAAATATCTTTAAGAATCATGAATGTGATCCACTAGACTTAGTCGAAACACATAGGCCGGTCTAGGGGGTTATATTTAATTGGTATCAGAGCTTTTATTTTTTAAACCTCGGACTGTGTATGAGTCCAAATTGAAAATACGGTTTTGAAATATTTTACAAAATAAGTTGTTAAGGCCATGCCTCAAAGTTTTTACGATTTTAATTGTGTTCGAGACTCCAAGTGCTTATCTAACCCTAAGTTTTATCTTCAGTAGTAAACTAAAGATCTACCAAAATGAGTGTTAGACGTGGACGTCGAACTAGCCGAGGACGAGGTCGAGTGGCTAGATTTACAGACCCGATCGACGAAATTTACCTCATGCCGCTGGTATTGGCATGACTACACCGATCAGGGGAGAAACTGATAGTGACCCAGATTCTACCAAGTTGCATTGGATGAGAATTTTGGTAGACAATTTCTACATTTGATTCAAGGAGCGGTCAGAGTTGCTGGTGTTGGATCCGAGGTGCCTATTTCTCATACTCTGATCGCCAATGGAGTCAGAACTTTTGGAGGACAGTTTGGTGAAGTTCCTACTAAAGCAAAAGATTGGTTCTATGATACTGAGAGACGTATGGATCAGTTGGGTTTGGACCCAACTAAGAGATATTTGGGGGAAATATCGATGTTAGATGGCAATGCACACACCTGGTGGGAGTTAGTGGTTAGCAGTGTTCCGAACGATCGTTTGACGTGGAATTTCTTTAAAGAGTGCTTTAGGAGCCGATTCTTGGGTGAGCGTTACTTAGTTTAGAGATGCCAGCAGTTTCAGGGATTGGTTCAAGGTGACATGATTGTTTCAGAGTATGAGATAGATTTCTTGAAATTGTTAAAGTATAGAATCAGTCTGGTGCATACAAAGAGAGATCGATGTCGTAAATTTGCCCTCGGACTCAGATACGAGCTACGTAGGCAGGTTGTTGCCTTCAAGATGAGATTTTTGATGTGTTGGTAAGCAGAGCCAAGGATGCTGAGGAGATGGATGCTTTAGCTTCTGGTAGAGAGCGTGTTGATCAGGAGATCTAGGAAAATTTTGGCCCTACTGAATCATCCGCACAGTCCGGTAAGAGGACTTGTACTTCAGCCCCTCAGAGAAGCAATACACGCTTCAGGCCTGCAACATCTTCACCTTCAGCTGTTAGTAGAGGTGGTTCTTCAGTTCCATTTCAAGTGCCTCATTGTGAATTTTATGGTAAACGGCACATGGGAGAGTGTTATAGGAAGACCGGAGCATGTTTTCATTGTGGATCTAGTGGTCATTTTCGGAGGGATTGTCCTCAGCTAGCTTCGTCTAAGCGGACTGCTACTCAGACTCCTGTGAGTTCTCAGACTATTGTACAAACTCCAATTAAAGATCGTAACTAAGGAAAGGCTCGTGGATCAGCATCCAGGACAGACAGTAGAGCCCGACCTCAGCAGAATAGAGGGCCAACAGTTTCTGAGGCTAGACAGCCAGCTTTGGTTTGTGCCACTAGACGTCGGATAACAGAGATGAGCCTTAGGTATCGAGTTCAGTATCTAAAATCTTCAGATTCCGATCGAGAACACTGATAATACTGTTACGGTTACGAGTCCAGTAGGATAGACATTATTAGTAAATAAAGTATTTCGACATTGTCCTTTGGAGGTTCAGGGAGAAATTTTTCTCGTTGATTTTATGGAGCTTCCTTTAGAGGAGTTCGATCTAATTCTTGGGATGGATTGGTTGAATAAACACAAGGTAAATCTGGATTGCGAATACAAGCGAGCTACTCTGAAGACTTCAGATGGTCGAACTGTTGTGTTAATTGGTGAACGACGTGGCTATCTCTCTAATATAATTTCAGCTATGGAAATTGATCATATGATCAGGAAGGCATATGAGACTTTGATTGCCTGTATTTTGAACACTAAAGGTTCCTTGTCCATGATCGAGGAGATTCGTACAGTTAGCGAGTTTTCTGATGTTTTTCCAGAGGAGTTGCTTGGGTTACCTCCTGATAGAGAGGTAGAGTTCGAGATTGAGACTTATCCGGGATCTTCACCTATTTCTATGACACCTTATCGCATAGCTCCAAAGGAACTTAATGAGTTGAAGGTCCAATTGCAAGAATTATTTGATCGAGGATTCAATCGGCATATACCTCACCTGGGGAGCTCCAGTTCTGTTTGTGAAAAAGAAGGATGCTATGTATTGACTATCGGAAGTTGAACAAGATGACGGTCAAGAATAAGTACCCATTACCCAGGATTGACGACTTATTTGATCAATTGCGAGGAGCTACTGTATTCTCTAAGATTGATCTTCGTTTGAGGTATTACTAATTGAAAGTTAAAGGGTCCGATGTTGCAAAAATGGCCATTCACATTAGATATGGTCATTATGAATTCTTAGTAATGCCTTTTGGTTTGACGAACGTTCCCGCAGCTTTCATAGATTTGATGAATCGTGTGTTCCGGCCATAATTGGATCAATTTGTGGTTGTTTTTATTGATGATATTCTGGTTTATTCTCGGACGGAAACAGAGCATGACGAGCATTTGAAGATTGTTCTACGGACCTTGAGAGAGCATCGACTATATGCCAAACTAAGCAAGTGTGAGTTTTGGCTTCAAGAAGTGTCATTTTTTTGGGCACATTATTTCTGCTCGAGGTATTCAGGTTGATCCCAGCAAGATCGAGGCTATTGTTTGACTTGTCAGCAAGTTAAAGCAGAACATCAACATCCATCAGGTTTGTTACAGCCTATCAAGATTCCTGAATGGAAATAGAAGCGAATTACTATGGATTTTGTTATCGGTTTACCTATGACTCATTCGAAAAATGATTCAGTCTGGGTGATTATTGACAGACTTACAAATTCAACTCACTTCATTCCTGTTCGAGTAAATTATACTTTGGACAAGCTGGCGAGATTGTATATTTCGGAGATTGTCAGATTACATGGTGTTCATTGTCTATTATTTCTGATCGAGATCCGAGATTTACTTTGAGATTTTGGAAGGCGCTACATACGGCTTTGGGAACAAGATTGGATTATAGTACATCCTTTCATCCACAAATGATGGTCAATCTGAGAGAGTGATTCAGATTCTAGAGGATATGTTGCGGGGTTGCGTAATTGATTTTCATGGTAGCTGGGAGAACTTTTTGTCGTTGGCTGAATTTGCTTACAATAACAATTATCAGACCAGCATTCGTATGGAACCCTACGAAGCACTCTATGGGCGTAGATGTCGTACCCCAATTTGTTAGACTGAGTTACGTGATCGAAGACTTTGGGACCTAATTTAGTACACGAGACGGAGGACACAGTCAGATTAATTCGTGATCGTATGAAAGAGGAATTTGATAGACAAAAGTCTTATGTAGATCAAAGGAGGAAAGATATTCAGTTTGAGGTTGGAGATCATGTATTTTTGAAGGTATCTCCGTGGAAGAAAGTACTGAGATTTGGGCGTAAGGGTAAATTGAGTCCAAGATTTATTGGACCATTTCGTATTTTGAAGAGGGTAGGACCTGTTGCATATCAGCTTGAGTTGCCTTCACAGCTTAGTCGTATTCATGATGTCTTTCATGTATCAATGTTGAGGCGATATCGTCCAGATCCAGGTCACATTATTCAAGTTGAAGAGTAGAGCTGAGACCTGATTTGTCATATGAGGAGGAGCCCATTCAGATCTTAGAAAGAGATGAGCGAGTTCTTCGGAATAGGCGTATTCCAATGGTAAAAGTTCAATGGAGTAACCGATGCCCATCTGAAGCTACTTGGGAGACATTGGAGTCAATGGAGACTCAGTTTCCTCAACTATACTCATAAGGTAAATTTCGAGGATGAAATTTCTTGTAGAGGGAGAGAATTGTAACAACCCGAAAAATTTGGAAAACAAATATATTAATTAAGTAATTTGGTGAAATTTGAGGATTAAATCAAAAGTTTTCAAAACTTGTGACCATTTTAAAAGTTGAAGAAAATTCAGGGACCAAGTCCTAAATTCCTCCAAGGAGTGTCGACAGGCTTGATGATTTAAGCGTGTTTTCTTATTGTAAATCAGAAAACACAAATGCTAAAATTCTTAAACTTTATTCCTCTCACACCTCCACTTTCAAGCCTAATTCCGACGCCGTTCGACTTTCAATCGTAAAATTGAAACCACCGTCGTGTTCATCTTCGACCCGTGAACAAAACTCAGTAAACCAATTATAGAGAAACGTTACCAAATGACGTGAATTTCGAGTCAAAGTCTCGATATTTTTTTAACACCACCGCCGGGAAAATCTTAAATTCATCTCCGATCGTTGATCGATTTTCGACACCTCCCGCACCATCGTGTTCCTTGTGTCGTTCCGAGTCCAACGATGTCCCCTTTGTCTCCGTAGGCGGCGACGTGTGAGGGATGTGAAGCATTAAAAGTTTCGATCGAGTTGAAATCGAGGTTGGTAAGTGACTCAAAATCGCTTAAAATAATTTTTAGAAATTTTTACAGGAATATTTAGAGACCGGAGGAGGTCTTACCCGCCCCCACACGTCGCCCCTGCGCGTGGGGAAGATTCGAACTGAGGGTGTTATATGTTAACCGACTTGACCGGCTTGATCGGTCCGAACCGGTTTGACCCGACCCGACCCGACCCGTTGATCGAGCCGACCGGATGATATTTTAGTAAATATTTTGAAAAAGGTGATATTTTGGGAATTATTTTTAAAACAGGATATTTTGGGAATTATTTTTAAATCGATGATATTTTGGTAATTATTTTTAAAACAGTGATATTTTGGTAATTATTTTTAAAAATGTGATATTTTTATAATTTTTGAATGTGGACTTTTGAGCATCTTTGACCAAACTTTGACCGGCTTTAACCGACCATTAAACGACCTTAGATTTTGTTCAAGTATACCTATTCTGACATTTTCTACATGCCGAATCCGTTTCCGAAGTCCGTTTCATCAAATTCGAACCCGAAGCCTCCAAATCATCAGTCAAACCCGTTGACTTTGATTTTGACCAAGAATTTGATTTTTCGAAAAGTCATATTTTATGTTTTTCGACGTCCTGATTCCGATTCCACAATCCGTTTGGTCAAATTCAGATAGTCAAACCTGGAAAATGCTTATATACTTAAGAATTTTAGCGTTGAACAATTAAGTAAGACTTGAGACTAATAAATTATTATTGTTTGAAGGTACAAGAGACTCTCCTGACCGTTCGACAGCTCGACCCAGCTCCTCTAGATCAGTTAAACCACGTGTGCCAGTATTCAACCGTAAGACCTATAAATTTTATGGTTTTAGAGATTAATTATGTTACTAATTAGTAATATAGTGTTATTATGAATTAGGTTCGAAAACTGTAGCAGAGAGTGGTGAGACCAACAATCAATAGATCTACTATTTGAACTTATTATCGAGGTGTGTTCCCTATTTATTACTGAACTGTTTTATTTGTTTTAATATATGGTACACTGAATTCTATGGTTACTGTTTTATTCATGCACCGATTTAATGTGATGGTTTATGGATTATGACTGATATCTGATTTTTGTTTTGAAATGGTATATGATTACATGTTTATGGATTTATGGAATTTACATCACGGTGCAATTGAATTTTTGGAATACAAATTTATAAAGTACAGCTCTGATCAAGCTGGAAAATTTTACGGACCTAATGTGACTCTTAGGTAGGCTCTGCGGCCCTGAGATCATTCTCGGGTAGGCCCTGTGGCCCTAAGAGATGTTCTTAGGTAGGCCCCATGACCCCTAAATCTATCTTAGGTAGGCTCTCATGCCCTAAGATGTTCCCTTAGGGTAACTTTATATGAGAATTACTGCAGTATAATTTTATGAGATTTACTGGACTATGATTTGTTTAATGTACCTATCATGATTTTATAGTAATGTTGGGACACACTGAGCCTAGCTCACTTTTCGAAAATGTTTTCCCCTTTCAGATACTGTTGGTTAGATACATCTGATCGAGCACTTGGAGGATCAACATATCTCTTGAAGTATATCGTATTGTAATGTTTTATCTTTTAAGTTGACTCTATTTTGGTAACACGGGCCTTAGTTTAAAGTATTGGATTTTATAATGATACTCATTTGTTATTTATATTTGGTTTATCGTAAATTTGGATTTTTAAGACATGTTTAAATTTATTTGTTTTTTTTCATTATATTTATGAGTTAGGTTTTTTTTATAGTATAAATTATTATAATTTCATAAACGCCATTTATAATTTGATTTTACCATGATTGAATAATGGTTTCA
This sequence comes from Hibiscus syriacus, assembly GCF_006381635.1. Taxonomy (NCBI): domain Eukaryota; kingdom Viridiplantae; phylum Streptophyta; class Magnoliopsida; order Malvales; family Malvaceae; genus Hibiscus; species Hibiscus syriacus. The sequence goes on along the minus strand of NW_024062858.1, from coordinate 962,775 downwards.
GAAAAATATCTTTAAGAATCATGAATGTGATCCACTAGATTAGTCGAAATGCATAGGTCGGGTCTAGGGGGTTACACACCATGTTATACATAATGTATTTCGATATTGTTTTTATCTGATACTTTAACTTAAAAGCATACACCATATTCTAATGAACAAACTCTTAGCAGGATAACACCAGTTTCGAGTTGCATTTGGATACACCATATTATACACAATGCATTTGGATATTGTTTTTATCTGCTACTCTAATTTAAAAGCAGACACCATGTTCTAATGAGAAAACTCTTACCAGGATAACACCAGCTTCGAGTTGCATTTGGAAACATCATATTATACACAATGCATTTGGATATTGTTTTTATCTGCTACTCTAACTTAAAAGCATACACCATGTTCTACTGAGCAAACTTTTAACAGTATAACACCAGTTTCGAGTTGCAATTCGATACACAATGTTATACACAATGTATTTGGATATTGTTTTTATTTGCTACTCTAACTTAAAAGCATACACATGTTCTACTGAGAAAACTCTTAATAGGATAACACCAGTTTTGTTGAATTAATCGATTGACGGAATTGGCCAAGAGGGGGGTGAATTGGCAATAAAAATTTTTGTGGAAGCTTTTGCAGAAAATTGAAAGAAATTGCACAACGATTTAGAGTGGTTCGACTTTCTCAACCAAAGTATACATCCACTACCTTAGCTATCCACAGTAAGGATTTTCCACAAATTCACTAATTTTTCTTTCTTTTGAGGACAAAGAGTAACCTTACAAACCCTCAAGAATTATACCCCAAATTCTTGAGAACACTCTCTCCCAAAGGAACAATACAAATTTGCAAACTTACAAGGAAATCCTGACAAGGTAGATTGTTTGCACAATTCTAGAACAAAGAAAAGAACACTCAAGAATGAATACAATTGAGCACAATAAGTGTTCTTGAAAGAAAAATGAATATTGAATGAAAAATAGGCTTGAAATGCTCAAACTTGAGGTTTGATGCTTTCTCTTTGATTCTCTCTTGAATCTAGTTGCTTGATGTTTCTTGTTGTTGATCAATGGCTTCTAAGCTTGCTTAAATACACCTTGAATCACTTTTAATGTTGGGGATCATTAATGAAGATAATATAGCCGTTTTAGTGTGAAATCAATTAATAAAACAGTTTGGAGCGTGGGGGGAATCGGTACCCCTTAAGGGGAATCGGTTCCCTAAGTGTAAAATTCAAATATTTCGACCGTTACATAGGGGGGAATCAGTACCCCCTGGGGGGGAATCGGTTCCCTCTGAGCATACTGGAATTCTCGGAGCCAAACCATTCAGGGGGAATCGGTTCCCTCTGAGCAATCTGGATTTTTTGGCTTTAAGATGGTTCGAAATATTTTGTAAAATCGTTTTGAAATTATTTTAAGATTAAAACTTAATTTTACACTTGAGTAAGGATTAAAAATGACATTTGAAAGATTTGGAGTAATATTTTGATATTCGAATAATTATATCGAATATACTTAGAAAACCTTTGTGGAAAATCTTAAAATTCATTTAACTTAATTTTTTATATCGAAATATCAAAATGTTTTCAACAATCTCCCCCTTTTTGATATAACAAAACATTTTAGTAATTTTAAGATTTTGAAATCAAAAACTGTTTTTGAAAAATTACTCCCCTTACTTTCGTTTTTGAAAAATTACTCCCCCTTACTTTAAAATTTCTCCCCCTTTAAAACACTTAACACTTCTCCCCCTTTTTGTTAAATCAAAAAGACTTGTAAAAGAATTTAAACAAGTTTTTTTAAAATCATATAGCCAATTGAATATATATAGTTTAAGCTACTAAGATCAGAATCAAGAGAAATGTTAGCCATTAGTTCCATAATCAATATTCATAATTTTTGTGATATGGCAAAATTGGTCATATTGCTAAAGTAATGTAAATGATGCAATAATGAATAAATTTAACACACAATATATAAGTTCAAACATCCAAACAAATCCAAAGTCTAACAATCCACAAAATCAAACAATCCAAAATATTCAAAATGTTAAAACAATAATCTTTTAGTTCAAAGTTCTAAAGCTAAACACAAAATTAAACATCCGGATCGGGAGGAGAAAACGAGCTCGCATAGTGGCCATCTCGTGTGAGAGTGCATCAATACGTTCATTCATCAAAGCGTTGTTTGTGCGCATTTCTCGGAGGATTTCTAATTGTTGAGCTCCCATTGTGGATAAATGAGACTCTATAGAAGTAAAGCGCGAATCCATGGTAGCATATCGGAAATCGAATGTCTCCATAAAAGATTAAAATATGAAGGCATTTGATGCGTTTGTTGTGCTTGCTCCTCGGGCTGTTCAGGCTCATCTTTGGCTTCATCGATGTCTCGCATTAATTGTTGAAGCTCGGGATCGTCGTCAGCTTCTGGTTGAGCTCGTGAAGAACTAGCTCCGGAGTATTTTCAGACGATCGAACCCATTCATGGTTTCCTTATCCTTTATCCATCCCGCTCTCGTTAAAGAAAGAAGATTAATTTGTTTCTTTAGAGGAAAGAATACATCTAAACCTACTCTAAGCCCGGCTTTCGAAAATAGATTACTCAAAATGCAACCGTAAACTAGAGATGAACAGATTTTCTTGTTAGGAACAAGATTTACGGTTTCAACAATTTCAACAAAAATGATATGAGGTAGGTTTATTTTAATACTGTTTTCGAAACAATGTAACCACCAAAGATCCAAGGCTCTAAGAGTAGAATAACGACCTCCGGATGGTCGAAGCCACCAAGAAATCATTAGATGAAGAAAACGTTCATGATGGTCTATGACACTTGCACTATCCCTTCTTTTATAACGAGATCCTAAGATTTGTTTTTCATTTGAAATACCATCATTATCTAATCCGAATGCATTGGCTATGTAAGCCGAGTCAATATATAAGAATTGTCCTAGGAGGTAGGAACGAACTCCTATGGTTTCGGTTTGGTTTTTAACACAAATGGCATTAGAATAGAAGATACAAACAAGTTGATAGTAGACAATGGGTTCAAGTTCAAAGAGTTTGTCAAATTTCCATTCTTGTAAAAGAGGAAGATATTTAAAATTAATATCTAACATAGCTTGACGAGAAGGGATACGTTCTTATATAATTTTGTAAGAGTCGAAATATTGATAATACGAAAACCGATGATTTCTAGGACCAGGATGATTGAAGCACGAGTTTTGGATCGTTATATTGGGATCAACTGGATTAGGATTAGGAATTGGAATTTCAGGAATATGAGGAGGATTTGGAGGTGGATTTGGTTGACGGTGTGAGCGATTAGATGATGACCTAGCACGTTTAGGATTGGACATGGTTTAGGAAATCGGAATAGAATGGATAACCTGCAATTTAGAAAACACATGTATGCAATTCAATTAATCCTAAAACTCAATTGAGTCCTCAATATTTCAAGGTTCTCTAATTCAATCCTAATGGGAAAAGTTTTTTGAAAACTATTGAAAAATAAGATTTTGAAAAACAATATAGTTTTCATAACAACAACATAATTCAATCAAAACACAATAATTTGAAAAACAATTTTTTTTTTATTATTTCGAAAATTTCAAATATTTTGGAAAATTCTTGTGTTTTTGATGAAATTAGTTGTAATATCTAGTTTCTAATCACTAAACAATCAATGCCCGATCACTATTTCTACCTAGAACTAATTAAAACTAGTCCTATGTTCAAAATTAGTGAAATAGAGAGTTTAGAAAATATTACCTTGAAAGATGAGATTGAGTGGATTTTGATGTTGTTTGCACGATTTTAATGATGCTAGCAGGTTTAGAAGATGATGTTTGAAGTGAATTCCGATTAAAATCGTTGATTTGAGGCAAAATAGAGATTTGAGAGAGTAGAGGAGGAGAACGACAGCAATGAGAAAAGAGAGGGTTTGAGCAAAAATGTGAGGTTCTACCCGATAAAACTAGAACCCCAGGGGGGTATCGATTCCCCTGTGGGGGGAATCGGTTCCCCTTCAAAGGGGGAATCGGTTCCCTCATGGGGGTATCGATTCCCTCTGCACCAAAATGCTAAAATATGATTTTAAACACACAAAATGCTAAATTAATTTTCTCTAGTGGTATTGGTAACTCATATATTGAAAATTAATCATGTTAAAACAATCAAATTATTCTTTAAACGATATTTGAACATAAAATTAATTTTTCATCAAGAATCATAAACTCCCCTAACTAATAGCAATGAATGCAATCAAAAATTAGCATTTTTCATTTAGTCTTAAAAGTGCTAAAATTATTTTAAACACTAAGTGAAGATAGGTTGGTCAAACCTAATTCTCTCCTAAGTGTCCAAAATATTTCCTTGTCTAAAGGTTTTGTAAAGATATCCGCTAATTGGTGCAAAGTATCAACAAATTCTAGAACTACATCTTCCTTAGTGACATGGTCTCTAATGAAGTGATGTCTTATTTCAATGTGCTTAGTTCTAGAGTGTTTGATGGGATTTTTAGTGAGACAAATAACACTAGTATTGTCACACTTGATAGGAATGGTACCAACTTCAATTCCATAATCAAAAAGTTGTTATTTCATCCATAAAACTTGTGCACAACAATTACCAGCTGAAATGTATTCGACTTCAGTGGTAGATAATGCAACACAATTTTGTTTCTTTGAAAACCAAGAAATCAGCATATTTCCAAGGAATTGGCAAGTACCGGAGGTACTTTTCCTATCTAATTTGCATCCTCCATAATCCGCATCAGAAAAAGCATGCAAGCTAAAGCTAGAGTCTCTAGGATACCAAAGTCCTAAACTAGGAGTGTCCTTAAGGTATCTAAAGATTCTCTTAACAGCTAGTAAATGTGATTCCTTAGGGCATGATTGAAATCTAGCACATAAGCAAACACTAAACATAATGTCCGGTCTACTTGCAGTTAGATAAAGTAGAGATCCAATCTTTGACCTATATAATTTAACATCTACACATTTATCTCCTTCATCTAAGTCAGAGCTCATTGGAGTGTCATGAGGTTTGCCATTTTCCAGTCCAAACTTCTTAAGCATGTATTTGACGTATTTAGCTTGATTGATGAAGATGCCATCTTTTCTTTGCTTGATTTGGAGTCCCAAGAAAAAGAGAGCTCCCCCATCAGGCTCATTTCGAATTCACTTTGCATTAGCTTAGAAAATTCTTGGCAAAGAACATCATTAGTAGAACCAAATATTATATCATCAACATAAATTTGAACTACTAATAAATCTTTACCTTTGTTCTTTAAAAACAATTTAGTGTCAACCTTCCCTTTTGAAAAACCTTTTTCAATTAAAAAATTTGACAATCTTTCATACCAAGCTCTAGGAGCTTGTTTTAAACCATAAAGCGCTTTTGTCAATTTAAGAACATGATCTGGAAATTTTGAATCTTCAAAACATGGAGGTTGTTCCACATACACTTCTTCCTTTATAAAACATTTAAAAATGCACTTTTAACATCCATTTGATATAATTTAAATTCATGAAAACATGCAAATGCTAATAACATTCTAATTGCTTCCATCCTAGCTACGGGAGCGTATGTTTCATTATAGTCTATGCCCTCTTCTTGAGTATACCCTTGAGCAACAAGTCTAGCCTTGTTTCTCACTATATTACCACTCTCATCAAGCTTATTCCTAAATACCCATATAGTACCTACAATAGATTTATTACTAGGCCTTTAAACTAATGTCCATACTTTACTTCTCTCAAATTGATTTAATTCTTCTTGCATAGCCATAATCCAATGTTCATCATTTAATGCTTCTTTAATATTTTTAGGCTCTATGCATGAAATAAATGCAACATAATTACAAATATTTCTAAGAGAAGATCGAGTTGTTACCCCTTTGGATGGATCACCTATAATCCCACCATCCTTGACATAGTTGTACTCTCTTGGATAAGATACTTCCCTTTCTTCAATGGTTGGATTCTTGAGGGGATCATGAGTTTCATCATCTTTTATTTCTTCTTTTGATGATGATTCTCCAACGTCATGTCTAACGTCATTTGTATTTATAATACCTACATCATCATTAACACAAGAATCCTTCCTCAGAAGGGGATTATCATCGAAAACAACATATATAGACTCTTCTACAACTAAAGTTTTTTATTAAATACTCGATAAGCTTTAGAATTTAAGGAATAACCCAGAAAAATTCATTCTTCACTTTTAGCATCAAATTTGCCAAGGTTTTCTTTACTGTTGTTCAAAACAAAACATTTACATCCAAAAGGATGAAAATAGCTAATGTTAGGCTTTTTATTTTTGAAAATTTCATATGGAGTTTTCTTTAAAATTGGCCTAATCATTACTCGATTTACAACATAACAAGCGGTATTTGTGGCTTCCGCCCAAAAATATTTTGGCAAATTATTTTCACAAAGCATGGTTCTAGCCATTTCTTCTAAAGTTCGATTTTTCCTCTCAATAACTCTATTTTGTTGAGGGGTTATAGGTGCTGAAAAATTGTGACTAATACCATTAGAATTACAAAACTCAATAAATCCAAGATTTTCAAATTCAGTGCCATGATCACTCATAACACTAGTTATAGAGTAACCTTTATCGTTTTGGATTACTTTTGAAAACGTGATGAATTTTTCTAATGCTTCATCTTTAGTACTTAAGAATATAACCCAAGTATATCTAGAATAGTCATCTATAAAGACAAATGCATATTGTTTTCCACCCAAGCTAATAGTCCTAGTTGGCCCAAAAAGATCTATATGGATCAATTGTAAAACTCTACTAGTTGATACGTCGTTAATGGATTTAAAAGAAACTCGCTTTTGTTTTCCTTTAGCATAAGCATCACAGATTTTATCATTTTCAAATTTAAGCTTAGGCAACCCTCGAACTAAATCACCTTGAGTTAGCCGTTGCAAAACACTCATACTAGCATGTCCTAGTCTCCTATGCCATAACCAACTATCATGTTCATCCTTAGCAACTAGGCACAACTTAGTCATATCAATATAATATAAATGCACCATGTATATATTTCCTATTCTATGACCAACAAGCATAATCCGATTAGATGCAATGTCAATGACTTTACAACCATTAATATCAAACATGACATTGAATCCCTTATCACAAAATTGACTAATACTCAATAGATTATGCTTTAATCCATTCACATATAAAACATTCTTAATTTGTATGGAAGAGGTATTACCAATAGTACCAATACCTTCAATGTGACCTTTTGAATCATCACCAAAAGTCACTTCTCCTCCATTTTTGGCGTTAAGCTCAATGAACCGGTTTTGTCTCCAGTCATGTGTCTTGAGCATCCACTATCAAGGTACCATGAATTTGGATTTGTTTCCCGTGCCTTGTAGCAATGCTCCTTTTCTTACAAACATAGATTAATTTCTAATTTATGGTACCCAAATTCTTTTGGGTCCATATTCATTAGTTTCCAAAATCCTAGTCCCCTTAGGTATCCATTTGTGTAGGATATCCTTATCTTTAGTAGTAATGAGCTCTTTAGGAACCCATATACTTCTAACGATTTTTCCATTAGAGGTTCTTTGGGGACCTCTATGATTGTAGTTTTTAAAACTTTTTCTAACAAAGATGGATTTTGAATTTTCTCCATTTTCAAAACGTTTTGTTCCAACTTTATCAAAATAAGTTTTAAGATCATCAATTTTCTTTTGATGATCATCATTGACCTTTGAAAGTAAATTTTGCAAATCCAATTTTTTTTTTCAAACTCTTCTAGTTTGATTTGCAAATCTTTGATTTTACTTTCAAGATCATTGTTGGTTTTGGATATGAGTTTATTTTCATTTTTTAATTTTGAAACATCATTTTTATATTTTAAAAACAATTTCTCATAATCCGTAGCCAACCCATTATATTCCTCTAATAACTCATCATAGGATAAATCATCAAAATCAGATGAGTTAGAGGTTACCTTAGAATCTTCCTCGAATGCCATCAAGCACAAGTTTGCTACTTCTTGTTCCTCTTCATCAGAACCTTCTTCATCGCTCCATGTAGCCATATGAGCCTTGTGCTTAATTTTTGATTGACCCTTTCTCTTCAGTTGTGGGCAATCATATTTGACATGCCCCAGCTTTTTGCATTCATAGCAAATAAATCGGGTCCTTCTCTTTTGGTTCATTTTTGAGGTCTTCATTTCGTTTGAATTTTCTTCCTCGGTAAGGTCTCATCATTTTTCTGAACCGTTTGGCAAACAATGCCATTCCCTCGTCATCGTCATCTTTATCCGAATCACTCTCATTTTTTGTGGATTTGAGAGCAACTCCAATGTTTTTCTTCTTCTCCCTTCTCCTTCTCCTTTGGTATCTCTTCAATCTTATCAAGGTCTACCTCATCTTCAAGCATCATTTCATGAGTGAGGAGTGAACCGATTAGCTCTTCAAGAGCTAAGGATGTTAGATCCTTAGACTCGATGATTGCCGTATTCTTTGATTGCCACGATTTTGGGAGGGAGTAGACTAACTTCCTCACAAGCTTTTCATTTGAAATGATCTCTCCATATGATTTGAGACCATTGACAATCGTTGAGAATCTATCTGTCATATCTTTGATATCTTCATTTGGTTTCATCCTGAAATTTTTATAGCTATGCGTTAGAATACTAATTTTAGATTTCTTTACCTCATCGGTACCTTCATGAGTGACTTGAAGTTTGTCCCATATTTCTTTGGCGGTTGTACAAGATGAAACTCTTCCGTATTCATCTGGTCCAAGAGCACAAAATATGATATGGATGGCTTTGGAGTTGAGCTGGAACATTTTTGTCTCTCCTTCACTCCATAATCTTGGATGAGTGAGAGGCTTGAAGTATCCTTCTTCTACGACATTCCATGCTCCCATGTCACTTGCTTGAATGAAGTACATCATCCTATTTTTCCAATAGGCATAATTAGCCCCATTGAAGAAAGGAGGCTTGTTGACGGGCATCGAATCGAGACCAGAGTCGAAGTTTGAAGTAGAGGCCATTGATGACTTTGATTATCGATGTATCTCTTCCCGAATCGACTCAAGAGGCGATTAAACCTTCAAATGAGTTAGGCTCTGATACCAATTGTTGAATTAATCGATTGACGGAATTGGCCAAGAGGGGAGTGAATTGGCAATAAAAATTTTGGTGGAAGCTTTTGCAGAAAATTGAAAGAAATTGCACAGCGATTTAGAGTGGTTCGACTTTCTCAACCAAAGTCTACGTCCACTACCTTAGCTATCCACACTAAGGATTTTCCACAAATTCACTAATTTGTCTTTCTTTTGAGGACAAAGAGTAACCTTACAAACCCTCAAGAATTATACCCCAAATTCTTGAGAACACTCTCTCCCAAAGAGAACAATACAAATTTGCAAACTTACAAGGAAATCCTGACAAGGTAAATTGTTTGCACAATTCTAGAACAAAGAAAAGAACACTCAAGAATGAATACAATTGAACACAATAAGTGTTTTTGAAAGCAAAATGAATATTGAATGAAAAATAGGCTTGAAATGCTCAAACTTGAGGTTTGATGCTTTCTCTTTGATTCTCTCTTGAATCTAGTTGCTTGATGTTTCTTGTTGTTGATCAATGGCTTCTAAGCTTGCTTAAATACACCTTGAATCACTTCTGAACGTTGGGGATCATTAATGAAGATAATATAGCCGTTTTAGTGTGAAATCAATTAATAAAACAGTTTGGAGCATGGGGGAATCGGTACCCCTTAAGGGGAATCGGTTCCCTAAGTGTAAAATTCAAATATTTCGACCGTTACATAGGGGGGAATCGGTTTCCTCCGAGCATACTGGAATTCTCGGAGCCAAACCATTCAGGGGGGAATCGATTCCCTCTGAGCAATCTGGAATTTTTGGCTTTAAGATGGTTCGAAATATTTTGTAAAATTGTTTTGAAATTATTTTAAGATTAAAACTTAATTTTACACTTGAGTAAGGATTAAAAATGACATTTGAAAGATTTGGAGTAATATTTTGATATTCGAATAATTATATCGAATATACTTAGAAAACCTTTGTGGAAAATCTTAAAATTCATTTAACTTAATTTTTTATATCGAAATATCAAAATGTTTTCAACAAGTTTCAAGTTGCATTTGGATACACCGTGTTATACAGAATGCATTTAGATATTGTTTTTATCTGATACTCTAACTTAAAAGCGTACACCATGTTCTACTGAGCAAACTCTTAACAAGATAACACCAATTTCGAGTTGCATTTGGATACACTGTGTTATACATAATGTATTTGGATATTGTTTTTATCTGTTACTCTAACTTAAAAGCATACACTACTGAGCAAACTCTTAACAAGATAACACCAATTTCGAGTTGCATTTTGATACACAGTGTTATACACAATGCATTTGGATATTATTTTGAGAAGTACATCCAGCTATTGAGGAATTGGTTCCTCAAGCTAAACTTGTAAGCCGATAAACATCGATATATGGAGGTCCATTTAGCTAGGGAGTTTCTCGGTAACATGTTACATTTTCTAGGAGTTTGACTGATTGTAGAGATTGGTAAAGCCTCTTAGTTTTGAAACCAAGTTTTATGATCCTTTGAACAATTTGTGAGTTCTGGTATGATGATGGAGAAGACGTGAGATCCGTCAGCTAAATATCCATCTTAAGGCAAAAGTGTTTGATACCCTCCCCACCTTGAGTCCTAAATGTAGCAATGTCTCTAGTCTCTATTAGTGATTTAAATTACGGTCATGATCATGTTTTTAATTATATCGTGTTTTTGTGATTATAGATGTAAAAGACATTATTATAGTAATTAGAGGTATTGCGGTCGTACAATAACAAAGAGAAACTTTGTTATTTTTATTGTTGTGCAAATTGCAAGGTAACTTGAGTTTTGGGGTTGGGGAGCGCAGTTAAAATAAAGTAAAATGAAAGGGACCACAAAGAAAAATTATTAATTTTACGAAACAACCCCCGAAAATCCATTGGATCAGGGAAAAGGAAGGATTACCAAGGAAACTGGAAAGTAGCTTCCAACACCCTAAACTCGGAGCCCCAAACTCCTCACAGATAGGGTTCATAATTCAGAGTTATGCCTTTTTAATGCCGCAATCTGTTGTGGTTCTTGAAATTAGGGCCTCATGTTCATCTCCTGTTGCTCTCAGTACCCTGTTCTTGCACCTTCTCTCTCCAAATTTCGGGTTCCGAACCGCCCCGGTACCTTTTCTTTAACCCGGAGCTCCCGGATCTTTGAATACAATCCCAAGCTCACGAAGAACGTAAGTACAAGAGCACACGCATTATTGTTCTTTCATTTTTATGTTGAATTTTGGCTTTGAGAATATGAAGCTGAAATTTTGAAATGTATTTTGTTTGTTTGCCGAGAAAATGGAGGAAAAATTAATTGTAACAAAATTGGAAGTTTTAATCCATCTAAGGCTGCCTTGGTTAAACTTTTACATATATGAAAATTTTGTTGATACTGGTTTTAGTTAGTTTGGTTCTGCTTGGTTGCTCTGAAAATGGAGGAATAAAGAGTAAAACTACGTATATGGAAACTTGATTAGGCCATTTAAACCCAGAAAGTAGCTTTTATTTACTAGAGTTATTTTTGGCTTCAATTGGTTATCTCATTTTCTCGGTTATGTTTAATGAAATTATGCTAACTGTACTATTTGTTTCTAGCTATTTATGGTTAATGGTTTTGTTTTTAAATTGCAGAAATGGAAAATTTCATGCTTTAGGCATGAAGGGGTTTCCCCAGAAAATCCAAAACCTGTATACATTGAGCATTTTCTGCCTGAAGAATTAGTGCAGATCAAGTTCGACAAGTCAAGTGCTCAGAAAAGAGATTGGAAATATACTTTTAAAGAGGTGATGTTTTCCTTTAGTCTGGTTCAATTCGATGAAGTGGCATACTTTCAGTTTAATCTGTATGCCAACTATTTGCTCTTTGGTTGATCACTGACTCTGTAGCAACCAGCCTCTTGTGAACCTGGACAATGAATTTGTGGGAAAATTAAGGTGCTGCTTCTTGTTTGTCACTCAGATATAATTTATGGGAGAATTAAGATGTTTTCTCATAGTTGAACTTATCTGCAACTGATGAGAATAAGTTTATGGCATATTTTACTAAATACCAACTTGGCTCTTAGCAAAATACAATCATGGTGGTTTTAGATCAAAGCGTTAGTAATGGATTGAAGGGATAAAAAATTTGAGCTTAGTGCAGAATTTGTCGATTGTGTCGACATGTTTGCTAATCTCTTTACATTTTTATTCTTCATTCTTTTTTTAAACTTTATAGGGAAAATGATGAAACTAGCTGGTTATGATGCAGGCTGCAGATGCAATCTTGAGGGCTATTGGTAGCAGGTGGACTGTACCATGGACAGCAGAGACCATTCTGCAGGTTAGCTTTTTTACTTGGTATTCTGTAGAAATATATTTTGAGTCTGTAACTGCCTATTTAGGTTTTATAATTAAGCATGTTTGGTCAGTTATTGTACTGAAGCAAGCAGCTAAGGTTTTATATATGTTAGTGAGACTTAAAATTTTAAAATGGACTTACCTTGTTTGGAAAATGAAAATTGGAATTGTGAAAATACTTTGAACGAGGGATTTTGGAGTGTTGATTTCTCTTTTCCAATTCTACCTTTTGAGGTGGAATTTGTTAAATTCTTTGGTTCTATGGTAAGAAATCATCATATACTATGTTTCCTTTTTTTTGTCATTCTTAATTTCTTCAACTGGTTTAAATATGTTAGGTGTCCCTGTACTATTTAAAATCTAGTCGCTATACTTTATTTTTTTGAAATTGAGTCCCTATACTATTTTTTATTTGAAAAGATAGTCCCTACTCCGGATTATGTTCAATTTTACTGTTAATTTCTTACTTGACAGTTATAAAAGAAGGCATAATAACTTTTTAGTCCCTATGTCTGCAGTTTTTATCAATTTGACCCTTAATCTTTAAAAATAAATAAATAATTTCATTAATTGAAAAATACAATTTTCCAATCATCTATGTTTACAGCTTTTTAAGTGTTCAATTGATAAAAATTGTTAAACATAGAGAACTAAAAAAATATTTTTCATTTTTTTATAGCTGCCGGGTCAACAGTTAATGGTAAAACTGAACAGAAGCTAGCGGAGGGATCAAGATTTTGAAATTTAAAATAGTAAATGGACCAAATTTTGCAAAAAAAGTATAGGGACTAAATTTCAAATTTTGAGATAGTACAGGGACCTATGACATACTTAAACCTTCTTTCAAATCTCATTAAAAAATTTATTTGTTTCATTATCTAATGTCTATACGCTTCTATAAATATAATTATACCCATATTACACTATCCCAGCAATGTAATAACCAATGCTGTTATTTGGAATTGGTGCATCTCAAAATTTTCTTCTGGAACACACCCTAAACAAATTTAAGAGAGGAGAAAATTGAGACTTTCTTTTATATCCTTCCTAATTTGTCATTAGTTGTAGTTTCAATATTTTCTGGTAGATAACATGAACAAATCTTTGTTTATTGTTTTATATCTGATATTTGATAACTTGTCTAGGAGATAGGTAAATGAATTTCAGTAAATAAGTGGAACACTATATGGTAATAGGTTGAAATGATCATATCTGAAACTAGATATTAATAAATAATCATGCTTGTTAGCATTTCAAGACTAGGAACTATAGTAATGGATTGGATGGAACTGAAGGAATGCCACTTTGTTGTATGACAATCTCATTGAAAGTTTGATGAATCACAAATGTGTCAATTAGTTGCATGATATTATGTTCTGTGCTTATGCATGCAGGTTATGCTTCTATGGGTAGCTGCATTCTGGTTCATTGGGTCTTGGATGGTTCCTTTTGCTGCTTACATGGCAGGGTTCAGCAAGGAATCTCTAAAATTCAGAGGGCAAGCCTTGGTCAGCCTTGTGACTGACGTAACTGAAGGCCTTGCTGGGATTGTAATACTCAACCGCTGCCTGTCTCAATTTCATCCCCTTCCATCAGATTGGTTTAAATTTAGCTTGAGAGGGAAGTGGCTTTTTGATGTTGCTCTAGGATGCCTCATGTTTCCTCTCGTCAATCGATTATCACAGTTCAACCTCAACTTGTTGCCACTGATGCCTTCTACTCCTGTAACCCTTTCAAGTGTTGAGCAATCAATTTTAGCAAGAGATCCGGTGGCGATGGCACTATATGCGATTGTTGTTTCAATTTGTGCTCCTGTGTGGGAGGAGATAGTTTTCAGGGGTTTCCTTCTCCCTTCCTTGACCAAATACATGCCTGTATGGCGTGCAATACTGGTAAGCTCAGTTTTCTTTGCTCTGGCACATTTTAATGTACAGAGAATGCTACCGCTTATTTTCCTAGGAATGGTGATGGGTGTCGTTTTTACACGGTCAAGGAATTTATTGCCTTCTATGCTTCTGCACAGCCTCTGGAATGGCTTTGTGTTTTTGGATTTAATGAGATAATCAATCCTGTCTTCTAATATTCAAGTGAAGCATATGCTTCAGGCCGATTTTGTGGGGTGTGCTTTGAATGAATGCGTAGAGAGGTCTGCCATCTGAATGCCACCAAGTAACACGAATGCTGCATGCCAGCCAGTAGGCAATTCAGTTGATCCAGCATGGCTCGTTGAATTGCTCCACTGTTTCTGTTTGTCTTATAACATGGACCAAGGAATGAAGATTTTATGTGCAGTTTGGCTGAAGGCAACCTACAATCTTGAAACTGTAAAACTGCGTTTTTAACTTGTTAGGTGAGGACTCTTTCATCCTTCATGGTAAATAGTATTTCTTTCTTTTCCATTTGTTGATGCCTGTTTTAAATGTCTTTCTGCTGTGTATAGGCCGAAACCATCAATCTGATTAGATTTAAGGGTTCTGATTCTTTAATTAGATATATCCAATAAAAACAAAAATGTATCGTTTTTTTTAAAATACGCTCATAATTATTAATCAGAAGAATTTTCAGGCATAGAAAATGCACGCTTCTCAAAAGACATGTCTGAAAATTATATATAATGTCGCTCTATTTTTAAATTTCAAGACTTCCTGCATTATGCTACAGTAGGTGTGGTTACATTCCAAGAAAATTCCACATGGGCATCTTCATCTAATATCCAATATTATAGGATGCAGGCTAGGCTAGTGCCTGCAATGTTTTCTCAATCTTTAATAAACACAATAGAAATTAAAAACGACCATGAATCCATCAAGCCTCCAACAGAAAGCAAAGTGAATCATTCAGAAAGATATCCATAACAAGTAGAGATAACCTTCAACCCAATGTACAACACACTGATCCACAACATGCAATATCATAACATATTGTCACATATATAGACATATAAAAGCCTACCATGTGTGTAGTAAAGACGAGAATTAAAAGATCACAAATTCGACAAATTGTGAACATATGAAAGCATGGTTCTAACTAATACTGGATAAAATTTGACACCACCTTCACAGAAACAGCTAGCAGTTGTTTGTCAAAACCTAGCAACAGCAACATTTTCACCAGTAACCTAATCTTTCTTCAATGGCCCCTTGGGAATTTTACTCAGGACTTTTTTATCGAAAACTGCACACTGCTTCTTGATCTCATGCCATGCTGTCTCAGCAAATGGATCCACCTTGTCTTCATACTTCTCATACAGCACAGGCACGGTGTGAAGTAGTGCAAAGACTACTTTGCACAACCATTAAAAAAATCAGGAAACAAAAATGTATTCGAGGGAGTGAAAGCAAAGCATTTAAAGGTAAGTAATATACCTATGTAGAACAGTGTCAAGAAGTTGCACCAATTTCCCACAATAGACAAGACCCATAAGCCAGCGATCACCTGAAAAAAATCAGGGTGCCAATCCAATATGATAGTCAAATGCAAGGTAAATTACTTGGGAATCTTCAAATAGAGCAAAGCAACCCAAGTAACCATTGCACCACTATCTTAATTCCAAGTTGGATGAATATTTGCAAATGATCAACAACAAGAAGACTATTCAGTGAAATAAAAATACATACAGAGAGGAACATCTTAAGATCTCTTCCAGATGCAATATCCCGCAGGACAGCAAAAGTCCGGTTAATCTCAAACCTAAGTGCCTGTGCAAGCTCTAAAACTGGGTCCTTGGGGATTTGAACTTCAGGAATGCGCGGTGGAGATCTATTCAAAACAATTCACCATTATGTCCAGTCAAAAGAAACCAGAATCTGAATGTATCCCCGGAATTAGAGAACAAATTCAACAGCTTACTTGTGAATGAAGGTAGCAGCATTTGACCACAAGAAGAGTAGTGCAAGAGCAAGTATCAACAAGTGACACACTAACGTGAGAAGGTGGTATTCTAGCAATTCAAACAAAACCCATATAGCAGTTGCAACACCTAGAGCGCCAGCCGAAATCTTTTTGTTCCTCCACAGGAAAATATCAGCCTCTATCACACATACACCCAATTATAAGCATGCATCATAAACAATTATTGTCGGAATGTAATAGTTACAGATGATAATCAATTAAAAGTTATCAAATTAGTATCAAGGAACATGATTGGTAAACAAATACGATGTTCTGAAATTACTGGTAAATAAAGATAATCCCAGATTTCGTTCACTCTAATAAAGCGAAAAAGTAAACTTCTGTAGAACTATTCTCATCATTCAGTTAAAGATCTCGAAACTCCATAACCTACTTTCATACTCAAACAACATCAACTAATCAAAACCAAAAGCTCGATCTAAATCATTGAGCAAGATCTACCTCTTTAACAATCGTCGATTTTTCTAACAAAATGGGAATTTAACTGTTTAAAAACGGAAATCGGGAACTTCAAAAAAACCCGGACTTGAAAAGAACTGAAATGAACAGATTTAAGGAGTGAAGAAAAGGGTTTGTGCAACATACGTTTGCCTCCACCGAGAACGTGGTGGACGGGCTTTTCTCTTCCGAAGGGACGGAAGACTTTAGCTTTCATAGATGATTCCGATGGCTTGTCGTCATCGGAATCCGAAGACGATGATGATGAATCACCTTTGATCTTGTCCGATATCTTCTCCAACAACGATTCCTCGTGCTTCTCTTCGTGCTCAGCCATGTTTTTTTCAACCGATTTTCTACTTTCCTAGCGTTTTGAAGATCCAAAAGGAAACCCACTGTTCTACTGTTCTCTTCTACCTCTTCAAACCCTCTACTATCTTTTGCGGCTTAATATAAAATCTACACGTTAGATTTAATCTGGGCCGTTTAATTTTATACGGTTTTAATCTGGACTGTTGGTAGGTTTGGAAACCCGGAGCTGTAGGTTTGGCGGAAAACCGGAACCTGAAGTGGAGCAGGCGGTTTGACGAAGATACAGCCGGACCAATCTTATACAGACACGAGGAATTTTAAGAGATGTCCGATTTATTTTTGAATTTACGTGTGCATTTCCGATATCCGATATTATATGTTCCTTATATTTCTTTAAATGACTTTTAGATACACCTTCTCTCCTCTAGGATTATGATTAAATTTAAAATTTATTAAAAAAATAATTTATACATAATAAATAATTAAACATTATAATTCTTAAGTTCAACATTAAAGGGTTCAAAATAAACATATTTATTCAATTTTAAATATCCAATTTTAATCAGATTTTTAGATGATCTAAAATTAAAATTTAGACGATGTATATCTAATCTAATTATTTATATTTTTTAAACAATAATTTAAATTATAAAAAAATTAAAAATAAATTGAAAATCTAAACTTTTTAAATCAGATCAAACATATTAAAAAAAATCAAATTAATGTAATCAAACTCTTTTACACATTCCTGATTTGAATATCTTAATGGCATTAGAAGATGGGGCGAGCAAAATTGTTAATTATTACTCCCTTTTCTCCGAATTGACAAATGGTGCTGAATTTTATTTTAAAAATTTTAATTAAAAGTTATATTGGTCATTGAGGGACCTATTTAAGTAATTAAATAATTAATAAGATAACTTATGAAAGAGGTTTTTACTTAAATATTAATAAGATAACAAATGGACACAATTTTGACAGACGTTGGTAGGATGTACAAATGTAGAAACTTTTATTCTTAAAATTTTAATATACTACTCCAGATATTTTTTTATGTTTGAAAAGTCAAAAAGTAATATCATAGATTTAAAATTATCAAGAAAAAATAAAATTAAAGATAAAAATAAGATTGTCAGGATAAAAATGATCACAATGTCCCACTGGTCCTAGATCTAAAAAAAATTATATGGATTCAAAACAAAATTATTTTAATTGAATATTTGAAAGTTTAATAATATAATTATAATTCAAATAATAACATGATTCAATCTTTAAACTCATTGTTTCACTTAAAAGAATAATTTTAAAAAATTATCTTAATCCCTATAATTTTCTTTTCTTTTAATTTAATTTTAAAATATAAAAAATAGATGAAATTGTCGATATTTTTTCCAAAATTAATTTCACCTGTCGAAAACTTTAGTGATTAGTATTCAAATTACTAAACCTATAAAGAATTTTTGGATCAATATTTCCTTTTTTCTCTCTCTCACCATGTTTACCAATTTTTCCGTTTTAAATCATCTGGAACATATAAACTATGGTGAAATTGTAGCTTAGATTGTGAAAAGAACAATTTACCTAATAATTCATCAAGCAACCATGATAGTTAAAGAGAATATTGTTATTTCTAGATGTCTAGAGTTCGAACAACTATAGTATATGTATTATACTAAAATTATAAAAAAGAAAAATTAGATTCGTTGTTAGTACTTTGGACCATTATCTTACATTTACAACCACAAGTGGAGTTTCCTCATGGGGCCAGAAGAGGAACAAATATCCTTCCTCCAAATAACCAAACAAAAATATGTGAAA
Organism: Hibiscus syriacus; assembly: GCF_006381635.1. Taxonomy (NCBI): domain Eukaryota; kingdom Viridiplantae; phylum Streptophyta; class Magnoliopsida; order Malvales; family Malvaceae; genus Hibiscus; species Hibiscus syriacus. The sequence goes on along the minus strand of NW_024062858.1, from coordinate 943,837 downwards.
GAGGGACCAATAAAATAAACATCACAACTTGAAAAAAGACAGCAAATTCTCTCGCTCAAAACTCTTTTGAAGATTGAAATGTATGAATTTTGAATTAAACCAGTTGATTTAGATGAGACTACTACCTACTAGTCTCTATTTCACATTCCATTCCTATAAAAAAAATTATAGATGACATTTAATAAGTCTAATATTCGAATCTTAAGATTACGATCTCTTTCATGGAAGAGATGTTTGAAATATAGTTACACCCCTAAAAATTTCCATTTCCTAACCACACAAAAGAAGATCATGTTGCAATTTGAGTTCCCAACATTAGTTTCCTTGCAATGTTGCATGTAAGACTAGTTCGAGTGTTCTTGAATCTTGATCAAAATCTCACCATAATAACTATTATTCATTTTCACTTTGATTATCAATCTTTTAATTTTATCAATCAGATCGTTTAACTATTTAAATGATACTAATCGAGTCACCTGTCGTTAATATTTAATGAAAATATGATGTGACAGTTAACAAAAATTGTATAATTACACATTTAATCCTTATTAATTATATATTCTATCAATTCAATCATAATTTTAAATTAATTCAATATATTTAATCATCCAACCATACACATGGTTTACCCTACTAAATAAACTAAAAGCAGAATCGAGGAAAAAACACCAACTGCTAGGCAAAAGTATAGTATGGTAACTTACCTCATTTGTTGCTGTAAAGATTGAAAAAAAAAGGCACTGCAGAAACCCTTTTCTATCTGGCTGCATGATATATGCTTTAAATTAACCCCCCCAAAAAAAAAGACTTGAGCTTCAAATGCCGGGAGTGGAGCTTTAATTGACCATATTTGAAGCCAATTTTTCTCTCTTTGGATTTGACCGATCTAACCATATCGAAAAGATATAATTTGAGGCTATGGTCTGTAGTCTTGAGTGGAAATAAGGGCATTGTTGTCAAGAAAGCCAACGACAGGCTTTTCTTTTTGATCGGAAAACTGCAGGCAGGAGAGAAGCTAAGAGGATATATATTATAGGAATATTGCTTTGTTTGTAAAAAAGAACATTCCACAGCTCGACGAATATGCCAAACCACTACGCGTATATGTATATCAAGTATTGTGACCCACTTATTTGGGCCTTCTTACAACCTAAAAGGAAGACAAAATCTTGATATCATGGATAATCCCTCGTTAAAAGATAACGATATACATAATAATCCTAAGATACATCAAAATTTTATAGAAAGATTTAAACCGATTAAAGTAGCTGATTCAATGATTTTAAAATGACACAATAAAAATCAATAATTTTTAGAATATGTTGTTAAAAATTTTCAGTTGACACATTTTCTTTCCCTTAAATTGTAAATTATCCTCTCTTCAAGTAAAAATTATTTAAGAAAAGAATTAAAAGTTTTAAATTTACACTCGTTCACACTTCAAATCTATAATGTGACATCTAATAGTTATCAAACCAAATTGAGGTTGTTAAACACTACTTCAAGTCCCATATGAATGCTTTCAAAAGAGGCTTCCGCAAAAATACTTGTGGAGGAGGTCTATTTGAGAGTCATTCATCGTACACTCCCGTAAGTTGATTCTTTTGACCCATGTCTCTGTACACGCTTTCTTGACGATTGATCGATGTGATCGTAATCGTCAGGTCCAATCTAAACCAAAACATGATATCACTAGAGATAAAGTAAGTTAGACTTAATGATAGGAGATTGATGTAATATTTTATGTTAGATGATGAATTTATAAAATTTAAAAAAATAAAAAATTTAATAAAAAAATATAAAAATGTATCTAAAATATATAGGACTTTAAATTTTCAAAGGATAACTACTCTCACCTACCTCGATGCATCCCTACTAATGATGGTCTTAATCTACTAATATCAATCCCATCACCTTATTCCTCTCTACCGTCTATATGTGTTCAACACATTACACCTTGAGATGGAATACAAATAAGGTATACTTCTTAATACATCTGATCATCATATTCAATGAATATTTATCTAATTTAACCTGGATGAATGGTCATAAATTATTGTATTCTATTTATACCTTCAACAAAACTTTACTATTATACAAGGTAAAGTACACAAATGGTTCTTTAACTATAGAGTGTTACTTTGTTGAGTCATCGGGCTATTAAAAGTTACAAAATGGTCCTCCGACTATATGATATTGCTTTGTTAAGTCCATCAACTATTAGAAGTTACAAAATGGTCACCTGACTATTCATATGTTTCAAGCTCATCATTTTTCGGTAAAAAATAACAGTCGTCTGAGCTGGACGTTAACATATTGCATGAGATATGATATTCATTTGAGATTTTGGGATCAGATTTTAGCATATCTCAGTCAGTAGGTTAACGTCCAACTCAGACTGCATTTTTTTCAACGAAAAAGGATGAGTTTTGAACATATGAATACTCGGATGACCATTTTGTAAGTCTTAATAGTCAAGAACCTCAACAAAGAAATGTCCAATAGTTGAATGACCATTTTACAACTTTTAATAGTAGGAGGACTCAACAAAACAATGTGTTGGGATTACATGAAGCTCAAATAAACAACCAGATAATTTGCCAAGAGGGGGCGAATTGACTTTTTTGAGTTTAACGAGTAAGGAGTATAAAGAGATAGACAATTTGCACAAGGATTTATAGCGGTTTGACTTCTCAAGCAAGTCTACATCTACTACCTTAGCTCCCCACTAAGGATTTTCTAACACATTTACTAATTTGTTCTTTTTTTCCATGATAAAGAGATAACCTTTACAACTCCCTAGCTTTTCACAGGCTAAGCTAGAACCAATCCCCTTTTATAAAGGTTGAAAGATGTAAACAAGAAAACCTCTCAAAGGAAGGGTGCTTACAAGATTTAAGCTCACAAAAACAAAACCTAAGGATATACAATTAAGTTCAAAACACAAATATTTACAAGAGAAAGAAAATAAAGATTGAAAACTTTTCTCTTGTGTATGAATGCTTGGATAGGTGTTGTTAACCTTCTTCAAGTGTAATCAACTTGTTTTTATAAGTTGGAATGAGTTTGTGGCCGTTTCTAGAAGTTGGGGATGTTTTGGAGCCATTGGGGATTAATTTTATGCAAAATAAAACTGCCATGGACAGGGAGTATCGGTACTCCTTTAATGAGTATCGGTACTACCTTTGTAATATTTAAATAAACTAGCATTTAAAAACCGTTGGGTTTGACCAATATCCTATGCTTCATGGTATCAATACCACTATGTAAAGTAGTATCGATACTGTAACACCCCAACCCGTATCTGACCTGGATCTGAGTCTGAGGTGTCACATTGACTTTTCAAATCTTTGCTTTTACAAAACAACTAAAAATGCAATTTGTCATTTACAATAAAACCGAATAATCTCTATTATATAAAACATATGGTTTTACAAAACCTATCAGAGCATACTTGAACCAAATCTTTATTTACATGCCAATGAACATCAGTGTTATAAAATACATATGATTCAATTGTTTTCTAATCTAATTCTTGGAAATGAGGAGCTGACATGTCTTGCCTGCCTTCGATCCCTTCTCATCTTCTCGAACCTATGTGTGAAACACTCACACACTAAGTCATTGACTTAGTGAGGCATAAAACACATATAATAGAAACTCTAGATACTTAACAATGCATGAACATTTTATATTTCATATAATATACTACAAAAATCATATAATAATTCACATAACAAACTATATACATGTACATATATCATCACTGTCCTAATCACATCATTGTCATTAATCCATTTAGAACATATAATCTTGTATTTAACCTTTATAGCAATTCATACCATACCTTTCATAAACAAAGCACATAACATCACACAATGTTTATTTATGTTATTTATTTTATTAACCCGTGTACACTTTTGAGAACTAAAAATATGTGAGTACATTGAGGTTGTGCACATATGCTGTCACCACAACTCATATAAATTCCCACTAAGGGTACATAGAATTTATCCCGAAGGACCACGTAAAATGTCCCGAAGGACCACATATAACACATATGTCCCGAATGACCATTCCTTAAGAACCATATACATATTCCAATGGACCAAATAGGTGTACCGAAGTACCTCATATATGTTCCAAAGGATTACATATATGTCCCGAAGGACCACGTAGAACCCTCGACTCTTGGCATGCCAACTATACCTCTAGCTCTCATTACACATAACATGACCATTATCATTTATTTCATTTCACATAGTCATATCACATAAACACATATTCTCATAGCTTCTTATAATATAACTCATATCACATATACTTGTATTCTCATAGTTCATAACCACATAACTTATATTCTTCTTCACATAATCACATAAATCAATATCATTGAGCTTATTTCACTTTATCATGTTATTACATAAGCATATAATTTCATAAAATCACTTATATTATCACATATACATGTACTCATATAATTCTTATCATATAGGTTCACACCACATAACATATAATACAAACAAGACATATTCACATAATATAAATCAAAATCATGCTTCTACTAATGCAATCATATATCCAAAATATCGGAAACATACTTGTCGCAAGTCTAATTCCCATATAACAATACATATATGCTAACAGTATGCACTTACCTGGCCTCACTAGTTAATTCCAAACTTATAACTCTTTCTTGCTCGATCTTATCACGTTGACTCATCAGATACTCGCTTCCGATCGATATCTACACAATTATCTAACTTATATGAATATCGGAGTTTGAACCACTTGTAACCAATCAATATAATGTAAGATGAAAGAAACATTTAACTTATCATTTTATACATAATAGTATTGGTATTCCCCATATAGTACCGATACTACTCTTCTATGGTATCGATACCCCTCCTCGGTACCGATACCATTTTTACATTCGATGTTTACAACTTATAATTTTGTGCCTTATGGTATCGATACTCCTTCAACCAGTATCGATACCCATGCTTCAATTAACACTCATTTTCTCTTTGAAGTATCGGTACTGGATGAACAGTACCGATACCTTTTGCCCAAAATTCATTTATCTTACCTGAAAATTTACCAAACTTACTTATATCTTCTACCATAACCTCCTTTTAGTCCTTTAAGCTTAACTACACTTATTCTAATCAACTTAGATCACTTTAATTCATCTTAACTTCCCATATCTAATTAGTACACTTGAATTCAATAATCATACCAATAAATCAACTTGTTCCAAATTCATTTCTAACACTTTGAATTTCTTAATTAGACCCTTGACAAGTCAAATTCAACTTAAAAAATCATTTACTCTTCTTTTTCAATAATTCACTTAAAAACTCTTTACCTTCAATCTTTCATAACTTACTCATCTTTGAGTTTTAAGCCACCTTAAGCTTTCTTACCATCCCAAGAATAAAATCCAACTTTAAAATGAAAGAAAACCTTAACTGAAGACAAACTTACATTATGCAAGAACCCATGGTGAAGAGGAAGAAGAAAGCTGAAGAAGACTCTGGATAAGTTTTCTCCCATTTCCCACGTGCTTTATGTCATTTAAAGAGGGAATATAAAAATCTTTATGTTGAAAACATTTTGATGTTTCGATATAACAAATAAAGTATTATTGAATTTTAAGATTTTCAATTTTAAATTATATATTGGATTAAATTATTCGAATATCAAAAATATTACTCCAAGTTTTCAATATCAATTTTAATCCTTACTTAAGTATAAAATTGTATTTTAATCTTAAAATATTTAGAAACAATTTTTACAAAGTATTTCGAACCTTAATCGAGCCAAAAAAAGTTTAAGCAGGGGTGTACCGATACACTATTTTGATGTACCGATACCCCTGAATGTCGAATGTAATAAGGGTACCGATTGTAACATCCCAAAAAGCGGGATAGTGACCAAAATGTAAATTTTGAAAGCTTGAGGATCAAAGTAGAAAATTGGGAAAAGTTTAAAGACCTAAATGGTATTTTTCCCAAAAAGAAATTTATTCTATAAATGGATTTAGTTTAGTGACCAAATTATAAATTTGTAAAGTTTGGTGACCAAAGTATAAACTTTGAAAAGTTTAGAGACCAAACTGATAATTTTAAAAAGTTACAAATTGGTCAAGAAAATAAATATATTATTTTCATATTTTAAAAATGTTGGAAAATAATATTTAATGGTTTAATTCCATGTTTAGTTTGGACCTTTGGATTAAAGTAGAAGATTGTAATTTTTGGAAATTACAAGGGCAAAATTGTAAAGTGAGAAAATATTTTGTTCATCTTTGACTATTGGAAGATGATAAGGTTGTTGTTTCTTGGTATTAATGTAAATATCAAGTTCATTAAGGGTAAATTAGTAAATATATTTTAATTTTAAAGGTAAATTGGTAATTCAATATTTAATGAATTTTTAATTCATTAAATATTAAAAAATATGAAGAATTATCAAAATTTCTTCATCCTCATCAGAGTGGTCGTGGGTTTCTCTCAAAGGTAAGAAAAAATTTTCTTTTCCATTTTTGAGCAATTTTCTTTGGATTTCGGGTTATGTCGTGAAATAGAAAACTGTTCTACGCGAAAAACGCTATCATTTGATACCAATATTGCTTTCTAATCTTGCTGGATTTTAAAGATCCCAAATCTAAGGGTTTATGTTCATGATAGGATTCATGAAATTGATTTTAATTCTTGATGAATTAGAGGTTGTAGATTCATTTTCAAGCTTGATTTATTGTTAAAACATGTTCGATCTTTCTAGAAATTATTCTTTAAATTCGACCAAAAGAGGAAACTGTAGAACTTTGTGTTCTGATGAGATTTATTAGGGATTTTATTGTGGAGATGTTAAAAGGTTGATTGAAAGTTGATTTCATGCTTGAATCAAATCAAAATCGAGAAAAATCATGAAAACGTAGTTTAAAGGATAAAGTATTGGAATAATGCAAACAAATACCCTAACGTTTGACACTACATGCATTTGTGCCCAAATCGTTTTTTAGCAGTTCTACCCACAACGTTTGTTTATGAGGCATAAGTCCCCCCCCCGTTGTATGGAATTCGTTAGTCAACTGACGGCCCAACGGGTCCTTCTGATGTGGCATGCACATGGTCACTGACGATGACGTGGCATTTCCATGTCATTATTTTATACTGATGTGGAATTTACACAAATGATGATGTGGCATGTCCACGTCACTAATATGTGCTAACGTGGAATTTACACGTCAGTTTTTTTAAATTTCAATTAAAATTTTGTACCAATAGGAGAGCGACATGTATCACTCTCCTATTGGTGCATTTGGAAAGAATTAATAAAATGTTGTTATTTGCGTGGAAGGGGAATCAAACCTGGGGAAAGGGCATGAAATGAGATGGCCCTTGCCACCAGCCAAGCATGCTACTTGGTTAAGTAATGAAACAAAATCTTATTTAACCCATCACCCGATTATAAAACAGAAATGGACGTGGAATGCTATACACCTCTTCCTTATCTGTTTATAATACAATTACTAATATTTAATTTATTAATTTTGGATACAATTTGCAAACTCATACACCAAATATTCTACTGACCATTCTCAACTAGTTCTTCGGTCTTCACCCGACGCGAGTATTGTATGGCATTGAGTTTTAGACTAGAGAAAAGATTGGTAGCACATATTTTGTGAAGAGTTCTCCAAAGTGGTGAAACGGGTATAAACGAGAGCCCAAATTCATTGAATCGATAGGCTTGGACGACATTGACGATGGTTCGGTTACAAAATACGAGGTCTTGTTCTTTCAAGACTTCTTTCGTGGTTGTTTTCAATGAAACGACGACGGTGAATAAGCTGCCGAGTTAGAGACCCATAACGGTGCCGTGAACCTGAGCGAGCTTAGCCAATAACATGTGGGGTTTATCACCAAGATCGAAGAGGTTGCCGAAGAGGACAACATCGACAACGGTATGGTTATAGAAGATGAGGTCCTGTTCTTTCAAGACTTCTTTCGCGGTTGTTTTAAATGAAACGATGATAGTGAATAAGCTGTCGAGTTGGAGACCCATAACGGGGCCTTGAACCTGAGCGAGCTTAGCCAATGACCTGTGGGGTTTATCGCTAAGATCGAAGAGGTTGCCGAAGATCGGCAGCCACCTGGGCCGGGTGGGAGCTTGGTTTTACTTTGTTTACTTCTGTTTCTAAACGAGCTTAAAGCTTGAAAAACACTTACCCTTTCTTAATTGTCGTCGCCGGAGTCAAAACGTCGGTTCAAGAAGTTGAGGAGCCAAGTTCCTCTAGACGTTGTAGTGGCTTGCCGGGTTTGGGGGCTTATTTTTTTAGGTTTAGACTGAGAAAGGAGTTGGGTTTGTTGTAGGTCTGAGTTTTTGGTTAGGTAGACCACCATAGGTGGTGGCCAAAGGGTAGAAGAATGTTGATTTACGACGGCGCTGGTCTCTCTTTAGCTTCTGTAGAGATTTAAAAAAAGAATGGAAAGGAATGTGAGAGTTGTCGGCGTTTTTGGGTTTGTTTGGGCCTCTTCAGCTACCTCAAGTGGTGGTTGGGGAGTAAACTGCCGTCGAGGTCCGATGGCTGGGGAGTCGTAGCATTGGGGCCTTTGGGGTTGAGAGGCATCGCCGCTCGTGCATGTGTGAGGAAGAGAGTGGAGAATAAGAGGGTTGTTTAGTTTATATTTTAGGGTTTCCTTTTAAACAGATTAGTAATAACAGTAATAACATGTTTGGCCTGGTGGCAAGGGCCATCTCATTTCATGCCCTTGCCCCAGGTTCAATTCCCATTCCATGCAAGTAACAACATTTTATTCATTCTTTCCAATACGGACCAATAAGAGAGTGACACGTGTCGCTCTCTTATTGGTACAAAATTTTAATTGAAATTTAAAAAAAAACATACGTGTAAATTCCACATCAGCACATATTAGTGACATAGACATGCCACATCATCATTTGTGTAAATTCCATATCAGCATAAAATAGTGACATGAAAATGCCACATCATCGTCGGTGACCACATGTGCATACCACGTCAGATGGACCCATTGACCGTCAGTTGACTGACGGATTCCATCCAACGGGGGGGGGGACTTATGCCTCATAAACAAACGTTGTGGGTAGAATTGCTCCAAAAAAATGATTTGGGCACAAATGCATATAGTGCCAAACGTTAGAGGTATTTGTTTGTATTATGCCTAAAGTATTTGATCATGATGTATTATGGAAAAATTATATAAGGTCTGGAAATGATGTACGAAGTATTCTACAGAAAAATTTAGGGACTATTTTATAATTTTTGAAAAATTGGGAGACCAATTGGTAATTTTGGAAAAGTTGTGAATGATTGTATAATTATCTAATAGTTGATGTACTATACTGGAAATTATTGTTTTGGGATTGAAATGAGCGTTTAGATGTGAAATATGATCATTTTGGAAGTTTGAAAAGATTAGTGATTTAAGTGCAACATTCACATAGTTGGAGTGCTAAAATGTAATTGTACCTTTGTAAAAGTACTTGGTTGGTAATAATTTCAGTACTGGAATTTTTTGTATTTAAAATTTAAGTGATAAAATGGTGAATGATCATTTTGTGTAAATTGGAAAAGTTGGTGCCAATATTAAAAGGAATTATTGAGTGTTAAGTATTTTGATAGAAAATGAGTTTCAAGTATATTATGGATTTTGCTTTGGGATGTATTTATGTTAGTACAATACTAACATATGTATCGTTATGAAATTGTGATTTGTACAGATTGTGATTGATTTGTGACTAAGACAAGTCAAGTATAAAACGGTTGTTGTGGATTATAGTAGGGAACATCTTATAGATATATAAAGTGTCAAGGTGAGTGCAATTTAATTTGTACTTATGTTATCGAATAAACATTGGCTTGCGATGAGCCAATAATGGAGTTATTATGGTAAGAAGTGACTCCTAAAATGTTATTTGATTTGTGATGCATGCATAATATTATACATGGATGTTTTATACATCATTGGGTAAGATTTACGATAAGTCTATTTCCCATGTTTGAATACATGATTCCATAAATACAAGCATGTGATTGATATTATTCTTATGTGTGCATGAATAAATAAAAATGGGTATATGTGTCTGACATGTTATTTTATGTGACATGATCGATGTGAACATATGAGAATAAAATATGTGATACGTAAATCTAATATATGTGAATACATTCATATGTGAGCAAGATATGACATACGTGTTTATATGAACACATGAGAAATGATATAAGCTATATGATACGATCTACATGGTTATATGCACATATGATATATGTGATATGATATGAACCTATGTGATATGGTTATATGAAAAGGGATCTATGAGATCATACAAGTGATATGAACTGTTATAAATGATAATGCCCATGTTATGTGAAATGAAAGCTTGTGGTATAGTTGACATGCCAAAAGTCGAGGGTTACCTATGTTCTTCGAGACATATGGACAGTTTACCTATGTTCTTCGGGGACATATGGACAGTTTACCTATGTTCTTTGGGACATATGGACAGATTACCTATGTTCTTCGGGAATATGGACATATTATTATACGAGTCGTGGTGACAACATATGTGTGCACAACCTTAAAGTACTCGTATACATTGAGTTATCAATAATGTACATGGGCCTATAAAAGATATCAAAAGTATACATGGACTAGTGAATGGGTTATTAAAGAGATATCATAAATAAAATGTATGTGATGTATATGCTTTGTTATATGAAATATATTACAAGATTTATATGCGATACTCTGTATATTGCTTTGTGAAATGTATTATATGATATGTTACAAAGGTTAAGTACAAGATGACATGTTTTAAATGGGTTAATGATAATGATAGAGATCATGATAATGATGTTGATGTTGATAATGGTGACATATGTGCATGTATGTATTATGTTATATGAAATGTTCTATGGTTTTTATTATATGCTTTATATGCCTCACTAAGTCAACGACTTAGTGTGTGATTGTTTCACACGTAGTTTCTGAGAAGAAGATGATTGATAAAAGTTAATCAAGACAGGTCAATTTCTCCTTTCCAAAGATCATATCAAAAAAGAATTGAGTGGTATGTATTTTGTAATACTGATTGTGGATGGCATGTAAATAAAGATTTAAATTCGTTTATGCGCTAATAAGTTTTATAAACCGTTTTGAGATAATTTATTTAAATTATTCAGTTTTATTTAGTGGAAGATTTAAAATTATTCACTATTTTGTACAAGTAAAGGTTTGGAAAAGTCCATGTGACACCTCGGATTCATATCCGGGTCGGGTACGGGTTGGGGTGTTACATTTAATGGAATCAAAGCTATGGTTTAGCCGGTTCTAGGCTTAAACCGAAGTCAATTGTGTTTTAAAAAGTATACATGCCAACATGAAGTGAAATTTTTTTTGATCTGATAGTGTAAAGAGTGTGTTGTCTTATTAATAGAGAATATTTTTCATGATGTTGAATGATATTTTGATTTGTTTTCAATCTTCTGATCCTTTAATTCATAAAATGAATGTATCAAAAGAGTTAAAAGGGATAAGAGCAGCACCCAAGTTCAAGGGTGAATTTGAGGAAGGTTCTGTTGTTACAAACCTTTGGTTAAATGATATGAAGATAATGTTAAAAGGGTTTTCACTACTCCGAAGTGGAGAACTTAGATGAAGTAGTTTCGTTACTATGTGGACAAGCTAGAATATGGTGGACAAATGTCACCATAAGAATGATTCAAAAGAATCTTTCAGCCGTCATTAAACTCTTTTTCCTTTGTAAATTCGTAACCTTAATTTAGGGTTATACAGACTAGTAAGGCGTGCCCATGCCTTAACTGAAGACTTCCTCTGCGATAACTCAGAATGAATAAGTCGTGCCCACGCCTTATGCGATAACTTCTTCTGGTATTGTCAACTTCTTGAATTCTGATTTTTTCCTCCTTAATTTGAGGAAAATATCATAGAATATATGAGATTGAAGCAAGGGAATTACACCGTATATGGATATGAATGTAAGCTTAATAAGTTAAGCATACTTGTAGCTAAGTTATTAGTGAATCAACCGATTATGAGTTGGATTGAGAATAGATATCAAGTCCATAAAACTTGATAGAGTTACCTTTTGAAGGTAAATTTACGAAAATGGATTGTATACAATTCCATGCTGTAATGAATTATTGTTTAGATTGAGATGGAATCTCAAGAACTTGAAAAGTGTCAAGTTTGTAATGATAAGAAAAAGAGTAAATTTGTTTACTAGGGTGATTTTAGCATTAACTGCTATGAAGTTGTTGCTACAAATTGTCAATTCTTCTTATTGAACAATGTGGACATTTAAAGTTTCATTTGATATGGAAAATGTTTCAACTGTTTGAAAATAATTTCAATGGATCTGGAAAAGTTATACAGATTACCATAGGAATGAAATAAGGAATTCTAAATTAGAGATATTCAATTCAACTGGATAAAAAGTGTTATTATTATTACGGAAGACCTATGGGTCATGATACAAGTGTTAGTCGGACAAATAGTAAATGTCCGATAATTATCGGTGAATCTTATGGTATTATTATTAACGAGTTTTAGATCATTTTAATCATAAGTTGGTTGTCTATTTATTAAGGTTGGGTTAATGGTCGCAAGAAGCGATTAATTTAGAAAGATGCGGAGAAATTAAAAAAAAATTAATGATTGATGAAATAGTGAAATCATCAATAACGTGATATCAACAATGGTTACGATTAAGATGATGTAAAAGGATGTATAACTTTTCTAGCTAAGGTGATAGATACTCAAGTATCTGAAGTAAAATTATATGATATTTCCATAACTCGGGAATTTTCATATGTCTTTTTAGATTTATTATTTGGGTTACCTCCATATTGAGAGGTGAAATTCAATATTTATGGTTATCAAGGCATTGATCCTATATCTATGGGTTTGTATCGAATGGTTGTGATTGACTTGAGAGAATAAATAACTCATTGCAAGAATTGCTAGATTGAGGATTTTTTAGACTGAGTATTTTACCTTGTGGTGCACCGATGTTGGTTGTGAAAAAAAAGATGGATCTATGCGATTATGCATAGATTATCGATAGTTAAACAAAGTAATTATCAAGAACAAATATCCTATTTTGAGGATTGATGGCTTGTTAGATCAACTTAAAAGGAGCATCAATTTCTCTAAATTGATCTTCGAATGGGATATCACCAGTTAAAGATTAAAGAGGAAGATGTTTCAAAGATAGTTTTCAGAAAACGGTATGGACACTACGAGTTCGTAGTAATGCCGTTTGGTTTGACAAAGGCTCCGAAAACATTCATGGATTTGATGAATCGAGTATTTCAAATTTTACTTGGATCAATTTGAGATGGTCTGTATTGAGGATATTATGGTATACTCGAAGACAAAGATAGAGCATGATGCTTATCTTCGTACTGTGCTCGAGATACTTAAGGGTAAAAAGTTATATGCCAAACTATCAAAGTGTGAGTTTTGGCTGTCAGAAGTTGTTTTTCTTGGTCATGTTGTCTCTGCAGAAGGCATAAGAGCTAAAAAAAAAAGAAAAAGAGGAAAAAAAGAAAAGAAGAAGAAGAAAAAAAACTGAAAAAATGAAAAAAAAACAAAAAGATGAGAGATGCTTAAAAAATGTTTCACTTGTGAAAAAATGTGAGACTAAAGACTTTGAAGTCAAGTCTGATGGGTGTCTATTTTATCGAGGAAGAATTTGTATTCTACATAATGATGAGTTAAAGAAATATATTCTTTCTGAGCCACATTATAGTCCACTTACTATACACCCAGGTGAGAACAATATGTATCAGGATATAAAGAGTCATTTTGGCGGCCGATTATGAAAAGAAACATTACTGAGTTTGTTGCTAGATGTTTGACGTGTCAGCAAGTTAAAGCTGAACATCAAGTTCATTCAGGATTGTTGCAACCAATTTCTATTCTCCAGTGGAAAAGGGAGAATATGACAATGGACTTTGTGACGGGGTGACCTCTAACTCCGAATAAAAGAAATTCGATTTGGGTGATAGTTGATCGATTGACCAAGTCAACATATTTCATCCCTGTTTAATCTGATTTTTCTACGAAAAAGTATGTTGAACTGGTATGAACTCAAAGATCGGAGTATTGTTGGTCCGAATTTGATTCAAGATGTAAAAGAGAAAGTTCAGGAGATTCAACATAGTCTCAAAGTGACATCCGATAGACAGAAGTCGTATGTTGATATTAAAAGAAAAGAAATTGAATTTCAAGTCGGACATAAAATATTCCTGAAAGTTTCTCCTTGGAAGAAAGTGCTACGTTTTGGTCGAAAAGGAAAACTTAGTCCCCGGTTTATTAGACCTTATGATGTTGTTAAAAGAGTGGGACCAGTGGCATATAAATTAGCTTTGCCACCAGAAATAGAAAAGATTTATAATGTTTTCCACGTTTTGATGCTTCGAAAAGATAGATCTGATCATTCTCTTATTATTGCACCAGAAGAGATAGAAGTTCAAAATGACTTGACTTATGAGGAAGAACTGGTGTAAATCTTAACACATGAAGTGAAACAGTTAAGAAATAAAGTGATTTCGTTGGTTAAGGTATTGTGGAGGAATCACAAGATAAAGGAAGCAACGTGGGAACGTGAAGAATACATGAGGAATCAATACCCCTATCTCTTTGTGCAGTGAAAATTCGAGGACGAATTTTCTTAAGGGGGAGATTTGTAACATCCCAAAAAGCGAGCTAGTGACCAAAATGCAAAATTTGAAAGTTTGAGGATTAAATTAGAAAATTAAGAAAAGTTTAAAGACCTAAGTGGTATTTTTCCCAAAAATAAATTTATTCTATAAATGGATTTAGTTTAGTGAGCAAAGTATAAATTTGTAAAGTTTGGTGACCAAAGTATAAATTTTGAAAAATTTAGGGACAAAATGATAATTTTAAAAAGTTACAAATTGGTCACGAAAATAAGAAAATAAATATATTATTTTCACATTTTTAAAATGTTGGAAAATAATGTTTAATGGTTTAATTCCAAGTTTAATTTGGACCTTTCGATTAAAGTGGCAATATTGTAATTTTTGGAAATTGCAAGAGAAAAATGGTAAAATGGGAAAATATTTTGTTCATTTTTTACTATTGGAAGATGATAAGGTTTTCGTGGCTTGGTATTAATGTAAATATCAAGTTCATTAAGGGTAAATTAGTATGATATTTTAATTTTAAGGGTAAATTGGTAATTTAGTATTTAATGAATTTTTAATTCATTAAATATTAAAAAAAGATGAAAAATTATCAAAATTTCTTCATCCTCATCAGAGTGGTCGTGGGTTTCTCTCAAAGGTAAGAAAAAAAATTCTTTTCCATTTTTGAGCAATTTTCTTTGGATTTCGGGTTATGCCGTGAAATAGAAAATTGTTCTTCGCGAAAAACGCTATCATTTGGTACCAATATCGCTTTCTAATCTTGCTGGATTTAAAAGATCCAAAATATAAGGGTTTATGTTCATGATAAGATTCATGAAATTGATGATAAATCTTGATGAATTAGAGGTTGTAGATTCATTTTCAAGCTTGATTTATGGTTAAAACATGTTCGATCTTTCTAGAAATTATTCTTTAAATTCGGCCAAAAGAGAAAATTGTAGAACTTTGTGTTCTGATGAGAGTTGATTAGGGATTTGATTGTGGAGATGTTAAAAGGTTGATTGAAAGTTGATTTCATGCTTGAATCAAATCAAAATCATGAAAACATAGTTTAAAAAATAAAGTATTCGATCATGATGTATTTGATAGAGAAAAATTATGGAAAAATTATATAAGGTTTGGAAATGATGTAGAAAGAATTCTACAAGCCTTATAAAAATTTGGGGATCATTTTGTAATTTTTGAAAAGTTAGGGGATAAATTTGGTAATTTTGGAAAAATTGTGAATAGTTATATAATTGTCTAATAGTTGATGTACTATGCTGGAAATCGTTATTTTGGGATTGAAATGAGCATTTAGATGTGAAATATGATCATTTTGGAAGTTTGAAAAGATTGGTGATTTAAGTGCAACATTCACATAGTTGGGGTGCTCAAATATAATTATACATTTGTAAAAGTACTTGGTTGGTAATAATTTCAGTACTGGAATTTTTGGTATTTAAAATTTAAGTGATAAAATGGTGAATGACCATTTTGTGTAAATTGGAAAAGTTGGTGTCAATATTAAAAGGAATTATTAAGTGTTAAGTATTTTGATAGAAAATGAGTTTCAAGTATATTATGGATTTTGTTTTGGGGATGTGTTTATGTTAGTAAAATACTAACATATGTATCGTTATGAAATTGTGATTTGTACAGATCATGATTGATTTATGACTAAGACAAGTCAAGTATAAAATGGTTGTTGTGGATTATAGTGGGGAACATCTTGTGGATATATAAAGTGTCAAGATGAGTGCAATTTAATTTGTACTTATGTTATCGAATAAACATTGGCTTGCGATGAGCCAGTGACGGAGTTACTATGGTAAGAAGTGACTCTTAAAATGTTATTTGATTTGTGATGCATGCATAATATTATACATGGATGTTTTATACATCATTGGGTAAGATTTATGATAAGTCTATTTCCCATGTTTGAATACATGATTCCATAAATACAAGCATGTGATTGATATTATTCTTATGTGTGTATGAATACATGAAAATGAGTATATGTGTCTGACATGTTATTTTATGTGACATGATCGATGTATATGTATGAAAATAAAATATGTGATACGTGAATCTAATATATGTGAATACATTTATATGTGAACAAGATGTCACATACGTGTTTATATGAACACATGAGAAATGATAAAAGCTATATGATACGATCTACATGATTACATGCACATGTGATATATGTGATATGATATGAACCTATGTGATATGGGTTATATGAAAAGGGATCTATGAGATCATACAAGTGATGTGAACTGTTATAAATGATAATGCCCATGTTATAAATATGAGAGCTAGTGGTATAGTTGGCATGCCAAGAGTCGAGGGTTACCTATGTTCTTCGGGACATATGGACAATTTACCTATGTTCTTCGGGACATATGGACAGTTTACCTATGTTCTTCGGGACATATGGACATTTTACCTATGTTTTTCGGGACATATGGACAGTTTACCTATGTTCTTCGGGACATATGGACAATTTACCTATGTTCTTCGGGACATATGGACAGTTTACCTATGTTCTTCGGGACATATGGACATTTTACCTATGTTTTTCGGGACATATGGACAGTTTACCTATGTTCTTCGGGACATATGGACAAATTACCTATGTTCTTTGGGACATATGGACAAATTATTATACGAGTTGTGGTGACAACATATGTGTGCACAACCTCAAAGTACTCGTATACCTTGAGTTCTCAATAATGTACATGGGCCTATAAAAGATATCAAAAGTATACATGGACTAGTATATGGGTTATTAAAGAGATAACATAAATAAAATGTATGTGATGTTTATGCTTTGTTATATGAAGTATATTACAAGATTTATATATGATATTGTGTATATTGCTTGGTGAAATGTATTATATTATATGTTACAAATGTTAAGTAGAAGATGACATGTTTTAAATGGGTTAATGATAATGATAGAGATCATGATAATGATGTTGATGCTGATAATGATGGCATATGTGTATGCATGCATTGTGTTATATGAAATGTTTTATGGTTTCTATTATATGTTTTATATGCCTGACTAAGTCAATGACTTAGCGTGTGATTGTTTCACACGTAGGTTCCGAGAAGAAGAAGATTGATAAAAGCTAATCAAGACAGGTTATTTTCTCCTTTCCAAAGATCAAATCAGAAAAGAATTGAATGGTATGTATTTTGTAATACTGATTGTGGCTGGCATGTAAATAAAGATTTGGATCCGTTTATGCGCTAATAAGTTTTATAAATCGTTTTAAGATAATTTATTTAAATTATTCAATTTTATTTAGTGAAATTTTAAAATTATTCATTATTTTGTACAAGTAAAGGTTTGGAAAAGTCAATGTGACACCTCAGATTCGTATCTTGGTCGGGTACGGGTTGGGGTGTTACACCGATATACAGCCGAGTGTATCGATACCCCTCTAGCTCTGAGAAACATCGAATGTAATTAGTGTACCGATACCCCTGGAGTGTATCGATATACTACGTCAAATAACGGTCGAAATATTTGAATTTTGCATTGAGTGTACCTATACCCTTTGATGATGTACCGATACACCTACGTTCCCAAATTTTTTAAATGGTATTCACAGCATAACAACTCTATTGACTCCACCAATGATGAAGAACGTTCAGAATCAATCCAAGGTGTATTTAAACAAGTTTTGAAGCCATTGATCAACAAGAATTGAGAAAGAATCAAGAGAGAAAGCATCAAACATCAAGTTTGTGAAATTCAAGCCAATTTTCCTTCAATATTCATTTTGTTTTCAAGAACACATTTTGTGATCAATTGTATTCATCTTTGAGTTTTATTTTCTTGTTCTAGAATTGTGTAAACAATCTACCTTGTGAGATTTTTCTGTAAAGTTTGGGAATTTGTAATTTTCTCTTTGAGAAAGAGTGTTCTCAAGAATTTGGGGTATAATTTTTGAGGGAGTTGTAAGGTTACTCTTTGTCATCAAAAGAAAGACAAAATTAGTGAATTTGTGAAAAATCCATAGTGTGAATAGCTAAGGTAGTGGATGTAGACTTTGGTTGAGAAAGTCGAACCACTCAAAATCGTTGTGCAAATCTTTTCAAATTTTTGCAAAAGCTTTCACCGAAAATTTTTTAATTGCCAATTCATCCCCTCTTGGCCAATTCATCGGATCGATTAACTCAACAATTTGTATAAGAGGTACACTCATTTAAAGGTTTTACCACCACTTGAGTTAATTCGGGAAGAGTTATATCGATATTCAAATCATCAATGACCTCTACATCAAACTTTGACTTCGCTCTTTAGTTATTGCCCGTCAACAAGCCTCATTTCTTCAATGGAGTTAACTATGCTTATTGGAAGAATATGATGAGATACTTCATTCAAGCTAGTGACATGGTAGCATGAAAAATCGTGATAAACAGATACTCTAAATCATTCACACATCCAAATTTGTGGAGTAAAGAAGAGATAGAATGTTCCAGCTCAAATTAAAGGCTATCCATATTCTCTTTTGTGCTCTTGGACCAGATGAATACGGGAGAGTTTCATCTTGTACAACCGCCAAGGAGATATGGGATAAACTACAAGTCATTCATGAAGGCACTAATGAGGTAAAAGAATCCAAAATCAGTCTTCTTACTCGTAGCTATGAAAATTTCAGGATGAAACCGGATAAAGACATTAAAGCTATGACGGATAGATTCTCCGTGATTGTCAATGGCCTTAAAGCGTTTGGAGAAGTAATCCCCAACGAGAAGCTTGTGAGGAAGATAATTTATTCTCTTTCAAAAGCTTGGCAATCGAAGAAGACAGCGATTATCGAAGCTAAAGACCTAAAGTCTTTAACTCTTGATGAGCTCATTAGTTCTCTCCTCACTCATGAAATGATGATTCAAGATAAGGTAGACCTCGAAAAGAATGACAAAACAAAGAAGGAGACAGAGAAAAAGAAGAATGTTGGAGTTGCTCTTAAATCCACAAAAGTTGAGAGTGATTCTGATGATGATGATGATGATGAAGAGATGACATTATTTGCCAAACGGTTCAGAAAATTAATGAAGCCCAACAGAGGAAGAAAATTCAAAAGAAATGAAGCCTTCAAAAATTAACCAAGGAGAAGGATTCGATCATTTGTGAATGCAAAAAGCCTAGGCATGTCAAATATGATTGCCTGCAATTAAAAAGAAGGTCAATCAAAGAAGAAACACAAGGCACACGTGGCTACTTGGAGCGATGATGATGAATAATCAAATGAAGATGAACAAGAAGTAGTGAACCTGTGCTTGATGGCCACCGGGGAAGATTCTCAGGTAACCTCTAACTCATTTGATTTCGAAGATTATTCTTATGATGAGTTATTAGAGGAATATATTGGGTTGGCTTCGGATTATGAGAAATTATTTTCAAAATACAAGAAAGATATTTCAAAATTGAAAAATGAAAATAATCTCATATCCAAGGCCAACAATGATCTTGAAAGTAAAATTAATGATTTGAAAATCAAACTAGATGAGTTTGAAAAGAAAAATACCGATTTTCATAGCTTACTTTCAAGAGTAAATGACGATCATCAAAAAGAAATTGATGATCTTAAAGCTTCTTTCAATAAAGTTGGACCAAAACGTTTTGAAAAATGAAAAAGTTCGAAATCAACTATATTAGAAATAATTTTAAATCTTACAATCATAGAGGTCCTCAAAGAACCTCTAATGAAAAAATAGTTAGAAGTATACGAGTTCTTAAAGAACTCATTACTACTAAAGATAAGGATATCCTACACAAATGGATACCCAAGGGGACTAGAATTTTAGGAACTAATGAATATGGACCCAAAAGAATTTGGGTACCAAAAATCAAAAATTAATCTATGTTTGAAGGAAAATGAGCATGGCTACAAGGCATAAAATACAAGTTCAAATTCATGGTTCCTTGATAGTGGATGCTCAAGACACATGATCGGAGACAAGAGCCAGTTTATAGAGCTTAACGACAAAAATGGAGAAGTGGTAACCTTTGGTGACAACTCAAAAGGTTACATTGAAGGTATAGTAATATAGGTAATTCCTCTTCCATACAAATATAAAAAGTATTATATGTGAATGGGTTAAAGCATAATCTATTGAGTATTAGTTAATTATGCGATGAAGGATACAATGTCTTATTTGAATCAAATGGTTATAAAATTGTTGACATTGCATCTAATCGGATTATGCTTATTGGTCATAGAATAAGAAACATATACATGGTGCATTTAGATTCTATGAAGATGACTAATTTGTGCCTAGTTGCTAAGGATGAACATGATAGTTGGTTAAGGCATATGAGACTATGACACACTAGCATAAGTGTTTTACAAAGACTAATTCAAGGATATTTAGTAAGAGGGTTGCAAAATCTAAAATTTGATAAAGATAAAATCTATGATGCATGCTCAAAGGGAAAACAAAAGAAAGTTTCATTAAAATCCATTAATGATGTATCAACTAGTAGAGTATTACAATTGATCCATATAGATCTTTTTAGGCCAATTAGGACTACTAGTTTGGGTGGAAAACAATTTGGTTTTGTCTTGGTAGATGACTATTCTAGATATACTTGGGTTCTATTCTTAAGTACTAAAGATGAAGCATTAGAAAATTTCATCACATTTTCAAAAGCAATCTAAAATGAAAAAGGTTACTCCATTTTCAGTGTTAGGAGTGATCATGGTACTAAATTTGAAAATCTTGGATTTACTGAGTTTTGTAATTCAAATGGGATTAGCCATAATTTTTCAGCACCTAGAACCCCTCAACCAAATGGAGTTGTTGAGAGAAAAATCGAACTTTAGAAGAAATGGCTAGAACCATGCTTTGTGAAAACAATTTGCAAAATATTTTTGGGCGAAAGCCACAAATACCGCTTGTTATGTTATAAATCTAGTAATGATTAGTCCTATTTGAAGAAAAATCCATATGAACTTTTCAAAAATAAAAATCTAACATTAGCTATTTTCATCCATTTGGATGTAAATGTTTTGTTTTAAACAACGATAAAGATAATCTTGGCAAATTTGATGCTAAAAGTGATGAAGGAATTTTTCTGGGTTATTCATTAAATTATAAAGCTTATCGAGTATTTAATAAAAGAACTATAGTGGTAGAAGAGTATATACATGTTAATTTCGATGATAATCCCCTTCCGATGAAGGATTTTTATGTTGATGATGACGTAGGTATTGTAAATGCACATGACGTTGGACATGACGTTGGAGAATCATCATCAAAGGAAGAAGTGAAGGATGAAGAAACTCAAGATGCCCTCGAGAATCCAACCATTGAAGAAAAGGAAGTCTCTTACCCAAGAGAATACAACTATGTCAAGGATGGTGAAATTATAGGTGATCCATCCAAAGGGGTAACTACTCGATCTTCTCTTAGAAATATATGTAATTATGTTGCATTTATCTCATGCATAGAGCCTAAGAATATTCAAGAAGCATTAAATGATGAAAATTGGATTATGGCTATGCAAGAAGAGTTAATCAATTTAAGAGAAGTAAAGTATGAACATTAGTTGAAAAGCCTAGTGATAAATCTACTATAGGTACTAAATGGGTGTTTGGGAACAAACTTGTTGAAAGTGATAATATAGTGAGGAACAAGGCTAGACTTGTTGCTCAAGGCTATACTCAAGAAGAGGGCACAGATTATGATGAAACATATGCTCCAGTAGCTATGATGGAAGCAATAAGAATGTTATTAGCATTTGCATGTTTCAATGAATTTAAATTATATCAAATGGATGTTAAAAGTGCATTTTTAAATGGTTTTATAAAAGAAGTGTATGTGAAACAACCTCCTGGTTTTAAAGATTCAAAATTTCCAAATCATGTTTTTAAGTTGACAAAAGCTTTATATGGTTTAAAAAAAGCTCCTAGAGTTTGGTATAAAGATTGTCAAACTTTTTAATCGAAAAAGGTTTTTCAAAAGGAAAGGTTGACATTACATTGTTTTTAAAGCGAAAAGGTAAAAATTTAGTAGTTCAAATTTATGTTGATGATATAATATTTGGTTCTACTAATGATGCTATTTGCCAAGAATTTTCTAAGCTAATGCAGAGTGAATTTGAGATGAGCATGATGGGGGAGCTTTTATTTTTCTTGGGTCTCCAAATCAAGCAAAGAAAAGATGTCATCTTCATCAATCAAGCAAAATAAATCAAGGATATGATCAAGAAGTTCGGCTTGGAAAATGTCTAACCCAAGATACTCCAATGAGCTCATTTACAAAGCTTGACAAAGATGAAGGAGGTAAATGTATAGATGTTAAAATTTATAGGTCTATGATTGGCTCTTTGCTTTATCTAACCACAAGTAGACTAGACATTATGTTTAGTGTTTGCTTATGTGCTAGATTTCAATCATGCCCTAAGGAATCACATCTAAAAGCCATTAAGAGAATCTTAGATACCTTAAGGACACTCCTAGTTTAGGACTTTGATATCCAAGAGACTCTAGGCATGCCTTTTCTGATGCGAATTATGGAGGATACAAAATAGATAGGAAAAGCACATTCGGTACTTGTCAATTCCTAGGAAATATGTTGATTTCTTGGTTTTCAAAGAAACAAAATAGTGTTGCATTATCTACCACTGAAGCAGAATACAATTCAGCGGGTAGTTGTTGCGCACAAGTTTTATGGATGAAACAACAACTTTTAGATTATGGAATTGAAGTTGGTATCATTCCTAACAAGTGTGACAATACTAGTGCTATATGTCTCACTAAAAATCCCATCCAACACTCTAGAACTAAGCATATTGAAATTAGACATCATTTCATTAGAGATCATATCACAAAAGGAGATATAGTTTTAGAATTTGTTGATACTTTGCATCAAATAGCTGATATTTTTACAAAACATTTAGATAAAGAAAGATTTTGGACACTTAGGAGAGAATTAGGTTTAATTGATCTACCTTGACTTAGTGTTTAAAATGATTTTAGCACTTTTAATTAGACATAAAAATGCTTATAAAAATAACATTTTTGAATGCATTCTATGCTAATAGTTAGGAGGAGTTTATGATCTTTAGTGAAAATTAATAATATGTTCAAATAAAATTTAAAGATAGATTTGATTGATTGAACATTGTTAATTTTTGAAATATGAGTTGCCAATACCACTAGAGCAAATTAATTTAGCATTCTAAGTGCTTAAAAATATATTTTAACATTTTTGTGCATAGTGTATCGATACCTGCAAATTAATTTAGCATTCTAAGTGCTTAAAAACAGATTTTAACATTTTTGTGCATAGTGTATCGATACCTAGGTATCGATACCCCCTTGCTACGTATACACCTTGAATGTGTCGATACATCCTTTGAATGTGTATCGATACCCCCGACGGGTTTTAGGCTTTAAATCTCTAAAAACCTTTATTTTTTTCAAAAATATCAAAAACCCCAAACATTCGATGTTCATCCCTCTTTCTCACCCTATTCTCTTTTTGCTCAAAACCTTCAATACAAGTCGGAATTCAACTAGTTTTCAACATAGAATCCTACTAGCATCATCAAATTAGTGCAAATATCATCACATCTCACTCAATCTTCAATTTTCAAGGTAATTTTTCTAAAACCACTATTTTATTGATTTTTGAACATAGGACTAGTTTTAGATTAGTTCTAGTTCGAAATAGATATCGGGCATTTGATTGATTTTGGTTTAGAACAAGAATCTACAACAAATTTCATCAAAAACACAATTTGTTTTTATTTTTCTTAATTTTCGAAATAAAAAATGATTTTATTTTAAAATTGTTTTTTATTTAATTATGTTGTTTTGAAAACTATATAATAATTTTCAAACTTAATTTTCAAAAAGTTTTCAAAATTGCCCATTAGGATATTTTTTAGAGAACCTTGAATATTGATGACTCATATTGAGTTTTGAGATTGATATTATTGCATACATGTGTTTTTCAAATTGCAGGTATCCTTATCCCATTCCGATTTAAAAACATGTCTCATTCCAAATGACTTAGGACCTCGTCTAGTCGGTCAAACAAACCTCCTATTCCACCTCCCAATCCAAACTCAAATGAACCCGAAATGACTATATGAAATTCTTGTTTTAACGAACCTGTCTGTCGGGAAAACCTCTACACTAGGTTTGTTGATCTATTTGAGTCATACAATATTCGGGAAGAATGTATCACTTCTCTTCAAGCTATGATCGATATGAATTTTCAATATCTTCCTACCCTCAAATCTTGGAATTTTGATAAACTTTTTCAGCTTAAACCTATCGTTTATCACCAACTCGTCCGCATTTTCTACTCCAATGTGGTTTGTGTCCAAAACAAGTCCCAAACTGCCACTGTCAGTATTCTGTCTTATCTTTTAGGCTAATACATTCACATTGACTCTGACTCAATCGCTAGGACATTCGGTCTAGATAACGATGGTTTAGATAACGAGAGAGAAATTATGGCTACTCCTTATAGAGCCAAGGCTAGTGCGAGTACTTTGTTAACTTATCATGAATGGTTTCTTCATTTGATCATCTCTTGGTGGTTTAGACTATCCGGAGGTAGATACTCCATCCTTAGGGCTTTAGATTTATGGTGGATACATTGTATCCAACATAATAAGAAAATAAACTTGCCACAAATTGTATTTACTGAACTAGTTGAAACCGTAAACAACGTCCTGTCTAAACACGTAGAAACCTTAGTTTACGGTTGTCTTCTAAGTAATTTGTTTATCAAATCAAATCTTAGGGTCAACTTGATGTAGCCATCCCTCTTAAAAGCCAAATAAATCTCAAAACCTTGAAAAATAGGGATGGTCCGGGGATAAAGATCAATGGGTTCGATCAACCCAGAAAACATCGGGTGATAGTTCTTCACGAGCTGCACCGGTATTGGCTAATGATCCAGAACTAGATGAACTTCTATAGGATATCAACGATCCCGCTAACCTACCAGAGGACGAGCCAGCCGAGCAAGATAGTTCGATGTCTCCATACTTTTGCTCATTCATGGAGACATTAGATATGATGTTTGCATCCATAGAGTCTTACTTAACCACTATGGGGGCTCAACAATTGGAGAATCAACGGGAGATGCGAGCTAACAATGAAGCAATGAATTATCGATTCAATGCTATGGACGATAGACTCAATGCACTTACACTCGATATCTCTTCTATACAAATATAAAAAGTATTATATGTGAATGGGTTAAAGCATAATCTATTGAGTATTAGTTAATTATGCGATGAAGGATACAATGTCTTATTTGAATCAAATGGTTATAAAATTGTTGACATTGCATCTAATCGGATTATGCTTATTGGTCATAGAATAGGAAACATATACATGGTGCATTTAGATTCTATTATGATGACTAATTTGTGCATAGTTGCTAAGGATGAACATGATAGTTGGTTACGGCATATGAGACTAGGACACACTAGCATAAGTGTTTTACAAAGACTAATTCAAGGAGATTTAGTAATAGGGTTGCAAAATCTAAAATTTGATAAAGATAAAATCTATGATGCATGCTCAAAGGGAAAACAAAAGAAAGTTTCATTTAAATCCATTAATGATGTATCAACTAGTAGAGTATTACAATTGATCCATATAGATCTTTTTGGGCCAATTAGGGCTACTAGTTTGGGTGGAAAACAATTTGGTTTTGTCTTGGTAGATGACTATTCTAGATATACTTGGGTTCTATTCTTAAGTACTAAAGATGAAGCATTAGAAAATTTCATCACGTTTTCAAAAGCAATCTAAAATGAAAAAGGTTACTCCATTTCCAGTGTTAGGAGTGATCATGGTACTAAATTTGAAAATCTTGGATTTACTGAGTTTTGTAATTCAAATGGGATTAGCCATAATTTTTCAGCACCTAGAACCCCTCAACCAAATGGAGTTGTTGAGAGAAAAATCAAACTTTAGAAGAAATGGCTAGAACCATACTTTGTGAAAACAATTTGCCAAAATATTTTTGGGCGGAAGCCACAAATACCGCTTGTTATGTTATAAATCTAGTAATGATTAGTCCTATTTGAAGAAAAATCCATATGAACTTTTCAAAAATAAAAAATCTAACATTAGCTATTTTCATCCATTTGGATGTAAATGTTTTGTTTTAAACAACGATAAAGATAATCTTGGCAAATTTGATGCTAAAAGTGATGAAGGAATTTTTCTGGGTTATTCATTAAATTATAAAGCTTATCGAGTATTTAATAAAAGAACTATAGTGGTAGAAGAGTATATACATGTTAATTTCGATGATAATCCCCTTCCGATGAAGGATTTTTATGTTGATGATGACGTAGGTATTGTAAATGCACATGACGTTGGACATGACGTTGGAGAATCATCATCAAAGGAAGAAGTGAAGGATGAAGAAACTCAAGATGCCCTCGAGAATCCAACCATTGAAGAAAAGGAAGTCTCTTACCCAAGAGAATACAACTATGTCAAGGATGGTGAAATTATAGGTGATCCATCCAAAGGGGTAACTACTCGATCTTCTCTTAGAAATATATGTAATTATGTTGCATTTATCTAATGCATAGAGCCTAAGAATATTCAAGAAGCATTAAATGATGAAAATTGGATTATGGCTATGCAAGAAAGTT
Organism: Hibiscus syriacus; assembly: GCF_006381635.1. NCBI lineage: Eukaryota > Viridiplantae > Streptophyta > Magnoliopsida > Malvales > Malvaceae > Hibiscus > Hibiscus syriacus. The sequence continues at coordinate 916,439 of NW_024062858.1, read as the reverse complement.
AAATCAATTTAAGAGAAGTAAAGTATGAATATTAGTTGAAAAGCCTAGTGATAAATCTACTATAGGTACTAAATGGTGTTTGGGAACAAACTTGTTGAAAGTGATAATATAGTGAGGATCAAGGCTAGACTTGTTGCTCAAGGCTATACTCAAGAAGAGGGCATAGATTATGATGAAACATATGCTCCAGTAGCTATGAGGGAAGCAATAAGAATGTTATTAGCATTTGCATGTTTCAATGAATTTAAATTATATCAAATGGATGTTAAAAGTACATTTTTAAATGGTTTTATAAAAGAAGTGTATGTGAAACAACCTCCTGGTTTTAAAGATTCAAAATTTCCAAATCATGTTTTTAAGTTGATAAAAGCTTTATATGGTTTAAAAAAAGCTCCTAGAGTTTGGTATAAAGATTGTCAAACTTTTTAATCGAAAAAGGTTTTTCAAAAGGAAAGGTTGACATTACATTGTTTTTAAAGCGAAAAGGTAAAAATTTAGTAGTCAAATTTATGTTGATGATATAATATTTGGTTCTACTAATGATGCTATTTGCCAAGAATTTTCTAAGCTAATGCAGAGTGAATTTGAGATGAGCAGGATGGGGGAGCTTTTATTTTTCTTGGGTCTCCAAATCAAGCAAAGAAAAGATGTCATCTTCATCAATCAAGCAAAATAAATCAAGGATATGATCAAGAAGTTCGGCTTGGAAAATGTCTAACCCTAAGCTACTCCAATGAGCTCATCTACAAAGCTTGACAAAGATGATGAAGGTAAATGTATAGATGTTAAAATTTATAGGTCTATGATTGGCTCTTTGCTTTATCTAACCACAAGTAGACTAGACATTATGTTTAGTGTTTGTTTATGTGCTAGATTTCAATCATGCCCTAAGGAATCACATCTAAAAGCCATTAAGAGAATCTTAGATACCTTAAGGACACTCCTAGTTTAGGACTTTGATATCCAAGAGACTCTAGCTTTATCTTGCATGCCTTTTCTGATGCGAATTATGGAGGATACAAAATAGATAGGAAAAGCACATTCGATACTTGTCAATTCCTAGGAAATATGTTGATTTCTTGGTTTTCAAAGAAACAAAATAGTGTTGCATTATCTACCACTGAAGCGGAATACAATTCAGTGGGTAGTTGTTGCGCACAAGTTTTATGGATGAAACAACAACTTTTAGATTATGTAATTGAAGTTGGTATCATTCCTAACAAGTGTGACAATACTAGTGCTATATGTCTCACTAAAAATCCCATCCAACACTCTAGAACTAAGCATATTGAAATTAGACATCATTTCATTAAAGATCATATCACAAAAGGAGATATAGTTTTAGAATTTGTTGATACTTTACATCAAATAGCTGATATTTTTACAAAACCTTTAGATAAAGAAAGATTTTGGACACTTAGGAGAGAATTAGGTTTAATTAATCTACCTTGACTTAGTGTTTAAAATGATTTTAGCACTTTTAATTAGACATGAAAAATGCTTATAAAAATAACATTTTTGAATGCATTCTATGCTAATAGTTAGGGGGAGTTTATGATCTTTAGTAAAAATTAATAATATGTTCAAATAAAATTTAAAGATAGATTTGATTGATTGAACATTGTTAATTTTTGAAATATGAGTTGTCAATACCACTAGAGCAAATTAATTTAGCATTCTAAGTGCTTAAAAACAGATTTTAACATTTTTGTGCATAGTGTATCGATACCTAGGTATCGATACCCCCTTGCTACGTATACACCTTGAATGTGTCGATACATCCTTTGAATGTGTATCGATACCCCCGACGGGTTTTAGGCTTTAAATCTCTAAAAACCTTTATTTTTTTCAAAAATATCAAAAACCCCAAACATTCGATGTTCGTCCCTCTTTCTCACCCTATTCTCTATTTTGCTCAAAACCTTCAATACAAGTCGGAATTCAACTAGTTTTCAACATAGAATCCTACTAGCATCATCAAATTAGTGCAAATATCATCACATCTCACTCAATCTTCAACTTTCAAGGTAATTTTTCTAAAACCACTATTTTATTGATTTTTGAACATAGGACTAGTTTTAGATTAGTTCTAGTTCGAAATAGATATCGGGCATTTGATTGATTTTGGTTTAGAACAAGAATCTACAACAAATTTCATCAAAAACACAATTTGTTTTTAATTTTTCTTAATTTTCGAAATAAAAAATGTTTTTATTTTAAAATTGTTTTTTATTTAATTATGTTGTTTTGAAAACTATATAATAATTTTCAAACTTAATTTTCAAAAAGTTTTCAAAATTGCCCATTAGGATATTTTTTTAGAGAACCTTGAATATTGATGACTCATATTGAGTTTTGAGATTGATATTATTGCATACATGTGTTTTTCAAATTGCAGGTATCCTTATCCCATTCCGATTTAAAAACATGTCTCATTCCAAACGACCTAGGACCTCGTCTAGTCGGTCAAACCAACCTCCTATTCCACCTCCCAATCCAAACTCAAATGAACCCGAAATGACTATATGAAATTCTTGTTTTAACGAACCTGTCTGTCGAAAACCTCTATACTAGGTTTGTTGATCTATTTGAGTCATACAATATTCGGGAAGAACGTATCCCTTCTCTTCAAGCTATGATCGATATGAATTTTCAATATCTTTCTACCCTCAAATCTTGGAATTTTGATAAACTTTTTCAGCTTAAACCTATCGTTTATCACCAACTCGTCCGCATTTTCTACTCCAATATGGTTTGTGTCCAAAACAAGTCCCAAACTGCCACTGTCAGTATTCTGTCTTATCTTTTAGGCTAATACATTCACATTGACTCTGACTCAATCGCTAGGACATTCGGTCTAGATAACGATGGTTTAGTTAACGAGAGAGAAATTATGGCTACTCCTTATAGAGCCAAGGCTAGTGCGAGCACTTTGTTAACTTATCATGAATGGTTTCTTCATTTGATCATCTCTTGGTGGTTTAGACTATCCGGAGGTAGATACTCCACCCTTAGGGCTTTAGATTTATGGTGGATACATTGTATCCAACATAATAAGAAAATAAACTTGCCACAAATTGTATTTACTGAACTAGTTGAAACCGTAAACAACGTCCTGTCTAAACACGTAGAAACCTTAGTTTACGGTTGTCTTCTAAGTAATTTGTTTATCAAATCTAATCTTAGGGTCCAACTTGATGTAGCCATCCCTCTTAAAAGCCAAATAAATCTCAAAACCTTGAAAAATAGGGATGGTCCGGGGATAAAGATCAATGGGTTCGATCAACCCAGAAAACATCGGGTGATAGTTCTTCACGAGCTGCACCGGTATCGGCTGATGATCCAGAACTAGATGAACTTCTATATGATGTCAACGATCCCGCTAACCTACCAGAGGACGAGCCAGCCGCAAGATAGTTCGATGTCTCCATACTTTCGCTCATTCATGGAGACATTAGATATGATGTTTGCATCCATAGAGTCTCACTTAACCACTATGGGGCACAACAATTGGAGAATCAACGGGAGATGCGAGCTAACAATGAAGCAATTAATTATCGATTCAATGCTATGGACGATAGACTCAATGCACTTACACTCGATATGACTGCTCTACGAGCACATTTTTCTTCTCCGATCCACCGATGGATGATTAGACTTCTCTTGCTTAGTTTTCATAGGTTGAATTTGAACTTATTGTTAAAACATTTTGATGTGTTTGGATGATTAAACTTGGATGTTTGTGTTGTGGATGTTTGGATTTATTTGTTTTTGGTTTGAATGATTATTATGAACTTTAATTGAATTTTCAATAGTTTTTGCATCATTTACATATTAGATATCATATGACCAATTACCATTTCACATTGTTTATGAATATTGATTATGGACTAATGGATAACAATTCTCTTTAGCAGCGCCATATCTATATAAATCACTTGGCTATTTTTCTTAAAAACTTGTTTCGAACTTTTCATAGAGTCTTTTTGATTTAACAAAAAGGGGGAGTAATTTTCAAAATTGATTTCAAAAATGATTTTCAAAAAGAAAATATTTAAATTACTAAAATGTTTGTTATATCAAAAAGGGCGAGATTGTTGAAAACATTTTGATATTTCGATATAACAAATAAAGTATTATTGAATTTTAAGATTTTTAATTTTAAATTATATATTCAATTTTAAATTATATATTCGATTAAATTATTCTAATATAAAAAATATTACTCTAAGTTTTCAAATGTCAATTTTAATCCTTACTTAAGTGTAAAATTGTATTTTAATCTTAAAATATTTTTGACATAATTTTTACAAAGTATTTTGAACCTTAATCGAGCCAAAAATAAGTTTTAAGTAGGGGTGTACCGATACACTATTTGGATGTACTGATACCCCTGAATTTCAAATGTAATAAGGGTACCGATACACAGTCGAGTGTACCGATACCCTCTGGCTCTGAGAAACATCGAATGTAATTAGTGTACCGATACCCTGGGTTGTACGATACACTAGGTCAAATAACGGTCGAAATATTTGAATTTTACATTGAGTGTACTGATACCCTTTGATGGTGTACCGATACACCTACGCTCCCAGTATATTTTTTAAATGGTATTCATACCATAACGACTCTATTGACTCGAAAATGATTCCCAACGTTCAAAATCAATCCAAGATGTATTTAAACAAGTTCTGAAGCCATTGATCAACAAGAATTGAGGAGAATCAAGAGAGAAAGCATCAAACATCAAGTTTGTGAAATTCAAGCCAATTTTCCTTCAATATTCATTTTGCTTTCAAAAACACATTTTGTGCTCAATTGTATTCATCTTTAAGTGTTCTTTTCTTGTTCTAGAATTGTGCAAATAATCTACCTTGTGAGGTTTTTCTGTAAAGTTTGCGAATTTGTAATTTTCTCTTTGGGAGAGAGTGTTCACAAGAATTTGGGGTATAATTCTTGAGGGAGTTGTAAGGTTACTCTTTGTCCTCAAAAGAAAAGCAAATTAGTGAATTTGTGGAAAATTCTTAGTATGGATAGCTAAGGTAGTGGACGTAGACTTTGGTTGAGAAAGTCGAACCACTCTAAATCGCTGTGCAAATCTTTTCAATTTTCTGCAAAAGCTTACACCGCAAATTTTTTAATTGCCAATTCACCCCCTCTTGGCCGATTCATCCAATCGATTAAATCAACACTTTCCTTTGAAAATACCATAATACCCTTCCAATAATCCAACTTTGATATCAAGTCCTAAACAAAATTTCCAAAATAAATCCTTGAACTTTTCAAGTTATTTTAATTAAACCACTAAACTTTAAATTCTTATAATTTGGTCACTGACCCTGTTTGGGATGTTACAGATACCCCTTTGAGTATCGGTACTTATTTACATTCTGGAATTTGAGCAATTTGAAAAACAACTGGTAGTATCGATACTACCTAGAGAGTATCGATATTTCTCTTACCTTTGGTATCGTACCATATGAACAGTATTGTTGTTGTTCATGTATTATCGATACTGTAAGAACAATATCGGTACTACTACTCATAAAAATTGTTTTGTGCTCAAATTCTAGTTTAATGGACTTTGAATTATTTTTGAAAACTTTGAACAAATTCAATCAAGTCCAAAAACATTTTGCCTTAATTTGTTATATCAAAATATTATAAAACATGGTTCAATAATCTCCCTCTTTTAGATATAACAAAACATTTGAAAAAAAATGTTTTTGGAAAAACTCTCTTAATAAAACATTTAATGAAAAAATATATATTTGGAAAATATTAAAGCTCCCCCTTTTTCATTCAGAAATTGAATTTTTAAACTCATACTTCTCCTTCCTTTTTGTTATATAAAAAATAATTCAAAATTTTAAGATACAAAAACAATAATGGAGAGTAAGTAGTAATTTTAACATTAAAATCATTTTCAAATTCAAAGCTCCCCCTCAATAAAAGCATTCCAAACAAAAAAATTGACTTTAAAAGCATGACACTTAAAAGACATTGAATTTGAACAAAGATGAACAAACAAGTTAGTAGCACAAGAAACTAAATATATTCAAGTCTAATATACTTTATGCAATACCAATTATAGTATTTAAGTGCATGTGCATAAAGCTATCCAAAAATATTATGCATTTGAAAAATTGATATCGATTGTTAGAGAGATATCATTTGTAATAAATCACACGCATAAACATTTAAATTAAGGTCAAAAATTAAAATTTGTTAAAACAAAGTATTAAAACCAATTTTGACCAAAATTCATTATGATGAACAAAGATTTATGAAAGATCATTAAAACTTTAGAAAATGTTCATCATAATACACTTTTCAATATACATGAGATGAAAAGCTTAAAATTATTTAAAATCAAAATTCATGCATGCGTAACCTAATATATGCAACCAATTATGCAAGATAATCAAAATAAGCTTAGAGGTTACCCATTCCTTTTCAAGTGTGGCTAGAGCATTTGAATATCTTCACTTTCATCACCATTGCTCCCATACACATACAAGAGACATTCATTTGGATTTGGTATCCAAATTGCTTTGGATCCATGAACGTTAGTTTCAACGCTCCTTGTTCCTTTAGGAACCCATACTTGTCTAATTTTAAAATGTTTTCCTTTCTTTAAATGACAAGTATGTTCATTGTGACAATGATAATGACAATGCGAACATTTTTTCATTATGAAATTAGATAAATTATTTAAAATGATTTTTTCCTTTTGTTAAGCATTCAAGCTTAACTTTTAAATCAAAGCATTTTTTCAAAATTTTCAATTTTTACTTTTGAAAGCTCTAAATCCGTTTTCAAACTTTCATTTTGATTTTCAAATTTTTTTTTGCTTTCAAAAGAAAATTGTTTTTAACTTTAAATTTTGAAATCATTTTCTTATATTTAGAGTTCATGTTCTCAAACTCCAAAAATAATTCATCGTATGCATCTTGTAACTCATTAAAAGAATATGAATTAGATTCAATAGAGTTAGAAGATACCTCGGGATTTCAAGAGTCATTACGTACACCACCTTTGTTGGTTCTTCTTTTTATTTCCATGAATTTCTTTGAGCTTATTCTAAACCTCATTGGCATTTGAACAAGAAGAAACTTGTTCATAGACATCATGACCAAATGCACAAAACAACATGTGCATGGCCTTAGCATTTTGTTGAGTTTTATTCCGTTCTTAGGCACTCCACTCCTTCGTCTTCTTCTTTGGAGAAGAGTAGTCATTCTCGATCATCTCACATGCTTCAAGATAATTGGATTGGATGAATTACTTCATTAATTTCTTCCAATGATGGTAGTTGGCTCCATTAAAGTATGGAGGCTTTTCGATCGGTTGGGAGTATTCCATGTGGAACTAGCCGGAGGTGAAAGTCATCTTCTTGGTTGTGTCGAAAATGGATAGAGCTTCTTCAAGGATAGTCTCAAGGTTGTTAAACCTTCTAATGAGTCAAACTCTGATACCAATTGTTGGGATTACGTGAAGCTCAAATGAACAATCGGATAATTTGCCAAGAGAGGGTGAATTGACTTTTTGAGTTTAGGGAGTAAGGAGTATAAAGAGATAGACAATTTGCACAAGGATTTATAGTTATTTGACTTCCAACCAAGTCTACATCCACTACCTTAGTTCTTCACTAAGGATTTTCTAACAAATTCACTAATTGGTTCTTTCTTTTTCCATGATAAAGAGAAAATATTTACAACTCTCTAGCTTTTCACAGGCTAAGCTAGAACCAATCCCCTTTTACAAAGGTTGAAAGATATAAACAAGAAAACCTCTCAAAGAAAAGGTGTTTATAAGATTTAAGCTCACAAAAATAAAACCTAAGGATATACAATTAAGCTCAAAACAAAAAATATTTACAAGAGAAAGAAAATAAAGATTAAAAAACTTTTATCTTGTGTATGAATACTTGGATAGGTGTTGATAACCTTCTTCAAGTGTCCTCAACTTGTTTTTATAAGTTGGAATGAGTTTGTGGCCGTTTCTAGCCGTTGGGGAATTTTGGAGCCGTCGGGGATTAATTTTCTGCAAAATAAAGCTGCCCAGGACAGGGAGTATCGATACTCCTTTAATGAGTATCGGTACTACCTTTGTAATATTTAAATAAACTAGTTGTTAAATACTGTTGGGATTGACCAATATCGGTACTATGCTTCATGGTATCGATACCACTGTGTAAAGTAGTATCGGTACCCCTTTGAGTATTAATACCTATTTTATTATGGAATTTGAGCAATTTGGAAAATAACTATAATATCGATACTACCTAGAGAGTATCGATATTTCTCTTTCCTTTGTGTCGGTACCACATGAACAATATCGATATTATTCATATAGTAACGATATTGTAAGAATAGTATCGATACTAAATACCCATGAAACTATTTTGTGCTCAAATTATAATTTAATGGACTTTGAATTATTTTTAAAATATTTGAAAAAATTTAATCAAGTCCCAAAACATTTTGCCTTAATTTGTTATATCAAAATATTATAAAACATGGTTCAATACAATGCCATATAATCAAGGAACCATTTGTGTATTTTTTTCTTATTACATAATTGATTTTTAATTATATTTAAATAAAACTTTTAACATTAATTTATTAAGTTTCTAATAATTTTTATTTTATTTAGGCTTAAACCCAACCTATGCATGTTTTTCCAGTTTAGTGTATAACGTTTATTTCGTTCCAATTTGGTGCATAACATTTCATTCTATTACTCAAAATAGTTCAAGTATTAACGGACTGTTAATTTCATCTGTTAAGTGACATGTGTCACAATTATGATAATTTTAAAAATTTATATAAAATTAAAAAATAAAAATTATATTTTTTAAAAAAGAAAACACATAAATTTCAAAATAACCCTAAAACTTTGAAAACCTTCATTTCAACCCCTAAACCCATGCCAACCATCACCCTTTTCCGTCAACAAAGCTCTACCCGACCTTACCTCCCCTCGGCGACCAAAACCCATATGAAATCATAACTGATCAACGGCCGATCAATGACTAATCGATGTTTTATACCCCGCGAAACCTAGGATGAAAATCGTAATCCTAAGCTATTTCGAAAGCCAATCAACGACAACTACAACAACTCATAACTAGGATGATGATAAGGACTACGTCTGCATCGGTGGGCACTGCCGGAAAAGGCGGAGGTGGGGGTTAGTGTTAGGATTTAGTGATTTAGGATTTTGATTTTTTTTGTAATTTAAAAAAAAGGTTTTTTTATAAATATAATAATATTTTTAATATTTTCTAAAAAATTCAAAATTACGAGATTTTGACATGAGTCACTTAACGGAGAGAACTAACGGTCCGTCAAAGCTTGACCCATTTTGAGTAACAGAATGAAACGTTAGACACCAAACTGGAACGAAATAAACTTTAGTTATTAAAATGGAAAAAGGACATAAATTGGACATCTTTTGTATATTTAACCCTTTTATTTATTATGATGTAACGTACTATAATTCATCGATATTCAATATTGTGGATACATAAATAGAATCACTATTTTAAAAACTATCCATACAAAATAATGTTGTAATTAATGTTATATCTTACTACTCCTATTATAAAATTAATTAAATATTTCATGTAGCAAACCCTTCATAAAAGTCGACATGGATCTAGGGGTGTTCATTCGGTTAAAACGGTGGCCGATCGAACCGAAATACCATTAATCGAATTAATCGAATTTTTTTCTTTAACCGTTAATCGAACCAAACTTTTTTTGAAAGTATTAACCGAACCGAATAAATTTTGATTAATTCGGTTAATTTTTGAATTAACCGAAATTTTTTAGAATTTTAGAATTTAATATTTTTTAATTAAAAAACAATTTACAATTAATTTAAATAATATATAATTAATTTGATTCAAATATTTTGTATTTAGTATTGAGATTATTTTAATTAATTAATATTGATTTGAGTTTTAAATAAGTTTTAAATGGATTAAGCCGACTATATCTCTTAATATAATTATATTTAAAGTTTAATTCGGTTAATTAATCGATTTCGAATTGAATTAATCGTTCCCTGACTGAACTAATTCGGTGACCGACTGAATTAACCGAACTAATTCGGTGGCCGACTGAATTAACCGAATTAATTCGATGACCGACTGAATTAATCAAACTAATTCAATTCGATCAATTAATTCAGTTAAAATCGAATTTTAAACACCTCTACCTACCAATTCTTTTCTTTAACATGTATGAAAGCTTGCATCACATTTCTTATATTGCGGCTATAATCATGTGTGCTTCAGCTACCCTATAAGTTTCTAATATTTTTTTTATCAAAATATAAGTAACTAATAATGATATAGAGACATACCTGCCGTGTGTATAATATCGGTTGATCTATGTATACCATCAAATATAAATTAATATTCATTATTTATTTTAATTTATTTAAAGTATAATTTTTAAATTTAACATCTTAAAACAAATCTTTTAGCTCCGTCTTTGATTAATAATGGTGATTATTTTTTTATTTTTTTTAAATTTTTATATAATTCAAATACTTTTTATATTTTTTATCGATAATTTTTATCCTTAAAATTTTATAAATGAGTCTTTTACTATTAATTGAGTAAAGTACACAAATAGTCTTTCAATTATAGTACATTTTTTGTTAAGTAATTCGACTATTACAAAATAATCTAATGACTATAGAGAATTATTTTGTTGAGTCCCACTACTATTAAAAGTTATAAAATAGTCACTCAATTATTTATATGTTCTAAACTCGTCATTTTTCGTTTAAAAATTGGCAACCGTCTGAGCTGGACTTTAACATGTTGATTGAGATATGATAAAATCTGATCTCAGAATCGTTTGAGCTTATGGATCAACTCTCCGTTTACATTATGCCGTCGAGTTAATGCTTAAAACATTATGTCGTCGAGCGAATGCTTGAAAGAAATATCGGTGTCAACATACACCATTTAAATATGATTTTTATCATATCCCAGTAACATGTTAACGTCCAGCTCAGATGATCGTTAATGTTTTAATGAAAAAGATGAGTTTGAAACATATAAATAGTCGGATGAATATTTTGTAACTTTTAATAGTTGAAGAACTCAACAAAATAACATCAAATAGTTAAGAGACAATTTTATAACTTTTAATAGTTGAAGGACTCAACAAAACAGTATCTTATAATTGGAGATAATTTATATATTTTTACGGTATAAAATTTTACGTTGGTCAATAATACTAATGTTTCATTGCCATTCAGACGGAAGAAACTGCATTGAGTCTTGGAAGATAAGCATGTGGCATAGGTCGTCATGATTACGTAATGTACAAAACAAATAAAAGCACATTTGAAATAGAATCCAAGTTTTTCACACCAATAAAAAAAACCTCACAGAAGCTTCTAAATTTGAACGATGTTATGTTCATACTTTGAACAAAACAAAAGAAAGCAGAAAAAAAAAAAGAAAAAAAAAAAAACCCTCAAATTATATTTTCTCAAACAATGGGAGACTAGTCCAAGTCAAGACGTACCAAGTTCGCAACCGCGTTCGGCGTTTACTTAAGACAAAAACGGAATGTAATTACTCCCATCTGCTACATTCTATATATATGCATCATCACCTACCACCAAAGCTTCCAAAACAAGGCCATGGCCGAGCACGAACAAGTCAAACCCTTAGCCCCAGCCACCTTCCAAGCTCGAAGCGATGACCGCGAAGTGTTGTCTACGCAATCGAATCGTAGAAAGAAAATATATATCCAGTGTTGCGGTTGCATGGCCGCGCTTTCATTAATTCTAGCGGTCGTAATTATAGTCCTGTTCTTCACAGTTTTTCATATACATGATCCCAGGATCAAGATGAATTCGGTAACAATCCAGCGGCTGGAGCTTGTAAACGGGACACTCAGGCCTGATGTGAACGTTACACTTTTAGCCGACGTTTCATTCAAGAACCGGAATGTAGCGACCTTCAAGTTCAACAACAGCACCACGTTGGTGTATTACGGAGGGACGGTGATCGGCGAGGCGGTTCATCTCCGAGGCGAGGCCAAGGCTCGGCGTACACTGAGGAGGAATGTGACGGTGGAATTGGTTCCTGAGAAAATCATGGGTGTTCCGAGCTTTATGAGTGATGTTAATTCAGGGGCGTTGAACATAAGCAGCTATAGTTGGATTTCGGGTCGGGTCAAAATCATGAAAATTATAAAGAAAAACGTTGTGGTTCGATTAAATTGTACCATGACTTTTAGAATCTCCAGAGGAGAGTTTGTTGGAGAGACTTGCAGGCCCGAACTTGATTTCTAAACTAGCTTTTTTTTTTTACAACTATCTATTTAATATTTTATTTGTTTTTAAATTTTTCTTTAATCATCTAATTATTTTTGTTGGAGAACAATATCTCTTTAACAACTGAGATGACACAATCGATTTTTTTTGTTGCTCTCCCGGTTTTAAGACTTGGCTTTAACTAATCCAGATCGACCTACGTTGCACACCTGACTTTGGTTAGTGAGACTCCCAACATAAATTTTTTGCATATACAATGATTCAAACTCAAGACCTTGTTTAAACATTATCAAATTACTTATCACTTGAACAAGCTATGTCGGTGACACAATCAATTTTTTCTCATTTGATTTTCTTTCATTATTATTGAGATCTTTAAAAATTGAAGCTGCCTAGTCTCTCTCACAAAGTATGATTGACCAAATATTTATTTTTTATTACAGTTTAAGCACGAGTGCTTATCCTATAGAATTTATTTATTTACATTCCAAACTAAATTTATGTTGTTTAAATGCAAAAATTACTAAAGCTGGAAATTATTGTGTGAACATCACACAATAAAACATGCAATAAGTCAAAGGAACCAATTCATTTTTCAGAAATTAAAAAATAAAATCCAAAACCGTACCATTTCTAGGATCCAAACAAACAACTTTTTGCTTTTGCTCCTGTTAGAAATTTGATGAAACAACTTATTCTCTTATAGTTAGAAAATATTCATTTATCCATTTACAGTAAAAATTCTTTAAATTAATACTCGATAAATTAATAAACTCTCTAAAATAATAAATTTGTCCTGTCCTGACTTAGGCCAATGTAAAAAATTGAAAAACTCGATAAAATAATAAGATAATAATTTTTCGTAAGATCTCTTTATAATTTTCGGTCCCAAGAAAATCATAAATTAATAATTCATAGAAACTGAAAAAAATATATTACACTCTATTGAAATATGATTCAATAGTTGTCTGTTTTCTTTTAAAGTTCAAATCTATTTGGAGCTCATTATTAATTTAACTCATCTCTTGCAACATAATTCTAAGAGTCATAGACTAATTTGTCTTTTTGTTTGGTATGTATAGTATAATTACTTAAAAACTCTCTAAATTAATAAATTTCTCTGGTCTTGACATTATTAATTTATAGAGTTTTAACTGTATAATGTATTTATCATTCATTAGTATTTACTTATTATTTTATATATTTTTATTATCTTCAATTATTTTTATTAAATATTTTTTACTAAAAATAATAAAATTATAGTTAGTTATAAAGTTATTTTATCTATTGTTAAATTAAATTATAAAATGTAATATTTTTGTATCTATAATCCAAATCTTTGTTTTTTACTCAAATATCATTCATTAGAAAATTATTTATCATTTTAACACTCATCTAAGATTATTTCTCGAACTAGTATCCTTCTTGCCCATATCTTGTACTTGTATAATTATATGTAGAGGTGAGCGTTCGATTAAGTCGAATCGAGTCTAAAAATTTTAAGTTATTCGAGTTGCATGACAAGTCCTATTTTATAACTCGAAGTTGACTTAAAATTTTTTTCGAGTTGAGTGAAGATGAATTTTCGAGTTTTTGTTTAAATTTAATTGAATTTTTTAATAATATTATGATATTATATGATTCCAATTTAAATTATTTTTTCTAACCATATACAATGCATATATAATTCTTCATATTTTTTTCATATGTAATATACATATATCATACAGAGTCGAGAAACTCAATTTAATCTTGAAAATCAATCTACTAATTACCAAAAATTTTGAATTATTCAAGTTGTATTTTACAACTCGATTTGAACTTGAAATTTTTTCAAGTCGAATTTATGAAATTACAGACTCTCTCAATCATTTTCTTGGTGTTGAAGTTGTGTCCATTCAGCCTATCTTATTTCTACCTTAGGAACCATACATTCAGATGTTCTAGCTCAGTTTCACATGCACCATGTCAAGTATATTTTTATACTTATGTCTTCCTTTGATAAACTACCACCGTCTGATCTGTCTACCGCAATAAATACTTTCAGTTATCGTTAATTCCTTGGATTTATTATCTTGAGCTCACCCATTTATTGATTTTGTTGTTAATCATTTGTCAAAATACAGGCATTATTTTGTATCTATCCACTGGATAGTAACTAAGTGTGTTATTCAATACCTCGAAGGTACCTTGTTCGTCATATTTCTTCAAAAACTTAACTTGTAGACACTTTTACAAAATTTTGATATAAATAATTTTTTTATTTTCGGTTAAAGATCGGTATCTCTGACGGATCTTTCATCACGTGGGGTGTATTATAAATAAATAATATTATTTTTTAATTAATTATTAATTCTTGTATATCTTATCTAATTGAGATTATGACATATATAATTGGGTCTCTATGTAATTATGTATAATAAAACTCTACTCTATCCAATGTTTATTTTATATACTCATATATTACTACAAAGTTATTCATCAATGCACAAATATTTTACATAACGTATAGACCAAGCTGGCCTACCAACGGCGACTGAAAAGCTGAAAAAACGATGACCATTAGCTTTCCAACCACGACAAACACTATTCGCATACAAAAACATATGACAACGGGATCATCGATCTCCACCATTCCCTGTTTTGTTTTGATATCAACAGATTGAAAACTGTATAATACAGTAAGTTTATCTTGAATTTCTCCCCGTCGACACATTTTACGGTTACCATTTTCGTCCTCTTCTTATGAATCCTTGAACCAATGGAATAGTAACCTAACAAATTCTTGAAAGAAGGGAAAAATTTGGAATCTTGGGATTTTACAACGTTGTGGAATCTAGACCACATGAGATGAAATTACAACCCTTTTTTTTAATCCCAACAAAATTGTCCTTGTAAAAGAGGTTTAAGAGTTACGTAAAAAGTTTTCTCCAAGGAAAAAAAACTATAGCTTAACTATCCTATATAGGTTAGATGCATATAGTCTATAAATATATAGTTTCCCATTACCTTTTAAAATACTTCTTACGGACAGAAACATAAGGACGAAAAAAATGTTTCTTTCCCGGAAATCTTTGTCAATATCAGTCCATGATGAACATCAAGAACATCCAGAGTTATCCAAAACCCAAGGTGGCCATCTGTGCACATCGCTAACGGTGTGGAGAAAATCACTTATAGTTAGCTGTAAAGGGTTTACTGTGATTGATTCAGATGGAAATCTGGTTTACCCAGTCGATAGTTACACGGGAAAACGCCCCAAGGAAATTCTTCTTATAGACGGTTTGGGGAAACCCATCTTCACAATGTGAAGTCACAAGGTAACGTTTGATTTTAAAGTAAAAAGTCATCTAATTAACGTTCGACTAAAAAATCACTTTAGTCTTTATTCTTTTTGAAGCATACTAGCCCCTAATGTTTCGTTTTAAGACAAAAGAGCATTTATTTTGGATCGTTGTCTATTTGTTAATTAACAATTTCTATCCACTCAAAATGAAATGTTGATAGTCAAAATACTATGAGAAATGGGTGATTAAAGTAATATTTGTTCACAATATTTCTTAAATATTGACAACATGAACTTCCTAATGCATCTATTTGAATCCAGGATGT
Organism: Hibiscus syriacus; assembly: GCF_006381635.1. Taxonomy (NCBI): domain Eukaryota; kingdom Viridiplantae; phylum Streptophyta; class Magnoliopsida; order Malvales; family Malvaceae; genus Hibiscus; species Hibiscus syriacus. Next base: position 900,515 of record NW_024062858.1, on the reverse strand, counting down.
CAAGGGAGAACAACACTTTCTTTAATCATCGAGACCATTCATGGATTCTAGTTAAAATAATTATTTGGTCAAACGTTAAGTGTATTTCTTACCCTTATGCCATATATATTTCATCTTGTATAACTTTCTCACGATCTCATGTATAAATGGTAGTTATCTTGGAGCTTGATAATGATATATATATGTTCTTTTTATGGACAGAATCTTAGACCGGTAGATGCTTGGCTTGTCTACGGAGGGGAAGTAGGTGAATTGTGTACATCAGAACAACCGATTTTCTACGTAAAGAAGAGCATTAACATTTTACATGCCAAACCTAATGTGCTAGCATATGTTTATCGCCGGTCAACGGATAAACGACATGCATATACGATTGAAGGATTGTATTCGCAGAGATCATGTAAAGTGGTGGATTAGAGAAGAGATGGGTGGCGGAGATCAAGCCAAAGGATGCGATGGATGGATGCATTTCTCTCGGCCTAGAGGTTTTTGTGTTGATTGTGCAGGCTGGACTTGATCCTGGGTTCGCAATGGCTCTGGTTCTTCTGCTGGATCAAATGTTTTCATAGTATTGAAAATTGGAGGAACTGCTCTTGCGTCTTTTTATTTGATCATATGTCAAAAGCAACTCTGTCTCGTGTTTCTGTAAAGTGAAACCTAAACCTCGAGCCAAGAAAAGATGGTAGAATGATGTCGGATCAAAATGTTAAAATATTCTTTCTTCCAGAGATGTACTCAGCAGCTTGTTTGTTTTTGTTTTCCTCTCGAACACTTTTGTTGCACTAGGTGCCACACGGTGATCGAAGATTGTCGACCACTATGGCTTTCTCGTTCGAGATTTCTCTAATAATTCTAAAAATAATTCTTTTAAAAATTAATTATACCAAAAATTAATTATATGATCGAATCGCAAGAGCCTTATCAATTTTGCAGGGGCAGCAGCAATGCCTGGTGCACCAGAAACATAAGGTCGATACTTATAAATCAGTGCAATTCAGATGAAACCGACCAAATGCAGGATTCTAAATTGTAGTTCGGGTGGATGTGACAAGAAATGGGTATTCGGCTCGCTTGTTCCGGATTGTATTCTGGTTCTGTTCGACCCATTTGCAGCTTACTACCAATATCCACGGCATTTACCAGAGGATCACAATGGTATAGTTTTAGAGGAATAGAAAGGATAAAAGAAGGAGAAATTAGAATTGAGAGATTACATAAAGGAGATACTTCATTCATTACTTGAGAAATCAATTCTTCTTAGCCATTGTTTTATTTAGTTACAGGGCTATAATTGTAATTTAAAATGTGCCAGCTGTCGGTACTCTATAACAGCTATAACTAACTCATATTCTCTTCTCTCCTCAAGTCCTGGGCCATCGAACTTGGGCTCATTCCTCTCTTGTTGGACTGTAACTCGGACGTCCCACTCCTTGACTTCAACGTTTAATCTTCTCCACATCAGAAGGTAAATATCTCATTCCCTCTTCTTTTACTTTAATCCCTAAATCCTCAATTTCAAATTCCTCTCTTCCCTCGATCCCCAATTCTCCCTCATCAAACCCTAACCCTTGACCTCCTCTTCCCTCAATTCCTTCGCCATTTCCACGCTCTTCTCCTCCTACTGTAACAACACCCACCGCTGGAATCGATCCTTGACCCCAAGGATCAAAGCCTGGAAATTGCCCTCGCAAAACAGTATAATCTTCCCATGTATCATTGGTCTCATCCAGGTTCGTCCATCGCACCAACAAATGTGTAACAGGTTTGTTTTGTCTGTTGATAATCCTTCTGCCCATCACCTTATAAGGTTCTATTCTCATATGTCCTTCTTCGTCCATTGCAGGAGGAGTCGTTGAAGAGACTGCTGAGGGCCCGATATGTTTTTTTAACAGACTTACATGAAAGACTGGATGTAGATGTGATGATTCAGGTAAGTCTAATCTATATGCAACTTCCCCAAATTTTTGAATAATTTTATGAGGGCCATAAAATTTCGCTGCTAGCTTTAAATTTTTTCGCAGGGCCAAGGAAGTCTGTCGATATGGTTGCAGCTTCAGGTAAACTGTATCTCCGACTGTAAAAACCCTTTCTGTTCTATTCTTATCTGCTTTTTGTTTCATCCTGTTGCTAGCATTCTCCAATTGTAGCTTTACTAACTTTCTAATGTCCTCTCTGCTTTTCATTAAATCATGAACTGATTGTACGTGAGAGTCTGCCTGCCAAACCATAGTAGGAGGCTTGTAACCATACAATGCCTGAAAAGGTGTAATTTTCAGGGCAGTGTGGTAGGTAGTATTATACCACCACTCTGCATGAGGCAACCACTTAACCCATTGCTTAGGTTGAAAAAAGCATAAACCCCTTAAATACTGCTCCAAACATTGATTTACCCTTTCTGTCTGACCATCAATCTCAGGATGGTAAGTTGTACTGAACAGTGTAGTAGTTCCAATATGCTTCATTAGTTCTCTCCAAAAGAGACTAGTGAATGTTTTATCTCTATTTGAAATAGCTATTTTGGGTTGACCATGTAACTTGTAAACATTATCAAGATAGAGTTTAGCCACCTCCACCATAGTATAGGGATGAGACAATGCCATAAAATGACTGCATTTTGTGAACTTATCCACCACAACCAATATACAATTCTTTCTCAAAGAAGTGGTAAGCCATCAATAAATCCATAGTAACCACCTCCCAAGCTTGTTGAGGAATAGGAAGGGGCTGTAGCAGTCCTGGTTTAGATATATGCTCAACCTTAGTTTGCTGACAAACTGTACAACATCTTATATAGTTGACCACCATTGCTTTCAGCCTAAGCCAATAAAAATAGGATCTAATCCTATGATATGTAGCTTGAGTCCCAGAATTCCCTCCATGAGGAGAATCATGTAGAACTTGAAGAATTTGGAGTCTAAGAGACCCATTAGATCCAATGTAAACTCTGCCTCTGAATCTTAGTATCCCTTTTGAATATGTCCAATTAGGAGCAGGAGTAGGTGTTACAGATAATAATCTGATCCAATCAGCAGCCAATCTGTCATCCTTATAGCTAGTTTCAACTTCATGTACCCAGCTAGGAATAAGCAAGGTAGTTCCCATGGACAAACAGTTACCAGTATCTTCCCATTGCCTTGACAAAGCATCTGCTACAGTATTAGATTTACCCCTTCTATATTGAATAGTATAGTCCAACCCCAATAATTTAGTCAACCCTTTCTTTTGAATTGTAGTGGTCATTTCTGCTCCAATAAGTACTTTAGTGGCTCATGATCAGTTTTAATAATAAAAGGCTTACTCTCTAAGTAATGCCTCCACTTAGAAACTGCTAGTAAAATAGCAAGATACTCCCTTTCATAGATAGAGAGGGCAGCATGTCTAGGACTTAAGGCCTTACTGAGATAAGCAATAGGTATGCCCTCTTGAGATAACACAACACCAATTCCTCCTGAGCTAGCATCTGTTTCCAAACAGAAACTTTTGCTGAAATCAGGTAAAGCCAAAACTGGAGCCACACACATAGCCTGTTTTAACAATTCAAAAGCAGTCAAAGCTGCAGTATTCCACTGAAAATTATCCTTAGTAAGCATTTGAGTTAAAGGCTTACTAATGGATCCATAGTCTTTAATAAACCTCCTGTAATAACCAGTTAAACCCAAAAATCCACGCAAAGACTTCAAATATTTAGGAAGAGGCCAATTCTTCATAGCTTCTATCTTACTAGGATCTGTTGCTACTCCTGCTGCAGAAATAATATGTCCCAAGTACTCCACTTGGGTCTGTCCAAAAAAACACTTGGACATTTTTGCAAATAGTTGATTGACCTTCAAAATCTCCAAACTAATTGCAAATGAGTAATATGTTCTGCCATAGAATTACTGTAGACCAATATATCATCAAAGAACTCCAAAGCAAATTTTCTAAGAAATGATTAAACAAATCATTCATTAGTGCTTGAAATATAGCAGGAGCATTAGTAAGACCAAATGGCATTACCTTGAATTCATAATAACCTTGATGAGTTCTGAATGTTGTTTTGTAAATATCCTCCTCTTTAATTATGATTTGCCAATAGCCTGACCTTAAGTCAATCTTGGAAAAATAAACTGCTCCATATAATTCATCTAATAAGTCCTCCACCACAGGAATAGGAAACTTGTCCTTTACTGTCATATTGTTTAATTGTCTGTAATCAACACAAAACCTCCAAGTCCCATCTTTTTTCTTTATCAATAGGCATGGAGAAGCAAGGGACTCTTGCTAGGTTGAATAATGGAAGATGATAACATTGTAGAAATCTGTCTTTCAACTTCAGTCTTCTGGGTATGAGGAAATCTGTAGGGCCTCAAATTAACATGACTATAACCAGGTTTGAGGGAAATAGCATGATCATGAGTCCTTGTAGGAGGTAATCCTTTAGGTTCATCAAAAACAGAGCTATACCTCTTTAAAAGAGGTTTGAGAGCTACAGGAACTGACTTAGGAGTTTCAGTCATACTCAATAAAACCACATGCCCCAAAATAGCTGCCTCAGATGTTGTCATTTTTAATAAAATAGCACCCGAAATCTGCTGTAATAGCAGTGAAGGTTGTTGTCCCTGTATAACAATATTTTCACCTTGATACTAAAAAAACTCATTGTCAGTTGATTGAAGTCCATCAAAATTGGACTATATAACCTCATCCAATCAACCCCTAAAACCATATCACTGCCTCCCAATTTAAGGAGTCTAAAGTCATGTATAAAAGAGTGCCCTTGCATCTGCCACTCCACCTTGTTGCATCTAGCTGAACTATAGAGTTGTTGGCCATTAGCTACTGTAATAGCTAAAGGATAGGGAGTTAGAACCTGAAATCCAGCATCAGCCCATTCTGGTGTCAAAAAGCTATGTGTACTTCCACTGTCAATCAAAATATTCAAAGGTCTGCCTTGTATTGTTCCTTGAATCCTCAAAGTATTATGACTAATACCCCCGTAATAGCATTCATAGATATCTATAAGTTTCCTCTTCTTGTAATAACTGCTGCTCTGAATCAATAAGAACTGATTCTGTAGGAATAGGATTGTCCTCTTCAATCATCATATTGAGGTTTTGTTTTACATTGATGGCCTGGCTGAAATTTATCTCCACACTTAAAACAAAGGTTGTTTTGTCTTATGTACTCAATGAGAGTCTGTTTAGTATTGGAATTGGGGAGGATTTAATAGGCAGTGGAACTGAATTTGGCCTGGAAGTATGAATGGGGTTTGGGTAGGGTGGGCTTTTAAAGGAAGGTCTCAACCATCTACTTTCAAACTCCACAGACAACTCATAGAGCTTAGCTTGCTTGCATGCCTCAGATAAATTTTTAGGATCTAAAGCTTTTACTCTATGTTTGATGTCATCTCTAAGCCCACTTATAAAAAGTGACACAAAAAATCCTCACTCAAGGTAGGATTTTGTAATAACATGTGTGGTTGTAACTCCTCAAACCTTTCTTGATAGTCTTCAACAGATCCTTTCTGAGTAAGCTTAGTAAATTCCTCCACAATGTCAGAAAAAGACCTATCACTGAATCTATGGCACAAATCAGCTTCAAACTCATGCCAAGTTACATGATGCTTCTGCATAATATAGCCATCAAACCAAATTTCTACTTTTCCTGTAAGATACATAGTAGCCACTTCTACCCTTTGATCTACAGAAACATTGCATAAAGAAAATACTTGAGACACTTCTGCAGCCACCCCCTAGGATTAACCCCCTCAAAAAATGGTAACTCTATTTTGGGTCTATGCCAAATAGTCCCTGAACTGTTAAATGAACCCCCTGCTCCCCTGTTTTCAGTTTCCAATCCCAGCATAACAGGTCTATTATTACTGTTTTCACTCATTTGATTCTCAGGTCTAGGACTATTCTTAGGGGCTAAACAAGCATCAGGTTTGTCCCTCAAAATCCCAGGTTCATCAGTTTTATAAAGAATCTGGATTTATCCTTAACTACAGTCACCAAAACAAGATTTTTCTCCCCATCTTTAGAACTATTAGGAGTGTATACCTGATCCCCTGCAGATTGCTCTTGTTCACTATTTCTGCCAGTTAAGATCTTCAGGATATCTTCCACATAACCTTGATTCGTGGACATCCTTGCCTCCAATGCAGTGATCCTGTTTTCCTGATTCTCCCACCATTTAGGTGGATTAGTCTCATTTTGACCTTGTTTCACCAAAGCAGCAAGGTCTGCAATCTGTTTTTGAATCTCAGCTAAATCTGATTCTGCCATCGATTGGTTCTTCGTTGGCATGCCCTCAAAAAAAAAATTTGCCAGAATCGTAGCTCTGATTACCAATTGTTATAGTTTTAGAGGAATAGAAAGGATAAAAGAAGGAGAAATTAGAATTGAGAGATTACAGAAATGAGATATTTCATTCATTACTTGAGAAATCAATTCTTCTTAGCCATTGTTTTATTTAGTTACAGGGCTATAATTGTAATTTAAAATGTGCCAGCTGTCAGTACTCTATAACAGCTATAACTAACTCATATTCTCTTCTCTCCTCATGTCCTGGGCCACCGAACATGGGCTCATTCCTCTCTTGCTGGACTGCAACTCGGACGTCCCACTCCTTCTTGACTTCAACGTTTAATCTGCTCCACATCAGAAGGTAAATATCTCATTCCCTCTTCTTTTACTTTAATCCCTAAATCCCCAATTTCAAATCCCTCTCTTCCTTCGATCCCCAATTCTCCCTCATCAAACCCTAACCCTTGACCTCCTCTTCCCTCAATTCCTTCGTCATTTCCACGCTCTTCTCCTCCTACTGTAACACACAACAAGTATTCAGTGTTCATAGACCAAGAAGAGGTGAGAGAGATGAAGGTAAACATAGTAGAAAGGCCAGTGAAGGTTCCTGTAAGGGGATGGAGGATATAAGAAGGTTCATATTGTTTATGAACTAACGCCTGATTTGGTGTTGGGGGGTTCATCCGAATCTCCTTCGCAAGTAACTCCGAAATAAAAAGATCTTTTAAAGGATATCCTCCATCGTAATAATCTATTGTCAAACAATTATACTTGTTTTATCCATCATTCTATGTGTAATAATTATGTCCCTAAACCTGAATTATTATAAAACTCACAGTCAGACCTAAAGGAAGAGATTTCATCTTCTATCTTATTTTCACTTAATATTTTTAAGGATTAAATTATATTAACTGTTTGTGACACATCATAAATCATAAATCATCAATTACAACTCTTCACTAAAGTTAAGAAAGGAAACTGCCTATAACCATTATTAACTCAAAATCCAAATATTATAATCAATATGACCCAAATTTCAAGACGCATTTTCCATGACAATGAACAACTTGCTTGAACAGAATAATTGGTTCTTCCATATTGTTTTCTCTTTGTTTCATGACACATGAGAGTTTTCTAACATAAATTGATCCCATGTTGTAAATTATATGAAGCAATGTCACTATCAATTTTGGAATATACGTAAGTATGCTTAGCTAAATCCATCAGCATAATGGTTTCGTCCGCATATATGATCTTTCTTCGGGGGAGAATCTTTCCAGAAACTACCAAAGGAATGCCGCTCAATCCAACGTTTTCAAATTGAGGAATCGGCAAAACCACAGAGCGATCACACGCTCAGAACCAACAAATGAAATAATTAATATTTTAGTCCTTGTACTATAATTAAATTATTAGCTTGGTGTTTCTATCAGATTAGTTCTTATACAATCATTCTGTCCCAACGCTGTCCCGTTATAATTTTTAATTAAAATTTAATATATGACCTAATTAGTGGCTCGTGCAATTAAATTAAAATATGAAAAAAAGTTAGAATTTATGTTTTGTTTTTATATTTTTTAAATTATACTTAATTTTTTAAAAAATAAAGTTTTATAAAATTCTTAAAATTTTAAAATAGTTGAGTTATTAAAATAAATTTTTAGGTTTTCAGCCTTTTAATCTTTTACTATTATTTTATTTGAATTTTATACTATTTTGTAAAATGTTTAGTTTTGATTTTTATTACACATGACACTTTACAATTGGGTCACATTAATTTCTTTTTATAGAAATACACAATAAATAACATATATAAAATTGGTAGTAATGTAAACTGATTAAAATTGTATAGGTACCAAACTAACATTTAGTTATAGAACAGGGACTAAAGAGGAATTAACCCAAACAATCCGCCCCATGACGTATTCCCTGATGAAAACATTGCCCAGCTATCCGACGTGTAAACAGGTGAAACTCCACGTGTATACTTCTTCTTCACAGTCAAAGAAACGCGATACGCACACGACAATTTGACCTTAATTTGAAGAAATCTTGAAATAATTGTTCTGCTTCTCTTCTACTGAGTTTCAAGCGAACTCCGTTCCAATTCTCGTCAGATTTCCCCAGTTTCTCTGGTTAATTTCCGATTTGAATTTGATCATATTATGGCCAGTCAATCCTCCAAGGGATCCATTTATGACTTCACTGTTAAGGTTGGTTTTGGGTATAATTTCAAATCTATGCTCCATAGATGAATTTTAATTTTTCTTTTATTTATTTTACTGGGTTTCTTTTTCTAAGATATGGGTTTTGTTTTTGTATTTTGGCTCTTCAGGATGCAAGAGGAAATGACATTAATTTAGGCAATTACAAGGGCAAGGTCCTGTTGATTGTCAATGTTGCATCTCAATGGTACCCTTATAACCATTTTTCAAACACAAGAGACCTTTTCATTAGATTGCATATTTAGATTATGAGGCTACGAAGATATTGAGTGGTGTCAGTGGTAGTGCCTAGCTAGCATATGGGATGCGAGTAAGAAAGATTAAGAAGAGATACTATTTTATGATCATCCAGACTATTTTTAAAAAAATTATGATGCTGCATTTTGGCTTTTTTTTTAACTGCTGGTGACTAGACAGTTTTTGATTTGCTACTTAAATGTTGATGCAGTGGCTTGACCAATTCCAACTACACTGAGTTGAGTAAATTGTATGAGAAATATAAAGATCAAGGTTTGTTTTAGGCTTTTACTATCTTTTTGTGTGTGTCTGAATGTATGTCATTTTTTACCTGGAATATTTACATGGAAAAAAGCTAATAACACTTTAGTTTTCAGTTTTATTATTTCTTAATATTCCAGGAATAGTAATTTGATCAATTGTTTTGTTATTTCTCTCCTAACTCTTTATGTTGTTTTACTTGGTACTATCTTGTTCAGGTTTTGAGATTCTTGCATTTCCATGTAACCAGTTTGGAGGTCAGGAGCCTGGAAACAATGAGCAAATCTTAGAGTTTGCTTGCACTCGCTTTAAAGCTGAATACCCCATATTTGATAAGGTATACCATTTGGCTATATGATGGAAGCACGGCTTGTTGTAAACTTTAATGTTGTTTCGCAACTTTGAGACCATAAACGACTTTCAAAGCTTTCACCCTAGGTTATACTTAATGTCAAGGATCAAAGATATATAAACAGACTCCACGGTTGAACTAAGAATAGGACAAACACTGTAGAGTCATCTCAAAATTGTACCCTTTGGGTTAATCAGTCTCAAAACTCTTTATTCTGCACGGTGATAATGGTGGTGTTGTGCAAGCCTTCTTGATGCTTTAGTGAAATTATGAATTCAATAGTATTTTAAGTTATATAGTATCAGATGCTCCTGTCTTCTCCATGAGATTGTAGGTTCTACAATTTTGTTGTTGGTTATAATAGAACCGAGTCACCGACGTTATCGTTGTGTTATTTCATTAAAGGTCGATGTGAACGGTGAGAAGGCTGCTCCCATATACAAATTCCTAAAGTCTAGCAAAGGTGGACTTTTCGGGGACAGCATCAAGTGGAATTTCTCCAAGTTCCTGGTTGATAAGGAGGGCAATGTCGTCGATCGTTATGCTCCCACTACTTCTCCTCTTAGCATTGAGGTAAGGCCTGTTAATGGCATTCTGTGACATTCCAACTTAAATTACAGAAAGATCATAAGATTTATATTCATTTATAAACTATCAACTTAGTCTGTGTGCTGGGTGTGAAAACTTCTAATGGTTGCTATTTCTATTTGCAGAAGGATATAAAGAAACTGTTGGCCTGAATCCTATGACTGGAGGAGGTTACCTGATCACTTCAGAGAGTCCATAAACTAGATACTTTTATGAATAAAAAGACTATTCTATCTCTGTTTATATTTCCTCATCTCCTAATGATGGGTTAGACTGCATTACAGTTTAGAAGTTGTCCCTTACCTTTTATAATGTTTTATTCACCGCGGAAAAGTACATCTGTCTTCATACTTGAATATATTTTGCTATTAGCAACTAAGTTATCAGGATTTCCAGCTTTACGATGATATTTATGTAGGATTCATGTGGATTTCAGTGTGATTTCGTAGGGGGCAAGAAAAAACAAAAAAAAAAAAACCAGAATCCCAGATTATGATATCAGACATTGGAAATAAAATTCCATGCACATTATTAAGGGTGAGTATTTGAATCACAACTAAGTGAGCAGTTAAGGGGTTGTTTGTTTACTTTAAAATGATTCAGAGGTTCTGTATGAATTAGTTCTGAATGTGACATGCTGTTTGAAAATTGCTCTGAATCATTTAGAATATACTTCTATGTTGAATCATTCAGAATGTACTTCTATGCTGAATCATTCAGAATGTACTTCTATGCTGAATCATTCAGAATGTACTTCTATACTGAATCATTCAGATTGTACTTCTATGCTGAATCATTCAGCGCTATTTTGCTGAATCAGACAGTACTGAATCATTCAGAGGTGCGAAACAAACGCGCTGAATGTTAAACGATTCAACGTTGAATGTTAAACGATTCAACGCTGAATGTTAAACGATTCAACGCTGAATGTTAAACGATTCAACGCTGAATGGTTCCATTAAGAGACAAACAAAAAGCCCCTAAGTATTCATCCATTCACCTAAAAAAAAACTGAACCTTTAAAAGGCAAACCCAAAAACCAGGCAGCATATATTTGTGTTAGTTTTACTCATTGAAAACTGCTTACAAATTTCTTTCTCAATACAGAAAATATATAGTGCTCCTCACCCGACGGTTATGTTGTTGTAACAATCCAGCAGTATTTCCCTCCACCTCATAACAGCCTACTGACTTTAATAAACCGTCATTCACTCTGCTTCATCTTGTGACAGCACCTAAATACATGCCTTCAAAGGCATTAACACCTTGTCTAAACAAAACAAAAGAGGAGTTAGCGATTTAGTGAGCCCATCTGTCTTTCGGTGTTGAGCTGGTATACAGTTGACATCAAGATTCCCGGCACCAACTCTCTCTCTCACAAAAATGAAAATCTAGCTCAACATGTTTCGAGCTGACGTGAAAAATAGAATTAACACTCATTTTTGTAGCACTTGTATTATCATTCCATACAACCAGACTATCGGCTAATAAAACCCCATATCTTTCAACAAGGCTTATAGCCAAACAATCTCAGAAACAACAAAATACCCAGAAATTGAGCGACAATCATCAGCATTACTTACCCAATTAGCATCAGCAAAAGCAACCAATTGAGTTGTATGAGGGAACACGGCGAAAAACCAACCCATAATCAAGAGTACCACTAAGATAACGTAGGATTCATTTTACCACTTGCCAATGATGCACACATGACTTATGCATATACTGTACAACTCGATTTACACTAAAAGAAATGTCAAGTCGAGTATAACACAAATAAAGAAGAGATCCAACTATGCTACGATCAACAGCGGAACTATCTCAAAATTTTTAAAAATTCATATTAATCTTCAATTTTTTTTAATATTCTCAATAAAACTCCTCCCATAATTTATACAAATTTTCATTAAGTCTCTCAAAATTTTAAAAATTTTAGTTATAACCCAATTATTTAAGAAAAATGTAAACTGAACCCTTCAAAATTTTTTAAAATTTCAAGTTGACCCCCGAATTCTATCACCAAGTTCCGTCACTGACTTTAATAGTTTTGAGCATCATCACAAACAAGTTTGGAAGAAGCCATCATTGGTGTCGAAACCGAATTTGCTCCCCTCATGTTCGTCTTATCAAGCAGCTCAAGCACGAACTTACGTTTTCGAAAGATGAGAGAGTCATTGTTACGTTCAACCTCAAGCTCTAAAAAATAACTCAGATCGCCAAGGTACTTTAAGGAAAACTTCTCGCCCAACAACCTAACAACATTCTAAAAGTCACCAACATCATGACAGGTGACAATTATGTCATCAAAATATTCCAACACATAAACCATACGACCATTGGTACGACGAATAAAGAGAGACACATCAGCTTGTGTGCCTTTAAAACCAGTTCCAATGAGAAACTCTCGAAGTTTAGCATACCAGCGACGAGGTGCTTGTTAAAGGCCATACAATACCTCCTCATGCAAATTTCCATTAAGGCGGGCATTATTAATAACTACTTGGCGAAGCATCCATCCATTCGTGACAGCCAACGAGAGAACAACATTGATTGTGGATGGTTTCACCACTGAGCTGAATGTATCCCGAAAATCCTGCCCTGGGACTTGAACAAAACCTTTTACAACTAGGTGAGCTTTGTACTGAGAACTAAATTAGGGTTAAAACGTGAAACAATTTTAGTTTAACCTTTTGCAATAGATGTAGTACAAAAGCTTCTAATCGAGCACTAAATTCCAAAATCATGTTTACAGTCTTAAGTACAAGGAAGGCAGACCACAAAATCAGGGTTCAAACGTGAAACAATTTTAGTTTAACAATGGATATGTATAATATAAGGGCAAGCAATATATCTCTTCCAAAGGAAAACACCAAAGGGTGTGTTAACTGTGAATGCACAAACAGCATAATTGTCTATAACAAATATGAACAAAAATAAAAATTTAAAGAAACATAGTTGTTTCCTACCAGAACATATTAGCAACATTCCAATTTTAACATCAAAATCTAGCAACATCTAACCTAAAGCAGTTAACTTTTGCTTCCTCCCAGTCCCTGGAGGCCGGCCTCGGTTTCTTTTTTTATCAGTAGGAGTGGCGAATGTTAAACCACTTTCAGTTGAGTGGTGGTTAGAAGCTGTTAAGCAGTTAATTGGTTAAGTATAACCGATTGTACAGCTGTGTATTACAGCCATTAAATAGCAGCTCAACTTGTGTAAATCAACATGATTCATGTGAATAGCAAATCTCTCCTTTTCTGCTTCTCTTGCTAAGTTTCTTCCATAGTTAACATGGTATCATTCGCCATTAGATCCTGAATAAGCTTTTGCTGTGCGCTGTTCTTTCTTATTCCTTGTCCTTCTGGTTCTAGGCTGCTTTCGAAGAAAAGTCATGGTGCAAGGCTTGATCATGACAGCTGAGGATGAGCAAATAACAGAAGCAAGCTCTCATACCTTTGCTAATAAAGAATCAATGTCTGCCTAACCGACTCAAACTATCTGCTTGGAAGCAACAAGTAATTCTCACAATCAGAGGGCTCGGACTCGAAGGCTTTCTTGATGATCCATGTGGTTCCAACAAAACTAACGGTTAATGATGCTGGTGAGCAGGTTGTTAATCCAGCTTTTCTACGGTATGTCAGCAAGATAGTTCCTTGGCTTCTTCCACGTTAGTACCAACATCTTCCTCAATGGTTGGTGTGAATCTACGGCTGCTGTCTGGAATGCCATCACCAGACTGTATTCGAAGTTATCCACCACAAAAATAAGGCCCTGCATTGTCGTCTTAGATCAATGAGAAGGCACTCAATCTATGAGACTACACCATGTCCATTAAAGAATTGTGACTCTTAGCCACATGTGGCAATCCTATCTCAGACATTGATCACATCGCCACCATCCTTATGGTCTTCCAGCCGAGTATGAGCCAACAGTGGCTGCGTTACTGCGAGCAGAGAATCATTGTTCTCGACAGTGTGGTATTGGTTCTCATTGATGCTGAGTCCGCCTTGATGACTCCTCAAGATTCCCAATAGGGGTCAATTTCACACGCTACAACACCAGTCAGAACTCGGACTCTCAACAATACAAGAATCGTGGTCTGCAAAGTCTAACAATACTGTAGTAACAAGTATAAGGGGAGACCCAAACAGCAATGTCAACTATGTGGAAAGTTAGGTCATCTAGTTGACAGGTGCTGGCACAGGTTTGACCAGAACTTCAAAGGTGTAACTGCTCAGCAAGTTCCTCGTCTAGTGCCATGCAGGCGAACGTGTGCTCATGTTTTCCTCATGCAACCGACTGTCATTACAGTCCTTTTATAAACACCAATACAGAAGATGAAGATTCACTGACACCGAGCCACATGACAATGCACAAGTCAATGCATTAATGGCCAGTGGTCCTCTGAACCATGCTAAATGGTTTCCTGATTCAGGAGCCACTCACCATGTAACTGCACTACTTTTGACTCTCGAGCAAAAACCCTACACGGCATGGTAAGGTGCATCTAGATGGTTCCACTATTCAATTGCACACATTGGTTCAAATATTTAAAACTGACTCTAGGATCTCTTGCTTGATCACATGCATGTTCCAAACATTAATAAAAATCTCTTGTCAGTTTCGAGATTCACTAGCTTCATTTTCTTTGAGTTTCAAAAATACTTGTTATGTTAAGGATGAGAGTACAGGAGTCGTGCTGGTAGAAGGGAAGCTTGATGGAGGACTGTACAGCTTGACTGTCAAACCATGCATGATACAGCAACACTAAATAACACTGTTGCAAAAAGTGCCAACGAATACTGGTTGTGGCACAAAAGATTGGGGCATCCAGCAACTGAAAGTGGTTTAACAGCGAATTCACCCTTAACTCAGGGTGGACAGCCATACGAAAATTTTATGTTATTAATGCTTTTGTGTCCACCCTAAATAATTTCCGGATCTGCCAACGATGAGAAGCATATGATCCTGATGAAATCTTAGGCTTGTCAGACATAGGCAAAGCCCAACGAAACCTGGCCATGAGGCGCATATTTGCGCGGGCTCCTCTCCTTTTCTCTTCCCGGTGCATCTCAGAGGAGGCATTCGTGTTAATGCCATGAGGGAAACTGATATTATTAATCTTCCTGTAAAGTTTGATCCGACATCTGACTGTAGCTGAACCTGAGAGTTAGATAAAGGCTGGAGCCTAGGCTGAGAATGAGATGCTGATACCAGTGTGTGTTACTGACCATAACTAAACCCACCAAACCCTCCATGATAGAATAAGGAGTTGACCGCCAGATCAAGCCATAGCTTCTCTTCCATTCATGCATTACATCTAAGATACTGGATTTAAAAAAATTGGTGTGGTCAAAAGCATCCTTTACTTGTGGAATCCTTCCTTCTTGAACATGTTGGTCCAGGGTTTACTAATTTCTCCATAAATTTTGATAAACTTAATGTAGTAACAAGTCAACCCTAGGAACCCGTTTAAAGCTTTCAGGTTCTTAGGTAAAGGCCAATTTTTCATAGCTTCTATCTTGGAAAGATCAGTACTACCCTCATGTGTGGGATTAAATGCCCTAAATACTTGTTATCCAAGGACACACTTGTTTCTTTTTGCAATAATTTATGCTTCCACGTAATTTCCAATACTAAGGTTCCCTGCATGAGCTGTAAGGTTAGAGCTATAGACCAAAATATCGTAAAAAAATAAGCACAAATTTCCTAAAAAATGGACTGAACAAATCATTATCAAGCTGGAAGGTGGTAGGGGCATTGGTAAGACAAAAAGGTATTCCCTTAAATTCAAAATGTCTATGATGGATTCTGAAGAAAGTTTTAAGAATGTCCTGAATTTAGGTCAATTTCGGAAAAACTGGCAGCTCCATGTAGTTCATTCAATAAGTCTTCTACTATAGGTATACAGAACTTATTCTGCACTATTGCATGTAGTCAACACAAATCTTCATGTACTATATTTTTTTGACTAACATACAAGGAGAAGCAAAAGAATTTTGACTGATTGTATAAAGAGAGGATAACATGTCAACAATTTATTTCTCCCTTCTTCCTCGCGATGATATGCAAATCTGTAATGCCTCAAATTTACTAGATTTCATCTGATTTAAGAACAATGGCATGTTCTTGCTTTATTGGATGCATCCTTTGAGGTTCCTTAAAAACCTCCTTAAACACATTAATAAGGGTTTGAGTTCTCAAGGCAACAAACAATCTACTATTTAACACTTCGAAAGTAAATCTCGTCCACTAGTTCATTATCCTTTTTTTGTCATCTTTGTAACTCTCCACAAACTACTTTTCAAAGGAATTTTTTACTTTCTTTTATGACTACATTCTGTTATTCCTTAGGAAAACTCATCGTCATTGCATTAAATTTCATAACTATGACATTAAATTCTTTCATCCAATCAACTCTCAGCACCATATCACTTCCCTAGGGGTAACCCTAAATTCATGTTTGAATTCATACCTCTACCTTCCAAATCACTGATTACTCTTGGCTATGCTAAACGGCTTCTTTCCATTGGCTACTGTGATGGCCAAGCGTTATGTTTTCACCAAATCAGTTCCTTGTTTGACCCATCTGAGAGTCACAAGTTGTGAGTGATTCCAACTTCAATGAGTATGTGAATGGTTTCCCTCTGAACCCTTGTATTCTCAATGTATTGCATGTATTGTATTTTACACACTCAATATTCAATACATTTATTGAGATCTACAATGTTTCTCCATCTCATTCTTCAACATTATCATGACTGTCTTCCTTCTCTTCCTAGCATCTAATCTTCCTCTTCTTCCATAGAAGTTAACTGCCTCATTTTGCATTGATGCCAGGAACTTCTCTCTACTCTTAAAATAGGTTGTGTGCTCTCTTGTATTCCAATAAACTTAACTATTGGTTCGGTCACATGGGTTAGGCCTCTAACTGAAGAAGGATTGTAATTCTTGGCATGGTATTCTGGTTGGAATAAAGGATTCTTCATGGTAATTATACCCTTTTTTTTTCTTTCAATCTCCATTGGCAATTCAATAGCTAAGCTTATCCATAAGCTTCAACTAGTGACTTAGGTTCTTGAACTTAAATATGTTTTAGTTCTTCCTTCATGTCACTCTCAAAGCTGGATACAAAATATCTCTCCAGGTGAGTGTTCGGATTAACATGAAATATTTTAATTCCCTAAACCACTCTTGGTATTCCTGCACGTTAGTCTTTTGCATAAGCTATTAAGCTCCTCTGATGTCTATATCCCCACAAAATCTGTGACATATCAACTTCAATTCATGCATAAGCCGTGTCCAATCTTTGTTATGTTGAAACTCTAGAAAGGTTTTAATACATCAAGCACTTCTAGTCCAATTCCTAGGATTACTCCCATCAAACACTTGTAATTCTAGGTTTGAACATAACTGTCCTTGAATTCCAAGGAAAGATTTTGAGAACATCTAGTGCCAACATACTCATCATAATAGTATGGAGTTCATTTGCGCTTCCTAATGTTATTCCCCAGTTTCAGTCTTGTGGATCTTGAGGTAAGTTGTAGAAAAGCGGTGGTCTAACCGGAAGATTTTGTTGTGACAGGTTGGGTTTTGATGACAAAGTACCAAGTTCATCAGGTTGGTAAGAGTATTTATCTTTTTTCATTAATTATGGTTCTTTTTCCTCCCACCATTTGGGAACTTTAAAATCATCTTTCGGTTGCCCCAACTGATTCTAGATGTCTTCCATCCATTGCTGAATGGCAGCTAAATTTGTATTTCTGTCGTTGATAAACTTTTTTTTTCTTCTTACTTTACTGTTTTCAAGAGATGAATGCGGTATTGTTGGGGAAGAGAAAGCCTAGCCCAAAATTCCATTTTTTTAAAACTTTCCTTGGCAGCCGACACGTTGATTTGCAGGTGCTGAGCTGAGATTTGATTCAACCAGCCACTGTATGATCTTCTTCTTTACTCATTCTGATTTCTGTGCTTTGCTTTCTGTTTGGTTGGTTCCCGAGAAACCGCGAGAAAATTTGCGCAAACTAGAGTTTCTCTTGTTTGTAGTCGGCTGGTGCTAGTTTTCTCATCCCCATATCTTGTTATGTGTTCTGCTTTCCTTTGATTTTGTTTAGATTTATATGTATGCATAAAAGGGTGTGCTTTGATTTGTCTTGGCTGTTCTTTCACTGTTTGATGCAAGATCTAGATCTGGATCTGGGTTTTCTTCGTTATACATATTTCATTTCTTATTTGAGACTTTGATCATCTCATACACGCCAGCATCAACGCTAGGAAGAAAGAAAAATTTCATCTTTTTAGGAGGCAAGAAAAGAAGCGAAAGAGTCTGTTTTTAATACTGGACAGGCCCATCTCCTGTGTTTTTCCGATTTGATTTCTCCTCTCTAAACTCAAATATTCTCAGCTTTAAAACTGTTGAAAATTCCTTTAACTCCTCTCGTTCACGCAAAAGAAATTTAATAATTCTGTTGCTCTCTCCTTTGCTTTTAGCTCTGCAAATCCCCAGATCTACTCTCTCAGCCATTTGATTTCCGTTCCTCAGTGCGTTTCTTTCCTCTTGTCTTCTCCTTTCTAATTTTCAGAAAGTTTAGAATCTCTATATCTTTAGTTAATTTTAATTTGACTGTTTTTTTTTCAAAACAAAAAGCTTATTTTTACGAAAATCAACTTCCCACCGGCGAGTTTGACTCGTAATTGAAGGTTCTTTGTTCTATTTTTTCTCCATTATTTTGTTCATAGAAAAGCGAATCCTATTAAGTAACCAACTAGGCTTCTTAGTACCCTCATTCTCTAGCGTTTTATTGGTGCATCTTCTTCTTTGGATTTCTTTTCATAGTCCCTCATAGCTTCGATTATAGATGATTACTTGAGGTCATGTCATTCTTTAGATCCCATAGGCGTAGGGGAGGGGGAGTGGTGTCAAGGAGACTAGACTTAGAGTTTGTTCGTTAAATGTGGCACATTAATGCTAGGCTGCTGGAGCTGACAGACGTACTTAGTAATAGGAAAATAGATTTGATGTATTCAGGAGACTAGATGGAAAGGGGCTCGCGCCAGAGAGTGTAATGGGTACAAGTTGTGGTATTCAGGAGTAGATAACGCTAGAAATGGGGTGGGTATCTTGGTATCCTCTAGTCTCAAGGAAAATGTAGTTGAAGTTTGTAGATCCGAGATAGGATGATGATTAAGGTTATTAGAAGCGGAAGTGGTGAATGTCCTTTCAGTGTACGCTCCACACGTTGGCCTAGGGGGGGGGAGAAACGTTGCTTCTGGGATCAGTTAGATATTGTACTTAGGAGCATTCCAGAGGAAAAGAGTTTCATAGGGGGAGACTTCAATGGCCATAGGTAGTGAAATCGACGGGTATGACGGTGTTCATGGGGGTTTCGGTTATGGTAGCAGGAATGATGAGGGGCGTACGTTGCTTGATTTTGCTACTGCTCACGATTTGGTGATCTAACTCCTTATTTAATAAAAGAGATGCGAACTTGATTACGTTTCATAGCGGGGGACGTTGTACCCAAATCGACTTCATCTTGGTTAGAAATCGGAACGATGGGCTTGCATTGACTGTAAGGTGTTCCTGAAGAGGCATGTGCATCACAACACAAATTGTTGATTTTGGTGTTCCGCGTACCCAACGGCGAGCACTCATAGGAGGGCTAAACTGGGTAAACCTATGATCCTGGAAGAACTTACATGGAGCGACAACTGATGACTTTAGGAGTAAGCTTTTGTCTAATACAGGTTTTGAAACTACAAACTCAAATAACGCAGATATGTTATGGAAAAATATGACAAATTCCATCAGAGAGGTGGGCAAAAACACCCTTGGGTTGTCGACGGGGAAGGCCAAGGAACATAAAGAATCGTGGTGGTGGAACGACGAAGTCCAAACTAAGGTGAAGACAAAACAAACTTGCTTCAAGGAGTTTCTTCAATGCAATGAGAGAAAGGCGAGAGCTAAACAAAGATACAGGAGGCAAAGCGGGAAGCCAAGAAACGTAGCTAAAGCAAAGGATAAGGCATATGAGGAAATGTACAAGATTAGACACTAAGGAAGGACAAAATGACATCTTCAGACTTGCAAAATCTAGGGAGATTAGGAAAAGGATCTAGGTAACATTAGGTTTAAGGACAATAATGGTGTTTTAACGAAAGATCATGATATTAAGAGGGTTTGGGGTAGTATTTCTTTGGCTTATTAATGACGGTGCTCTCCATGTAGAGATAATATCGTTGTTGGGTCAGCCGACCATCATATACGGCCACTGCCCTACAAGTAGGATTGGGTTTGAGGAAGTCAAATGGCTCTTAGAAATATGGGAAGGGAGAAAGCTGCGGTCCTGATCAAATTCCTATCACTGTGTGGTTAGCCCTAGGAGATGAGGGAGTTAAGTGGTTGACCAACATCTTTAATATTATTTTAGAGACTGCCAAGATGCCAGAGGAGTGGAGAGAGTCTACGGTGATACCAATTATAAAAATAAAGGAGATCCCAACGTTGTGGTAACTACAGAGGTATTAAACTACTCAGCCATACCATGAAGCTATGGGAAAGGGTGATAGAGGCTAGGTTGAGACAAGTCATAGGGTTTCGGAAAACCAATTTGGCTTTATGCCAAACAGGTCTACCACAGAGGCGATTCATCTACTTCGACGGCTTATGGAGAAATATAGGGAAAAGTCTAGAGATCTTCACATGGCGTTCATTGACCTTGAGAAGGCTTATGATAGCGTTCCTCGCGATACGATCTGGAAGACTTTGGAAACGAGACGGATACCAACTGCTTATATCCGGGCGATTCGTGATATGTACTGTAGATCTACTACTTACGTCAGGACTACAGTTAGCGACACCGAGGCATTCCGGTGGAAATCGGACAACCCTTGTATTCTCAATGTATTGCATGGTATTGTATTTTACACACTCAATATTCAATACATTTATTGAGATCTACAATGTTTCTCCATCTCATTCTTCAACATTATCATGACTGTCTTCCTTCTCTTCCTTAGCATCTAATTCTTCCTCTTCTTCCATAGAAGTTAACGCCTCATTTTGCATTGATGCCCAGGAGTGAACTTCTCTCTACTCTAAAACATAGGTTGTGTGCTCTCTTGTATTCCAATAAACTTAACTTATTGGTTCGGTCACATGGGTTAGGCCTCTAACTGAAGAAGGATTGTAATTTCTTGGCATGGTATTCTGGTTGGAATATAAAGGATTCTTCATGGTAATTATATACCCTTTTTTTTTTCTTTCAATCTCCATTGGCAATTCAAATAGCTAAGCTTATCCATAAGCTTCAACTAGTGACTTAGGTTCTTGAACTTTAAATCTATGTTTTAGTTCTTCCTTCATGTCACTCTCAAAGCTGGATACAAAATACTCCTCTTCCAGGTGAGTGTTCGGATGTAACATGAAAATTTTAATTCCCTAAACCACTTGGTATTCCTGCACGTTAGTCTTTTGCATAAGCATATTAAGCTCCTCAATGATGTCAATATATCCCATCACAAAATCTGTGACATATCAACTTCAAATTCATGCATAAGCCGTTTCCAATCTTTGTTATGTTGAAACTCTAGAAAGGTTTTAATACATCAAGCACTTTCTAGTCCAATTCCTAGGATTACTCCCATCAACACTTGTAATTCAATCTTAGGTTTGAACATAACTGTCCTTGATTCCAAGGAAAAGATTTTGAGAACATCTAGTGCCAACATACTCATCATTAATAGTATGGAGTTCATTTGCGCTTCCTAATGTTATTCCCCAGTTTCAGTCTTGTGGATCTTGAGGTAAGTTGTAGAAAAGCGGTGGTCTAACCGGAAGATTTGTTGTGGTGACAGGTTGGGTTTTGATGACAAAGTACCAAGTTCATCAGTTGGTAAGAGTATTTATCTTTTTTCATTAATTATGGTTCTTTTTCCTCCCACTATTTGGGAACTTTAAATCATCTTTCGGTTGCCCCAACTGATTCTAGATGTCTTCCGTCCATTGCTGAATGGCAGCTAAATTTGTATTTTCTGTCGTTGATAAACTTTTCTTTTCTTTCTTACTATACTGTTTTCAAGAGATGAATGCGGTATTGTTGGGGAAGAGAAAACCTAAAATTGCATAGCCACTGCATTAGTTCCTTTTATTTTATTGGCCAACTCGGATACACGAGAACAAAAAAGGCTGGAGAGAATGAAAAATGCAGCTAATTGATTATTGGGCTGCCAAAATGTACAGAGGGGCTTGCTTAAGCCACAAGAATCAATTGAATTAATTGCTAATTGCTAACTGCTAACTGCTAACAATCGTCTATGAGATTATCGACTGTGTGGTGTATGGAAAATGTAGATTATGAAGCTCAGCACGCTTTTTCGCTGCTCTCCTAAAAGGCTTCCGGTTTTCCACCTCAAACGATCTATCCCAATTCCACTCGTTGATCAATATACTACTCTTCTTTCTAACTTTTCGCATCTGTGAGACTCTGATTTCTTCGGTCCCTTTCCTGGTTTTTTATCGCGGAGACGGGTTTTCGGCTCCACAATTTGGTGTCCATGTATCTGCCAAAGAATTAACCAAAAAATTTCTTTAAAAAACTTTAATGGTTATGCCTGAATAGAAATGTTCCATTGACATACCTCTCATGATCCAATGAGGACTCCAGGTGTTCAGTCCCAGGCAGACAAGCTGCACAGATATAAACCTTTGGTGTGAAGGTTAATTAACGCATCTGACATGGTACCACTCCTCACATTGACTGCAAGCAATCATGGTTTTCTCATCATACGGCTTTCGGCAAATGCAATGAAGCATACTTCGGACTCTTAATACCTGAATTAATCAACAAATGTTGTTATTATCTTTTTTAAAAATAAAAGTCACAAACATACTCAGTTGTATAAAGATGCAATTCGATACCTCAAGTTCCTTCATTAAGCAAACTGGTAAACTTTCCCCCTCTGTTATAAGTTCATAAACTCCATCTAAGCTGAGTGCCCCAGAATCAGCTGCAACCTGTTAAGGAAAAGACAGCCAAGTGAAGGGACATTACAAAGTTACTAAGAAGCAGCGTATACATGCAAACAACGGATCCAGACCTTGTTGGCACGATCAGCCCACTGCAATCCAATGTCCTTCAATTCTGAAAGCTTCGATCTGAAGTGATCTTCAGGTAAAATATTCATCGCATTTCCCTATCAGAGAACTATCTTTAGGCGCACAACATGTGAAAGAAAATGCATTCATGATATGAAGATTGAAGACATACACATTCAGAAAAGCCGATACCATTGGTTTGTTGAAAGGAAAAAATGGATGTAAACAACACAGTCCTGTGATATTTCTCCAAACATTATCAGTTCTTTTACTTTTGACGGTCTGTACAGTATCAGCCTAGATAATTTGTTCCTTAGTTCTAAAATGCTAACTGACCAAATGGAGAAATGTAATGAAATGTGTGAATTTGCAATGGTTAATCAACAAAGATCTAGACAAGAAGTAATATGCAGGGTTACATCTTCAAGAGCGTGGAAGAATCTACAGTGAGCAGATAAGGAGATCTAACAACTCATATTAGATACCACCTGGAACTTTATAACTATGGATTGCTGTGATATGTTCATTTCATACCTCAAGTAAAACAATGAAAATAATTAGAGGTGGAAATTATGTTAATCACTGACTGGGACTTTTAATCAAAAAGTATCTGACTGCAATGGGCCTGAAAAATGGTGGAAAGTCGAGCATTGCCAGTAGCATATACCTCTTTCAGGTGCCGGACAATCTGTTGGATTGAAGGCTTCTCTAAACCCTTCTCTAAAGCATCTAACAATCTAGATATTCGGAATCTCCATGAGCATCTTGCCAATGCCAGCTCAAGATCACAATAACTTTGATGATCATACACACCTGCCACTCCAATGGCCTGTACCCAGAAATCAAATTAACTCAGATAGCTGCTACTTCTCTGCAGCAACAATACCTCAATGCCAGCAAATATCATTTCATCTCCAAAAAATAATCTTAATAGAAAAATATATGAATGATAAAACAGGGTGAGGAAAAGTGGGAAGAGAAAGGGTACCTTCAAAGCAATTGTAAGTTTTTCACTGACAAAAGTGAGCTGATCTTTATCATAGCAAGACATTTCAAAGTCCACTATCTCTGTCAAACACTTTTTGCAGGCATGCGCTTGGTCCACAATTTGTTGTAAAATATCTCTTTCGTCAATCCTGCAAACATTAACCCAAAGAAGCCAATTTTTTGTATCCAGAAATTGCTAAAATATATCAAAATGATTGATAAAAACAAGTAAAAAAATTTATATTGTTTTATTGCTTAAAATATCAACATTCATGTTCTGCAAAATGTATACAAGGATAAGGGATTTCAGTTTATGCAAAACATTCAACATAAATAGCAACTGACAATCAGTTTCAGGTGAAAGTGAAACAAGAGATATTCCTTACATGCCAACTCTAATTTCCAGAACTTCAAAAGGAATACAATAAATCACTTGAACATGGAACAAAGGTTCCTAGCAACTCTTTTGTTTAATTTAATATTTTAAAGCATTTAAATTACAGCTTCAACTTTTTTTAACCAACTGAAATGAAACCCCATTACATAATTGATCATTGTGATTTTTTTTTTGCAGAGATGAAAAGGCAATAGCATATTAAAACATATTGAAAATTAAACACAGAGAATACCAGACACCACAATATTGCATTTAAATTTTCACTTGATACCTTACAAAAAAGTTTTCATCAACAGATGCAAGATTAGAGAGAAGCTCCAAGTCTGAATGTTTTCCATTAAGTCTCTGTGAAAAGTGAGAGAAGCTGTTAATAGACATACAAGCTTCTACTAAAAGATGATTCAAATATAAATGCATACCAGGAAGCCACCTCTGTTGGGAGGTATTAATCCACCCACAAGTAGCTTACAATATGAGCATGTATATACTTCTTCTGGATTATTTCTATATCCCAGACACTGCAAATGGTAGCTGTTCATAAAGAAGACACCAATAGGATGAGAACAGGGGATATCAATTACAAAGCATGCAAAACAAGGAAAGAACTTAAATCATACTATTATAAAACTTCAAACTTGATAGAATAAAAGTGAGAAACAGATGAAGAAGTCGAAAACTCTTAACACCAAACAGAGACCTTACCAATCCTTGCACGCTGAACATGTTACAAAATCCCAATCCTCAAAACCATTTATACAGCACGTGTAGAGACATGCTCCTTCACAACTCTCAGACTTTTCGTATACGTAAAAAGATCCATCTAGGGACTCTTTGATCTGGAGAAAATCAGAAAAGATTCTTAAAGGTACCTAATAAGAAATCAAAGTTTAGAATACAGAAAGGATTATCTGACAAAACCTTCTGCAAGGCACAAAGCAATGAACTCTCCTCTCCAACAAAGTTTTTTATAGCATCCATGCAGCGTTGCTTCCACTTCTCAATCTTTACAGCTTCAGACAATACCATATCTACTTCTTCACATGTAAAGAATGATGCTTTTCCATACTCCTGCGTGTGACATTCATAAGAAATCAAATCATCAGCTTCAAGCTTAAAAAATATAAATTACATACCAACGCAAAAACATTCTGAGTTCTTAAATACATAAAAAGTGAAGCAAGCTTTTACTAAAAGGATTAGGAAACAACAAATAAGAAAACAACCAAATTCATTGTAAAATGTAATCCTTTTCATGATCATAAGTTTACAACATGAATAGAGTAATAGATAGGCATTCTATTTAATTTATTGGGAAAAAGAATACAGTAACTAATCCCACAAGTCGCGACATGGAACAAAAATAAATAAAAAATACTGACTCAACTTTACTCATCAGACATCCATGGCATACCTCAAGCTGCATTAATTGAGACCATGACCGCTCCTCCAACTCTAAACTAAAAAACTGATGCACTTGCTCCTGCCATAGCCTACATTTACAGTTAAACACAAAATCAACAATCAACATAAATTGCATCTCTGGTATCAAGATGAAAGCCATACAAAAACATTGTAATAGATATCATGCTCATTCACATGCATGTAACCAGATTGCCATAATTCACACCGCCTTCAAGCCAAAAGTTGTGGCAAAAAGAAGAACCCATAAAAACAAGAAGAATACAGATACCTCAATGAAATAGTTATTTTTGTCTCATTTGGTGCATTAAAACCTTAGTCACCTAGACTCGCGAGGGTGTCGACAAAATAAGAATCCAAGAATCAAGTCTCGAAATTCCGGACACAGGGACATTGTCCGAGTTTTGTACACTGGTATTTGGACATATGAATTTATTATTATTATTTTAATATATTTAATACTTCAATAAATTATTTTATTATTACATTCATGTCAATAATTGATTCAATTTATAACCTAAATATTAATCGGTAAAATATTGTTACCATAATATATATATGCCTTCACACTTGCCATAGCTTCTTTCCTTCTTATCTTTCTTAGCTGAAAGGCTTTACTTAGGCCAAAGGCCCATACATGATACATGGGCTAAAAGGCATTACCCAAATAAGTCTTTACCTAGGCTAAAAGGCCCATACTGACAGCCCATAAACCTTTGCCATAATTTCTTTTCTTCTTTACCTTTTTTCCAGCGCCATTGCGTTCTCTCTTTTTTTTCAGCAGCTGATGCTTTCCTTCTGATCGGCCACTCACTTCTTTTTCCCCCTTATCAGACCTTTTTTTTTCTCCATCACTTTTTTATTCTTTTTATTTTCCTACACTTCTCAGTTTCACCCACCGTTGTGTCCAATTTTCTCCGGATCTGACCCGTATCCCATGTCAGATCATGTCGACACCAGTACGGCACCCAAACTGCCGAGTCCGGGTAACATAGATTAAAATTAGCTGTCCTTGATCTTTTGTGTCGTAATAGTACTTTATTAGTATTTACTTCATATTATATTCAATATTTGTTTTATAATTAAATATTAATTAATTTTATTTTTTATACGTTAAAATAAGTCAATCTTTTCCAACAAGAAACACAGACAAATCAGAGGTGAAACAGACAAAAATGGCGTCAAATGGGCGAAACCGCCTTAAAGAACTGATGCTGGAGCACAAAATTACAGCAAGCTCAGTGCTGCAGCCTGGACCAATTAAACTACCTTGCAACAAATTACAATTATTTTCAAGGTTTTTAGGGCACAAAAGAAGCCTATTTAAGGACAATAAACCTAGGTTCATGAAGCGAATCCGTCACACAAAATTAAAAAGATCTAAGAGAATTCAGAGAAACATTAACACAACTTAGTTTTCCCTTTTCTCTTTACTCCTGTATATTTTTTAGTATCTCTTAATCAAATGATAGTTGACTTGTTTATTCAATTTTGTGTTTATTGCTTCTAGTTGTTTGGCCACAATTAGTAAACTTTTCTAAACATTAATGAACATGAAAAATGGAATTATATGTTTAGACATTGATTGAATATCATATGTATCATAGTCATTTATTATGATGGAATGAGCTGCATGTAAGAAAGGAATATATTTACATGTCATATGAAACCACCGCTAGAGTCCAAGTTCAAGGAATTTCTCTTAATTGAATTCTCATAGATTTTTTTTTTTGAATAATAATTCTCATAGAAATAGTAATGAATTCAGGGGATATTTTTACTTGAGCTTCGGAAGAGTGTCATTAATCAAGAGAAAAGAGTAAAAATCTATTTAATAAGTGTTAAAAAAAATGAATTCCAAGGTTTTTATCTATTGATTTAATCAATTTTAATTATTTTCTATATTATTTCTCTGCTTTAAGTTAATTTAGTTTAATTAGATTAATTGGTTGATTAAGTTAATTTTAGTGCTTAAAAAAAGATTTAGTTTAATTTCTTCATAGTAGCAATAGTTTACTACTTCTTGGGATACATGCACTTGTATGGTTTATCCAACAACAAATATTTATTTAAGGTCCCATATAAGTAGTAGCCTAAAGTGAGGGATGTTACAAGCAACAGAACTAAATTTAGAAACAAGTTTAAAATAAGGGCACATTTTTCTTATATACCAAAATACTGAATCATTCATCATAGCTTTGGGTTACTAGAGTAGAAGTCGAAATAAAAGCTAAAGATAAAAGCCACTGTCAAAGATCACTTCTTTAAGGCTTTTAATGACAAATCGACCTTAGAAGTGAAAGATATCGAGTTGAATTTTTCCAGAATTTCGATTCAGCAGAGTTTAATTTTGGAGAAAGAATTTACTGAAGAGGAAATATGGGAGACCTTAAAGTCTTGCAATAGCAACAAAGCCCCGGGGCCGGATGGTTTTAATTTGGGTTTTTTCAAGAGATATTGGCATGTTCTTAAAGGGGAAATTATGAAGTTCTTCTTCAACTTCTATTCGGGGAAAGATTGGGATCATGGCATCAACCATACCTTTATTACTCTTATTCCTAAGGTCTTGAACAGTGGTGACCTTGATGATTATAGGCCTATTAGCTTAGTTGGTGGATTATATAAGATCCTATCTAAGTGCCTATCGAGGAGGTTGAGGAACTGTATTTCAGACTTAATTAGTCCTACTCAATTTGCCTTCACCCAAGGGAGGCAAATATTGGACTGTTCTTTAATTGCGAATGAAGGGGTGGATTATTGGAGGAAAAATGGTCTTAAAGGTTGTGTTCTCAAGGTAGATTTCAAGAAAGCGTATGATTCGGTGGAGTGGGACATTTTGTTTCTAGTAATGGAGAAAATGGGATTTGGTTCCAGGTGGAGAGGTTGGATCAGAAAGTGTGTAACCACAGCTTCAGTTTCTGTTTTAGTGAATGGAGTTCCTACTGAGGAATTTGCAATGGCTAAAGGTCTTAGACAGGGGTGCTCTCTATCACCTCTGTTGTTTAATTTTATTGGAGAACTTCTCAATCTGATAATTGTGAAGGCTGTGGAACAGGGTCTGTTTCTGGACTGGTTTTAGGAAGGAGTGTTGACGCTTTAAAACTATCTCATCTACAGTTCGCGGATGATCTCATTATGTTTTGTGGTGCATCCAAGACGCAGATTTTAAATGTGAAGAGGGTGCTTAGAGTGTTTCAAGTGGTTTATGGTTTACAACTCAACTTGAAGAAAAGTAAAATGTTTGGTGTGAATATGAATGAGGAAGAAGTTCAGCAGTGGGCTAACTCTATCGGATGTTCTATGGGTAGTTTTCCCTCTGAATATTTAGGTCTGCCTTTGGGTGCTACTAGGAACTCTACAGCACTTTGGAATCCGGTGGTGAATAATTTTATGAATAAATTAGCGGGGTGGAAGGCTGCTTCACTGTCATTAGCAGGAAGGTTGGTTTTAATAAAGTCGGTTCTATGTTCGCTCCCGACGTATTATTTATCTTTATTTAAGATACCAGCTAAGGTTCTTAAATCTCTCAACTCCATTATGGCGAATTTCTTATGGGGTGGGGGAGTAGATAAAATAAGATACATTGGGTTAACTGGCCGAATGTGTGCAAGTCAAAATTCGAAGGGGGTTTAGGTGTTAGAAACCTTGGTTTCATGAACAGAGCTCTTCTAGCAAAATGGTATTGGAGGTATGCTAATGAAAGGGGGTCTGTTTGGAGGGAAATCATTTGTTCTAAATACAAAATGGATCCATCTTGGTTAATGTTTGACAACAAAGTCCCACAAAGAGTATCTTGGATTTGGAGATCGGTGGTTTCGAATCACTTTAAAGAAGACAGTATTGGCTCTAAGTTTAGAAGTTTGTATTCTTTCCGAGTTGGGGATGGCAGATTAATTAGGTTCTAGCAGGATAATTGGGCGTTGGACTTTCCTCTTCTAATTATTTTCCCTCGATTGTTCTCCATTTCCACAAACAGAATGGGTAAACTGGTTGAATTTGGGAATTACAGCTCATATGGATGGAGTTGGGATGTGCAGTTTAGAAGAAATTTAAACGACTGGGAAGTAGAAGAGTGGGTTAACTTGATGAATGCTATCTCCTCTGTTTCTCTATCTACGGAGTTATGTGATGGGGTGATGTGGAAAGGTACTGGAGATGGGGTATATACTGTTAAATCTGGCACTAAGATTTGTTCAACCATTATTTTGGATTCGGAAGAAGTATATTTCTGGAAGAAGATTATTTGGAGGGGCCAGATTCCACCTAGAGTGGAGTCCTTTATGTGGCAGGTGGTGTTAGGGAAGCTGGCTGTTAGGTCAGAACTTATTAAAAGGAGAATTCAAGGAATTGTAGACATTAGGTGCCCTCTTTGTAAGAGAGAGGTGGAGTCTCCATCGCACTTGTTTTTCACGTGTTCGGTGGTGTGGATGATTTGGAACAAATTTCTGAATTTCTGGAAGATTAAGTCTGTTTTGCATTTTAATGCGAAAAAATTCCTACTTGCTTGGGCTGAGTTGAAGTCTTCTTCTATAATTTGGTCTTTTATTCCTGGGGCAGTTATTTGGACTACTTGGAAAGTAAGGAATCTCATTGTGTTTGAAGGGGGAAAGCTGGATTTGGCTGAATATTTTTTCCTAGCAAGGTTTAGACTAGCTTCTTGGTTCCTTGCTAAGTACAAAGAGGTGTCTATTCCTAAGGATTCTCTTATTTCAGACCCTTCATTAGGGATTTGTGCTCTCTGCATCCTAATCGGCTTGTATCTATATTTCCTTGGTCTCCTCCTCCTCAAGGTTTTGTAAAGTTAAATGTTGATGCAGCTACTACAAGAGATTGGAAGAAGAGTGGGATAGGAGGTGTTCTAAAGGACTCCTCGAGTTCGACTTTAAGTTCTTTCAAGGAATCTGCCGGTCCGGGAGCTCCAACTTTTATGGAATTAAAAGCTATTCAAAAGGGTCTAATGTTCTATGTGAATTTACGAGACAGGAAGGGTCGTCTGATTATTGAAAGCGACAGCAAAGTTGCAGTAGATTGGATTAAGAAAGAGGATCTAGTTCCTGATGTTTATGCGTTTTTGATCAAAGATATTGTTCATAGGCTTAATGTTTTAGAAGGTGTTGTAAGATGGGTTAATAGGTCAGCCAATCTAGAGGCTGATGCCTTAGCTAAAGAAGGAATTGGCTGATTCTATTCTAGTCTTATATTTCGGGTGTTTTATGGTTGTTTCAAGTTTATTTGGTTGGTGGGGCGTACGATGGTTGTATCTTATGTAATTTTATGGTTCAATAAAATCCTAAGGCGCTCTTTTCTCCTTCCACTGATTAAGGAGTTCATATAACTCCATTAATCAAGAAGGGGGTTTTAACGAGGCCTGAAACTCTTATAAAAAAAAGGCTAAAGATAAACCAAATTCCAAAAGAAAAATGTGGCATTCAAATGAAATGTTGTTAGACAATTAAAAGACCGACCTATGTTTGCAGGTAGCCTCTGTAAGTTGGGTAACCATCATTGGGAAGGTGACACTAATACCCTGCATACGCAAGACAAATATAAATTTTAAATGGAAGTTTAAATGCCAAGATAAGCGGACTAACTGTCCCAAATCCAGAAGGTGCATATGGAAGCTTTAAATTCCTACAAGCACAGAGCGGAAATACAAGGATAAAAGAATACCTGATATTCAGCAAGCATCTCTTCAGCATCAGTCAATTTCCATGCATTACACTTTGTGGGTGGAGAAATCACCTCTGAGACATTCTTGAGCCATTTTGCTCCAAAAATTAATGAGCTCAACAAATTACCAGAAGAAAGCATAATAGAGAGGCTCTCCACGGTATTCATCAAACTCTCAACATCCTGTGAAATAGAACCCATCATAGATGTGAATAGGAAGAAACAGCACTTATGAATATTGTTAAGCAATAAGACCTCAAGAAAAAACACAATTTTTTTCTTTCTTTTTTTTTTGGGGGGGGGGGTGCACCAAAACCAGGTATAATTCAAATTATTCAATGTTCTAAACAACTAGGGCATGCAAAACAAAGTACCAAAAATTGTTACCTCGTAAGAAGGCATCAAATAGCAGAAAGAAAGGACTTTATTGCACCAATGCAGTGTAGAACAAGCATTTTCAAGCTTTGGAATCTCAGGAAAATCCAGTCCAAGAGATAAACCAGCTTTTGTTACAGATTCAAGCAAGTTAACAAGATGTTCAATTTTCAAAATAAGACCATTGCTCCTACCATCCCCAATGTCGGTCACACAATACAGGCACTCCAGATCTTGCAGCAGAGAATAAGCATCACGCTGCCATCTCTTGCTATCTTCCAAAATAGTTTCAAGCACATCTTGTTGCTTAAATGTCATCTTATGAAATCTCAACTGAGAAACCAACTCCTGAAAAATATAAAACCACCTTCTCAAATTTGTTTCAGCAACTTCAGTAGATATATAATTAAGGAACAATAAGTACCTTCAAATCATCAAGTTTCAGCAAAGAACGAGATGTGGATGACTCAGAAAAGTCAGATTCTAAAAATTGCTTGCTATTATTTAACCATAAGTTAGCCACCGATATTGCAGTTTGGACATCATCTAATGAAGGCATAATAGCAACTATGTTGTCCGACATCCTAAAAAGAGATCAAATTCAGTATGATCATACGCAACAAGGGAGCAATACATAGAACTCAGTGAGGTCACTGAGGTGAGGCATGGTAGCAACTGATCACCAAACCTTATAAGATCCTCAAATTCAGACATCTGAGCTTTGCGTGCAAGTATATCCTTTGCTCTTTCTTCCCATTGCAGGGCACCAGCAAGTTCTCTAGACAAACTAAGAAATAACTCCTCCGTCTCAATCTGCAAACTGAGAGGAAAACACACCAGAATGAGACTTAGAAGCAGGAAAAGTGTAACAAAGACAACACTTGGTGACATCGGTTGTGAGTAAAAATTAAGGGAGAGAGTGCATTACACAACAGCATCTGCTAACAGTTGCTGAAGAAAGTCCAAAGCCATTTTTGTATTGTGTGCCTAAATCATAAAAATATATGCTGTAAATATTAGGTAATTATAAACATAAGATATCATGATGCATGCAATCTGAAATACTAACATGTAAAAGCTGAAAGAGAAAGGATATATTTACCTTCATTGCCTTTTCCCTGCAACAAGCCTTCTTCAACTCAATCTTCGCAAGTGGCAACTCATCGACTGTTTAGAGTAAAAAATAAACCAATAACAAAAGAATAGTCCAAACAAACACCAAAGAACATTTATGTATGGCTATTAGAAGAACCTTGAATCTTCAAAGACTTTCCATCTTCTAAAAGGCAATTTAATTCATTAATAGCACTTTGTTGATCCTCTCTCTGATTGATATTTATCATAATATCATTAAAGCGTGTGATCCAAAAAGAAGCATCAATCTGGTATTGCTTTAGAACTCTCAACTCTGGTATGTTAACACTGAAACTTGCCATTTCTTGAAGAAGCACTTCAACATCCTGCACAATTAAGAGTTCAAAGTACAAGTTCTTAAAAATCCATGTGCATTTATAAGTGGAAACATAAGATCGAAGTGACTACCTTTAGAGTCATGGAACCACTCAATAAATATCTACACCGGGCCTGACATGATTCAGCCAGGCATACAATATCAAAAATCATTTCTCTTTCCTGAATTTGGACCTGAAGCTCCAATATCTATCCAAAAAATGATGAAATGTCATAAATAATATAAAAAGAGAATCACAACCATACTCTCGGGTCTTTTTTCTTCAAAGAAGAGAGATATTTTATGATGTAAAGAAATTCAATCACCTCCGACTTTAACTTGTAAAGAATGCCAACCTCCACTGCTGCAGGCCGTTCATCAAAGATAGCTTTCCTTGCATTGTCTATCCATACCTGGGGGTCCTCAATGATGGAAGTGGATCAGGAATGACAATGGACATTCATAGATAACAAAAAAATAATTTTGAATGTTAAAGGTATACCTTTACGAAAGAGATTTTTTGCGATAACTTTTCACTTTGAGCTACATGGATTCGTGAGCTGCAAGCCCTTGAATACAATAACTCCAACTCATCGATCTAGAATTAGACAATGAAAATATTAGTCAAAACTCCACATGATAGAGAAAGGAGAGTCCAGTCCAAACAATAAACTCTCCAGATAATAAAAAACATTAACTTTAATTCATTGGAATAAGAAGTAGAAGCGTGTCCAGACTCCAGATATACCTTAGAGCACGTTGATAAAGCAGCATCAATGTCCCGAACCAACAAATTTCCCTCTTCAGCAAAATCCTACACAAAATAAACAGTTCTAAGAACTAACACACAGAGACAAGATAAGAGACTAAGCAATGCTACACTGCTGTACCTTCAACTTGAGATATCCAGGCTCATTACAGGGCACAGGATCAACACTAAGCAATTTGTTAACCAGTTTATGGGTCACTTTCTCAAAATCAA
Source organism: Hibiscus syriacus (assembly GCF_006381635.1). Taxonomy (NCBI): domain Eukaryota; kingdom Viridiplantae; phylum Streptophyta; class Magnoliopsida; order Malvales; family Malvaceae; genus Hibiscus; species Hibiscus syriacus. Next base: position 866,195 of record NW_024062858.1, on the reverse strand, counting down.
CTCCAGGAGACCAGTTTTCAATTTTAGTAAGACAATCTCTTATGCCTTGTGCCCATTTCCGAGCAGCAGTCAGATTCTTTACCGCATCCCGGACCTATATTACATGAAAAATAGTTGCTTTATCTATCATTATAATAATGTGCAGAAGAAGAGCATATACGGGAATGAACCATATCAGGCTCAAAAGCTTACAGAATCCATCTCATCACCAGCCCAAAGAAACTGTTCAGCTTCCTTTAACAGACTAGTATATGCATCACCATCAAAAGGACTCTGCAATATCTTACACGAGTGCGAAAGCCATTGTTCTGCAAGTTGAGTATGAGTAACATGGGCACCTTTCACCTACATGCATTAAATTAGTTATGTACCCACACAAAGCTAAGCATCCCATCATAAACAGAAAGTCACTAAATTGCTAAGTATTGACATTCAGGGATCATTCTCTTGTTATTGAAACACACTAAAGAACAAACAATTCCAGTAAGAACTAGTGTACCTGTCTCTATAGAAATTTTCAAGGCAATGTAGATGCCAAATAACTCATCAAAGGCAATACATGTCTACAACTTCAACCACCAAAAAGGGTGAGAAAGGTGTATTACCAGATAGGATACTACGGCTTTACAGGGAATGAAGTAGAACATGGCAGGCCATATTAAAGAGTTTTAACAAATCAAAATTCTAGGTAGATCCGATTTCTGAACCCAATCGAAGAGTCTTCACTTGAAATTCTAGTATTAATGGTCACCAACATGAGCAATAGGAATCATAAAGGAAACCAAAGTTAAACTCACTAACCAAACAAGTATGTCAAGAAGCATTTCACAATAAACTAATCTTCACCTGTCCGATAGGACCCTTTGACTACTAATTTCCACTTAACCACCATAAAAAATCAATAAAGCTATCAAATTATTAAATTAAGGCTACTCCACATTCATGGTATAAACAAAGCTCATTACAAACAAAATAAATAAATGGAGCATTTTTTGACAAAAATCAAAAAGAAAATGATAACCTTCTTTTTTAAAGCATTCAACTCCTTGGAAGCTGAAATATTCCTTCGTAAACTATCATTTTGGGGTGTCTCCTCCGAAGCATGCTTGTCCACCATAAGCACTAAATCAGCCAATTCTGCCAGAGTATAACGATAGAGAAGACGGAGTTTACTGGATTTACACTCACAGAGGTGTTCCCAATGCTGCATAATTTATTTAAAAAAAAGAAAGCAACATCAGAATGGAAGAAATTAGCCTCAAAAATCTAAATCAGCAAAATAAAATTCATTTGAAGTAAGACTGGGAAGGGCACACTAACATCTAATGGGTGGAACGCAAACAGAATGCTTTGTATCATTAAAAATATAAAAAAAATGCATGTGGCTTCAAGTTTCCAATAACCAGGCATCAGGAAACAATACCAATAAGGGCAAATACGGTCGGAAAAAACTGTTTTCTTTTGAAAGTAAAGGAACTGAATTTCAGAGGGGCAAAAGCTGTGTGTTGGTTTTTTTTCAGGGGGGTTAATAACAATTTTAATGAACAAATTTCAAAATTTTAAATGTAATGAGGATGCAAATGAAATAAGAATAGAAAATATCAAACAATTTAGGTTACCTCCAGGCAGACGAAAGCAGATGGCCTGCAGCGGCAAACAACAGCGGAAAGATACAAATACTGCTTACATATAATGCATGTTGGATCCTACAAAAGCCACCGTGAGATATTGTCATGATCAAATATTATCTTGCTATAAAGCAATGAAAATAACACCATCGCTTAGTACTACCTCTTCAGTACCCACAAATTCAGGAGATTTCGAGGAGACATGGGAGATGATCTTGTTATGCCACTTAGCCAAAGCCTCTCCCTCCATGTCCTTTCATTTTTATATATTCTGAGCAATTCTGTTTTCAAATAAGTTGATGCCTTACTATCCCAATCGCTCCGCTAACCAAAAGAATTCAATAAAAAGTTAGGAACCATTTTAACTCTGACATCTACGTTCAACATATGATAAATTTAACCTCATCAGTCATATATCCCAAACACTCTGATAACCAAATGATGCAACAACAAAATACAAATCATTTGAATTCTGGCAGCTAATTCAACATGGGATAAATTTAACATCAGTCATTGGCCTCACATTCTTCTTGGTTTTATTTTTAAAAATAGCTAAAAGAACATCAAATAATCCGTTTTATGACACTTATTCTTGAAGTAATGAATAACAATGGGTATGGGAAGTTATACTTTGGCCACCACACAAAGAAGCTCCTCATGAGATAAAACTGCAGCTTTACGATATAACTGATATAACTCTGCCCCAGAACCACCATGTGGTAACCAATCAGCAGGAGCAAAATTCACCGCCTCTGCACAATTTAAACCTGAAAAGACAATGAAAAGTTCACTGAAAATAATTTTTTTCAAGTTTAGACCCACTAAATCATACCTTTAATTAACAAATGACTAGCTTGTAAAATTATGACAGCTTACTTGCCCAAATTGAATCCTCCATGATAAGATCTAGGGAACGTAATGACAAAATTTCCTGGCTCCTAGGAAACAACAAGCAAGAAAAATTTATATAAAGGGCAACTAGGACAGCACACAGAATAGATAACATAAACCAAATGTAAGGGGTATGTTAATAACTGCGTAGTGGGCACTAGTTAAGGTGATATTTAAAGGAAACCAAATCTGTAATTAACACATTGTCCCTCTTGATTTTAGTGAGAATAGAGCATTAAATGGAAAAACCTTCTCAAAATAGAATTTTAATACCCTAAACTAGAGACTATAGGCACCTTTTAACTGGACACAAACAAAAGAAAAAAATATTTGAAAGAAAGATATAAAACAGCGAACTCAAAGTTCACATGAAAATAAAAACTCATACATACCTAACCATGTAATAGTATAAACACAAACTCAGAAAACTTCCATTGGAAAATTTCAGTGAATATATGAAGAAAAAACTACATATACAAATGGATTGCAATCACTGAACATCAAACTTAGCCTACTGAGTTATAAAGACATGGCCGCTTTTAAGAAATCGAAAGAGTTGAGCAAACATAAATCATGAACAGTTTTCTTAATTCAACTGTAAAATAAAAACGATGACAAAAAAACCTGTAGCACACTATAGACTGGGACACCATTTTCTTGCAAGACAGATGGATTTAACATCGTAACAAGCTGAAAGAGCAAGTCAGGTTGCGCATCAAATAGATCAGGCAGACAATCCCGCATCACCTACAAAAACAAGAAAAGCTCAGCTGCATTCATACTTTGGGAAACAAGAAAGAGTAATACTCAAATTCATGAAATGCAAGAGAAGAACCATGAATGCATCAGCTAGGGTACTCACAAACCATTCACCAGAAGGAAAAACAAAACAGGTGAAATCATATTGCTAGTACAAAAAATAATTAGATGTTTATATCATATAAAGTAAGGGGGAAAACAAAATAAGAAAAGAAGAGTATAGTCACAAGAAAAAAGCGGCTTTAAATGAGTTGCATGTCAAAGTGAAACGTATGACATTAAATCTCTGAAACTCTACCTTCTCAAAAGCACTAGCTTCACTGCCAGGGACACTGTACCAGCATTTAGGTTCTCCCCTGAAAACACAAAGTATAACCATCAAACTTCACAAATGAAATTTTATGCATGTATTCTGGAAAACAAAAGAGGCACAGATCAACCAAAGTATCAAAAGATTAAAATATATAAATATGTATTATGTCTTTTTCCAATAAGGTATGTCAATATCATGCAAGTAAATTGAAACATATGTGCACTGAATTATTTATATTGTTACTTAAAATATTTTCCTCAGTCGTCAGTAATGTCTTGATTGCTTATAAAGGAACCTGAACAGAATTCATAGATGAGAAGCATAATAAGTTGTAAATGGACCAGACACCATAGATGCGTGAATTATATCTGAGCATGGACATACAGACACACTCAGAACCTAATGTTGATCTAGTCTGAACCATCTTCCAGATACTATAAGTTCTATCCTAGGCTAACTTTCATTCAGCCTCTAATGAAATACATCTGAACCATTTAACTTTAGCAGACATTTTGGCTGCTATAAAGCACACGGTCTAGAAATAGGAATGCCGAAACAAATTTTATAACATAACTGCACAAATCAGGTCCCAGCCAAACCTCAAAAGTAGTAACAACAACGTCAACATGATCTACTGAAAAGACAAGAGCAGAAGACATTAAAGGAAACATACCAGTGAAGGTAATTCATTGAATAAAAACAATGATCTTCAAAATGCCAGCAGAAAGCAGAGAATAGCATTCCAATATACAGCCAAGGAACCATGACACCAGTAATGTTATGATGAACAGCTCTCAGCATCGAACCTTTCAACTTGGGCAAGTTATTGAGATTCCATGGGCTCCTACAGTATTCATCCCAAGCTTTAAGCTCAACAGATTCTGGCCTCTGGTCATTTATACGTGGAAAACCGCTCCCATAAACAGAAGTATCCAGATCACTTCCATACATAACTTCCACCTCACCTGCCAAACCCTCCACAATCTCCCAAAACATTTTCTCTATCTGTGCCCTTGAAATGCATCCTGATCCAAACCATTTCTTCTTGGCTCGATCAGCCAAACGCCTAAAAGCTTCCAATGTAAACTGTTTTCCAGAAATAAAACCAAAACTATCTTTGTCAGAATTCAGGCACTCAAAGCAGTACCAATTTCCTGGTGGAACCTGCTTCAATGGTGGTGACAGACAATATATATGCCACCCCTTATTACATCTATCACACAGTAGCATCACTTCCCCATGTAACCCACTACTGCATTGCTCACATATCTGATCAAGATCTTCTTCCTCCACCTTACAATCCTTAACATTTTGATGGTGACTATTCTTCCTTCTTTTCTTGCAGCTATAAATATTAACCTTCTTTTCACTCTCTGCATCCTCACTGATGCCTCTCTTGTAACTCTTTGCTCTCTCCCGATTCAGCCGTTCATAATAAGCTTCATAATCATATAAATGCTCTCTATACAACTGCCATAAAACATGCTTAGCACACTCTGAAATCTTCTTCTTCAAGGACCTCACAAACCTAAAAACCTCCCCCCACTTTTTTCCCTTCACAACCTTATCATAACCCCCATACCTCCTCACTGCATTAAACAATTTACACAAATCCAACTCCTCCCCTTCAAAAATCAAACTCTTCTTCAACTTCTTACCACAATGTCCTTCCAAAAACCTATTATACTCTAACTCAAAGGTCTTTGAATCACAAGAAGCAGGCCGTGCCTGCAACTGGTGAATAGCTTGTGTTTTAGTAGGAAAAGTAAAAGACTCCACGTTCACGGCAAATGGAGGGTTCCAAGTCTTAGGTGGAACAATCTTACAAATCCCATATGTCTCAGCCTCAGGCCTGATCTTATAAATATACTCTAATGGGTCCCTGAACTCCTCTTCACTGGGGTAAAAAACCGGCCCTGACTGTATATTCGATGACCCAGTGGATGAGACACTCAAATTTTGCCCTGTTTCAACTGCCCTAGGTCTCCCTTTCCCCATCACCGCCACCACCTCAACCTATACATACAATCTAGACAAAACAACATGCATATAAATACGATCACATAACTGTTTCTGACACTAACAAGTCCTTTGGTTCAAATATATGTAAGAAAAATAGAGCAAGATTTTCTAGGGTTTTAAGCGTACCTTTAGTGTTGATTGTGAGGTTGCCTTTGTTAGTGAAAGATAAAAGGAAAAGACTTGAAGACTCGAGTTTCGTGGGAGATTTGTTTCTAAAGTAAAATTGGATGAAATGTTTGATATTTATAAAAGAAAAGGAAAGGCATGTGCTTTTACTTAAAAAGGACTAAGTTTGGACAAATTACGAAATTGGTATTTCGCTTTCCTGTGCTTTTGTACTGGAGACTGCGGATCTATAGTCGTGATTGCTGTGAGCATCTAATGACTTTTCAGGAAATATCAACACGCTATGTTGGGATTGCACGCGCTAGGTCATCGACGGCAAATGATGATGAAGGGTGAAAACCATGGGTCAGATCTAATTGCGTGTTATTAAGAGTCGGTCTTGGCGACTGCCGTTGCATGTTTTAGTGTCTAGATATTACCGTTCTCGTGCGCGTGTAATTGATATATGGTCAAGATTTTGCTAACTACATTTAAAATATAAAAATAAATTGTATGATGATATTACAAATATACTATATATTAAATAGAGTAGAATTCATCAAACGTGTTCAGTAAGTATTCTTTTATTTTTAGAGGTTTTGATTTCACGTAGCACAGTAGTATCTGAATTCTGGCAGGAGGAATACCTAAGGTCCAAAATTACATATAATTGAAGAAAAGATAAATTATTTATTTAGTCCATCATCTATTATTTCATTTTTGTTTTGGTCATCTAATTATTATTTTGCTCAAATCAAATCTAGTATTATATCGTTGTGACATTTTTTTAATTTATTGTTAACATTTTTTATATAATTATTCTTTTATTATTTTTTGACAAGATAAATATTGCTGAAATAAAATCCTAGCTCTCCTAAAAAGAGGGTTATGTTTGTTTTGTGTGATTAGTTGAGTGTTCAATAAAATATCTTGATATTTTCTATTTAGAATTTTATGTATTTATCAAATAATTTATTAAAAGTAATTAAAAATACAATTTAAAAGCAAATTAATTTATCATGACTTTACTTAATCTTACATTTCAATTTTTTCCAATACTCTTTAATAGAGGTCCAATTTCTATGTTTGCTTTCGGGACACCAAAATCTAATAAACATATCTGTCGAGTAGTTGCATCTACAAGTTCTGTCTGTGTTGTCAATAGTTGAAAAATATTATGAACAAATATTATTTTGTAATCACTCAAACTATTTCAAATATATAAATATAATATCAAAAATATCTTTTGTTTGAGGATAATGTGTAATACCCTAAATTTTGGTTAGTGATCAAAATATAAGTTTTGAAAGTTTAGTGGTCAAAGTATAAATTTTAGAAAAGTTTAGGGATCTAAATGATAATTTTCCCAAAAGAGTTGTAATATCCTAAATTTTGGTCGTGACGAAAATATAAGTTTTGAAAGTTTAGTGGCCAAAGTATAATATTTGGAAAAGTTTAGGGATCTAAGTGGTAGTTTTTTTCCAAAAAAAATATTTCATAAATAGATAGTTTACTCTTAAGAGTGAGGTTTTATTGAAATCAGATTTTTGATCCGGAATTTATGTTGAAAACTAGAAATGGATAAAGTCCGGTAAAAAATTGATAAATTGAATCGAATAGAAATTTCAGTAAAAATTGAAGGATGATAAATTAGGCTTAAAAATATTATTTACATATGTTAAATAATGGAAAATAATATAAACCATTAAACTTAAGGATTTAATTACATGTTAAATTTGGATTGTTGGATTAAAGTGGTAAGATTACAATTTTTGGAAAGTTGCATGGGTAAAATGGTAAAGGGTGAAATAATTTGATCATCTTTGACTTTTGGAAGATGATAAGGTTGAGGTGGCTTGGTTTGATGGTAATTATGAAGTTTCATTAAGGGTAAAATGGTCTTTTCTCAATTAAATGAATATAATATTCATTTAAGCTTAAATAAGGCTAAAGTAACATGAAATTAGTTTAGAAATTTCATGAAACTTATCCTATTTTTCAGCTCTAAGTCGTGACTCCATCCTAAGGTAAGAGAAAAGTTATTTTTCTCTTTTGAGCAATTTCCTTTGAATTTTGGATTATGCCGTGAAATAGAAAATTATTTATACGGAAAATGATATCATTTAGTACCAATATTGCATGTTAATATTGCTTGTATTCAAAGATCCCAAATTCTAGGGTTTGTGTTCATATTAGGGTTTATGAAATTGATGAAAGATTATGATGTTTTTGTGGTTGTAGAATCATATACAAGCATGATTATTGATGAAAATAACTTGTACATGGCTATTTAAGCATGTGTTGAATTTGGTCAAACCCTAACTTTAGGGGAAAGATGTATTTTAATTAAATTAAGTTAGGGGTTTGATTGTAGAGGTCTTGAAATGTTGAATAGAGGTTGGTTTCATACTTGAATCAAGTGAAAATCATGAGATTTACACCCCTAAAATACTCGGCCATAAGGAAATAAGTTGGAAAAATTGTAGAAAATTTTACATGGCTTAGAAATGATATTTGGAAGGTTCTACAAGCCTTAGAATTTTTTGGTCATTTTGTAATTTTTCAAAAGTTGAGGGACCTTGTTAGTAGTTTTGATAAGTTATGGATTGAATGTGTAATTATTCAATAATTGATATTTGTTTCTGAAAATACTGTTTGAGGGTTAAAATTGAAGTTAGAATGTGAAATTAAGATATTTTAAAAGTTGGCAAAGTTTAAGTACAAAATGATAAATATTGAGAAAGTTAGTGGCTTAATTGGTAATTATGATATTACTAAGATGATGGACTGGAAAGTAAATGCTAGAAATTTAGTTTACTTGTTTGGGATTGAATTGAATAATTTATGACAATTGTCCATTATGAATAAAAGGAAAAAGTTAAGATGATTTTTTAAAAGAATTCGAAAATAATAATACTAGTGAGTATTATTATTTTGTATAAATGTTAGTAAGGATGCTAACATTGTATTTTATATTTGTATGTTTGAATATTGATGCTTGTGTAGATCGTAATCAAATTCGTGAGACAAGCAAACAAAAATGCAAGGAAAAAGTTTCAGAATAGTCGAACTACCGTAAGGTATAATAGTGAGGCATACCATGTGAGCGCATTTATTATGTACTTATATGATATGAGGACGACTTGCGATCAGTCAACCTCGAATGTTTTTATAAAAACATGATTTACCGTATTTTGAAATATTTTCATAATGATTTTACGAAAAATTTTAGGGTATAAACTGCCCTAAAATAGATTGATAGACTTTTATATTATTTTAACAACTATCGATATTTCAGAATAAATGTTTAATATGCAAATTTGATTTAAAGGCCTATTGTATGTGCATTGAGAGTCATAGGTGCATTTTGACATATTTTGTGTATTATGGTTATCGATCGATTTTATTTAATGCATATGTTGCATTTTTGTATCAGTACTTTGTGTGCTTACAGCAATATGTGTGCATCTACAGTATTTGTAACCCCCTCAGACCGATACGGATAATCCGATCCGATCTGGAGTGTCACATTAGGGCCACCGGAGCGACCTACTGTAAAAATAGCATAAAATTTAAAACTTTTCTTAAAACATGTAAAATCATAAATGATTTATTATTATTCATAAATAAAATAGGTTTTTCAAACTCAAATATAAAACAAAATACAATTCACATGCCCCCTAATCACATGTACCATGCTCTGCAAGCAACGCCGGAAGAATTCCCTCACTGATGTTGATAGATGTACTCGTACAATTCTTTTAACCTGCAATGATGAGTAATAGAGTGAGCTTCGAAAGTTCAGTAATACAAACTACCAGATGATGCTACATGACATGTAGATAAATGGGAAGCAATAATTTCCTTATTGAATCAAACGTATACCAGTTGTGGAATAATCATTAGTAGTTCATCGAGTAAAATCCATGAATCTCAGTTTATAAGAAATCTTTCATACAGTCACATTTTCATGAGGTCGAATAGGATATCTAGTGTGTTCCATCAATACGATAAAATCATAATAGGTACACTAATCAAATGATAGTTTAGTAAAATCCCATAAACCATACTAATGGAGCTTTTTAAACTCGTATTTTAAACCATCCTAAAAAGAGTTAACCTAAGGGAACATCTTAGGGCCTAGAGCCTACCCAAGAAAGTTTCGGGGCCACGGGGCCTACCTAAGAACACATCTTAGGGCCACATGGCCTACCGGAGAATGATCTCAGGGCCGCATAGCCTACCTAAGAGTCACATTAGGTCATAAAATTTTTTTCAGCTTGATCAGAGCTGTACTTTACAAATCAGTATCTCCAAGATACAATTTATACCATGATACAATTCCATAATCCATCACCATTAAGTCGATGCATCCATAAAATAGTAACCATATATTTCAGTGTACCTCATGTTAAAACAATAAAACAATTTATTAATAAATAGGAACACACTAGAGAATCTAAATATTTTTCAAGTGCATTTTGTAGTTACCAGTATGAATAACATGAACTTGTGCAATTTGACCGGATTCTAGGAACAAAGTCCTATTGAAGAGAATCGATTACTAACCGACATAATCAGACATTTAAGGTTGATGCTTTAGAATCCCACTATGATTTCATGTGCATCTGGAAGGCGTTCAGGAATGTCCGGAGTGATTGGAGCTAATCAAGGAGAAACGGATATTCAATATATTTACAATCCATGTTGATCGATCGGTTTATCGAACAATTCAAACTGAACAACTCTCAGAACTAATGCATGTCGACCCGTCAATTACCGCCTTTCCAGAGTATTCACTCTTAAGTACTAAAAATTCTTATTCATAATCATCTTCGTAATCATCGATGAATAAATCTTCTAACAGACTTTATTTCATTTCCACGTTTCAACGATATCATGAAATACAGACATACTTGATTCATGGTTCATGACTCGTAAAGACAATTCATCTTGTAAGTTCAACAGTGTTTCCATACTCATCCAATCACTTATTTAATCCTCAGACGTTGAGGTTACTTAGTTCATTTAGCAATCATATTTATCCCGATTACTTTAGAGTTTTCCAGAGTAATTCAGACGTTTCTAATTTCAGATACATATTGTACTATCTTTCAGTTCAATTTAGTCAATATGATATTCGTGGTTGATTTGTCTCACGAATATCCCCTTCTTAGTATCGAATGCGCTCTAGAGCTGAGCTGAGCTCATTACTTCCAGAATTATCATCTATCCACACTTGTGAATACTAACACGCATTCAAATGATATTTATGCCATTTGGTATTGATATAGCTTTAGGGTTGATCTACTCACTTAAATTGTGTTCCATTACTTTTAAGGGTAATACAACACCTATGTTTATTTGAATTCCTTAATTAGCCCAAGACATTTACTTAGTCTAGGCCATAAGGTCATTTTGGTCATTTTGGTGTTCAATGTTTTTCCATTCATTTCAAAGCTTCAGGATATCCATTCATTCCTGGCTTGGTGATATTCTTGATTCATTTCCATTACAAGGGTATTTTGGTTATTTTACAGATCTAGTGTATTTCAATCATTTCCTTCCATCCAATCTTATTATTTAATCCAAACTTATCATTTACTTCAGTCATTTCAAACAATTCTAACAAAAGAGCAACATCTAAAAAATATTTGTCATGTACTTACTAAATTCGGTGCCAAGTTGAATACCTTCTCAGATGTTAGTAACGAATTATTAGTAATTTTCCATATAAAAATAGGATCTCAACAATTAAATCCGTACTTAATCGAGTTAAGTACGAATCTTCAAAGTACTTTCTCATTCAGGGTCAACTCGAACTATTTTACCTCTCAAGGGCATTTTCGTAATTTCTTAACCAGATAATTTTGATATTAACTCTTAACAAAAATAATTATAATATAGAGATCCTATGATTAATTGCTTTCTTGAACATTCTCTGCTCTTGAAATGATTCCCTTAACAACTTCTAGTATCTTGTACAAACGACCTTGGGGTTAAAAATCAGATATCCAAATTTTCTAAACAAAACTAGCATTTCTTATGCACATCTAAAATTTTATCAGATCAATATGTCTTTAAAAATCCTTTATCCAACTTCTATGGTCAAATCTTGTCTTTTTACAACATAAGGGTATTTTCGTAATTTTACCTTACTATAGTATTCTCATAATTTTTCATCCAAGTACCTTTGATGAAATAAATTATATGTTACAGATCTAAGCTGATTCCTTTATCACTAAACACAGAACTTGTAATTTTAATTCTAACAATCCATCAATTTCTTATAAAAGTCATCTGAACCATAATCATTTACCGATTTTTTTATCGTATTCGGATCGAGTGTAGAAATTAATTAGCTACACATATGAGACCAATAATATCTTATTCATGCATTTACCAATATTCACATGATCCATAAAGCATAAAGAGGTAGTAAAATATTACCTCGATTTTCATGCCATATTGATCGACCATTTAAATTCCATTCGAATGCCCTCGATCTTTAATTCAACTTCCACTAATTTCCTCACAATCCAGGACATAAAAATTATTAACTCGTATCCAAATAATTTCCCTCGCCATGAAAATTAATTTATTAGAATATAAATAATAATTTAGGGATTCAATTGGTAAAATTGTAAACTAATGGTACCACTAAAATAATTAATTACTAAAATCAGGGCTAAAACGAATTAATCTAAACTATCAAAGTTTGGTTGAAATTATACTAAGACTGGAGGACAAAGTCAGAATCTTACCAACAATGGAGAACTAAAGCCATGATTTGCCCCCCATTTTCCATACGCCTCTAAACTACGTAGTTTTAATAAAATCCATTAGAATGCTTTTCCTTCTCCCACGTATCAACTCCATATGTATGATTGATAATTGCTCTCTTTTCCAGAAATGCTTCTAACCTATTATTCCCACCACATCATCAGGATAGATATCCAAGCTTGATAAAGAATCCACCATGGAGGTCTCAGAGACATTATCGCTTCTATCTCTATTTGCTAACTCTAGTGAACCACACATCTTGTCTTCACGGCATTCACTACCAACCCATCACCGATCGTCGTGACCACCGCATCGTCCATCGTTTTCGGTCACCACCCGGGACCCAAAATACATCGCTCGAACGGCCTCATGTTGCTCATCCCAAATCCGAACTTCGATCAATCTCTGCTTTGCCGCAGCTTCTGTTAATTTACCATTCTTGGGTATCTTCAATTCTTCATACTTTGAGAGAGTTTTCTGGATCTCATCGTTCACATTCAAATCTTCGAAAAGCAGGGCCTCATTTTCTGCAGTAGTATCGATGATTCTGAGAACAGTGGATTGGGACTGTCGACATTGTTGGACAAGCGTGGTTGTAAAATAATCCTTAAGAGTATCTTGTTGTGGTGATATGGATAACACAGTTAAAAGAAGCTCGATGATGTTTCTTGCTACATCAAATGCTTCCTTAGTCTGTTCGACGGTAAAGGTTTGGAGAGGAGCATCATGTTGAAGCTGCATGTCATGTTGAAACTGATTTGCAAGACTAGCATATACTTCTGCTGCAGAAACTGAAAGATGAGAGGTAAAATAGGTGCCAAACTCTCGTTATCACCACCAGGAAAATGAATATCCCTTGATTTTAAGCATCTGTTTTATTTGGTTCACGATGCAGCGAACCTAAGCAAAAGACTGAAAACCCCCAGCTCTTTCCAACATTCAACTTTATTTTGAAATAAAATATGACCGTAAAAATTATAATAAAAAAATAAAATCAGTGGCAACTATAAGCTAAAGATAATAGTATTATTACACACTCTTCATCTCTTTCATAATTGAGGAGTGGTTGGCTTGGTGCCTACATATAATAATGGCATTAACAAGTGGCCATAATAATTGCGATGTGCCAATATAAATGTGATCTTAATAATTACTATAGCCAAAACATGTGGCCGACATACATTATTTACAATGATCTTCAAGCTTTCTTCACTATCATTTTCATTATTTTTAAACTAAAATAAATCTAACCCCATATTGGGATGTGACAATTCTCCCCTCCTTAAAAGAAATTTCGTCCTCGAAATTCATTCATATACATAATTGCATAAATGAAACTTCCATCTATCCTTCCATACTTTCAAGTAACTTTTACAACAATGCGAGTTCTTTACTAATCCTTAACCAGGTGAACATACTTTCTTATCATAATTTTTCTTCATTTCAATAAAAGATTCCGAACGAAAATTTCTTTAATAATCAATTCAGTCTTGGTCACGAGAATAGGTACATAGAGTAGCAACATATCACAATTTCATTTCCAGTCGGGTCAAAATTTCTCAGATGAATAACTCTCTCATGGCTCTTAAGGTACTTTACAACGTTTAGACATATGTTACTGGTATTCCTTTTTGTACAAGTATAGCTTTAACGGATAAAAAAAAAACTTCGGTTTACTCGTTACAGATAGGGACTCAGCCCTGGAGTTCCACTCAGAGAGATACGATTGTAGTCTAGGGGCATGTACTGATCAGACATATTTTGACATTCGACCGGCCAGTCTATCTTGAAAATTTTGACTCAAACCATAGCTCTAATACCACTAAATGTAACCCCCTTAGACCGATGCGGATAACCCGATCCGATCTGGAGTGTCATATTAGGGCACCGGAGCGACCCACTGTAAAAATAGCGAAAAATTTAAAACTTTTCTTAAAACATGTAAAATCATAAATGATTTATTATTATTCATAATTAAAATAGGTTTTTCAAACTCAAATATAAAACAAAATACAATTCACATACCCACTAATCACATGTACCATACTCTGCAAGCAACGCCGGAAGAACTCCCTTACTGATGTTGATAGATGTACTCGTACAATTCTTTTAACCTGCAATGATGAGTAATAGAGTGAGCTTCGGAAAGCTCAGTAATACAGAACTACCAGATGATGCTACATGACATGTAGATAAATGGGAAGCAATAATTTCCTTATTGAATCAAACGTATACCAGTTGCGGAATAATCTGGGGTTCCATTAGTAGTTCATCGAGTAGAATCCATGAATCACAGTTTGTAAGAAACCTTTCATACAGTCACGTTTTCATGAGGTCGAATAGGATATCTAGTGTGTTCCATCAGTATGATAAAATCATAATAGGTACACTAATCAAATGATAGTTTAGTAAAATCCCATAAACTATATGTAGTGGAGCTTTTTAAACTCGTATTTTAAACCATCTTACAAAGAGTTAACCTAAGGGAACATCTTAGGGCCTGAGAGCCTACCCAAGAAAGTTTCGGGGCCACGGGGCCTACCTAAGAACACATCTTAGAGCCGCAGGGCCTATCGAAGAATGTTCTCAGGGCCGCAGAACCTACCTAAGAGTCACATTAGGTCCATAAAAAATTTTCAGCTTGATCAGAGCTGTACTTTACAAATCAATATCTCCAAGATACAATTTATACCATGATACAATTCCATAATCCATCACCATTAAGTCGGTGCATCCATAAAATAGTAACCATAGATTTCAGTGTACCTCATGTTAAAACAATAAACCAATTTATTAATAAATAGGGAACACACTAGAGAATCTAAATATTTTTCAGAGGCATTTTGTAGTTACCAATATGAATAACATGAACTTGTGCAATTTGACCGGATTCTAGGAACAAAGTCCTATTGAAGAGAATCGATTACTAACCGACCTAATCGGACATTTAAGGTTGATGCTTTAGAATCCCACTATGATTTCATGTGCATCTGGAAGGCGTTCAGGAATGTCCGGAGTGATTGGAGCTAATCAAGGAGAAACGGATATTCAATACATTTACAATCCATGTTGATCGATCGATTTATCGAACAATTCAAACTGAACAACTCTCAGAACTAATGCATGTCGACCCGTCAATTACCGCCTTTCCAGAGTATTCACTATTAAGTACTAAAAATTCTTATTCATAATCATCTTCGTAATCATCGATGAATAAATCTTCCAACAGACTTTATTTCATTTCCATGTTTCAACGATATCATGAAATACAGACATACTTGATTCATGGTTCATGGCCCGTAAAGACAATTCATCTTGTAAGTTCAACAGTGTTTCCATACTCATCCAATCACTTATTTAATCATCAGACGTTGAGGTTACTTAGTTCATTTAGCAATCATATTTATCCCGATTACTTTAGAGTTTTCCAGAGTAATTCAGACGTTTCTGAATTTCAGATACATATTGTACTATCTTTCAGTTCAATTTAGTCAATATGATATTCGTGGTTGATTTGTCTCACGAATATCCCCTTCTTAGTATCGAATGCGCTCTAGAGCTGAGCTGAGCTCATTACTTCCAGAATTATCATCTATCCACACTTGTGAATACTAACATGCATTCAAATGATATTTATGCCATTCGGTATTGATATAGCTTTAGGGTTGATCTACTCACTTAAATTGTGTTCCATTACTTTTAAGGGTAATACAACACCTATGTTTATTTGAATTCCTTAATTAGCCCAAGACATTTACTTAGTCTAGGCCATAAGGTCATTTTGGTCATTTTGGTGTTCAATGTTTTTCCATTCATTTCAAAGCTTCAGTATATCCATTCATTCCTGGCTTGGTGATATTCTTGATTCATTTCCATTATAAGGGTATTTTGGTTATTTTACAGATCTAGTGTATTTCAATCATTTCCTTCCGTCCAGTCTTATTATTTAATCCAAACTTATCATTTACTTCAGTCATTTCAAACAATTCTAACAAAAGAGCAGCATCTAAAAAATATTTGTCATGTACTTACTAAATTCGGTGATTTCCAAGTTGAATACCTTCTCAGATGTTAGTAACGAATTATTAGTAATTTTCCATATAAAAATAGGATCTCAACAATTAAATCCGTACTTAATCAAAGTTAAGTACGAATCTTCAAAGTACTTTCTCATTCAGGGTCAACTCGAACCATTTTACCTCTCAAGGGCATTTTCATAATTTCTTAACCAGATAATTTCGATATTAACTCTTAACAAAAATAATTATAATATAGAGATCCTATGATTAATTGCTTTCTTGAACATTCTCTGCTCTTGAAATGATTCCCTTAACAATTCTAGTATCTTGTACAAACGACCTTGGGGTTAAAAATCAGATATCCAAATTTTCTAAACAAAACTAACATTTCTTATGCACATCTAAAATTTTATCGGATCAATATGTCTTTAAAAATCCTTTATCCAACATCTATGGTCAAATCTTGTCTTTTTACAACATAAGGTTATTTTCGTAATTTTACCCTACCATAATATTCTCATAATTTTTCATCCAAGTACCTTTGATGAAATAAATTATATGTTACAGATCTAAGCTGATTCCTTTATCACTAAACACAGAACTTGTAATTTTAATTCTAACAATCCATCAATTTCTTATAAAAGTCATCTGAACCATAATCATTTACCGATTTTTTTATCGTATTCGGATCGAGTGTAGAAATTAATTAGCTACATCTTTAATTCAACTTCCAATAATTTCCTCACGATCCAGGCCATCAAAATTATTAACTCGTATCCAAATAATTTCCCTCGTCATGAAAATTAATTTAATAGAATCTAAATAATAATTTGGGGATTCAATTGGTAAAATTGTAAACTAATGGTACCACCAAAATAATTAATTACTAAAATCAGGGCTAAAAAGAATTAATCTAAACTATCAAAATTTGGTTGAAATTATACTAAGACTGGATGACAAAGTCAGAATCTTACCAACAATGGAGAACTAAAGCCATGATTTGCCCCTCCTTTTCCATACACCTCTAAACTACGTAGTTTTAATAAAATCCATTAGAATGCTTTTCCTTCTCCCACGTATCAACTCCATATGTATGATTGATAATTGCTCTCTTTTCCAGAAATGCTTCTAACCTATTATTCCACCACATCATCAGGATAGATATCCAAGCTTGATAAAGAATCCACCATGGAGGTCTCAGAGACATTATCGCTTCTATCTCCATTTGCTAACTCTAGTGAACCACACATCTTGTCTTCACGGCACTCACTACCAGCCCATCACCGATCGCATGACCATCGCATCGTCCATCGTTTTCGGTCATCACCCGGGACCCAAAATACATCGCTCGAACGGCCTCATGTTGCTCATCCCAAATCCGAAACTTCGATCAATCTCTGCTTTGCCGCAGCTTCTGTTAATTTACCATTCTTGGGTATCTTCAATTTTTCATACTTTGAGAGAGCTTTCTGGATCTCATCGTTCACATTCAAAGCTTCGTAAAGCAGGGCCTCATTTTCTCCAGCAGTATCGATGATTCTGAGAACAATGGATTGGGACTGTCGACATTGTTGGACAAGCATGGTTGTAAAATAATCCTTAAGAGTATCTTGTTGTGGTGATATGGATAACACAGTTAAAAGAAGCTCGATGATGTTTCTTGCTACATCAAATGCTTCCTTAGTCTGTTCGACGGTAAAGGTTTGGAGAGGAGCATCATGTTGAAGCTGCATGTCATGTTGAAACTGATTTGCAAGACTAGCATATACTTCTGCTGCAGAAACTGAACAGGAGAGGTGAAATAGGTGCCAAACTCTCGTTATCACCACCATGAAAATAAATATCCCTTGATTTTAAGCATCTGTTTTATTTGGTTCACGATGCAGCGAACCTAAGCAAAAGACTGAAAACCCCCAGCTCTTTCCAACATTCAACTTTATTTTGAAATAAAATATGACCGTAAACAATTATAATAAAAAAATAAAATCAGTGGCAACTATAAGCTAAAGATAATAGTACTATTACACACTCTTCATCTCTTTCATAATTGAGGAGTGGTTGGCTTGGTGCCTACATATAATAATGGCATTAACAAGTGGCCATAATAATTGCGACGTGCCAATATAAATGTGATCTTAATAATTACTATAGCCAAAACAGGTGGCCGACATACATTATTTACAATGATCTTCAAGCTTTCTTCACTATCATTTTCATTATTTTTAAACTAAAATAAATCTAACCCCATATTGGGGTGTGACAGTATTCATAATGAGTTTGTGAATTATCATTTCGTTATATTAATATAGTGTTGTTGTCACTACAGAACATATGCTTTCGTTTAGCACTTATGTGCAACTCATGTTCTTTGCATTCTCATTTGACATACATTAGGCAATAAATGAATCTTTTCGAAAATGTTGATTGATGGGTATGATGTGCATATTATATATTGTTTCGCGGGTTATGTGAAAGAAACTTGGTTTAACAAGTCAGTTTTATGTATTATTATGATTTATTCAATTATTTTCGTATCTTGATATTTTATAATATACTTATGTTTTGGTTACATCTTATTTGATTTATTATGTCTCACTAAGTGAATATTTAGCGTGTGATGGTTTCACGCGTATGTAACAGTGTACAATAGGAGTAAGGAGTGCAACTGACATCGTAAATCAAAGATTGCCTCATTAGTAACTGTATGACCTCTATGTCTACTTTTGATATCACTAGATGGCATGTAATAGATATATGATGATGCTCTGATATGTATTTGACATATGTGTTGTAGTATTTATTATGTTTGAACTTTAATGTTATTTTACATACTAATAGTTAATGAATGTTTTTATTATTATTATATTAGAATGTTTTATTTAAAAAAACAAAATTTTATTGGTTTTCAAGGACGAAAATGTTTTAAAAATTATGTGACATATGTGACTTGTATACGGGAAATGAGTGTTACATAATGTCATATTTATATATATACGCATTTAAAATAATTATAATATAATATAACAATATTAAAAATTAGATTTCATTCTAATATTACTTTAGGTTTATGATAAAATAATATTAATGATAATTTTATATTATAATTTAATTTAAAGAAAGTCGAATGATTGTAAATCATAATTTTGAAATGTTGATGATTTTTAGTGAAACGGACGTTAAATTTGTATTCAATTGATGAAAGACGATTGAATTGAAAATCTTGGAGATCAACAATAGTCAAGACGACAGATGATGACAAAAAACTTTGATAAAATTCAGGGATTAAATTAATATTTTATCTAAATTTTAAGTCTTAATTAATATATTATTTAAAATTCATAGTTAAAATACAATTAATCCCCTTACCTAACGTGATCCGTCCTCAAACTAACGAACATTAATAATTTAATGATTAATATATAACAAATCCATATTATGAGTAATTAAAATATATTCTAAAAAAGAAAGTAAGAAATACTATTAATGTAACTTAAATATACAAGAAAAACTCATTTTCCCTTTTAATCTTGTATTAACTAATATTTAATATATATATATATAATCAATCTAACTATCAATCAAACATTAGATCTACTTGAGTGGTAAGGTATTCCTATGCTTTTTATTAAGTTGTATTTGTCTGTCTTTTTTTCTTCTAACATTAACTGTAGTATAATTTATACAAATAATTTTGTGACTAATAACTCGAATTTAAAGCTTGGCTTAGTGGTAAGGGCGGCGTAACTCACCCTGAGATCTAGGTTTAATTCTAACTCCCGCACTTTTTCCTTGGAATTAATTCTTTTAATCATATAGTTATTAAATTAAATTAAACTTATTTAATTTAATTAAAATTATGATTAAATTCATAGAAGCGTAGTTAAATGTTAACGAGGTGGCTTAATTGAGATATTTTAAATAATTAAATATTTTGATTAAAATTAAAAAATTAAGTCAAGATAAAAAGAAACAATAGTTAAGTGTTATAAGTATAGTTTACCCTAAAAAGAATGATGATAATTAGGGATGAGCATGAGACCCCAACCCGGGTACTTAATGTAATATATTTTTTTTATAATTTTTTATTTTCCCTTTATAATCTTATCTCCTCGATCTAGGATATAACAAGTAGAAAAACTTCCATTTTTAGTAAAGTATTTCTTTTCATGATTTTTGCTTTGTTGATTTTGTATATGTGAAAATATGCTATTTAGCGAACATATAAACTACTATAGAGTTCGGAAACACTTTTTCATCTTATTTTCGTGCTTTTCTTTTGATTTAATATTATAGTACTTGATTAGTTTACTAATTAAAGTTTTAAAGCGTGAAGCCATCGATTAGTCTACTGTAACTTTTGTTTTTAAACTAACTAATTAGTTCTACCAGACTATTCAAACAGTAAAGATTATAAAACAGTAAGTATTTAGTTATGGTATTTGTACATTTTCGTTCCCAAAGTATATGTGCTTTAAACATTACAAATCCATAAAAATACTCTTAAAATAGAAAGAGAGTTGTCTAAACAGTAGGCTAAAAAAAAGAATTAATAAGTTCAACACTTAAACTCTCTTAACAAGTTAAACTTCATGTTATTGTAAATACCGAATTGCTTTGTAAATTGAGTGAAGTTTAATTGTGTTGAAAACATTTTGATGTTTCGATATAACAAATAAAGTACTATTGAATTTTATGATTTTATTCGATTAAATTATTTGAATATCAAAAATATTACTCCAAGTTTTCAAATGTCAATTTTAATCCTTACTTAAGTGTAAAATTGTGTTTGAGTCATAAAATATTTTTGAAACAATTTTACAAAGTATTTCGAACCTTACTCGAGCCAAAAATAAGTTTTATAAAGGGATGTACCGATACACTCCTCTAATGTATCGATACACACCAAACTTCGAATGTATTTTGTGTACCGATACATAGTCGATGCATCGATACACTCCTGGCTTCGAGAAACATCGAATGTAATTAGTGTACCGATACACCTGGGATGTACCGATACACTAGGTCAACTAACGGTCGAAATATTTAAATTTTACACTAAGTGTACTGATACACCTACTCTCCCAATAGATTTTTTAAATGATAATTACACTATAACGGCTCTATTGACTTCACCAATGATACCCAACGTTCAGCAGTTATTCAAGGTGTATTTAAACAAGCTGAGGAGCCATTAATCAACAACAAGAAACAAGAATTGAGAGAGAATCAAAGAGAAATCATCAAACCTTATTGTTTGAGCACTTCAAGCCTATTTTCCATTCAATATTCTTTTTTCTTTCAAGAACACCATTTGTTCTCAATTGTATTCATTCTCGAGTGTTCTTTCTTTGTTCTAGAATTGTGCAAACATCTTACCTTGAGAGGTTTTTCTGTAAGTTTGCGAAATTTGTATTATTTTCTTTGGGAGAGAGTGTTCTCAAGAACTTGGGGTATAATTCTTGAGGGAGTTGTAAGGTTACTCTTTGTCCTCAAAAGAAAGAACAAATTAGTGAATTTGTTGGAAAATCCTTAGTGTTGATAGCTAAGGTAGTGGACGTAGACTATGGTTAAGAAAGTCGAACCACTCTAAATCGCTGTGTAAATTTTTTCTATTTTATGCAAAAGCTTCCACCAAAATTTTAATTGCCAATTCACCCCCTCTTGGCTATTTTATCGATCGATTAACTCAACAATTAGTATCAGAGTCTCACTCATTTGAAGGTTTAACCACCTCTTGAGTCGATTCGGGAAGAGTTATATCGATATTCAAGTCATCAATGGCCTCCACTTCAAACTTCGATTTCGTTCTTGATTCTCAGCCTGTAAACAAACCTCCTTCCTTTAATGGTGCTAATTATGTCTATTGGAAGAATATGATGAGATACTTTATTCAAGCTAGTGACATGGGAGCATGAAAAATCATGGTGAACGGATACATCAAACCATCCACACATCCAAATTTATGGAGTAAAGAAGAGACGAGAATGTTCCAACTCAACTCAAAGGCTATCCATATTCTATTCTAGATGAATACGTGAGAGTTTCATCTTGTATAACCGCCAAAAAAATATGGGATAAACTATAAGTCACTCATGAAGGCACAAACGAGGTAAAAGAATCTAAAATTAGTCTTCTAACTAATAGCTATGAAAATTTCAGGATGAAATCGGATGAAGACATCAAAGTTATGACGGATAGATTTTCCGTGATTGTCAATGGTCTCAAATCATATGGAGAGATCATTCCAAACGAGAAGCTTATGAGGAAGTTAATTTATTCTCTTCCAAAAGCTTGGCAATCGAAGAAGACGACGATCATCTACGATCATCGAAGCTAAAAACCTAAAGTCTCTAACTCTCGATGAACTCATCAGTTCTCCCCTCACGCATGAAATGATGATCTAAGATGAGGTAACCTCAAGAAGAAGGACGAGACAAAGAAGGAGATGAAGAAAAAGAAGAACGTTAAAGTTGCTCTCAAATCCAAAAAAGATGAGAGTGATTCTGATGACGATGACGAGGAAATGACATTATTTGCCAAACAGTTCAGAAAATTAATGAAGCCCAATAGAGGAAGAAAATTCAAACAAAATGAAGGCTTCAAGAATGAACCGAATGAGAAGGACTCGATCATTTGCTACGAATACAAAAAGCTCGGGCATGTCAAATACGATTGCCCGTAATTAAACAAAAATGGTCAATCCAAAAAGAAGCACAAGGCACACGTGGATACTTGGAGCGATGATGATGAATCATCAAATGAAGAGGAACACGAAGTAGTGAACCTGTGCTTGATGGCCACCGGGGAGGATTCTCAGGTAACCTCTAACTCATTTGATTTAGATGATTATTCTTATGATGAGTTAGTAGAGGAATATACTGGGTTGGCTTCGGATTATGAGAAATTATTTTCAAAATACAAGAAAGATATTTAAAAATTGAAAAATGAAAATAATCTCATATCCAAGACCAACAATGATCTTGAAAGTAAAATTAAATAAATGCAAATCAAAATCGAAGATTTTGAAAAGAAAAATTCTGATTTGCATAATTTACTTTCAAGAGTTCATGACGATCATAAAAAAGAAATTGATGATCTTAAAGCTTCTTTTAATAAAGTTAAAACAAAACGTTTTGAAAATGGATAAAGTTCAAAATCCAACTTTGTTAGAAAAAGATTAAAAAACTACAATCATAAAGGTCCCCAAAGAACCTTTGATGGAAAAATCATTAGAAGTATATGGATTCCTAAAGGACTCAATACTACTAAGGATAATGATATCCTAAACAAATGGATTCCCAAGGGGACTAGGATTTTAGGTACTATTGAATATGGACCCAAAAGAATTTGGGTACCAAAAATAAAAAATTAAACTATGTTTGTAGGAAAATGAGCATTGCTACAAGGCACAAAATTCAAGTTCAAATTCATGGTTCCTTGATAGTGGATGCTCAAGACACATGACCGGAGACAAGGGCCGGTTTATAGAGCTTAACGAAAAAATGGAGGAGTGGAAACCTTTGGTGACAACTCAAAAGGTTACATTGAAGGTATATGTACTATAGGTAATACCTCTTCCATACAAATAGAAAAAGTATTATATGTGAATGGGTTAAAGCATAATCTATTGAGTATTAGTCAATTATACGATAAAGGATACAATGTCTTATTTGAAACAAATGGTTGTAAATTTGTTGACATTGCATCTAATCGGATTATGCTTGTTGGTCATAGAATAGAAACATATACATAGTGCATTTAGATTCTATTAATATGACTAACTTGTGCCTAGTTGCTAAGAATGAACATGATAGTTGGTTATGGCATAGGAGACCATGACACACTAACATGAGTGTTTTACAAAGACTAATTCAAGGAGATTTAGTAAGAGGATTGTCAAAGCTAAAATTTGATAATGATAAAATCTGTGGTGCATGTGCTAAAGGAAAACATAAAAGAGCTTCCTTTAAATCCATTAATGATGTATCAACTAGTAGAGTATTACAATTGATCCATATAGATCTTTTTGGACCAATTAGGACTACTAGCTTGGGTGGAAAACAATATTGCTTTGTATTAATAGATGACTATTCTAGATATACTTGGGTTCTATTTTTAAGTACTAGAGATGAAGCATTAGAAAAATTCATCATGTTTTCAAAAGTAATCCAAAACGAAAAAGGTTACTCCATAACTAGTGTTAAGAGTGATCATGGTATTGAATTTGAAAATCTTGGATTTACTGATTTTTGTAATTCAAATGGGATTAGCCATAATTTTTCAACACCTAAAACCCCTCAACAAAATGGAGTTGTTGAGAGGAAAAATCGAACTTTAGAAGAAATGGTTAGAACCATGCTTTGTGAAAACAATTTGCCAAAATATTTTTGGGCTGAAGCCACAAATACCACTTGTTATGTTATAAATCAAGTAATGATTAGGCTATTTTAAAGAAAACTCCATATGAACTTTTAAAAATAAAAGAGAAAATAACTTCTGTGACTGAAAATGCCTTATAATATATGATTTTAACCAACTTTTTTTGGATTTACAAAAATAACCAACGAATTCGCAACTCGATTTCGAATTTCGCAACACGAACTCCAATTTCCCAACACAGTTTCCAAATTCGCAACACGAATTTGGAATTTGCAACACAGAATTTGGAATTCGCAACACAGAAGTCAAATTCGCAACACGAATTTCTTTTTCGCAACTCGATTTTTAAATTCGCAACCCAAGTTTCCTTTTCGCAACAAGAGTTTCTAATTCGCAAAGCGCGTTTCAATTTCGCAACGCAATTTTATTTTCGTAACTCGATTTCCAAATTCCCAACATGAATTTTAATTTCGCAAAACAGCTTTTAATTTCGCAACACAAATGTAAACAGTATATAAACTACGCAACAACAACAACTCATAACCTAAATCCCTAAATCGTAACTCAATCCATCTCCATGTCTCACTCTCTTCGGCGACATCCGTTCCTATATCCGACAAAATCCTTCCCCATCTCTAATTTTTTTACATAATTTTATTTCTATATAATTTTCAATGATTTCTCTCCCAAATTATCAAGTATCAACTTAATAAAGATATGTTTTTCTCTAAGTTAGTGATGATATCCGTTCTTATATCCGACGGCATCCTTCCCCATCTCTAATGTTTTTCTCCCAAATTTTTCAACGAAGCGTGTTGTGAAGTCAACGTCATGGAGAGTTGAACCATGTTCAAACACTTTGTTTGAAGTCTTGGATAATAACTTAAATGGGCTTGTCGATCTAAATGCAAAGACGTGTAGTTGTATGAAATGGAAAACTTCTGGTTATACGTGTGGCCATGTTATAAAAGTTGCTCTTCATCTAAACCAAAATGATTCAAGCACATACGCTATGGATTGCTACACTACACAAGTATATCGATAGACTTATGCCGAGATTGTCTACCCTATTCCACATCCTTCTGAGTGGGACATACCAGATGACTTACAAATAGTTTTGCCACCAGTCATGGACAGAAGGCTACCTGGCCGACCAAAAAATCATGATTGTATACCGTCTAAGGGTGAAGAAAAGAAGATATCGACATGTAGTCGGTGCAAGGAAAGTGGTTATACAAGGTTGACATGTGGATCACCAGTTCCATCACAATCATCTTTTCCTCTACCAAAAGTTGGATCCTCATCAAAATTCAAAGCTCATATGGTGCCAAGCAATGGGAAATCAAAATTGCAATCAAAATCAAAATCCCAATCACAACCGCCTTCACCTTTTGGGACTATTAACTTAGGTGATTTTTAGATGCAAACGATGTATTATGTGTAATTTATGTGTGGATGCATATATTTTTATAGTTAGGCATGCATTATAAAGATGTACTCCTGACATCACATATACTAGTAACTTGAGTTTGAACATTGGTATGATATGTTCAGTTGTTATCACTTATCAAATTATTGTCTGTTATCTTTTTGAAGGTGTTTTCCTTGAATTGAAACTAGAAAAAAGATGGTTATTGTGAACTTCTCCAGACGCTTGAACTTTAGTTTTATAATAACTAAACAAGTATGATTAGTAGGAAAATTTGTCTAGCCCAAACTCGCAACTCAAATTCTCAACTCAAAAATCAAATTTGCAACACGAAAATCAAATTCCTAATTAGAAACTCAAATTCGCAACACAAAAATCGCAACTCGATATTAAAATTTGCAACTCAAAAATATAATTCGCAACTCAAAAATGAAATTTGCAACTTGATATCGATTTCGATTTTCATTTTCGCTTTGCAAATTTGAATATCGAGTTATGATTTTCGTGTTAAAAATTTGATTTTCGAATTGCGAATTCCATTTTTCGAGTTGCGAATTTGAATATCAAGTTACGATTTTAGTGTTGCGAATTTGATTTTCGAATTGTGAATTTGATTTTCGAGTTGCGAATTTGATTTTCGCGTTGCGAATTTGATTTTCTTAAAGATAGTGTGCCTTCAACAGGTCTTTTTTGCCTTCAACATAATACAAATTAAATTAAACAAATCAATTAAACAAAAAAAAACAAATTTTATTTACACTTTACAGCACATCGGTATGTATTTGCCCCATTCATTTTCCAACCTAAAATGCTCCTAACAATAGGGAGCTTACAGACATTTTAATATATTGAGGGGTCAGAAAACTAATAAGTATACCACAGTTCACTGTGTACAACAGAATTTAGGTTGAAAATCATTAAAAAGAAGATTTCATGCTAAATATTTTAATGTTCATCAACTCTCTGACACGAGGGTCATGAAAAATAAGAATCCCTTCTAAAATTATAACATCTGGAAGGAGTAACCTACAGAAACGTTATGGCCATTAGAATTTCTACACATCCAAAACCAACAAATATGAGCTGAAATTATTGAATTCTAGGTACCAAACAAACATTTTCAAACTACTTTTGATCAATATTTATCTAAAGCAAAGAGTAATAGGTTAACAGTCCTTGTTCAAACTTACCAATAACAAAAGGTTATTTATGCACACTTTCAGCACCCGGTGAGGTTGTAAGCATCTCAAAATTTCTCGGCTTCAAACCTATGCATAAAACTCACAAGTGAGAAAAGATAAAAAAATAAAATCATGTACATTCTAATCACAGTTCAGAGTCATATAGACAAGCGAAAGGAAATTCTCACATGGTCATACTGTCGCATATCAACCACTGGATGCAGGTAGGCAACATCTCGTATATATCTCTCTAGCCATAAAATGTCAAAACCACAACCTTACTACACCTCTATATCTATCTGTCGGAGGTAGAAAATGTTTGCCTCCTCTCATCATATGTTCCAAGCACATGCATACAAGCGAACCATAATCCTCTCTGGCTATTGACGCTTATTGTAGCGTTGTCTCGTCTATCACCATTGTAACTTTTAACTTCTTTGGCTTCTCGTTTCCTAAATTAGTCCAATAAGCAATCGCATCCAAGTATTTAGACAAAAGATCACTCCATTCCCTACAAATAATATCTTTCAAATCAGACAATGGTATGTAATTCAACATGCTGTCATATACTATCGTCTTTAGTGATGGGAGCTAAAGCTCGACGAAAAACCAATGACGATGTTACATAACATGGATAAACACCTGCAATATAATAAATAATACTTCAACTGCGCACATCAAATAAATTTTATGAACACCTTTAAATATGAAAAAATAAATACTAACCTTATCGACCTCCCACCACTCAGGATAAAGGATAACTTTGCCATTACCTAACGCATATGAAGCGTCTCTCTGATCCTGTAAGTGAGCTGCGTGAAAAGACGAATGCATAATAGACCATCGCGTCTTTTTTAGTTTCTTCAATTTCCTTAAAATCAGAAGTCGTGTTACCCATGTATCAATATGTTTTTTATAAAAAAATACACATATTAGTGAATTTTATAAATTAAAAAAAATCAAAATCAATATAAAAAGAATATAATACTTACTCTCCATTCGAAACAACCATTATATTCAACCCCTAATAAAACACCCACCAAGATCGCTCAAGAAACAAATGTGTATTATCGATTTTGCATATGTCGGTGAAGCACCCCTTGCTATGCTCATATAGATAAAAATCAATTGCGGTCTTAGCCCAAATATTATTAACTGTGTCCGGTAGTGTGTATATCTTGTCCTGAGGAATGGTACTGGCCGGTAACTAATACGAAAGCCATATTTGATCCATCATACCGGACACAAGAGGGGGTTTACCAATATGTCTAATAGTATGGAATGTGGATCTTGATTGGGGTGAAAGGAGACGTAATGGCAGGACCACGACGTCTGATGCGTGACCCCGTCGTGCAAGAAAAACCTGACGTAAAACACCTACCTCATCGGGCCTCTAAAGATAAATTAATACATAAATTAGTAAATAAATAAATAATATTGAAAAATGTTATTTGCATTTTTAGTATAGTATTTCTTATAAAATTAAACAAAACTTACCTCCTTGCGTAGAGTATGAACCTCATTCTGCAACGATGAAACAATCTCACGTAGAGCACCTACCTCATCACGTAAAGCAACTACCTCACCACGTAAAGTACCATTGTCATAACGTAAAGCTGCTACCTCACTACGTAAAGACCCTACCTCATCACGCCATGCACCATTGTCATCACATAAAGCACCGACCTCATCACATAAAGCACTGACATCATCACGTAAAGAACCTAACTCATCATGTGGAGGTGAAGAACGAGGAGATAAATATCGTGGCATCTTTGCTGGTCGCCTATCATGAGGTGATGGTGGAGAAGTGGCTCGATGATGTGATGGAATAGGTGATGGATCTCGATGTCGAGGTGTAGAGAGGTGATGGCTCTCGGTGTCGAGGTGTAGAATCGGCTCGATGAGGTGATGGATCTCGGAGTCGAAGTGGAGAATCGACTCGATGAGGTGATGGATCTCAGTGTCGAAGTGGAGAATCGACTCGATGAAAAAGTGGGGGTGCTTATCATTCGTCCCATAAAAAAAACGCCTACTAGCTTGCCACCAATCAGTGGCAACCTCAGCCTCTGTAGGTAACAATGTCTGTAATGGATAGTTTGCCTCCTAATAATATAAAAGCCCAAACAAAGTTAAACGTCTACTAGTAATAAATTGTTTATATATGATAGTATTTGTGTTTACTTACAGCATCGATCGTCATATATGGTAGTATCTCTTCCCAATCCAACTGCCAGATCCTCTTCCAAGTAATAGCCCTAGGAATATCATTTGAATTCTTGATGGCATAAGTACGCATGCTGGGAAATACCTCAAATATCCAAATCTACAATATAATACACAAACATTAATTTTAGTAATTGTTAAATAATTAATTTTTGTAAACATTATATAGAAATTCTTACCATAAAGGCCCCAAATAAAGCCTACCCAAGTGTATTTGGAACCATGCCCATGCAAACTACGACGGTCCTCAAAGGCATACGATAATTTTTTACAAGTAGCTTTCCATATATATGAACCCCACGGAAACACGTTCCATGCATCTAGGTCATCTACCAATAATATTATATCCTTACAAATAGGATGTCTGCCCTATTTTGTTAAAAAATTGGTATACAAAAGTAACAAAAGGCGTACTCGGACAACATCAAGGTCATCCATCCGAGTAAAACCATCTTTAAGAAGTAATCTTCTCAAATCGTCAACGTGTAAAGTGGCCTTCACCTTTGCCAGGTCAGAAAAAACCCGAAATAACCATGATGGGGTGGCGATATGACTAGTGTACGGACCTAATTCATCATGTCGTCCAAACGTAGACCAGTGACCAAGAAAACTCCTCCATCCCAAAACGAGTATACATCGGTGGAAAATGAAACCATATCTCCTCATTGCCACGTTGTATCCCCTTGGGTAGATCGTTAGTCATGGTCTCTAGAAACAAATGAGTCAACAAAGCATCTCCACTTGGATGTTGTTCTTTCAGCCATGGCCCGAAACAAGTATTCTTAAACAAATTTCTTTGGACATGTGTAAGTGTCGACGCAATTGTAGTGGCTAGGCTTAATTTATTCCTTAAAGTCAATGCAGCCAAAAAAATTCCTAACAAAAACAATAAAAATACTAAGTTATATATACTAATAATATACCAAAAACTACAAATTATACACAATAAATAGACATTATATTAAACAGAGAAAATATAGCCAAATATGTTTCAAACTAGCCTGGTTTTCACCCAAGTCATTATTCTATCATATTTCACAAAATGCATCAGATAACATTCCAGAAGTAAGCACTTATATAAACATTTAAAATGACAACATATAGGTTTAGTGCAGGTTCAAGGACAACATTCTAGAAGAGTAGTAATTTATCATTGAAACTTAAATTCGCAACACGAAAATCGTAACTCGAAAATAAAATTTCCAAGTCAAATTTTGAATTCGCAATGCGAATTTCTTTTTCGAGTTGTGATTTTCGTTTTCGAGTTGCGATTTTCATTTTCGAGTTGCGATTTTCGTGTTGCGAATTTAAGTTTCAAGAATAAACTACTCTTCTTCTACAAATTGAAACTTGAATGAATTGCATTACTTCAACCAAAAAACAAAGACAAATACTAACTTCACAGGGTTAAACACTAAACTGTTTAGCAGTATTGGCAGCAACCGAATGAATTTACTAAGCAATCTAAGTGAAATGGTTAATCTATATATTGAAATTACGAGTAAATTTAACATCAGTTTAAATATGAAAATGATTATTTATCTAATAATAATACAAAAATTTCAAAATAAAAATAATTAAAAAAACTAACCCTCGGTGGATTTTCCATTTGTGGCCGTGAATGGTTGTGAGAGGGTGGCTGTGAGAGATGGAGATGGAGGGGTGTCGTCGAATATGGGGATGGATGTCGCCAGATTTGGGGATGGATGTCACCAGATTTGGGGACGGATGTCGCCAAAGATAGAGACGGATGTCGCCGGAGAGAGTGAGAGATGGAGATGAGATGAGTTGCGATTTAGGGGTTTAGGTTATGAGTTGCGATTTACGGGATATACTATTTACATTTATATTACAAAATTAAAAGCTATTTTGCGAAATTAAAATTCATGTTGCAAATTCGGAAATTGAGTTGCGAAAATAAAATTCGCGGTCTGAAATTTAAACGCGCTTTGCGAATTAGAAAATCTTGTTGCGAAAAATAAATTCGTGTTGCGAAATTGTCAAACTCGAGTTACGAATTTGACTTCTGTGTTGCGAATCCTAAATTCGAGTTGTGAATTTGGAAACTGTGTTGCAAAATTGGAGTTCGTGTTGCGAATTCGTTGATTATTTTTGCAAATCCAAAACAAATTGGTTAAAATTGTATATTATAAGGCATTTTCGGTCACTCATGTTATTTTCTCAAAATAAAAAGCCTAACATTAGTTATTTTCATCCTTTTGGATGTAAATGTTTTGTTTTAAACAATGGTAAAGACAATCTTGGCAAATTTGATGCTAAAAGTGATGAAGAAATTTTTCTGGGTTATTCTTAATTTTAAAGCTTATCGAGTATTTAATAAAAGAACTTTAGTTGTAGAAGAGTCTATACATGTTGTTTTTGATGATAATCCTCTTCTGAGGAAGAATTCTTGTGTTGATGATGACGTAGGTATTGTAAATACACATGACGTTGGACATGACGTTGGAGAACCATCATCAAAGGAAGAAATGAAAGATGAGGAAATTCGCGATGTTCTCGAGAATCCAACCATTAAAGAAAGGGAAGTCTCTTACCCAAGAGAATTCAACTATATCAAGGATGGTGAAATTATAGGTGATCCATCTAAAGGGGTAACAACTCGATCATCTCTTAGAAATATATGTAATTATGTTGCATTTATATCATGCATAGAGCCTAAGAATATTCAAGAAGCAATAGATGATGAAAATTGGATTATGGCTATACAAGAAGAGTTAAATCAATTTGAGAGAAGTAAAGTGTGAACATTAGTTGAAAGGCCTAGTAATAAAACTATTGTAGATACTAAATGGGTATTTAGGAATAATGTAATACCCCAAATTTTGACTAGTAACAAAAATATAAGTTTTGAAAGTTTAGTGGCTAAAGTATATAAACTTTGAAAAGTGTAGGGCCCGAAATTTGTAATTTTTAAAAGTTATATATTTTAGCCTGTAAATGAAAAGTTTGGATTAAAACAGAGATTTTAGTGGGAATCAGGTTTTTAGTACGAGATTAGTGGGAATCATATTTTTAGTAAAGTTCGGTATTTAAATCAAATATTCAGATCGAATCGGAATTTTATGAAAATTTGAAGGATGTTAGAAAATGGCTGGAAGTATTATTTTCATATTTTAGATCAGAGAAATTTTGCTCAGAACAATGCAATTTTTCAGATTTGACCGAAACAGTGAAATTTTAGTGACTAAAATGCAATTTTTGAAAATTGCATGGACAAATTCGAAAGTCAAAGCCAAGTTGATTCATTTTTGACCAAGGAATATTTTAATGGAAGATAATACAATGGCATTTGGTAATTTTCAAGATTTATTAAGGGCATTTTTGAGATTTTTCATTAATTGAATATTAAATTCAATTAATTGCAAATTGCCATTTGTTTTATCTTTTAAATGCTACAGTATTCAACACAATTAAGCCATTGTCAACATTCAACGTCTTCAAGCCAGCGACTCCAAGTTCTCCAAGGTAAGGATTTTTATTTGGATTTTTGAAGCAATATAGTTTATTTTTGGATTTAGTTATTAGATAGAGAATTAATCTACATAAAATTCTCTATCATTTGGTACCAATATTTCATGGTGAAGATGATTATGTGATGAGATTTCATGATTAAGGTTTAAGGAGGTTTAGTGATCTTGAAGAATTAATGAAGGATTTTTATGTTTTTGATGTTAGTGATTATTTCTAAAGCATGTATGATAGTTAAAATTAATTGTAAATGCATAAATAAGGTTTGGCCATGTTAGGGTTTATGAGAAGGAAGAGATTTTGATTCAATTTGATGTTGTTATGATTGGAAATGCATGAATTTAATCATAGGAGGTTGAATTCATGCTTGAAAATGAACAAAAAAATTCCCCTAAATGATTTAGAGGTATTCAGCCATAGAGAATAAATCTGGCAGTGAGTTTGAAAATTCACCAGAAATTTTATAAAAATAATTTGGAGGTTATTATTATACATTTGTGTTCGTATGTCAATATAGTTTTGTTTAAAACAAACTGGGATCAATTTCAAGGTATATACAAAAAGATATGAATTTTTAACTGAGGCAAGGTCAGAAAAACGGGCAGCAGATTCTGCACAAAACAGATTCTGTCGGTCAACTTTGAAAATTCACCATAAATTGTACATAATGAATTAGAAGGAGTTCTTTATATGGATAGAATTTTATTCGAGTCTAGTTTTCAAGGAAAGAAACGGAATTAATTCTAGTGTGTATATCAATACAGAATACTGATTCTTTAAAGGTAGTGCAAGTTGTCTGAATATGGAAATTTTAGAATTTAAGTTGAAATGGATTAGAAGATGAAGAGTAATGTTGAAATGTTGAGGTATTGATTTGTACATTTTATATTTAATGTACAATGAGCATAATGGTGAAGAACCATTATGAATTAAATGGAAAGGTTGAGGTGAATTCTAAAAAGAATTGACAATTTGTGACTTATTCATGTAATTTAGTAAAATGAAGGGTTAAAGATGAAAATAAATATTCATGAATTTGGAAGAGTATTTTTGAGAAGTTGGAAATTATAATGGAAATGTGATTTAGTTGATATAGATTTAATCTCGATTTTTATATATTTTCGAATGTTAAAATCAACTTATGCTAGTACGATACTAATATGTAGTTCGAAAATTTGTGTTATAATTTGGTATTGTCAGACTATGATAAATCTAGCAATCCGAACTATCCGAAAGGAAAGGACAAAGCTCGTGATTAAGACTATTGTATAAAAGTTCTGTAGTGAGGCAAAGGTGAGTGCAGTTATTTATTTAATTATTTTGATCGAGGACGACTTGTGATAAGTCAACTCATTCCAATTTACAGCATGATTTATAAAGTTTATAAAGAACATTTTTATAATATTCTATATCAGTTTTATGAATGATTTAGGGTATGAACTGCCCAAGCATGCTATTTTGATTATGGATTTAATTATGGTACATGAGCCCATTGTATGTCTAATGAGAATTACTGGTACACTTGGCATGCCATTAGTTGAGTATTATTAGGTTTGATACATTCGTGTATCAATGTTATCATATCAGCTTTGGTACATTCGTGTATCAATGTTATCATATAAGCTTTGGTACATTATAGTATCAATGTTATCATAACAACTTTGGTACATTCGTGTATCAATGTCCAGCACCGTTGGTGCTTATTCAGGTTATAATGGCATTGAAGTGTATCATATCTCAATATCAGTTATGATTTGCACCATGTTGTGTAAAGTGCACACCTTACTCACGTATCTTATGTTCTCATAAATATGCATTGGGCTATGAAAATGAATATGCAAGTTGTGAATGATTTCCAGTTGACAGAAAACATGATATGCTTATTTTATCAGAATTTTCATGAGTTCATGATTTAAAAAGAAATTTCAGGTCTCAGTAAAGAAATCGACTTGGATAAGTTGGTTTGCCAGTTTAATGTTTTAAGTTGAATTATTTTATTTATGTTTATGATATTTTCAGATTTTTCTCACCTTAGATTATTACTGTCTCACTAAATTATACTTAGCGCGTGATGATTTTCATGCGTAGGTTCTAATAAGGATAAGTCCGATCAGTAAGGAGCTATCAGAACATCTTTCTGGAAAAACATACATATCATCAGTATCAGTAAGACATCTACGATGTTTCTTTTGACTTATAGTGGCATGTATAATTATATTAGTAATTTCTATTTATTGCATTTGTTTTAAATAATTTGTAATAATAAACTAAACTATTTTAGTTTATTTTACTTAGTTTAGTTTTATCGGTATCTATGCATGACAAGAATTTATTACAATATTATGTTTTAAAAGATTTTACGAAAAGACATGGTTTAGTAAAATTACTGATTAAATAATGATTTTATTTTCTTGTAATAAAGAAATAAATTATAAGTTGAAATATACTTTAAAATGTATTTTTAAAGTTAGAACAAGAGTGTTTTCAAAGGAAACAAATTTTTAGGAAATTTCAGTTTAGTAAGTGTTTTTAAGTTGATGTGACATCTTTGACTCGTATATCGAGACTTATATGAGTTAAGGGTGTTACAAATAAGCTCGATGAAAGTGGTAATATAGTGAGGAACAAGGCTAGACTTGTTGCTCAAGGCTATACTCAAGAAGAGGACATAAACTATGATGAAACATACGCTCCCGTGGCTAGGATGGAAGCAATTAGAATGTTATTAGCATTTTCATGTTTCAATGAATTTAAATTATATCAAATGGATGTTAAAAGTGCATTTTTAAATGTTTTTATAAAAGAATAAGTGTATGTGGAACAACCTCCTGGTTTTGAAGATTCAAAATTTCCAAATCATGTTTTTAAATTGACAAAAGCTTTATATGGTTTAAAACAAGCTCCTAGAGCTTGGTATGAAATATTGTCAAACTTTTTAATCGAAAAAGGTTTCTCAAAAGGCAAGGTTGACACTACATTGTTTTTAAAAGTGAAAAGGTAAATATTTATTAGTAGTTCAAATTTATGTTGATGATATAATATTTAGTTCTACTAATGATGCTATTTGCCAAGAATTTTCTAAGCTAATGCAGAGTGAATTCGAGATGAACATGATGTGAGAGCTCTCATTTTTCTTGGGACTCCAAATCAAGAAAAGAAAAGATGACAACTTAATCAATCAAGCAAAATACGTCAAGGATATGCTCAAAAGTTTGGATTGGAAGATGAAAAACCCCAAGCCACTCCAATGAGCTCATCTACAAAACTTGACAAAGATGAAGGAGGTAAATGTGTAGATGTTAAATTATATAGGCCTATGATTGGCTCTTTGCTTTATCTAATCGCAAGTAGATCAAACATTATGTTTAGTGTATGCTTATGTGCTAGATTTCAATCATGTCCTAAAGAATCACATCTAAAAGCCATTAAGAGGATCTTTAGATAACTTAAGGACACTCATAGTTTAGGACTTTGGTATCCTAGAGACTCTAGCTTGCATGCCTTCTCTGATGCGGATTATGGAGATGCAAAATAGATAGGAAAAGCACCTCCGGTACTTGCCAATTCCTAGGAAATATGTTGATTTCATGGTTTAAAAAAAATAGTGTTGCATTATCTACCACTGAAGCGGAATACATTTCAGCCGGTAGTTGTTGCGCACAAGTTTTATGGATGAAACAACAACTTTTAGATTATGGAATCGAAGTTGGTACCATACATATCAAGTGTGACAATACTAGTGTTATTTGTCTCACTAAAAATCTCATCCAATAATCTAGAACTAAACACATTGAAATTAGACATCATTTCATTAGAGATCGTGTCACTAAAGGAGATGTAGTTCTAGAATTTGTTGATACTTTGCATTAATTAGCTGATATTTCTATAAAACCTTTAGATAAAGAGAGATTTTGGACACTTAGGAGAGAATTAGGTTTAACAAACCTACCTTGACTTAGTGTTTAAATGATTTTAGCACTTTTAATTAGAAATTAAAAATGCTTATAAAAATAACACTTTTGATTGCATTCTTTGCTAATAGTTAGGGGAAGTTTATGATCATTGATGAAAATTAATAATATGTTGAAATAAAATTTAAGGATAGATTTAATTTATTGAACATAGTTAATCTTCGAAATATAAGTTGCCAATACCCCTAGAGCTAATTAATTTAGCATTTTAAATGTTTAAAACAGATTTTGGACATTTTTGTGCAAAGTGCATCGATACATCCTCGCTATGTATCGATACACTATAAATATGTACCGATACACTATAAATGTGTACGATACTAGAAATGTGTACCGATACATTCCTTGAATGTGTATCGATACACTCAGGAGTGTACCGATACACTCGTCGAGTCTTTGGCTTTAAATCCCTAAAATATCATATTTTGCCAAACCCCCAATATCAAAACACTCCTGCCGTTCAAACCCCTTTTCACCCAAATCTCTATTTTTACTCAAATCAACGAAAACAAGTCAGAATTAACTCGATTTTCAACTCCTAATCCTGCTACATTCATCAAATTTGTGCAAACAACATCACATTCTCACTTAATCGAAAAATTTCAAGGTAATTTTTCTAAAACTCTATTTTATTAATTTTTGAACATAGAACTAGTTTTAATTAGTTATAGGTTGAAATAAATATTGGGCATTTGTTAGATTGTAGTTTAGAACTATAATCTACAACTAATTTCGTCAAAAACACAAGATTTTTGCAAATTTTTTAATTTTTCGAAATAAAAAATATTTTATTTTAAATTGTTGTTTTTGATTTAATTGTGTTGTTTTCATGAAAACTATACATATTATAATTTTTCAAACATCGTTTTCAAAATAGTTTTTAAAATTGTCCATTAGGATTCGGTTTAGAGAACCTTGAATATTTAGGACTCATATTGAGTTTTGGGATTGATATTGTTGCATACATGTATTTTCAAATTATAGGTATTCCTTATTCACATTCCGATTTAACCATGTCTCATTCCAAACGCCCTAGGTCTTCGTCTAGTCGATCAGACTAACCTCAAAACTAGCCTCATATTCCACCTCAAAATTCAAACCCAAACGCTCCCGAAATGACTATCCTAAATTCCTACTTTAATGAACCTGACCGTTGAGAAGACCTCTACCATAGGTTTGTTAACTTATTCGAGTCATATAAAATCCTAGAAGAGCGTATCCCCTCAATCCAAGCTATGGTCGATATGAAATTTGAATATCTTTCTACCCTTAAAACTTGGAAATTTAATAAATTGTTTCATCTTAAACCTATCGTTTATCACCAACTCGTTCGCATTTTCTATTCCAATGCGGTTTGTGTCCAAACGAGTCTCGAACTGCCACCATAGGGATTCGATCTTATCTCTTAGGTCAATTCATTTATATTGACTCTGACATAATCGTGAACACCTTTGATTTAGATAACGAGGGTTTAATAATGAAAGAGAGATTGTGGCTACTCCCTATAGAGCCAAGGCTAGTGCAAGTACATTGCTAACGTAGCACAAGCGTTTTCTTTACTTAATCATCTCTTGGTGGTTTAGACCATCCGGAGGTAGATATTCTACGATTAGAGTACTAGACCATTGGTGGATACATTGTATCCAAAATAAAAAGGAAATAAATTTGCCACAAATTGTTTTTGCTGAACTAGTAGAAACCGTAGACAACGTCCCGTCTAAATATGTATAAACCTTAGTTTACGGTTATCTTCTTAGTAATTTGTTTATCAAATCCAACCTTAAGGTCTAGCTTGATGTAACCATCCCTCTTAAGAACCAAATAAATTTCACAACCTTGAAGAAATCGGGATGGACCGGGGAAAATGATCAATGGGTTTGATCAACCGAGAAAACATCGGGTGCTAGCTCTTCACGAGCTGCTCCAGCACCGGCACCGGCTGCTGATGATAATCCTGAGCTTGAAGAACTTATGCGAGACATTGATGATCATGTACCCAAGGACAAGCCGATCCAACAAAAGGATCAAATGCCTCCATACTTTATATCATTTTTAAAGACATTTGATATGAGGTTTACATCCATAGAGTCTCATTTAACCGCTATGGGCTCAACAATTGGATATTTAATGGGAGATGTGAGTTAACCATGAAGCTTTAACGAATGATTAAACGCTCTTACGCTCATATGGCTGCGATGCAAGCACATTTTCCTCTTCTCAATCCACCTATGGATGATTAGACCTTGTCTTGCTTAGTTTTCTTGGATTGAATTTGAACTTATTGTTGAAACATTTTGATGTGTTTTGGATGATTAAACTTGGATGTTTATGGATGTTTGGATTTGTTTGTTTTTGGTTTGAATGATTATTATTAGTTATTTGAACTTTATTAATTTTCATGTAATGCATCATTTACATATTAGTTAAATATAACCAATTACCATTACACATTATTTTTGAATATTGATTATGGACTAATGGCTAATCCTTCTCTTGATTGTGATCTTAACAGCTTAAGCTATATCTATTTAAATCTAATGGCTAGTTTCTTAAAAACCTTGTTTAAAACGTTTTATAGAGTATTTTTGATTTAACAAAAAATTCAAAATTGATTTCAAAAATAATTTTCAAAGAAAAAATTACTTAAATGTTTTGTTATATCAAAAAGGCGGATATTGTTGAAAACATTTTGATGTTTCGATATAACAAATAAATTACTATTGAATTTTAAGATTTTATTCGATTAAGTTATTCGACTATCAAAAATATTACTCCAAGTTTTCAAATGTCAATTTTAATCCTTACTTAAGTGTAAAATTGTGTTTAAGTCTTAAAATATTTTTGAAACAATTTTACAAAGT
Source organism: Hibiscus syriacus (assembly GCF_006381635.1). NCBI lineage: Eukaryota > Viridiplantae > Streptophyta > Magnoliopsida > Malvales > Malvaceae > Hibiscus > Hibiscus syriacus. Next base: position 826,139 of record NW_024062858.1, on the reverse strand, counting down.
ATTTCGAACCTTACTCGAGCCAAAAATAAGTTTTATAAAGGGATGTACCGATACACTCCTCTAATGTATCGATACACACCAAACTTCGAATGTATTTTGTGTACCGATACATTGACGAAACATCGATACACTCCTGGCTCTGAGAAACATATAATGTAATTAGTGTACTGATACACCTGGGAAGTACCGATACACTAGGTCAACTAATGATCGAAATATTTGAATTTTACACCGAGTGTACTGATACACCTTGAGAGTGTACCGATACACCTACGCTCCCAACATATTTTTTAAATGATAATTACACTATAATAGCTTTATTGACTTCACCAATGATCCCCAACGTTCAGAAGTGATTCAAGGTGTATTTAAACAAGCTGAGGAGCCATTAATCAACAACAAGAAACAATAATTGAGGGAGAATCAAAGAGAAAGCATCAAACCTTATTGTTTGAGCACTTCAAGCCTATTTTTCATTCAATATTCTTTTTGCTTTCAAGAACACCATTTGTTCTCAATTGTATTCATTCTTGAGTATTATTTCTTTGTTCTAGAATTGTGCAAACATCTTACCTTGTGAGTTTTTCTGTAAGTTTGCGAAATTTGTATTCTTCTCTTTGGGAGATAGTGTTCTAAAGAACAAATTAGTAAATTTGTTGGAAAATCCTTAGTGTTGATAGCTAAGGTAGTGGACGTAGACTTTGGTTGAGAAAATCAAACCACTCTAAATCGTTGTGCAAATATTTTCTATTTTTTGCAAAAGCTTCCACCAAAATTTTAATTGCCAATTCACCCCCTCTTGGCTATTTCGTCGATCGATTAACTCAACAAATTGCTTTGTAAGTATAACAAGTCAATGATTATCACATTTTTCATTTAAAAATTGAAGTTTAAGAGAAGTGACCAGTACAATTTTCATTTGTTAACTAAGATAATAATTAACATTTGCAATTTAGCATCACTTAAGTAGTTAAGTTACTGTGACTATTAATTACCATTTTTTTATGTCTTTCTCATTATTTGTATACATTAATTACAACTTTTTATTTAAGTTTAGGAGAAATGAATGTCCATTACAGTTTTTATTTGTTTGCGAAGATATTAATTGATGTCTTTATCATTATTTGTATAGGAAATGTCTAATTTGGGAGAGAATTCCATACATTCACATCTCCTACTTTTAACTCTTCACAACTACCAACCAAGGGAAGTCCAACACCAAGTTCTGAAGGAAATTCAGTTCCTACATTAAGTCAACCTAATGTTGTGGTTAAAAATAATGTGTCAAGCGAATGGACTTCATCAAAGCTAAAGTCTATGGTATGGGAGCACTTTAAAAATAAAAAGATCAACAATGAGTGGAAGGCAATATGTAACCATTACAAAAAACAATTCAATGGTGAATCTAATAATGGGATAAGTCACTTGTGTGATCATTTGAAAAGATGCAACAAATGAGTTCAAATAGACATTTAGCAACAAGTCTTAGTAGTTAATAAAAAGAAGTCAGATGGAAAATTGACAATAGTGGATCATTCACAGTTTAAAAAGTAATATTTTAGTCTACAACTTATGTTTGAAATGCCTTATCTCAAGACTATAAAACTTGATATTTTGGACATGTACAAAGAGGAGAAGGTAAAATTATTGCCAAAGTTGGAGCCTAATGAAGAAAGAATTTCTATAACAACTACATGAACTTCAGATCACCAAAACAAAGGATATATGGTTGTTACTGCTCATTACATTGATAACTCTTGGAGTTTACAAAAGCGCATTATAAGGTATTTGTTTAAATATATTTATATATTTATTTATGTTTCGATATGTTTGAAACTAATTCATTTTATTTATTGCTTAATTAGGTTCGAATATGTACTATTTCTACATACCACTAATGTCATTGCTTCTAGTTTGATGAAATGTTTCCTAGATTGGAATAGTGATAGGAAACTCAAATCTATTACAGTTGATAACTGTAGTGTGAATGATGGTGTCATTAAGTTGTTGGTTGATAGGAAGGGATATAATACATTGTTGCTTAACATAACTTTTTTTCACATGCGTTCTTGTGCACATATATTGCATTTGATTGTTAAAAATGGATTAAATGTGATTGGAGATGGTATAGAAAGAATATGTCATAGTGTTCTTTTTTTTAGTGCTACTCCAAAAAGGTGGGAAAGATTTAAAGAGGCGTCATGAAAATTACATATTTCAACTATAAAAAAGTTATGTTGTTAAAACACGATGGAATTCTACCTTTTTGATGCTCCAAACAGTTTTATCTTATAATGGTGTTTTTGCTCATTTTGTGCAATTACATCGTGATCCTTTGTACAAGTACTTGCCAACTGATGGTGATTGGGTTTTGCATCAATGGTTTATGATAAACTGAAGTTATTCTATGAGATCACTAAAGGTTTTTTAATTACAAAATATACGACATCAAATCTTTATTTTTTGAGTATTTGTAGGATTATGATGGTATTGAATGAGTGGATTACACATAGTAATATAATTATTTCGAGAATGGAAAAATGCATGTTGGAGAAATTTGAGAAATATTGGAACGACATGAATGGTATCATGGTTGTTGCCACACTTTTAGACCAAGGTACAAAACAACATTGTTGGAGTATTACTTTAAAATATTTATAGGGTTACTGTTGAACATGAAGTTGAAATAATTGTGCAACTATGTCGGATTTGGTCACAGAGTATGAAGAAAGAATGATGTCCTTAAAGAATGAACCTCAACCCTTTAACGGTGTATATTTGGATAGTGTTCGAGTTGATTTGGGTAACACGAGTGATTTTGATGCTTATATTTCAAGGAATAGACAAAAGAAACCAAAATTTAAATCTGAGTTAGACCGTTTCTTAGAAGTGGATGTTATTTCTAGGACGCCAAACTTTGATATATTGACTTGGTGGAAGACAATCAGGCCACAATTTCTTATATTGCAAGCTATTGCAAAAAATATTTATGCCATTCTGGTTTCTAGTGTTGATTTGGAGTCTACTTTTAGTACCAGAGGGAAATTGGTGAATGCACAATGTAATAGACTTTATCTATCAAATGTAGAAGCTTTGGCATGTTGTCAAAATTGTTATGGGTCGAAGAATATATAAACATATTTATCATGTAATTTTAATTATTTTACTTATATGTTTTGTCATTATTTCTTATTAGATTTTATTTTCATCTACGATGTTTTAGAATCAAACTCAAATGAAGAAACTTTATGAAGATGATGAAATCGAACAAGATGAGATAATAGTAAGTAATAATTTCATATTTATTACTTTTATATAATCTTATTTTTAAATATTAATTTATAATTTTATTTTATAGGATTTAAGTGTTTAGCTAAGATTGAAGAATGTGAACTTGTGAAGCCGATGATAATCGAAGATTTTTTTCATCGGATATCTGTATTTATGTCTCGTTTTATTATAATTATGTTTGAACTTTGAATTTATTTAAGTATAATATGAATTTGTAATTTTAATTGTGAACATGCATTTTAATTATGGGTTGAAGTTGAGAGATGTATGTTGCATGATGTTTTTCTTTAGGGGATTGTTTCCTGAGTTGAATTATAGTTAATCCTTTTGCATATTTATCCTTTGAATTGAACTTATTTAAGCTTAATTTTTGTTGCATATTTTGTTTGTGTTGTATGTTGCTTTTATTATAATCTGTTTTTTTTTTGTTTTATTAATTAATTTTACACTTTTACTTTACTTTTTCCAATTTATTTGTAAAAGAGTTCAATTTTTTATTATAATTTATTTGATTTCTTGTATTTTCATTTTTTAAATATGTTTTTAATGAAAAATTAATTCAAATCTGATCATGTTGAATTTTTAAGTTATATATCAAGTCAATCAAATTTCAGATGGATGAGTCATTTTTAGAGAAAATAACCTCAGTGACCAAAAATGCCTTATAATATACGATTTTAACCAACCTTTTTTGGATTTGTCAAAATGACCAACTAAATCGCAATGCGATCGATAATTCGCAACGCGATCTCCGGTATCGCAAATCAGTTTCCAGATTCGCAACGCGAACTTCGACTATCGCATTGCGATTTACATATTCGCATTGCGATAGTCCAAGTTCGCGTTGCGATTTATTCCAAGTTCGTTGAGATAGTCGAAGTTCGCGTTGCGATTTATTCCAAATTCGTTGCGATAGTCCAAGTTCGCGTTGCGATTTATTCCAAGTTCGTTGCGATAGTCCAAAATCGCAACGACGATATTGCATTTGTTTCTTAAGAATTTTCTCTAAAAAGATAGTATTCGTGCGGACGTGTCGAAGACACATATTACCACGACCCCGACCCCGACCCCGACCCGAGACGAGACGAGACGGACGGCGGCGGCGGCGGCGGCGCACGAGAGTCCCCCTTGTTCTCTATCACTCAACAAGAAAGTGGGAAAGCTAAGCCTTAAATACCATTCCCAATAGTGTTTCCAATACTATGTGGGATTGAGCATTACCAACACTTGTTCCCAATACTATGTGGGATTGAGCCTTAAATAGTGATATTATTTTTGAATGTTTTGCTTAAAATTGCAATAATCACGATTGATTGTAGATTGACATTTAATTATGACATATTTAATCGTATAATACTAATGCAATTGGTTGCTGATTAGTTGTTTTAAGGTGCATGATTGTTAATTGTTTCCTGAATAATCACATTGTATTAGAAACAAGTGTTGGTAATGCTCAATCCCACATAGTATTGGAAACACTATTGGGAATGGTATTTAAGGCTTGGCTTTCCCACTTCCTTCTTGAGTGATAGAGAACAAGGGGAACTCTCGCGCGACGACGGCCGCCGCCGTCGTCCGTCTCGTCTCGTCTCGTCGTCGGTCGTGGTCGTGGTAATACGTGTATTCGACACGTCCGCGCGAACACTATCTTTTTAGAGAAAATTCTTAAGAAACAAATGCAGTACTACCAGCCGTTGTGATTTTGGACTATTCGACTATCGCAATGCGAACTTGGACTATCGCAATGCGAATATGTAAATCGCAATGCGATAGTCGACTATCGCAACGCGAACTTCGACTATCGCATTGCGATTTACATATTCGCATTGCGATAGTCCAAGTTCGCGTTGCGATAGTCGAAGTTCGCTTTGCGAATCTGGAAACTAATTTACGATACCGGAGAGCGCGTTGCGAATTTTCGATCGCATTGCGATTTAGTTGGTCATTTTGACAAATCCAAAAAAAAAGGTTAAAATCATATATTATAAGTATTTTTGGTCAATGAGGTTATTTTCTCTCATTTTTATCGAATCAGATCGGATGAATAAAAAATTCAACCCAAGTCGACTGATATCATCTCTAATGATAATAGTAAAGAATAGTAAAAGCGAACGGCTCTTGATCACACACATCTACGAAACCCGTATAAAACTTAAAATAAAACCGCTTATGGTCACAGTCCGATCATTTATCTTCCCTTGATCGAAAATCATCCAAATATCGCCTTCAACAGTTTCTCTGATCAGTTCATCAAAAGATCAAATCCAGATCCTTGCGAAAATGAACGACGCAGATGTGTCCAAGCAGATCCAGCAGATGGTGAGATTCATCCGCCAAGAGGCAGAGGAAAAGGCTAACGAGATCTCAGTTTCTGCTGAAGAGGTTCTTCAATTTTCTCTATTTTATTCCCCCCTTTATTTTTTTTTGAATTTTTGGATACTCCGTTAAATTGATGGTTGAACGATGTGTATTTTAGGAGTTCAACATCGAGAAGCTTCAATTGGTGGAGGCGGAGAAGAAGAAGATCAGGCAGGAGTACGAGAAGAAGGAGAAGCAAGTAGAAATTCGGAAGAAAATGTAAATCGATATGTTTTAGAATTTAATTTAGTTTCCCTTTTTCTGCTGTATAAATGTCAATTTTAAGTTCAATTTATTTGTCGTACTGGATTTTTATCTTTTACTGGATATTAAGTTGAATTCAAACTGAGTCTAATATTTCTACTTAAATACAAGTAAATTATTAACCTTAATTATAGTTATCGGAAATTAGTCAGATTTCAAGATGCACTAATTCAGTTACTAATGAACCTTAATGTGATTTGGTTGAAAAATTATTGAACATTGTAGAAGTTTGATTATCTTGGATATTGAGAAATGAGTTTTGTTTATTTTCATGCAGAATTGGCACATAGGAGTAATTAGTGAGGAATATACCGGCGCTTTTGTGAAAAAAGATTAAGCTTTGTCCTTTTATTGCAGTGAGTATTCAATGCAGCTTAATGCATCTAGGATCAAGGTACTTCAGGCTCAAGATGATGTGGTTAATGAGATGAAAGAATCAGCATCCAAGGACCTTCTGAATGCAAGCCATGATCACCATGTGTACAATAGGCTTTTGCAAGATCTAATTGTTCAGGTCAGTGTATAGCAAGATCATTAACCCTTTCTTGAAAATATTTGAAAGTTGCAACATTAGATAAACTCTTGAGAGTTCTTTTATTTGAATAACGTTTATTACAGAGTTTGGTGCGACTGAAAGAGCCTGCTGTCCTACTCCGTTGTCGCAAAGAGGATTTGCACTTGGTGGAGTCTGTTCTGGATTCAGCGAAGGAGGAATACGCTTCTAAAGTGAATGTTGATCCACCTGAGATATTCATTGATGATGTCCATCTTCCTCCTGGTTCTTCTCATCATCATGGTTTTTTTCATCTTCATCACCATGCTGAAGCTCATGGACCTTTCTGGTAAATAGATTAGTTTTACGCAAATGCAAATATTAAATGTCCCTAGTCATTCAATGCTTTGGCAAGGATTATTAATCCTTTGGACCAACCTTTCTTCTTTTAGATTTTGAGGGGAGATATTATTTGATATATTATGATTTGTTTTGCTCAACTTTGTAATCAAGTGTCGACTTGTATGCTTGTGCTTACTGTGGAAAATATTAGTGATCCATAAATGATTTTCGAACTGGTATTTTGATTAGGTTACTACCTGTTTCGTTATCTTCTCTTTGATGCACCCCCTTCCCCTACAAGAAAGAAGAAAAAGAACAAAGATGTAATGCTAATACGTTTTTTCTTTGAAATTTTGCAGCTCTGGAGGTGTAGTCATAGCATCTCGAGATGGGAAAATTGTGTGTGAGAACACCTTGGATGCACGGTTAGATGTTGCATTCAATAAGAAACTCCCAGAGGTGGGTTTTGATAGTTTCTAAGAAACATTTAGATTATTTCTAACTTGTTTCCCTTAGCTATATTAATTTCACCTACAGTACCTTCGTTATCCATGCCTTCATAGCCTGGATGGAGAGATTGTTTCTCTAATTAACTATTAATTGCAATAATTATTGTACTGCATGATGAGTCCGAAAATGTAAATAGCCAGTGCAGAGTGCATAGACTGCTGGTATATGTATCTTTATTTCTTGTTTGCACGCTTGTTGGCATAGCCATATGATGGAGTGCATCATTTTATTTAATGGATTGTGCATTTCAACTGCATTCCGCTGATAGGAAAGTTGAAGGTTTTGTAATTCTGATAATGTCTAGCTTAATTTTGACAGCCAACTTTCCCTGTTTCTCATATTAGTTTCATTTCGCTGTAATTGCAGATCCGTAAGTGGCTTTTCGGTCAGGTTGCTGCTTGAAGGTTAAGAGTGTATTGTTTTCTCAGCCAGCTTTTGTGATCATCCATAGAGCAGAGTGTTGAAATTCGTTCCGTTTATTGTTTCCTCATATTGTTCTTCCCGGATAATTTGTTTGCTAAAAGTCGCTGAAACTGTTCTTTAATTGCTGCGTACATCATTTTGAGGGACGGAGTACTCTTTTTTTTTTTTTTACATATTTATATAAATAATGAATAAAATATGATGTGTTTGCTTATACACTTTTCTCTATACCTTAAGTAACAACTCTGCCTGTTGCCGCAAAACTCGACTAAAAAAAGTGATTTTTTATTCGATCCAACTTGAAAAAATTCAATTTGAATTGACTTCGAGTTAATTTCTTAAAAGTACGAAGGAATATATATGTATTGTGTATGGTTATAGAAAATTATTTAAATTGGAATCCTATGGTATTATAATATTATAAATATTTACAATTAAATTGAAATTGAAATTCGAGCAAGTTGATTTGACTCGAATTTTATAAACTCGATTCGATTAGAATTTTTTTTAAAATAAAATTTGAATTATAAAATATGACTCGAATAATTCAAAAAAGTTTTACTCAACTAACGGCTCGCTTCTAGTTACCAAGGCCTCGAACATGCATAAATGGAAAAGGGATGACGATCCAATCTGATTCAATCCGCTGAGCCATGTAGGATGCAGGTGGGCAGGCTTTGTTAACCTTCAATTTGATTAAACCGCAATTTCGAAACTTCAACTTGATCACCTTGCTTACTTGAAATATGATCTAATTGAATTTAATGAGTGTTCTCAATGATAATATGGAATTATTTTTCTTAGAGGATCCGAGTTTGAATAATTATAGCACATGGAATCCAACTCACTATAGGTAGAGACCTTGTGTTCCATTACCTTGAAGCCCTCACTCGACAAGCTAATGTTACCAAGCTCGGGGAACAAAGGGGTGATAGGAATATATAAAAATAATTATAGTTACTCCTTAGAACAAAAAACACAGAATATCACAATAAAATGGAATCAAATAGTAGTGAGGATTATTTGAAGATATACTGATCTTTCTATTATATCTTTACTTCAAAAATTATAGCATAGTATGATATATTTATAGTCTAACACTAAAGAACTGTCACTATTCAAAACAAACTCCACCGGGCCTTTTCTGCTAAAATTTCTTAATCTGACCTACATAATATAAATTATTTGACAAAAAATAAAAATACTTAATAACTTTATTTATGTCGCACTAAAGTTTTGACACTCCCCCTTAACACTTATTGCATGTTTACAATTAACAACACCAAATACAACTTTAAACTCTTCAAACTTTAGCTTCCCTGATGCTTTTATGAAAATGTATGCCACTTGATTGGTTGTAGAGATTCTTTGTAGCTCAATTTTTTGACTTAGCATCTTCTTTAAAAATGTAGTTTCGTAACCGGTTTTCACCCATGCACGAAATTTCTTGGCGAAAAGTAAGGTGGATAATTAAATGGTTTTTATTGAAATGTGTTGGGAGTCGCCATCGGCCTTTTGGGTTAGGTAGGTCGAATACCTAAAAAATCATCTTTTAAAAGAGTTTTTAAGAAAACATCAGTTAAAAGATAAACGGTCTGCGTTTAACTAAAAATTCATTTTTTAATAATAAAAAGGGATTCGTGGTCGGTTACGTTTGGGAAGGATTAACACCCCCACAACTCCCAAAATTGGTCATTGTCGATTATAAATTGTCTCTAATATTAAAATTTAAGAATTCAAATATAAATTTAATTTATGATCCTATTATTTCATTTTTAATCGGATAATTCTAAGAAAAATAATTTTTATAAATTATAAATAAAATATTTATTTATTTAAAACATCAGAAAATGATATCTAGTTACTTTAAGACTGTACTTTCTTAATATTTGAAAAATAAATAAATATTAAAAATAATATTTTTCCTAAGAAAATTATTTAATTAAAACAATATATATATATATATATATATATTGGTTTTTATAAGCAATATATTTATTTATTTAAAATATCAGAGTATGACATCTAGTTATATTAAGACTGCCCTTTCTTTGATTAAAAATAAATAAATACTATTACTTTGTGAAATTCATCAAATAATATTTAATAATCTTTCATATGCATATATCTATATATATTAGCATGACTAAAATAATAATTATAATTAAAGTAAAATACTAATTTAAACATATATAAAAAAGTACTATAAAAAATAGAATAAAATTGAATAAAATGACCAAAATAAAATGAATTAAAAACTTATAGTATTAAAATATAAATTATCTAAATTAATGAACATAACTCGAAATATTATAAAAATATAATTAATAACAGTGTAATTATCCCTTAATTATTAATCAGTGATTAAAATAATAATTATTAAAATTAAAGACTCTAACTCGAATAATAAAAAAATCTGAGTGCTAATAATGTAATTTAGCCTTAATTAATTAATTCGGGTTAAAATATAAATTAATAAAATTAAAGGTCTAAAATGAGTATTTACCCTAAATATTATATAAATAAGGTTAATGACTAAATTATAAATTAAATAAAATTGAAAATTGATTTAAAACATATATAAATTAGTTTCAGTGACCAAATTGTAAAGATACAAATATAGAGAGGCTGCAGAGAGGGGTTTACCTTTGAGGGTAATTATAGAAATACCCCTCACTAAACGGCGTCGTTTTGGTGAGGGTACATATTCCCTTTAAACCGACTTATATCCTTCATTCTTCTCATTTTTTCATTTTCTTCTCTCTCTCTAGATGAGAGATTTTTTTCCTCTCATATCTCTCTCTAATCCTCCGCCCGGAGGGAGTCTGGGGACCGGCTGACCACCTTGCTCCGACGTCGGCAGCCACCGCCGACCACCACTGTAACCCCCAGCCTGTACCCAACCGTATACGAGTCTGAAGTGTCACATTGACTTTTCAAACTTTGACACTTAAAGAAAAATAGGGAATTTTTAAACTTTCATTAAAACAAAATATGTTAATTTACATAAAAGAGACCACAAAATGCAAAATTTATCAAAGCATTCATAATTAACAACTTATTACATGTCAACACTCTATACACAACCCAAAATACCTACTTTGTCATTACTTCTGATTTGATCTATTAGTAGTAATGTTGTCCTTGCCACTTCTATTCCTGCTCCTCTTGTTTCTTGATACCTACGTGTAAATCACTTACACGCTAAGTTAGACTTAGTGAGACATAATCAAATATGGAAGAAAACTCTAACTATTTAAACATGCATGAACATGTAATCTTGTAATGCCATACCAAACAATTATAACATAAATATAATGTAAGGTATACATATACATATCACACATCGTTTCCATCACAATTCTTACTATCATCTGTATCTTGTAATTATATCCTCTTATACCTAACCTTTTAATCAACATCTGATTCATTTAACCGAGCAATACATATATCATCCGATAAATCATACAATTAATATCACAAAACATATACAACACATGTTATTTATTTATTAGCCCATGTACACACGTGAGAACTGTAGATATGTGAGTCTATTGAGGTTGTGCATTATGCTGTCACCATATCTCGTATGGGGTCCCACTAGGGGCTATGAGATTTGTCCCGAAGGACCACTATGAAATATCCCAAAGGATCACTGTATGTCCGAAGGACCGCGTAGACCCTCGACTCTTGGCATGTCAACTATACCTATAGCTCTCGTATCATATAACATGGCATTATTATTTATTATTTCATATCTTCACATGTACTTATCACTGCTCATATGATTTCATATACATATATCACGTAACTTATAACACTTCTCTTATGTTGATATAACATGTATATCATTGCTATTTATTGTTCACATATGTTTTCTATAAATACCATAATACTCTTATATCCTTTTCCATATCATCATGTTCACATATACTATATACATTCATCATGTATCATATAAACTGTATTCACACATATCATTTAACATATGCAATAACCAATAACACACATGTATCATGTCAAACATATGCTCATATTAATGTGTTCATGCATTCTACTATAGGAAATAGACTTATCGCAAGTCTTACTTCCATTAAACATAACACACTATCTAATATGCACTCACCTTGTCCTCACTGATTACTAATTATTCCTATGACTTCCTTTCTTTCGATCGAATTCTAACTCGGTGATTGTTCCAAAGCTTGCTCGATTTCGGTATCTACATAATCATACATGGATCCATATCAATATAATAATTGATATATTATAAATTATCACTTCTTAGGCTAAAAAGAAAGTTATTTATCTTTTAATGAAGGTATGCATCGATGCACCACACCATGTATCGATACATTCCTTGATAGGTGCATCGATGCACTATCTATGCATCGGTGCATAAATCCCATTCGATGTTTGTATTTTAAGAAGGTGCATCGATGCACCCCTTATGCATCGATGCACTAATTGCATTCGATGTTTATCTATTTGAGAGTGCATCGATACACATTGAATGTGCATCGATGCACAACCCAGAAATTTATTTTAAACCCTAAAATAATCAATTCTTCACTCAATTCCTCTATTTTAAACCCCTATCATGTCATTAAACCCAACCATCACCACTTAAACCAACTTATATCCATGAAAATCATCTTTAACCTCAAAATCATATCCCTCATATATAATTCAAGAATCATACTCAAATTTCAATATGTTCTAAATACAATTCTAATACTTCATATTCCTTAATTAGCACGATGACAAGTCAAATTAAACTTCAAATTAAACTTATCAACTCTTTTCCATAAATTCATTTAAAAACCCATTTTCTTTAATCTCTTATAACTTCCTCACCTTGTGGCTTTAAAGCAAATTAAGCTTTCCATAAGCTTAATTAGCATCTAAGGATCAAAACCAGACTTAAATTTCAACTAACACACAACTTATGAGAAATCTCACCTTTGCTATGAGTCTTTACGTTGGGAGGAAAGAAGAGAATTCTGGAAGCTTAGATATTTGTTTCCTCTCATACACGTGGCCTCCATATATACCTAACCAAATTAATTATTTTCCTTGTAATTGACCATTTTGTCCTTCCATATTTCCTTCTTTAATATTTAAATCCTACACAACATTTTTCATATGATTCCCCCAAACTTTCAATTTATCCACTTTGACCAACAAATTCAGAAATATTTCAATTTAGTCACTCACCCGATATTAAGGATGTTACAAATATCCTCTCCTTTAAGAAAAATTTGTCATCGAATTTTCATTGTACTAATAGATTAAACTACTGTATACCCATCTCATATTCATATTCACATATTACCTCTTTAGTTAATCTCGAATTATCATAACCTGACTTTATACATCCATATCATTTGCAACACAACATACTTATCCTTCACTATCTGAACCGAGAGAAACATTCTTTCAATTATGCTTGAACTTCTTTAATACATATAACTAAATCATTATCTTCTTATCTATAACATTTACTCCTCATCATAATTGGTGAAAACCTATATTTCTAAAACTAAACCGTCTTTCATCAACACTATCTATCATTTCCTTACTTCCTTATCAAACCTATAATGCACACTTTACACTCATTGTCAATTAATTTCTTTATATCTATTTGATTCTTCATAAACCACTATCTTCTTATTTCATAAATCACATCTTTTTCCTTATGCTTCCATAATCCTTTCATATCACTTATATTTATCTTTAAATAATATTCCTCATCGTATTTCCATAATTCTGATATTTAATACTACTTGCACAACCTCATTCCTTGTAAAATCCTTATTCAATCAAAACATATTTATTCCTCATAACATATATCTTCCAACACTGATATTTCCAATTCGTCTAAGCTGATTAGTTGTACCTCTTCCTAATTTACAATCATCATTTGCATACTAACTATATAACTAGTCCATCTTCAATATTATTATTTCCAATCCCTGAAAAATAACTCTATTGGATTAACAGAGAATTCAATTCCCTGAATCCAAATGGAACACCTTCCACATATCTTGTTTACTTGAGCACTGTGCCCTACTAAATTTGTCACTTTATCTTACTACAAATGACTTCTATCTAATTCTCAATTCTCTCACCCATTCACTACTCATATATAGATATGCAACTCGGATCAACCAATATCATAACGCATTTACTGTACAATAGAAAAATACATGCTACTATCTATGGGTTATCACAATCCTCATTGATCTGGAGATTATATACTCTAGCTGTGGAGCGTATTTCCTATTGAGTAAAAGATTCGGTTTGATTTTTCCTCTACCTTTACCGCATCTTCTCTGAGACATCGACGAAAATCGTTCTGACTGTACATGCTCTCTATCCCTCAACGGACAATCCTTCATGTAATGCCTGTTTCTCCACATCGGAAACAGGCTCCAGTGATCACTCGACACAATCCACTATGGCTTCTTCCACAAATCTGACATTGTATAATTTGACTCTGTTGTGCTCGCTTATCACTAGACCTTCCAGACTGAGTTTGTTTAACTCTCATTTGATTTGATTCGTTAACAGAGGATGCCATCGATTCTGACGGTGCTTGAGATCGAAAACCCGAATTTCTACCTTTCTTGGGTGGTACCATGCTCGATGAAACCCCAGTTTTTTAAAGATTGAGCTCTCTGCTCCCCAAACCATTCATTCTGAGCTCTTTCAAGAGCTTTCGCACGATTTACTACCTCTTGAAACGAGGACAAATTTAATACGATTAATATCTCTTTTAATCTCGGGCGCAAGCCCTCTACAAACCAATCACACACATCTTTCTCGGTTAGAATCAACTCAGTTACAAAATGACTTAACTTGTTAAACTCACACTTATACTCATACACGTTACGATTCATCTGTTCAAATTAAAAAATTCTTGCTTCATTTTCCTGATGAACTGATCTCATATACTTGTGCTTAAATTCTTCCAAAAACAAATACCAAGTTATCTGATCACTTGGCATCCTCAAAATGACATTCATCCACCAAATTCTCGCTTGCCCACGCAGCAAAGAGACTACTCCATCTAACTTTTCCATATCAGAACAATGGAGTCCTTCAAGTATGATTTTCACATGGTTAAGCCAAAGGTCCGCAACAACTGGACCTTCCTCTGCTTCACCTTTGAAATCAGGAGCTCCTAATCCTTTTAACTCTTTTGCCACATTCATTCTCTGTGTTGAGGAAACAGGAGGTTGGAAACGCGCCAATACCACGTCCAACGTCCTAAAGAACACATCTTGATCAGCTACAGACACTCCAGAAGGAGCCGATCTTCACCTTGCCTGGCCAGGGCAGGTGAATTACTACTCTTAGATAATCTATCATCCCCCGCTTCACTCGGAGCTATCTTATCCGGACATCTAATAAAATATAATCAAATCGTTCTATTAGCAAAACGACATACTTACTATCATATCATATAAGAAGTTTTCATTATTTTGTTGGCATGTATACTTTATATGACACTCTAAACTCCGGTTTATGTCGAGAATCGACTAAATCGTAGCTCTGATACCATTAAATGTAACACCCCCAGCCTGTACCCGACCCGGATACGAGTCTGAAGTGTCACATTGGCTTTTCAAACTTTGACACATAAAGAAAAACAGAGAAATTTTAAACTTTCATTAAAACAAAATACGTTAATTTACATAAAAGAGACCACAAAATACAAAATTTATCAGAGAATTCATAATTAACAACTTATTACATGCCAACACTCTATACACAACCCAAAATACCTACTTTGTCAATTACTTCTGATCTGATCTATTAGTAGTGATGATGTCCTTGCCACTTCTATTCTTGCTCCTCTTGTTTCTTGATACCTATGTGTAAATCACTTACACGCTAAGTCATATACTTAGTGAGGCATAATCAAATATGGAAGAAAACTCTAATTATTTAAACATGCATGAACAGGTAATCTTGTAATGCCATACCAAACAATTATAACATAAATATAATGTAAGGTATACATATACATATCACACATCGTTTCCATCACAATTCTTACTATCATCTGTATCTTGTAATTATATCCTCTTGTACCTAACCTTTTAATCAACATTTGATTCATTTAACCGAGCAATACATATATCATCCGATAAATCATACAATTAATATCACAAAACATATACAACACATGTTATTTATTTATTAGCCCATGTACACACGTGAGAACTGTAGATATGTGAGTCTATTGAGGTTGTGCATTATGCTGTCACCATAGCTCGTATGGGGTCCCACTAGGGGCTATGAGATTTGTCCCGAAGGACCACTATGAAATATCCCAAAGGATCATTGTATGTCTCGAAGGACCGCGTAGACCCTCGACTCTTGGCATGCCAACTATACATATAGCTCTCGTATCATATAACATGGGCATTATTATTTCTTATTTCATATCTTCACATGTAATCACTGCTCATATGATTTCATATGCATATATCACGTAACTTATAACACTTCTCTTGTGTTCATATAACATGTATATCATTGATATTTATTGTTCACATATGTTTTCTATAAATCCATAATACTCTTATATCCTTTTTCATATCATCATGTCTTCATATACTATATACATTCATCATGTATCATATAAACATGTATTCACACATATCATTTAACATATGCAATAACCAATAACACACATGTATCATGTCAAACATATGTTCATATTAATGTGTTCATGCATTCTATATAGGAAATAGACTTATCGCAAGTCTTACTTCCATTAAACATAACACACTATATAATATGCACTCACCTTGTCCTCACTGATTACTAATTATTCTTATGACTTCTTTCCTTTCGATCGAATTCTAACTCGGTGATCGTTCCAAAGCTTGCTCGATTTCGGTATCTACATAATCATACATGGATCCATATCAGTATAATAATTGATATATTATAAACTATCACTCCTTAGGCTAAAAAGAAAGCTATTTTTATCTTTTAATGAAGGTATGCATCGATGCACCACACTATGTATCGATGCATCCCTTGACGGGTGCATCGATGCACCATCTATGCATCGGTGCATAAATCCCATTCGATGTTTGTATTTTAAGCAGGTGCATCGATGCACTCCTTATGCATTGATGCACTAATTGCATTCGATGTTTATCTATTTGAGAGTGCATCGATACACATTGAATGTGCATCGATGCACACAACCCAGAAATTGTATTTTAAGCCCGAAAATTATCAATTCTTCACTCAATTCCTCTATTTTAAACCCCTATCATGTCATTAAACCCAACCATCATTACTTAAACCAACTTATATCCATGAAAATCATCTTTAACCTCAAAATCATATCCCTCATATGTAATTCAAGAATCATACTCAAATTTCAATATGTTCTAAATACAATTCTAACACTTCATATTCCTTAATTAGCACGGTGACAAGTTAAATTCAACTTCAAATTCAACTTATCAACTATTTTCCATAAATTCATTTAAAAACTCATTTTCTTTAATCTCTTATAACTTTCTCGCCTTGTGGCTTTAAAGCAAATTAAGCTTTCCATAAGCTTAATTAGCATCTAAGGATCAAAACCAGACTTAAATTTCAACTAACACACAACTTGTGAGAAATCTCACATTTTCTATGAGTCTTTACGTTGGGAGGAAAGAAGAGAAGAAGAGAATTCTGGAAGCTTAGATATTTTTCCTCTCATACACGTGGCCTCCATATATACCTAACCAAATTAATTATTTTCCTTGTAATTGACCATTTTGTCCTTCCATCTTTCATTCTTTAATATTTAAATCCTACACAACATTTTTCATGTGATTCCCCCAAACTTTCAATTTATCCACTTTGACCAACAAATTCGAAATATTTCAATTTAGTCACTCACCCGATATTGAGGATGTTACAACCACCCACGGTGGCCAAATTTTTAAAAAAATGCGCAGAATCGTAGCCCCGATTTTTCTAAACCCTATCTAAACTTCTTTTAGCCTAAAACCCTTTAAATCGAAGAAAATCTAACTTTCTTTACCTTCGACCTTTCAGTTTTATGGCGGCATACAGAGTCTCCGATAACTATAGTTTCCTCGGTATGTCTCCTTTTCTCTTCTCCTTTTTTATTTGGCTGTTATTGGGTGTTGTTCTTCGTGGCTATTGGTATCTGTCGATGGTTTGGTCTCTGTCTACTGTTGGTTGTTGTCCGTGTCCTTCTTTGCAGGTTCGATGGTGGCTTTTATAGCTACCCCGGTGATGGCCTCGGACCGGTCAAAAGGGCTCTTTTTCGATGAGTCACCAAACTATTATGGTGACTCACCATAGCCTTCAACATGGGAGGTTGGAGTAGTGCTTCTGGAGACTTACAAGAGGTGTCGTGGCAGCAACATCGACGACCGAGTAGTGGCAGCAGAATCGGCGGTCGAGTGGTGATATCAGAGGCGGCTGTAAGCTTGGAGGCGATGACTGGGGCTTGGGTTTAGAAACCCTAGCTGAAACTCGAAATGGTTTTAGGTTTCTTGGGCCTGGTTTGTAAATGGGCTTAGGGTTTATTGTAAAACGGGCCTCAGGTTTGGGCCTATAAATAATAATAATAATAATAATAATAATTTTAATAATAATATTTAATAACAATAATAATAATTTTAAGAATAAAATGAAAAAAAATAGTGTTTACAGCTGCCCCTCTTTGCTCATTCTTGTGTTAACAAGAATAGAGAAAAGACGAAAAAGACAATAATTTTTTTCATTTGGCTTCTTTTGAGTATGATGGAAATGTTGAAAACATTCTGCCCAGAGGTCTTATCATCTTGCACTGTAGGTCTTACAGATGACCCAGAGGCTTTAAAAACATCAAAAAGCTCCCGAAGGCTTTTTGAAAACATCCTGCACTGTAGGTCTTATGGATGACCTGAAGGTTTTGAAAACATCATGCACTGAAGGGCTTACAGATGACCTGAAGGTTTTGAAAATATCAAAAAGCTCCCGAAGGCTTTTTTGAAAACATCCTGCACTGTAGGGCTTATAGATGACCCGAAGGTTTTGAAAACATCATGCACTGAAGGGCTTACAGATGACCCGAGGGTTTTGAAAACATCATGCACTGAAGGCTTACAGATGACCCGAAGGTTTTGAAAACATCATGCACTGAAGGGCTTACAGATGACCCGAAGGTTTTGAAAACATCATGCACTGAAGGGCTTACAGATGAACCGAGGGTTTTGAAAACATCATGCACTGAAGGGCTTACAGATGACCTGAAGGTTTTGAAAATATCAAAAAGATCTAAAAGGCTTTTTTGAAAACATCCTACACTGTAGGGCTTACAGATGACCCGAAGGTTTTGAAAATATCATGCACTTAAGGTCTTATGGATGGCCCGTAGACTTATGAATTTGGGAAATAGTTTACTAAGTAAGAAACTTTGGAAATCATTTTCTTACTATTCAACAATTTTATTTTTTAGAAAAGATTGAATGAGAAACTTTGGAAATCGTTTTCTCATTTTTCAAAATAACTTGTTGATTGGGTAACATGCCCCATTTCAAAATAATGTTTCTTCTGTGAATTGCGTTCATCTATTCTTTAGATGTTTGTGTGATTCCTGTATTTGAGGTTTTGAATTCTACCTTATTCTTGCAAGGTATTTTTCATCATGAATATTCTTTTTCATACGAAGATCTGAAAAAACCTTATGTTTGAATGCAATCAAATGTATCAATGTAATGATTGTCTATTGTGCAAATGATGTTCTTATGAATGCATGAATGTTGATGTAATCTTCATTTGACTTCAAAGTGGTGAACTTGGTCTTCTTCACTTGATCATTTATTTTCAGGGTTACCTTTGGAGTCAGTGTAACAACTTATGTTATATTTCTGAAGAATCATATGATCAATCTTGTATCTTTGTGTCTTCTTTGTTTCATTAAAGTCTCAGAAGAAATGTTTCATTTATTGAACTCTTTCCGTAGTCAGAACTATGACCTTGATGCCCCATTTTTGTCTTTGATAACATCGGTTTTCTTTTCTTGGACTTGTGTAAAAATCCAATAAAGCTTTCATCTTTGAAAAGATAATCTATCATCTTTGAAGAATATAGATGTAGATATGCCAAACTCAACAGAGATTAATTAGGAGAGTAGAGTATGTTCTGATTTGACTCTTGAAACACTTCACAAGGAGGATTTATCCTAATTCCTTTCATGTCTCCATATCTAATCAAATCTCGAACAAGGCAACTTGGACCATATCATGTCGAGATGTTTAACAACAACCTATTGTTCAATCTTAGTTGGATCCACTAGTTTCTTATTGTTAAAATTTTCAGCTTCCCTTCTGTGGAAAGAAATCTTTATCATATCTCATTTTAACCTTGAGGTTGAAGAAGACAAACTTCATCTTGGATCAATAAATGGAAACACCATATGATCTCAACATTGGTTTAGCATTATAATCACTGGTTCATAAAACATTTGACAACACGTTCATATTTTCTTGTGACTTCTGTCCAGATGTTTGTAAAACATTTGACAAAATATTCATCATTTCCTGTGGTTTCTGCACAGATGTTTGTAAAACATTTGACAACACTTTCATGCTTTCCTGTGGTTTCTGCACAGATGTTTGAAAAATATTTGACAACACATTCATCCTTTCTTGTGGCTTCTGCCCAGATTTCTCAATCATTGAAGCTCCTTGTATAGTGTTCAGAACTTTTGTATGATGTCATAAGACCACTTGAAAACAAAACTCAATGGGAATACAAATAGGATAGTGGTGTGTTTCATGACAAAAAAAGTTGGTCAAATTCACAAAATATGCTAGTGCCGAATTGAATAAGAGATACCAACTAATCTTGATATCATCTCGGGAAAGAGTGATATTGATCACGTTTTCTTCCATAACGAGTATTGTAGGAAGTAGAAACACATCCGCTATAGGAGCTATATACAAAAGGAGGTCCATGGAATTCTTGTTGTTATATATGAAACGCACATGATAAAACCAAATTGATGAAAACTCAGTTCAACCTTAATGGCAATGATAATCCCAGTAGCAACGGGAATAAGGGTAATATACGTAAGCTGAGCCTCTTTATTTAATGTCATCAAGTAAACAAAAACTGATGTGAAAAATAGCTTCGTAATCGCAACAGTATGGTTAAAACTAACTGCCAGAAACCTCAAAGAAATATTTTCAATTATCACCGATATACAAAAGACCAAATTCAGAGTCGAGATCTTGAGGAACTGAACCCGGATTGAATGATATTTATGGGGACCATCTTTATCCATGCAATCGTTATGTAGCTTAACAAATAACACGTTGTCATGTTACAAATGGTTTAAGAAGATTGGGCATTTGAAACCATACTTGCAGAGTAGATATTTGTTCAATAACAGGACTACAATGCAACTGCCTGATGAACGAAACAATTATGTATAGTCAACTCTACTATCACTGTTTCACTATTTTCATTCTTCATACATTTTTGTCTTTTGGAAATATTTGCTCCAATCAATGATCTTTCTGCAAAATAATATAGACCTTCAGCATGGCCCAACATTTGTTGATACAAACATTCAAAATACATCAACATTCCTTATTCTGATTGAAAGGGATTTTTAGCATGCCCCATCATTTTCTGATACAAACATTCAAAATGCGTCAATATTCCAATTTCTGATTAAAATGGGCTTTCAGCATACCCCAGTATTTGTTTCTTGCCAATATGAGCTTTCAAAGATGGCCAAATATTCATACTGATATGGGCCTTCAAAATGCCCCACATGGATTATTTCTGTTTGAAATAGGCATTCAAAATATCCTAACATTCTATTTTTCATTAAAATGGGCTTTCAAGATGTCCCACGTGGATTTTTCTGAACTGGACCTTTAAAAATGCCCCAACATTTGCTTCTGGTTCATTCTTAACGTCTGTTTGACTTGAATATCATGATCCCCACGAGATCTAATTTTGACAATACATTGGTTTGGATACTTGTGGCTTTATTCGTGCCCCAATTTGTTAATCTTGAATGCTCTCATTATGGTGTCACAAAACAGCATTGTTGTCAAGTAATTTGAGAAATTCTCTTCATGTTGTCACAAACTTAAGAAGTAATCAATCATTCAGACGGAAACGTCTAAGATATATGCATCTTATGAATGAGGTGATCATCTTCTGGATATGGAGGGGTATAGTTGGATAGAGTGTATAAATCGCTTGGTAATTCATTCCAGGTCGTCAAAATGGCTTATCATCCTTCAGTCTTAAGAAATATTTTCCCCTGGTAAATCAATGTCCTGTCTCTTTTCTTTGGGATTAGTGGTGCAGAGGTTGCCTTCTACCGTCTTGGCATAACTTTGAAAGCGGATGTGTAAGAACTGAATAGTGATCGGTTAGAGCAATTGATGAGTAGATTTGGCGGATTCGACCTTGTTGTCGGTGGCATTCAGTGTAACAACCTTACTGGAAGAAATAAACATCACTGGGATGGACTTGAAAATTTTTTTGGTGTATTTTCTTGCAATGGCTGCTACAGTGACTTTCTTTTCTGTTTCTCCAAGATACGCACTGCCATATCCCATTCTTCCCGAACCATGGAAAGGTTTGGTTGATAGTAAAACTGGTTATCTCTACTTTTGGAATTCTGTAAGCAATGTTACCCAATACGAAAAGTATATATGTATAGAATATGTTCCAATGTCTTATTTTGTGCCTATAAGTTCTCAGATTCAAGTTCAACAATCTTCTGAAGGACATAATGAATATAATCCTGACAAATAAAATGATCGGCATGGATGAGACTGCAATGATGTATCAAGACTTGAGCCAGTATCACAGTATAAACAGAGTGCAAGTAGCGGCTTGTTCATTTCCATAATACACCTAATGGGAATTATAGCTCTGTGATTGGAGTATTTGCTAGCGGACATGGATTAGTGGCTGGGGAAAATAATTTGTCTGGTGATGCTTATTGCCCTCAGCATGAGATAAGTGATAATTTTTCTTGATGAGTTGCTAATGATGTCACAAGAAACGTCACAGGTTCAATTCTCCAACTTTCTGTCTTCTTGGACCACTTGCTTTCAAGAAAGTAAAATGCTTCATCATTCTGGCCTTGCTTATTCTTTTTCTATAATAGAGGTAGAATAGACAACAATTTTCTTCAAGGACCTTCCTCATTTGAGACTGTCCTGTTTGAAAATGTTTTTCTCATTTCTTTATCAAAGAATGAAAGAATTTTGTAAAGTATTTCTCCTTACATTCATAATTAAATCAAATCATAAACATGAGTTTAATGAATATCAAATAAATCAACTACACTTTTAAATAAAAAAAATCATAGTCATATGATAAGTGTCAAAATTATTGACTAATTTAAGGTATAGGTTGATTTGGTAAAGTAAGGTTTTTTTCAGGTTGGTCCAGAATATATGTATCTTTGAACTTTCACTAACTTGAAGACATTATTGTTATGCTCATCTCCTAGAAATATTTCTTGATTCCAGAATCTCAGGAATGACTTTGGGATGTGTGGTGCTTCATCAAGAGCTTAAGATCGTCTCTTATGTCGTTGTTGCACCATTCGATATTCGAGCCGCCTTTTCAGGTTTTCAACTCGAATCCTCCTTTGTTTTCAAAACGTTATTTAGAAATTTTACGTCTTGAACCCCCTTTTATCATTTTTCTATATCATGCATTAAAGATTTAAAAAACCAATTTTTGCAAATAAAAATTAATCCTGAGAGGTAGAATGAAATCTGAAGATAGTCTCTTTCACGTAGAAATCCATGTATGATTAGAATGGACTTTTTAGGTACGTAACGTAGGCCAGGACTCATGGTTACGAAAGAAAGGGATAAAAAGGCCCAAACAAGTATTTAAGGGTAATTGAACCAATGATCAATTTATTCTGATGCCTTCAATCTTGCATTGCTTGACTTGGATCTGCTTTGCTGGGATTTTTCCATAAAATTCATTCATCTCCAGCATTTCTTGTACTTCTTGTTGAATATGAATCTTTGAACTAATTGTACTTGATCAACCTTGTAACTTGAGGCTCAATGAGTTACCCATCTTGATTCAATTTTTTCTTCTTTCATTTTTTCTTTTTTCTTCTTTTTCTTCTTTTTTTTCGTTTTCTCTTTTTTTTCTTTTTTCTGATGAATGAGTATAGGTCTTCAATTGCTTTGAGCACCTCTTTTTCCTCTTGTATTTTGGAAATTCTTTCGTTATTCTTAAATGGATTGATTTTCAAGCACTTTGTATTTGATCTACCTTGTAGTTCAAAACTATCTTCATTTCATGAAGATTTGCCTTCGTAATTGATAATCTTTATTCTTGTGAGCAGATGTTCTTCTTCTTGCCCCCAGTGTTGAGGGTAATCCTTGGTTAGGGTTGAATCAGAAAAAAATATTATAGGCTCAAAAGGGGACAACAAGGGATATATATATATATATACATATATTTGAAAGGATAAATGAAACAATGTCGTTCGTCATCTCATACACAAAAGCCTTTGTAAAAAGAGGTATCCCCAAGGGGATGAATATTCAAGATTAATCTTTATTTACATGAAAACGCATGATATAATTATTCAATCTCTCTTTTTCTTCTTCTTTGAGTATGCCCCAATCACTCGAAATTATCTTCGATAAGTTGATCCATGATGCCTCATCTCGTCTCTTCTTGCAGGAAGATTCACGGATAATTTGAAAGTTTGGTTCTTTTGAGGTCTTTTGGTTTATGATGGTTTTGTATCTAGAAGGAAAAAGGTATGACTTTTGAAGTCAGGTATATGGCGTAATGTTATAAACCAATCAACTCTACCTAAGAAGGTAAACATCTGGATTTGGTGTCTCAAAAACGAGTAGAGATATTACTTCAGAGTCTCATATATTTGTGGTGTTAGGATTTGGTTTTGGTAAGAATCATGTAATTGGCATTGGATGGGATAGGGAATGTATAATTTTACCACTTTCCAAAGATCTATAATTCTTGAAAAAGAATATTTAATTTACTTGATACTCAAGAATTTTAAGATTAAAATTCAATTCCTTGCTCATAACCATAAAAGCAACAAAAATTATTTATCAAACCAAGACAGAGAAAGGAACAAAAAACATATTCAAACAAGATGTTGAAAATAGAAAGATACTATGACTGATGAAATGATCTTTTCTTTGATTAGGATGCCCCTTTACTTATTCAATATGACAACACTTGATTTAATCATGCTTTGATGTCCTACTTGAGTTCATCATCCATTGTTCCACCAACTCTTGTGACAATGTCTCATTGTCAACAAGCATCTCAATTTCTTTTAACAGTGGCCTACAATTGCCCGTAGAGTGCCCAGATACCCCCAAGTGGAAATCACAAACACTACCTTGATCATAACTATGAGCAGAAGGGTTTGGTGTCACTTTCGTTGGTCTTCGTGTGATGTATTGACCTTTAATCAAATGAGGGTACAAGTCTAAAATGGACGTTTGGAACACCTCCAAAGTATTTCTTGTTCGCATGACTTTCTTTGGTCTATCCGAACAACTACTTGCTCTTTTTTTGCAGTGGCGGGGATTCTTGATGTGACATTCATTCACATTATTAGTTTTTGCTTTCTGATCCTTCGGGTTTCTGGATATGAATTTTAAGTTTCTTTTGTTGATCAAATTTTCATTTAATTCTCCATTTGTCATAAGATTCCCGAATTTTTTCGTGGGATTTTCCAACATTAACTCAAAGAAATGAGCGGGAAGGGAATCCTGAAACCTATGTGATATCTCTTCTTCTAGCATGGGAGGTTGAACTTGTGCTGCCAATCTTCTTCATCTTAAGGTATACTTCTGAAACCCTTCATTGGCTTTCATTTTTACTCCTTGAAGATCTATACGTGTTGGAGCTAAGTCTTTAACATACCGATATTGTCCCAAAAATGAATCAGCTAGATCAACCCATATCTTGATCTGTTTGGGTCAACTGATTGTACCAGACTACTGTTGGGCCAACGAGGCTATCATGGAAAGAGTGAATTAACAGATCATCAGAACTTAAATATCCTTCCATTTTTCTACAAAACATTATCAGGTGGATTAGGGGACAACTGGTGCCATCATATTTCTCAAAATCTGGCATTTTGAATTCATGGGGAATAACCAAATCTGGAACCAAACTGAGCTCTCTTGCTTCTAGTTCTTTGCGGGAGGCATTAACACCTTTCATATTTCTGATTGCTTCATCCATCCTCTTGAATCTCTCCTCATATTATGAATAATTAATGAGGCTATTCTTTGGGTTCGATTGGGATGCCCCAGGGTATGTTATCATTCTCGACTCTTCAATCTGATAGCATGGTTGCTCTTTATCAGTTATCTCTTCTTTATCAGATGTCATCCCCTGACTAATTTGATTTGATCCATCTTGTGATGCTTCTTTACTTGTATCCTGAGATAACCCTGTCAATTGTTCTGGCCACTGATCTTGTAGTATTTCATAAGATTGCTCCATTGTTTTCATGATGATGGTAAAGTAAAATGAATGATCTCGGTTTTACTGTTACAGAAACCTTTCAGGAATTATTTACATGTTTTTATAATTAATGTATATAACAATACTTAAATAAATAAAAAATGTAATGTAAATGCAAAAATGCATAAATGCAAAAATAAGAATGCAAACTGTGCAATGCAAAAGCAAACATAAAAGTATAAATACAAAATGAAAATGCAAACATGTGAAATGCAAATGCATGTATGAAAAGGTGTTACTCAAGAGTGATCATCTTAAAACAGATTTCATTGAACACAAAAGTTTCGGTGCATCAAACAAAACTTTACATGTAGGGGATAGCTTTCACTCCTAATTTCTCTATTTCCCTTAAAAGCCAAATTAACTTCCACTCATGTTCAGGTGTGGAGTTATCAATTTGTCTTAATTCTCTCGTGAAGCCAGCTAAGTCTACCAGCTTATGAGCCACATTGTTTGCTTGAGCATCATCTTCCTTCATCATATTGTCTTTTCCCTTCATCTTCTGTGTCAATTCTCGAAATTATAGACAATGTTGTTCATTTTTTCTTGTGAGAGAATCTTTATGTTCAAGAATTTCTCGTACAAGATCTCCATAATCATCTAAACATTTCTTCAATATCTTGTTCTTAGCTCTAGTGGCTTTTAATTCAGTATCAATCTCATATTGATAGATCTGATATGATGCTTCCATGTTGGTCATAGCACTATTCAACATTTGATTTTTGACTTGATATTTTCTCGATTCAATGACAGTTGTATTGAGTCTTTCTTCTACAACTCGTGAATCATGATAAAACTTCTTGGCTCGACCTTCATGTATGTTACAGTTCTTTTTCAATTTGGTGACCCCTGTTATCCACTCTTTTGGGGAGTTTCCTATGCCAGCATTTTGAAAGGCTTGACTGACCTTTTTGAAATCTTCTTGTATGGTTTCCAGTTTTGTGCTCAATTTCGTGTTTTCATTCTTTAAATGATGCATTTGAGCCTCGTTTATCAGTACATTTTCTTTCTTCTGGACGCCCCTAATGATATTCTTACCTTTGACCACTTTTGGTATTAATCTAGCAGGACCTTCAGTTAACAAACTAGATTGATCATTTATCCTAAACTCTAAGATTCCATGATCCAAAAGACATTGGGCTTGATGTTTGAAGGCAAGACAATTCTCAATGGTATGTCCTTGAGCTCTATCATGATATTCACAATAAGCGTTGATGTCATACCAATTTGGATACGGAGGTTGAAACGACTTCATATAATGCGGAGCTACTTCTCGGGCTTCAAGTAGCTTCTCGTACAATTCCTCATATGATATAAGGATATCATCAAAATGAGAACCTCTTTTTGTCTTAGATTGAACCTGAGTTTTAGACGTCAAGAGTAGACTAAACTTTGACGATTTCAGATTACATGATTTCTTCTCATCTCTGGGAGCTTTTATAGTTGTCACTATTTCTTTGGTATCTCCAGACAATTTGTGAATATGAATGATGGATGTCTGTAATTTCTCAAATTGGTTAGGATCAGAAGTTCCTTGTATATCTGATATTGCAAATTTATCTTCATTGAGATCTCTCTCTTTTTGTGCAGGAATCTCTTTTCCTTTGGCCAAAACAGATATTCTACCCATCATCTTGGACATCTGCTCTCTTATTTCTCATATCTCCTTTTGCTCTTCAATGGGCATACAATCTTTAGGTTTATAGCTCTCCTCTATTTTCGGAGTTCCCTCGGGATGCCATTCCATGGTTGCGTCATATTTTGCTTGATCATAAATTTTTTTGTCCATTTATGAATTCTTTCCAATTTGATGAACAATCTTTCAAATGAACACCTTTTGGTTATGCCATGATCATGCAATGCAAAAAAAAATCAATATAAACAAGTTAGAGCAAAATAAAGTGTATGGGAAAAAATAAGAAAAAATAAAATGGTTAGTACTAACTAATGGAAAAAAATTCTATCTATTAAGGTATAAATCCTAACCTCATGCTTTCTAGTTCCATGCTTTGTTTGGAAAAATTAACCTAACCGCATGCTTTCTAGTTCGCATGCATTTATTTAGAATAAAAATGAAATCAAATAAACTAAAAGCTAGAGCTTATTTCTCCTTTGTGTACACCTACGGACAAAGTTTCGGCATTATCTTAGATTGGGTGAATTTTTAGGGTTTATTATATGCAGGGTTTCAGTTCTAGGAGTAAAGGTACTCGAACTGTCCTTGTTGGTGCCCCCTTAGGCTGTCAAACCTCAATCCTAGTCCATTACAGACTTAAGCGGATCGAGTTCAAATCGAGGGGACACATTTCCCTATGTCTGACACAAAGAAGAAATTCTCACGAAGACATAGGATATATGAATCCCAAAAGTTACTTGCTAGGTCTGACACGGAGAATAAATTCTCACAAAAACGTCGCTTTCACTTCCACTTAAAAGGGACAAGCTTTATTATAAAGCTTATGTTATGCAATACAAGTGTTGTGTGTGAGGAGAAATGTTCACACAAAAATTAATATCTAAAGAATAAAAAAAATATTAATATACAATAGTATAAAATAAATTGAAAGAAATAAAAAGAATCATAAATTAAATAAAATTGAATTCTTAATTTCTAACTATTGAGACAATATAATCGAATTAAGTTTACCAGCCCCCAGCGGAGTCGCCAAGCTGTCGTAACCGGTTTTCGCCCAGGCACAAAATTTCCTTGGCGGAAAAAGTAAGGTGGATAAATAAATGATTTTTATTGAAATGAGCTGGAAGTCGCCATCGGCCTTTTGGGTTAGGTAGGTCGAATACCTAAAAATCATCTTTTAAAAGAGTTTTTAAGAAAACATCAGTTAAAAGATAAGTCGGTCTATGTTTAACCAAAAATTTGTTTTTTAATAATAAAAAGGGATTCGTGGTCGGTTACGTTTGGGGAAGGATTAGCACCCCCACAACGCCCAAAATTGGTCCTTGTCGATTATAAATTGTCTCTAATATTAGAATTTAATAATTCAAATATAAATTTAATTTATGATCTTATTATTTCGTTTTTTAATCGGATAATTATAAGAAAAATAATGTTTATAAATTATAAATAAAATATTTATTTATTTAAAACATCAGAAAATGACATCTAGTTGCTTTAAGACTGTCATTTCTTAATATTTGAAAAATAAATAAATATTAAAAATAATAATTTTTCCTAAGAAAATAATTTAAATAAAACAATATATATATATATTCTGGTTTTTATAAGAAATATATATTTATTTAAAATATCAGAGTAGGACATCTAGTTATATTAAGAATGTCCTTTCTTTGATTAAAAATAAATAAATACTATTACTTTGTGAAATTCATCAAATAATATTTAATAATCTTTCATATGCATATATCTATATATATTAGCATGACTAAAATAATAATTATAATTAAAGTAAAATACTAATTTAAACATATATAAAAAAGTACTATAAAAATAGAATAAAATTGCAATAAAATGACCAAAATAAAATGAATTAAAAACTTATAGTATTAAAATATAAATTATCTAAATTAATGAACATAACTCGAAATATTATAAAAATATAATTAATAATAATGTAATTATCCCTTAATTATTAATCAATGATTAAAATAATAATTATTAAAATTAAAGACTCTAACTCGAATAATAAAAAAAATCTGAGTGCTAATAATATAATTTAGCCTTAATTAATTAATTCGGGTTAAAATATAAATTAATAAAATTAAAGGTCTAAAATGAGTATTTACCCTAAATATTATATAAATAAGGTTAGTGACTAAATTATAAATTAAATAAAATTGAAAATCGATTTAAAACATATATAAATTAGTTTCAGTGACCAAATTGTAAAGATACAAACATAGAGAGGTTGCGGAGAGGGTTTTACCTTTGAGGGTAATTACAGAAACACCCTCACCAAAACGGCATCGTTTTGGTGAGGGTATATATTCCCTTTAAACCGGCCTATATCCTTCATTCTTCTCATTTTTCATTTCTTTCTCTCTCTCAAGATGAGAGGAAAAAAAATTCTCTCATATCTCTCTCTAATCCTCTGCCCGAAGGGAGCCCGGGAACCGACCGACCACCTTGCTTCAGCGGCGACAGCCACCGCCAGCCACTACCCACGGTGGCCAAATTTTAAAAAAAATCCCCAGAATCGGAGCCTCGATTTTTTGAACCCTAATCCAAACTTCTTATAGCCTAAAACCCTTTAAATCGAAGTAGATTTAATTTTCTTTACCTTCGACCTTTTGGTTTTACGGCGGCGTACAGAGTCTCTGATGACTGCAGTTTCCTCGGTAAGTCTCCTTTTTTCTTCTCCTTCTTTATTTGGCTGCTGTTGGGTGTTGTTCTTCGTGGCTGTTAGTGTATGTCGATGCTATAGTTTGGTCTCTGTCTGCCATTGGTTGTTGTCCGTGTCCTTCTTTGCAGGTTCGGTGGTGGCTTTTATAGCCACCCCAGTGATGACCTCGGACGGTCACAAGGGCTCTTTTTCGGTGAGTCACCAAACTATGGTGATGACTCACCATAGCCTTCAACGTGGGCGGTTGGAGTAGTGCTTCTGGAGACTTCTAAGAGGTGTCGTGGCAGCAGCGTCGACGACCGAGTGGTGGCAGCAGAATTGGCGGTCGCGTGGTGACATTAGAGGCGGCTGGAAGCTTGGAGGCGACGGCTGGGGCTAGGGTTTAAAAACCCTAGCTGAAACCCAAAATGGTTTTGGGCTTCTCGTGCCTGGTTTGTAAATGGGCTTAGGGTTTATTGTATAACGGGCCTCAGGTTTGGGCCTATAATTATTTATTTAATAATAATAATAATATATAATATTAATAATAATAATATTTAATAATAATAATAATTTTAAGAATAAAATGAAAAAAATTAGTGTTTACAGTATTGATAGCATATTTTTATGTACTTTGTTTGGACATGAAAGATAAGATTAGAAGCAAGTTTGATAACACTTTCATTAAACTCCTCGATCACATACATAATCAAAAGAGACATTTACATATTGCAAAATTATCTTTATTGCATCTAAAATTTTAAAACCATGAAATATGAAGTATTGAGTCATTTTACCTACCAAACATGTGGTGCTTGTTTAAGATCATACAATGTCTTCTTGAGTCTGCAACCGTGATAAGGACGTTGTTTAGAAATGCAACCATTGGATCGTTTCATAGATACTTTAAAATTTAGATCATCACAAAGAAATACATTTTTTACATCAAGCTGTCATAATTTCTTTCTCTTAAAGACTGTCAGAGAAAATTTTCTCTTATTGTTAACATTTTTACAAATGAATTGAATGTTTCTTCGCAATTCAATCCATAGCTTTATGAAAATCCACATGCAATAAGCTGAGCTTTGTATTTATCAACAATTTCATCTGATTTTATCTTCAAGCAAAAAAAAACCCTTACAAATAATAGGCTCAAATTTTTTATTTTGACACCAACTCCCAAGTTTTATTTTTGTGCAGAGTTTTAATTTCTTCTAATATAATTGCTTGTCCTTCTAGTTCATCTTTGACTTCATCATAGTTTCTTATGTATTAAATTTTTAAATATTTTAATTTTTAAATATTTTAATTTTTAAAAAGTAAGATAGTGTTATTTTATTATGATAATTTAAGGGCAGTGTCCAAAATAATTAAATTGTGATTTTTTTAATTATTTGTAATAAAAGGATATCTTTTTCAAAAACCAAACAAATTTTTTCCCGAAAATCAATAAATATTTTTTTCTTCCGTTCACTCCATCAATTTAAAAGCGGCATTCGTATTCAGATTTTAAGTGATAAAATTAAAATTATATTTGTAATTTTGAAAATATCAATACTTAACAATGAATCAATGTTGAGCATCGTGAGTGTGTTTTAACTTTTTCCATGTGTAATTAATTTTTGAACCAAAATAATTTTAGTATGGTTTTAATATCATATTTTTAAAAAATCCGTTCATTAAAGATTTTTTTTATAAATCTAAGGTAAATATAATGTAGTATCTGTTTAAAAACTCTTAATCTTATGATAATGAATGCTCACACCTTTATATACACGATGCTCAAATCCCGAAACCTCAAATGGTGTATATATATATATATATATATATATATATATATATATATATATATATATATATATATATACTTATAAAAGAGAGCAGTTTTAATCTAAAAACGATTTGGAAAAGAAAAAGTGTTAATCTTTCAAATGTTTGTTGATTATCAAGGCATGTGGTAGCAAAAATAAAATATGGTCCAATCAAGATCAGCCCATTAAGCCACGGTGGGATCCGAATATACCAGACCTTTTATCCTTCCATTGCCAATATCAACAAGTTGTCGCTGCACTGTGAAACCAGCCTCTTACGCAGTGAGCCTTTGTGCCATTACCTTAGGCTCCCACTTGTGTGACAAGCATGTGTTATCAGACTTGGCGAGCAATATCGAGACAGGAATTGTTATACCTTTTCCAGATACTCTTCGTTTACGCAAATTTTTAGAGTTTTATATCTTCCATATAGTTAATCTTTTGATCTGATCGTTGTCAAATCCATCGTCAATAAATTCACTTTATCGACTTACGACTACTAATAATCAAGATCCTGGACATGACATCCATGCGTACAAAGAATTAGTATATAAGTCTCTTTACACAATAAATAAAAGAGTGAAATTTCTCGAATTCTATCTTATATTATTTATCATATTCATTCTTCTTAAAACAAATAATAACGTATTTTTTTATCTAAATCAGAAAAATTCGTATATAACTGTCGAATCAACAACGTCAATATATAAACAGTCAAAATTTCATCTTATTAGTTGGAGTGGGATTCTCTTTCCCAATTTTTTAACTTTATTGACAACGAATGAGGTGGTGTTTCATAAATAAGCTTTAAATAGAATTCAATGGTGGGTGTGAGGCAGATGAAAAGATTTTACATGGCTTTAAAACTGTGAAAGCACTGATGAACATGTAGGTAGGTATCCCCCATGTTCCTTGTTTGATTTTTGATAATATTCTTCCACCGCCAAACACACATTGTTGGAATGGGTCCCTTCCCTTGTCAGCTGTGAGAGGCAAAGGCTTAGGCCTTGGGTTCATGGTTCCAGGGTGGGTGGCCATATCTGCTAGGGGTGTTCAAATCCAATCCGATCTAAAAAATTAACCGAAAATCGATCTAAAAAATCGAAAACCGAAAAAAATCGAAACCGATTTAGTGTGTTTGGATATTTTTTTTAAAAAACCGATCGGTTCGGTTTCGGTTTAGAAATCCGGAACCGATCCAAACCGAACCGAACCGATATATCTTACAATTAAGTATGAACGACACCGTTTCAACTTTCAAGTTCAAACCCTAGCCCACTTTAGAGTTTAGACTCCGCCTCTTCTCAATGTTCTCATCCTCCTCGTTTATTTTTTCCATTAAGCTTTCAATCAAGTTAATCAGATTCTACTCTGAGAAAAGAAAATCCAAAAAATCTGCTCTCTTGTTACTCAAAACCAGTTGGTATGTTACCGTGATTTGATTCTGTTTTGTTTTTCGAGTATGATTTGTTCTTGAATTTTCGAAGGTTTTTTTGTTTTTTCTGGTTGATTTTTGTATTGTTAGGCCTATTGTTTTTCTCTGCAGGTTCTATCATGCATATGAAAACTACATGAAACATGCTGATTTTCTTTGCATACAGGAAACGATTGAGACATTAAGAAACCATGCGAAATATCAAAGGAGAATGTTTGATCAGGCTGTTCAGTTGGTTTGCCCTGGTGGAGTCCTTGTGTACTCAACGTTAGTTTGTTTCCTTAGGACAATTTTATATTTTTGCTTTCATAATTTATCAATCTACTCTTCTCATAATAGGACTATAAATGTTTTATGTTGCTTGCATTATGCATTTCTGATTGGCTGAGTATGCTTTCTAATAAAATTTTGAGGTAATTAGCTGTTATTTACTGGATCCTTATTTTGTGAACCTAACTTCTAAGGTTAGATGATGTTTTTGAGATTCGTAGTTTGCGCTTCTTGTGTTATCATACTTCACTTGTTCATTTGTTTTTTTATCAAGTGATGGAAGATTTAAACTGATTTTTGTTGTTTTAGTCTTGAATAATTTTCACATCATGTTATGTTTAGGTGTACAATCAATCATGGTGAGAATGAAGCATTGGTCCGGTATGCTCTGGATACATACAAGTTCTTGTCTTTAGCTCTACAGGTAATTAAATTTAACTAAACCTTACAACACATTAAAACTCCAGGGAGAGTTAACCATTATGGACAGTCCATCATGGATTGGCTATGGTTTCAAACATGTCTGTAAATAAAGGCCTGAGATTAATTTATCTTGTTATTGCATCGGTAAAGAGAACAGAAATTTGTGGAATTATCCTTGCTGCCATCATTATAGTGTTACTGTTACTTTTATGTTCATCAACGGTGTTTATTCGATCGACTTTAGCTTAGGATGTGAAATGGTGAAATTGTTTTTGAAAAATTAGAATCCAAAAACCGCACAAATCCAAACCGAATCAAACCGCACTTAATTGGATCAGAGCGGATCGGATTTTTTTTAGAAACAGCCAAACCGATCCAAACCGCAAAAATTTATACTTTCGGATCGGATGAATTTTTAGCCAAAAACCAATCCAAACCGACCACGAACACCCCTAATATCTGCTACAAAATTGGCCTGATTCAAAAGATGGATGGAGAAGGAATGAGTGGGGGCAGTTATCTCTTTGAAAGTTTTAGTAATTGTTATATTTTAGATATATTTTGTATCTTCGATTAAAATTTTGATAAAAATTTATAAATTCTTTATTTTTTAAAATTTCATAAATTCATCCCATTGAAGGTAGTATATTGCGTCAGTTTATGCTGATTGGGTGAGTAGGGAGCCACCGTGTAAGCTTTAAAAATGAAGTAGAACAAACAACGTGGGTATACAGTGGAGGACAGTACAGAAACTGTTGAAACAGCATACAGATAGCAGACTAGGCACTAGCAGTACATTAAACTTTTCTGTTAACCCACATTCCATCCCTCTTTCATCAAACACTGTTTTTGGAGGGTACGGACAGTCAGAAAATGCTTTGCTTTATTTCTCATAACTATTCTTTTATATTTTTAAATTTTTTTAACTGGGGCAATCTCAGACTTTTATTACTTAGTTTATGTTTTGATCACATAACTTTTATTTTATATAAATTATACATAATGTTACGTTTTAATTATATTTTAGTCATTTATCATTTAAAAATTAACGGTGATATTAACATATATCATTAGGTAATGCCATGTTAACGTTAAAAATAAAAATATCACGTCAACGTCATCATTAATTTTTTAAAGACGCGTAAGCAAGACATAACCAAAGCTTAACATTATATATTATTTAAAAAAAAGCATAATGCTAAACATACCCCTAACATTTGACTAAATAGTCACTTTAACTCTTACACTTTTTTGACGTATTTTGGCACCCAATATTTTATTTTATGGCAAAAACCTCCAACATTTAACTAAATAGTCTCTTTCGCTCTTATTTTTAAGCATTTTGATCCTAAAGTCCCTATTTTAGAGCGTTGATTGTTTGTTAACTACCGGTTTTCACCCACATATGGGCTTTTCTATCCTAAAATAAACATTAGGGGTTAAAATGTTTCAAAAAAATAATACGAGTTAAAGTGACTATTTAATTTAATATTAAAAGCTTTTTTTGTCATTATTCTTTTAAAATAATAATAATTAAATGACCAAAACAGAAACTA
This sequence comes from Hibiscus syriacus, assembly GCF_006381635.1. NCBI lineage: Eukaryota > Viridiplantae > Streptophyta > Magnoliopsida > Malvales > Malvaceae > Hibiscus > Hibiscus syriacus. The sequence continues at coordinate 790,101 of NW_024062858.1, read as the reverse complement.
AGTAATAGGTGTGTGACCAAATATGCAATTCACCCTTTTAATTATCATTTACGCAGGCTTAATTCATTGTAATTGCTCATGTTCATCCCTAAGCAAAACTCTTGAAAAATTGTTTTTTTTTACTCGAATTGACTTCGAGTTGTAATTTCATAAACATGACTTGACTCGAAAAAGTTTCAAGTTCAAATCGAATTATAAAATAAGACTCATTAACTCAAATGAACCGATTTTTTTTCACTCGACTCGATCAAGCATTCATCTCTAATTCCCTGTTTAACACATTGACAACTTGTATATAAGGGTGGTTTGCTAGCTAATCTCTATGCAGTTTCCCTTTGTCATGACTCATATGTACACCACTTGAAAATAATTCTCCATTCTGACACTCATTCTAAATTATTTTTGATATAATAATGAATAAGTTAGCTTCCAACATTTATATAAATCATCATTTTGTTTCATATTCTTTTTTTTAAAAAAATATTTTAGTCTCTAATATTTTATTTTTTTGTCAAAATAATTTTTGTTTGATGAAAACCGTTAGTTGACTTATAGTTAATATTACTGATGTGTCATTGTCCCTATTTTTTTTCTATTAAAAAACTATGAGTAAATATTAAATTAGGACTCCAAATTTTAGTTTATTTTGATTTTGTCCTTTATTTTTATGATTAATTATATTTTGTCCCCTTATTTTCTATGATTAATTATATTTTGCTCCATTAAGTTGGAATCTTAGCTCCGTTCCTGGTGACATTTCTACATGTGTTCGATTGTTGATGCGATACATGCTATAGTATCATTTTGAGTGATGAGACACGTATCATATCATTATTTTAGGTGATATGACACATACTACATCATATTTTGGGTGATGTGACATATGCCATATTATCATTTTAAGTGACATGACACGTTATGTTATTATTTTTTAATGATGTGATATATATCATGTCATTATTTTAGATAATGTGACACATGTTACATCATTATTTGGGGTGGTGTGACACATGCACATTATTATTTTAAGTGACATGACACATGTTACGTCATCACTTTGGGTAACATAGTAATGTCATATCATCACTTTGGGTAACATAGTAATGTCACATCATCACTTTGGGTGACATAACACATGTCACAGTATCATTTTTGATAATGTGGCATATGCTACATAATTACTTTGGGCGACATTAATAATTGAACATATGAAAACATGTCACATCAACATATATTGACAGTTAGTCAACTAACAGCTTCCATATGATATAATATATTTCGACCAAAAATTAAAATGTTTTAGCAAAAGTACTAAAAAATGTATGAGGCAAAGTGACCATTTTGTACAAACGTTAGGGTGATAATTTTATCATTATGCCATTATTTTTAATCTAACAACTTTTTATGTTACGTAAGTGGAATACGCTTTTTGCAGGAAGCGCTTTCAGAAGACATTGTCAGTAAGAAACTTTTCAGAAGAAGCTTTCTACAAGAAACACCTTCTACTTACGTCACAATGAGTCAAGACTCTTTAAGTTGGGCTAAAATTAAAGAAAAAATAGGGAAAATATGAAAAATTTATATAATTTTTATATAGTAGGAAAAAAATGTTCACTATGTACATCAAAGACACGTAATTGTAAAAGTATGAGTAAGCTATGACATGCATTTGTTAACCTAAATATTCATGCATTTGTTAACCTAAATATTCATTCATTCACTCATTAAATGTATGTTTAAAAAGTTATATTTAAACACTTAAAAATGTACATGTGAGTGTTTTTTTTTCTTTTGGGGCAAAATTCGTATAATGTTTCATATTTTTTACTCTCATTTTTCTCTTTCTTTTATTTTAGTCTAATATTTGCATGTGTTGCTGTCAAAGCTGCGTTTTATAGGGTACACTGGTCACAAATGTTAAATTGAAAATAATTTGTAATGAGTGTTAGAATAGAAAATTATTTTGAAATGAAGTATATTTAGGTAAAAACGTTGAGTTCCATCTTACAGTATAAATGAGTCAGAAGTAAGAGGTAATCGGATTTGTCTCGTGAAAGTCGGACTAATATACGATTGAGAAATGGCGTGATCAAAAAATTAATAAGATAATTAATAAATTCGATAAAACATTATCGAAAATGTTGACAAACTCATAGTGTTTTAGGTGGAAAACATGAAGAGCTATTAAAAAATTTGGTAATCGATGAACTTTGGTTATCAATAGATATCGATAAATATATATAAGTATTCATACTTACTTCATTGTGGAAAGCATTAATTTAGTGTTACCTTTTGAGCGAGTTTTAAGATAATTTGATTCTGAGAATCACACCACAATTTCCAACTTGTTTTTAAACCCATTCAATGCTTCTAATAACTTATTTACTACTTTAACAAGTCAAAACTACTAATAATCATCAATAAACACTAAAATACTAGAATATCATTTCAAAACTCATTTTTCAAAATCTTCAATATTTCCTCTATTTCATAGTTTTAGTCTCATTTAATCATTCATTAAGCTTCTATATCACTTAAAGTTGTAAAAACAACCTATAATCAAAAGGAAAAACCGATTAATTGAAGCTTACCTTTGGAGCTACGGAAGATGCCTTATCCAAGTGAAAGAAGAATAAAAGGAAATAGATTTTCGATGTATAATTTCCCTTTTCCCTTAACTTCAATACCTTACTAATAATAATTTTAAATTCACTTTTATTTAAAGGACCAAAATTCCCTCTTAATAATCCATTGTCACAATTTAGTCTGAACCATTAATCCTAATCATTCTTATCTTTTAGCATTTAATTGAATAAATCCTCCTATTTTTAAATCCTTTCAATAAAGTCTCTAATTTGATATTTGGGGTATTACAAGATTTCTAAGACTCAATCAGCTTAAACTTTGGTAACATTTTAGGCACTGCCTAATATGTTGATAACAAATCAAGTAATTAACATATTTTGTTATCATCAGATTTCTAAGGTTGTCAACTTTTAAAAGGAGCTACATATTACGTTACATAAGCGTTAGCTGTTATGTTATTATGGTTAATAATGTTTCCAGTAATTATCCTGTTGAATACATTTTGATATTTCGATATAACAAATTAAGTTAAATGAATTTTAAGATTTTCCAAAAAGATTTTCTAAGTATATTCGATATAATTATTCGAATATCAAAATATTATTCCAAATCTTTCAAATGTCATTTTTAATCCTTACTCAAGTGTAAAATTAAGTTTTAGTCTTAAAATAATTTCAAAACAATTTTACAAAATATTTCAAAGCCAAAATTTCCAGATTGCTCAGAGGGAACCGATTCCCCCCCAAGGGGGTACCGATTCCCCCCAGGGGGTACCGATTCCCCCCACTGTTCAACGGTCGAAATATTTGAATTTTACACCTAGGGAACCGATTCCCCATTAGGGGTACCGATTTCCCCCACGCTCCAAGCAGAAATATTAATTGTTTTCACACTTAAACGGCTCCAAAAACTTCATTAATGATCCCTAACGTTCAGAAGTGATTCAAGGCGTATTAAGCAAGCTTAGAAGTCATTGATCAACAACAAGAAACATCAAGCAACTAGAATCAAGAGAGAATCAAAGAGAAAGCATCAAACCTCAAGTTTGAGCATTTCAAGCCTATTTTTCATTCAATATTCATTTTGCTTTCAAGAACACTTATTGTGCTCAATTGTATTCATTCTTAAGTGTTATTTTCTTTGTTCTAGAATTGTGCAAACAATCTACCTTGTGAGGATTTCCTTGTAAGTTTGCAAATTTGTATTGTTTTCTTTGGGAGAGAGTGTTCTCAAGAATTTGGGGTATAATTCTTGAGGGTTTGTAAGGTTACTCTTTGTCCTCAAAAGAAAGACAAATAGTGAATTTATGGAAAATCCTTAGTGTGGATAGCTAAGGTATGGACGTAGACTTTGGTTGGGAAAGTCGAATCACTCTAAATCGCTGTGCAAATTTCTTTCAATTTTCTGCAAAAGCTTCCACCAAAATTTTCATTGCCAATTCACCCCCTTGGCCATATTCGTCAATCGATTAACTCAACAATTGGTATCAGAGCCTAACTCATTTGAAGGTTTAATCACCTCTTGAGTCGTTTCGAGAAGAGTTGTATCGATAATCAAAGTCATCAATGGCCTCTACTTTAAACTTTGACTCCGGTCTCGATTTGATGCCCGTCAACAAGCCTCCTTTCTTCAATGGGGCTAACTATGCCTATTAGAAAAATAGGATGATGTACTTCATTCAAGCAAGTGACATGGGAGCATGGAATGTCGTAGAAGAAGGATACATCAAGCCTCTCACTCATCCAAGATTGTGGAGTGAATGAGAGACAAAAATGTTTCAGCTCTACTCCAAAGCCATCCATATCATATTTTGTGCTCTTGTACCAGATGAATACGGAAGAGTTTCATCTTGTACAACCACTAAAGAAATATGGGACAAACTTCAAGTCACTCATGAAGGTACCGATGAGGTAAAGAAATCTAAAATTAGTATTATAACGCATAGCTATGAAAATTTCAGGATGAAACCAAATGAAGATATCAAAGCTATGACGGATAGATTTTCAATGATTGTAAATGGTCTCAAATCATATGGAGAGATCATTTCAAATGAAAAGCTTGTGAGGAAGTTAGTCTACTCCCTTCCAAAATCGTGGCAATCAAAGAAGACGACAATCATCGAGTCTAAGGACCTAACGTCCTTAACTCTTGAAGATCTAATCGATTCACTCCTCACTCATGAAATGATGCTTGAAGATGAGGTAGACGTTGATAAGATTGAAGATACATCAAAGGAGAAGGAGAAGAAGAAAAACATTGGAGTTGCTCTCAAATCCACAAAAGATGAGAGTGATTCGGATGAAGATGACGATGATGAGGAAATGGCATTGTTTGCCAAACGGTTTATAAAAATGATGAGACCTTACCGAGGAAGAAAATTCAAACGAAATGAAGGCCTCAAAAATGAACCAAATGAGAAGGACCCAATCATTTGCTATGAATGCAAAAAGCCGGAGCATGTCAAATATGATTGCCCACAATTAAAGAGAAATTGTCAATCAAAGAATAAGCACAAGGCTCATGTAGCTACATGGAGCGATGAAGAAGGTTCCGATGAAGAGGAACAATAAGTAGCAAACTTGTGCTTGATGGCATTCGGAGAAGATTATAAGGTAACCTCTAACTCATCTGATTTTGATGATTTATCCTATGATGAGCTATTAGAGGAATATAATGGGTTGGCTTCGGATTATGAGAAATTGTTTTTTAAATATACAAATAATGTTTCAAAATTGAAAAATAAAAATAAACTCATATCCAAAACCAACAACGATCTTGAAAGTAAAATCAAAGATTTGCAAATCAAACTAGAAGAGTTTGAAAAGAAAATTTGGATTTGCAAAATTTACTTTCAAAGGTCAATGATGATCATCAAAAGAAAATTGATGATCTTAAAACTTCTTTTGATAAAGTTGGAACAAAACGTTTTGAAAATGGAGAAAATTCAAAATCCAACTTTGTTATAAAAAGTTTTAAAAACTACAATCATAGAGGTCCCCAAAGAACCTCTAATGGAAAAATAGTTAGAAGTATATGGGTTCCTAAAGAGCTCATTACTACTAAAGATAAGGATATCCTACACAAATGGATACCTAAGGGGACTAGGATTTTGGAAACTAATGGATATGGACCCAAAAGAATTTGGGTACCAAAAAAATTAGAAATTAATCTATGTTTGTAGGAAAATGAGCATTGCTACAAGGCACGGGAAACAAATTCAAATTCATGGTACCTTGATAGTGGATGCTCAAGACACATGACCGGAGACAAAAGCCGGTTCATTGAGCTTAACTCCAAAAATGGAGGAGAAGTGACTTTTGGTGATGATTCAAAAGGTCACATTGAAGGTATTAGTACTATTGGTAATACCTCTTCCATACAAATTGAGAATGTTTTATATGTGAATGGATTAAAGCATAATCTCTTGAGTGTTAGTCAATTATGTGATAAGGGATTCAATGTCATATTTGAAACTAATGGTTGTAAAGTCATTGATATTGCATCTAATAGGATTATGCTTGTTGGTCATAGAATAGGAAACATATACATGGTGCATTTAGACTCTATAGAAATGACTAATTTATGCCTAGTTGCAAAGGATGGGCATGATAGTTGGTTATGGAATAGGAGACTATGACATGCTAGCATGAGTGTTTTGCAACGGTTAGTTCAAGGAGAATTGGTTTGAGGGCTGCCTAAACTAAAATTTGATAATGATAAAATCTGTGATGCTTGTGCTAAAGGAAAACAAAAGCGAGTTTCTTTTAAATCCATTAATGACGTATCAACTAGTAGAGTATTACAATTGATCCATATTGATCTTTTTGGGCCAACTAGGACTACTAGCTTGGGTGGAAAACAATATGCATTTGTCTTGGTAGATGACTATTCTAGATATACTTGGGTTCTATTTTTAAGCACTAAAGATGAAGCATTAGAACATTTCATCACATTTTCAAAAATAATCCAAAATGAAAAAAGGTTACTCTATAACTAGTGTTAAGAGTGATCATGGCACTGAATTTGAAAATCTTGGATTTATTGAGTTTTGTAATTCTAATGGTATTAGCCATAATTTTTCAGCACCTAAAACCCCTCAACAAAATGGAGTTGTTGAGAGGAAAAATCGAACTTTAGAAGAAATGGCTAGAACCATGCTTTGTGAAAATAATTTGCCAAAATATTTTTGGGCGGAAGCCACAAATACCGCTTTTTATGTTGTAAATCGAGTAATATTAGGCCAATTTTAAAGAAAACTCCATATGAAATTTTCAAAAATAAAAAGCCTAACATTAGCTATTTTCATCCTTTTGGATGTAAATGTTTTGTTTTGAACAACGGTAAAGAAAACCTTGGCAAATTTGATGCTAAAAGTGATGAATGAATTTTTCTGGGTTATTCCTTAAATTCTAAAGCTTATCGAGTATTTAATAAAAGAACTTTAGTTGTAGAAGAGTCTATACATGTTGTTTTCGATGATAATCCCCTTCCGAGGAAGGATTCTTGTGTGAATGATGATGTAGGTATTATAAATACAAATGAAGTTAGACATGACGTTGTAGAACCATCATCAAAGGAATAAACAAAAGATGAGGTAACTCATGATCCTCTTGAGAATCCAACCATTGAAGAAAGGAAAGTATCTTATCCAAGAGAGTACAACTATGTCAAGGATGGTGAGATTATAGGTGATCCATCCAAAGGGGTAACAACTCGATCTTCTCTTAGAAATATTTGTAATTATGTTGTATTTATTTCATGCATAGAGCCTAAGAATATTAAAGAAGCATTAAAAGATGAACATTGGATTATGGCTATGCAAGAAGAATTAAATCAATTTGAGAGAAGTAAAGTATGGACATTAGTTGAAAGGCCTAGTAATAAATCTATTGTAGGTACTAGATGGATATTTAGGAATAAGCTTGATGAGAGTGGTAATATAGTGAGAAACAAGGCTAGACTTGTTGCTCAAGGGTATACTCAAGAAGAGGGCATATACTATGATGAAACATACGCTCCCGTAGCTAGGATGGAAACAATTAGAATGTTATTAGCATTTGCATGTTTTCATGAATTTAAACTATATCAAATGGATGTTAAAAGTGCATTTTTAAATGGTTTTATAAAAGAAGAAGTGTATGTGGAACAACCTCCAGGTTTTTAAGATTCAAAATTTCCTGATCATGTTCTTAAATTGACAAAAGCACTTTATGGTTTAAAACAAGTTCCTAGAGCTTGGTATGAAAGACTATCAAATTTTTTAATTGCAAAAGGTTTTTCAAAAGGAAAGGTTGACACTATATTGTTTTTAAAGCATAAAGGTAAAGATTTATTAGTAGTTCAAATTTATGTTGATGATATAATATTTTGTTCTACTAATGATGTTCTTTGCCAAGAATTTTCTAAGCTAATGTAAAGCGAATTCGAAATGAGCATGATGGGGGAGCTCTCATTTTTCTTGGGACTCCAAATCAAGCAAAGAAAAGATGGCATCTTCATCAATCAAACTAAGTACGTCAAAGATATGCTCAAGAAGTTTGGACTGGAAAATGGGAAACCTCATGACACTCCAATGAGCTCTTCTACAAAGCTTGACTTGGATGAATGAGGTAAATGTGTAGATGTTAAATTATATAGGTCAATGATTGGATCTCTACTTTATCTAACTGCAAGTAGACCAGACATTATGTTTAGTGTTTACTTATGTGCTAGATTTCAATCATGCCCTAAGAAATCACATTTACTAGCTGTTAAGAGAATCTTTAGATACCTTAAGGACACTCCTAGTTTAGGACTTTGGTATCCTATAGACTCTAGCTTTAGCTTGCATGCCTTTTCTGATGTGGATTATGGAGGATGCAAATTAGATAGGAAAAGCACCTCCGGTACTTGTCAATTCCTTGGAAATATGCTGATTTCTTGGTTTTCAAAGAAACAAAATTGTGTTGCATTATCTACCACTGAAGCCGAATATATTTCAGCTGGTAGTTGTTGTGCACAAGTTTTATGGATGAAACAACAACTTTTTGATTATGGAATTGAAGTAGGTATCATTCCTATCAAGTGTGACAATACTAGTGCTATTTGTCTCACTAAAAATCCCATCCAACACTCTAGAACTAAGCACATTGAAATAAGACATCACTTCATTAGAGACCATGTCGCTAAGGAAGATGTAGTTCTAGAATTTGTTGATACTTTGCACCAATTAGCGGATATCTTTACAAAACCTTTAGACAAGGAAATATTTTGGACACTTAGGAGAGAATTAGGTTTGACCAACCTATCTTCACTTAGTGTTTAAAATAATTTTAGCACTTTTAAGACTAAATGAAAAACACTTAGAATAGTAATTTTTGATTGCATTCATTTCTATTAGTTAGGGGGAGTTTATGATTCTTGATGAAAATTAACTTTATGTTCAAATATAGTTTAAAGATTAATTTGATTGTTTGAACATGATTAATTTTCAATATATGAGTTGCCAATACCACTAGAGAAAGTTAATTTATCATGTTGTGTGTTTAAAATCGGATTTTAGCATTTTGGTGCAGAGGGAATCGATACCCTCATGAGGGAATCGATTCCCCCTTTGAAGGGGAATCGATTTCCCCCTTAGGGGAATCGATACCCCCTGGGGTTCTGGATTTTAACACGGTCAGAACTCCTAAAAATCTCAAACCCTCTTTTTCTCTCATTGCCTCATTCTCCTCTTCTACTCTCTCCATATCTCCACTTTACCTCAAAACAACATTTTTAATCGGAATTCTCTTCAAATATCATCTTCTAAACTTGCTAGCATCATTAAAATCGTGCAAACAATATCAAAATCCACTCAATCTCATCTTTCAAGGTAAATTTTTCTAAACTCTCTATTTCATTGATTTTGAACATAGGACTAGTTTTAATTAGTTCTAGATAGAAATAGTGATCGGGCATTGATTGTTTAGTGATTATAAACTAGATATTACAACTAATTTCATAAAAAAACACAAGAATTTTCCAAAAATTTTGAAATTTTCGATATAAAAAATTGTTTTTCAAATTATTGTGTTTTAATTGAATTATGTTGTTGTTATGAAAACTATACATATATTGTTTTTCAAAACCCTATTTTTCAATAGTTTTCAAAAAAAAACTTTGCCCATTAGGATTGGTTTAGAGAACCTTGAAATATTGAGGACTCAATTGAGTTTTGGGATTGATTGAATTTCATACATGTGTTTTCTAAATTGCAGGTTATCCATTCTATTCAGATTTCCTAAACCATATCTAATCCTAAACGTGCTAGGTTATCATCCAGTCACTCAAGCTGTCAATCCAACCCACCTCCAAATCCTCCTCCTATTCCTGAAATTCCAATTCCTAATCCTAATCCCATTGATCCTAATATGACTATCCAAAACTCCTGCTTCAATCATCCTGGTCCTAGAAATCATCGTTTTTGGTATTATCAATATTTTGACTCTTACAAAATTAGAGAAGAACGTATCCCTTCTCGTCAAGCTATGATAGATATTGATTTTAAATATCTTCCTCTTTTACAAGAGTGGAAATTTGATAAACTTTGTGACCTTGAACCTATAGTTTACCATCAACTTGTTCGCATCTTTGATTCAAAAACCGAGCTCAAACTGAAACCATAGGAGTTTGTTCCTACCTCCTAGGATAATTCTTGCATATTGACTCCGCTTACATAGCCAAAGCATTAGGATTAGATAATGATGGTATATCCAATGAAAAACAGGTTTTATGTTCTTCGTTATAAAAGAAGGGATAGTGCGAGTGTCTTAGACCTTCATGATCGTTTTCTTCATCTAATGATTTCTTGGTGGTTTCGACCATCCGGAGATCGTTACTCTACTCTTCGTGCTTTAGATCTTTGGTGGTTACATTGTTTCCAAAATAGTATTAAAATAAACCTACCTCAGATTATTTTTTGCTGAAATCGTTGAAACCGTAAATCTTGTTCCTAACAAGAAACTTTGTTCATCTCTAGTTTACGGTTGCATTCTGAGTAATCTTTTTTCTAAAGTCGGGCTTAGAGTAGGTCTAGATGCCATCTTTCCTCTAAAGAAACAAATTAATCTTCTTTCCTTAACGAGAGCGGGATGGATAAAGGATAAGGAAACCGGTGAATGGGTTCGATCTTCTGAAAATACTCTGGGAGCTAGTTCTTCACGAGCTCCACCAGAAGCTGCCGACGATCCCGAGCTTGAACAATTAATGCGAGACATCGATGAAGCCGAAGATGAGCCCGAGCAGCCCGAGGAGCAAGCACAATAAACGAATCAAATGTCTCCATATTTTCAATCTTTTATGGAGACATTCGATTTCCGATATGCTACCATAGATTCGCGTTTTACTTCTATAGAGTCTCATTTATCCACAATGGGAGCTCAACAATTGGAAATTCTCTAGGAGATGCGTGCAAACAATGAAGCAACCAACACTCGTATTAATGAACTCACTCATGAGATGGCCGCTATGCGAGCTCGTTTTCCTCCTCCCGATTCTCCTACGGATGCTTGATTCTGGGTTTTGCTTTAGTACTTTGAACTTAAAGCTTATTGTTTAAACATTTTGAATGTTTTTGGATTGTTTTCTTTTTGTTGTTGGATATTTGAACTTATTTGATGGATTATGGATGTTTGAACTTATATATTTGGTGTGGTTAAATTTCTTCATTATTGCATCATTTACATCATGTTAGATATATGACCAATTTTACCATGTCACATTGTTTATGAATATTGATTATGAAACTAATGGCTAACGTTTCTCTTGATTGTGATCTTAGCAGCTTAAAACTATATATATAATCAGTTGGCTGAATGATTTCAAAACCTTGTTTAATATCTTTTAAAAGTCTTTTTGATTTAACAAAAAGGGGGAGAAATGTTAAAAGCGTTTTAAAGAGGAGTAGTGTTAGAGTAAGGGGGAGTATTTTCAAAAATTGATTTCAAAATCTTAAAATTACCAAAATGTTTTGTTATATCAAAAAGGGGGAGATTGTTGAATACATTTTGATATTTCTATATAACAAATTAAGTTAAATGAATTTTAAGATTTTCCAAAAAGATTTTCTAAGTATATTCGATATAATTATTCGAATATCAAAATATTATTCCAAATCTTTCAAATGTCATTTTTAATCCTTACTCAAGTGTAAAATTAAGTTTTAGTCTTAAAATAATATCAAAACAATTTTACAAAAAATTTCGAACCATTTCAAAGCCAAAATTTCCAGATTGCTCAGAGGGAACCGATTCCCTCCCAAGGGGTACCGATTCCCCCCTGAATGGTTTGACTCCGAGAATTCCAGTATGCTCGGAGGGAACCGATTCCCCCAGGGGGTATCGATTCCCCCACTGTTCAACGGACGAAATATTTGAATTTTACACCTAGGGAACCGATTCCCCATTAGGGGTACTGATTCCTCCCACGCTCCAAGCAGAAATATTAATTGTTTTCACACTTAAACGGCTCCAAAAACTTCATTAATGATCTCCAACGTTCAGAAGTGATTCAAGGTGTATTTAAGCAAGCTTAGAAGCCATTGATCAACAACAAGAAACATCAAGCAACTAGAATCAAGAGAGAATCAAAGAGAAAGCATCAAACCTCAAGTTTGAGCATTTCAAGCCTATTTTTCATTCAATATTCATTTTGCTTTCAAGAACACTTATTTTGCTCAATTGTATTCATTCTTGAGTGTTCTTTTCTTTGTTCTAGAATTGTGCAAACAATCTACCTTGTGAGGATTTCCTTGTAAGTTTGCAAATTTGTATTGTTCTCTTTGGGAGAGAGTGTTCTCAAGAATTTGGGGTATAATTCTTGAGGGTTTGTAAGGTTACTCTTTGTCCTTAAAAGAAAGATAAATTAGTGAATTTGTGGAAAATCCTTAGTGTGGATAGCTAAGGTAGTGGATGTAGACTTTGGTTGAGAAAGTCGAACCACTCTAAATCGTTGTACAAATTTCTTTTAATTTTCTGCAAAAGCTTCCACCAAAATTTTAATTGCCAATTCACCCCCCTCTTGGCTATATTCGTCAATCGATTAACTCAACATATCTGGTTATGTTAAAGTCAATATGTTTTTGATGAATTTTACATATGACGATAATATTTTTTGTTATTACCATTTTTATTACCAACACAAATAATATTTCCGGTGAAAACATATAACATTTTCGATAACGCTTTTAATTGGTCACCTATTTTACTAGACATACCGTTTTTAACCGTATATTAATCCGCCTCACAACAAACCCCGAGGTAATCGCGTACATAAAATCATGGTTTTCGGGGTAAGTATGAATGAACAGAATAAAACAGCTGCAAAACATAGGAACGGGAGGGACAAAACAAATTAAAAAGCAGAAGTAAAAGACGATCAGAGTAAAGAGTTAAAATGAGAAATTAGTTGGATTTAGCTGGCCTGACATGCCTCTGTTAATATGTTCATAATCACGACAAATGCCAGAAGGTTTTTCTCCCACAAACTGCACTGATATATGCCTCTTTTGCTTTTCAATTTTCAGCTTTCAAAATATACCTAGTCTTTCCCACTTGGGATTTAACCATTTAACTCCTATACATTAATCCTTGCAAATTTGATTCCCTTGCTTTACAGCAATACAAAATAAGTCCAATTTCAAATTTTGGGTATATGATTTTTGAAGGTTCGTGTTAACTTTGGAGGCAACATCCAATTCAAAGATTACACCAATCAATACGATTTTATTTCCAAGACAATAATTTATCAATGGTACAGTCAAGGTTTTTATTTACTTTATTTGATTATATTTTCAATCAATACTAACACTTACTTTTACCGTAGTAACGTATTTTACCACACTAACTTGTCAAACTTTTAGAAAGTAGAGGATGAAATTAACATTTAAAATTAAAATTATGGGTAAAGTAATGTTCTATCGACTATAGGTTGTTGTTTTATTAAGTCTCTCGACTATTAAAAATTATAGAATGGTCATTTGAGTATACGATGTTGTTTTGTTGAGTCTCGAGTATTAAAAGTAACAAAATGGTCACATAACAATTCATATGTTCCAAACTCGATATTTTTCAGAAAAAAATTAACGATCGTCTAAGTTGAACGTTAACATATCAACCGAGATATGATAGCCGTTTGAGATTCTGGGATCAGATTTTAAATTATCAATCAACGGGTTAACGTCATCGTCAAATTTTTAACGGAAAATGACAAGTTTGAAACATATGATTAATCAAGTAATCATTTTATAATTTTTAATAGTAAGTGGATTTAATAAAATAATACTCTATAGTCGAGAGACCATTTAACGTATTTTATCTTAAAATTATTGACTAATGAATATTAGTAGAATAAAGAAAACGCGAAAGTTTAAAAGATGAAGAACCCATTTTAAAGGCAATGGAAAATATCAATTAGTGATATTTAGGGATAAAATAAAAGATAAGCATTGGCATATGATGAAGCAGAGACAAGGAGGGCAGTTATGATAATATTAAAGATAAGCTTTTATGAATTAATTGCATCACATATCTTCATGTATGACCTCATTTTAAATTAGGCCCTAAACTTTTAAATATTTTAATTTTATCCTCAAACTATTTACTTCATTCTAAATTGACCCTCAAATTTTTTAACATTCTAATTTCATCCCAAACTATATGTATATACTAATCACATCCCTTGTTAATAAAATTATTAGGCCAAATTATATTATTATATGTTAAGAAAAAATAAAATTTAGGCTAAACTATGGGCGAAATAAATTATATATTTGGAAAATTTGGGGATGAAATTGGAATATTTAAAAGTTTAAGGACCAATTTAAAACGAGAATTATAGTTTAGGGATGAAAATGACTAATTTAGAATGAGAGTCATAGTTTGAGGATGAAATTAAACTATTCAAAAATTTAAGGACTAATTTAAAATAAAAGTTATAATTTGGGGACTTATGATCCAATCAACTCAAATTTTATATTAAAGATGTAAATCTAATAAGATGTATTAAAAATTTAAAGGTTACAAAATTATTAAACCTTATGAAATGTGAAATTAGATCTTCACTAATACAAAGAATGCATAATAACAAATTTACTTCTAATGTTTGCATAAATAGTCACTTTACCCCATTTTTTTATGAATAATTTTAGCTCTTAATGTTTCAATTTTTAGTTAAAATAAACATTGTTAGATGAAAAACGTGATTTGATTAATTGTCAACACATATTATAATATCATTTTGGGTGGCGTGTCACATGTTATGCTATCACTTTAGATGGCATAATACATCATGTCACATCAACACTTTGAGTAACTTGACACATGTCACATCAATACTTTGAGTGTCGTAACACATGATACGTCAACAATTGATCACATATGAGAAAATCAAGTCAACAACATGTATTGATAGTTAGTCAACTAATTTTTCCATCCAATAATATGTTTTGATAAAAAAATTAAATGTTGGGGCTTATGGTGGATCCAAAAATATTTTTCAAGGTGGACACACACATATATATATTAATGAGATAAAAATTTTATACATGGTAAACATAAATAAAATTTTAGGGTGGGCACAACCATTTTAACATGTAATTATTCGAAGAAAATTTAGATTTCAGGGTGGGCATAGGCCTACTCCAAATCCTTAATGGATTCACCACTGGTTAGAGCTAAAATACTAAAAAAATAATAAAATATGAAGTAAAATGACTGTTTGTACAAATTTTGGATATAATTTTCTTATAAAAAATATTTCTAAACTTTATAAGAATTTAAAATTTTCAGTAACCCAGCTAATCTCTATTGCTCTGCCTCTGCTCATATTTTGTTACCTAGACACCCATCGTCTCAATTTGCTCAACTCTCAAGGTTTGAATCCAAATTTATAAAATGTTTGTTTAGAAATAGTTATACGAATCAGTTAAACTAAATTCATCATAATTATACATTATTTAAGAATGATATTAAGAAGATCCTGTCGTGAATCTTGTGACTTGTGATCTTTTTAATGCATTAACAAATGGACTTTGATAAATATGCGTACGCAATAGGATATGAATCATGTGATTATTCACGGTTCTAACTGATTAACACAATAATCTTAACTTACATTGAGAAACTAAGTAATTAAAGATAGAGACAAAAAAATGATCGAATGAACGTTATTGTAAGGGAAGAGAGATTGGACCTAAAAAACTTTTGTCATAAATCATTCGAGAAAAAATTCATTTCATGCGTTGGTGGGACAAATGACAAGCCGAATGATGTGTTAAAACACACCCAATGTCAATCCCACATGCCATCCCCATACATATCACCGTAGTAATTTGTATATGTTATATATTTTTAGGGTAAAGTATACGAATGGTCTCCGACTATAAGGTATTATTTAGTTGAATGTTTCGATTATTAGAAGCTACAAAATAGTCTCCGACTATAGGGAGTTATTTTATTGAGTCTTCTGATTATTAAAAGTTACAAAATGATTACTCGACTATTTATATGTTTCAAACTCATCATTTTCTATTTAAAAGTTGGTGGTCGTCTAAGCTGAACATTAACTTATTAATTGATATATGATAAAATATGATCCCAAAACCGTTTGAGCTGCATTTTATGGATTGACTCTCTGTTTATATTATATCGTCGAGCCAATGCTGAAAAGCAACAACGGTGTCAGTATACATCATTGAAATATGATTTATCATATCCAGTCGACATGTTAACATCTGTCTCAGACGATCGTCAATTTTTTAACGGAAAAAGATAAGTTTGGAACATATGAATAGTTGAGTGACCATTTTATAGTTATTAATAGTCGAGTGACAACACCCTATAGTTAAAGATCATTTTATAACTTTTAATAATTGAATGATTCAACAAAACAACGTCTTATAGTCAGTGAACTACTTATATACTTTACTCATATTTTTATTGTATTATCATCATTATTAAAAATAAAAACGGGTCGAATAAGATAGATTTAAGGTGATAGGCTTTGTATTATTCTTTGAAACGTTTTCTTTGCTAGCTTGTTTTGTGGGGCATCACAAAGGGATTATGAATTGGGCATTTCGGTAGCATAGCTCGTTTTTTCTTTTCTTTTTAGTGGCAATTGAGAATCCGTAGTTTTCGTTGCTATATGATGATTGACGGAGTTACGTACGCATACACTCTTAGAACATAACATGTGAAGGGGGTAAAGGGGACAACGGTTCAAATTCGATTAATCTATTTATGAAAACTTATGGCTACTTTTCTTCTTAATAATAATAACTTCAGGTTAAAAACTAACCATCAGATGACTTTAGTTTTAAAAGAAAATATTGTTTTTTTAAGGTCATGTATTTAAATAGCTACGTTTGCAGAATGTGTGTGCGTTGTCAATTGGATAAAAAAGTTTTGAATAGATATTACTCTATAATCATCTCAAATTATTAAAAATTAAAAACCATTAGGTTAATTACATACCATATAAATGGGTTATAACTAAAATCGATAATTGAACTTATTTAGTGTTTTTATTAGGGTTCTTCTTAAAAAACTTAAGTTTGAGCAATCGCGTATGTAAGATGTGCTTGTATTGTCAAAAGTTAATTTTTTTTAATAGGTATTACTTTATAATCATCCTATACTATTTAAAAACAATGATAGTGTGCTGAGAAAAAACGAAAAATCATGAATTCCATACATAATAAAAAAATATGGTATATTTATTTTTCATTAGATAGTGAGCGGAGGTCCCGAATATCCCATTTTTATTACTATATGAAACTGTTACATTTTTATAATTATTCAGTTTAGTTAAACATTTGAAGTATTTTTATTTTTGTTTAAATCTGAATTAAAAATTGATATGATTTAATTTTAAAAAATTAAAAATGAGTTTTATATTGATATTTTTTATGAATTAAATTAAAATTTCCAAAAATATTAAATTTAAAATATTGGAAAGATTTCTCTTTTGGACTCATTATTATTTGCTTCCCAAACCTTCTAACGTGTGTGGTCGACTCTCTTTATTCCACTCTTTCAAGCGATCATTTATTTGGAAAATAAATTATTTATTTTTATAAATTTTTAGTAAAACAAATATTAGACTTTTAAAGAAAATTAAGGGTTCGAATCTTGATATTTACAAATGAAACAAACTAAGTTGGGAGGAGGTCGCCTCTATAATAAGTGTCTGTAGAACTCAATCTAGATTAATCAATCAATAAATCAGATACGAACGATTAATTAAAAAAATCTCGGTCATATGATAAGCTATACAAAATTCTTTTATATATATATATATATAATTATTATACTTATTTAATAACGATGTACTCTAATTTTAGAACTTAATTAGGGGAAATGGAAGTAGAAAAAATAGAGATTTAAAAATGATATCAAATTAATCAGAGAATTAATAATGCTTTTATAATGTACATGAAATTGTTGACAGTTGAAATTAATCTTGATAAAGTTATCAACAGTTATCAATGATTTTATTCTAATTTTCATTTTTTTCTTTGTAATTTTAAGATTAAACTGAAATAAAATTAAAGTACAAGGACTAAATACAAATTTTATAAAAATATTATAATAAAATTAAATAATGAGTTTAACCAAGGCGCCTAAAATTCACTTAATGTTGGTTTATCAAATTTTTTATTTTAATCTTTTATTTTAATTTTTTATAATTTAGTACTAAAATGCAAAAAAAAAAGTAAAGTTGTCCTCATCTACGAACAATCATACTAAAATAATTCTCATTTACCAACAATGTTATCAATCACTAAAAACAATCCATATTTTCCCAATTAATATGATATCATCTCTAAATCTCAGATTTCTTTTCCAATATTTATTTCCCCTAATTTTACCTTAATTCTATTTTTAAAATGAATCAAAGAAAATATTTATTTCATCGACAATTGTCTACGATTTTACTGTAATTTTCTTTTTTTTTCTTTTTATAGTTTTAAGATTAAATTGAAATGAAATAAAAATATAAGGACTGAATAAAAACTTTATAGAAATACTATAATAAATTGAAATAATGAGTTTAATGAAGTCACCCAAAATTCACTTAATTTTGGTTTATGAAATTTTTTATTTTCCATTTTTATCGTTTTATAATTTAGTATCAAAATAAAAAAAAATGAGTGAAATTATTCTCATCTACGGACAGTTTACTAAATAATTTCATTTTATCGATGACTTTAACAATCACCATAAAAGTATCTTTATTTTTTAATATGATATCATCTCTAAATATCTTATTTTTTTCAATATTTATTTTCCCTAATTTTACATTAATTCTATTTTTGGAATGAATAAAAAATATGATTTGTTTCATCAATAGTTTTAGATAAAAATAATAATTTAAAAAATTTCTTACATCACACTTTTATAATTCTTTTTCTTTTACCCTCTCGGTTCTCTAGAGCTTTACCCTGATTAATCCAGACCAACCCGTATTACACATATGACTTTGATAGGTAAATCTCCCTGTAAAAGTTTCTGCATACACAAAACCTCGAATTCAAGACTTATTTAAAAGACATTAAGCTGCTTATCACCAACCCCTGTTGGTACACTTTATATAATTCTTTTATAAGGAGAACTTACCCTTGAAACTTTTTAACTTACAAAGGAATTTAAAAATCATATTGAGCAAGTATATTTAATCGGTTGGTTAAGCTGTTCATTTTTATTCTCTCATATTCGCTTGGGTCATGGTCTAAACCCACTTGGAGCATTCTCCTTGCTTACCCTCCCATCTAGGTACTTGATTTAGATTTAGAAATTGTCAAAAAAAATCGCCTTGTCTTATTTATTGTATTGGGTAAAGTACACAAATGATCTTTCGATTATTAAAAGTTATAAAATGGTCACCTGATTATTCATATATTCTAAACTCATATTTTTCTGTTAAAAAAATTAACGACAGTCTAAGCTGGATGTTAACTTGCTGAGTGAGATATAATAAAATTATATTTTAATAATATAAACAGAGATTCGATCCTAAAATACAACTCAAACAGTTATAAATCAAATTTTATCATATCTCAATTAGTAAATTGACGTCCAACTCCGACACCTGTCAAAATTTTAACAAAAATGATAAGCTTGGAACATATGAATAGTCGGTGACAATTTTGTAACTTTTAATAGTTAAAGGACTCAACAAAATAACACCCTATAATTGGAAGACAGTTTGTGTTCTTTATCCTATTTTTAAAAAAAATATAAATTAAAATCACCATAACTAATAATCCTTTTTATTTTATACTGCAATTAGTTTACTTCATTATTATTATTTAAAGAGAAGCTTATTTGAGTTCCAAATCTCTATATATAGACACCCCCTTTTTATATCGCTTCTTATTTCTCTTTCCCTTACTGAAAAACCCAAACCATAGGAAACCAAAGCTTATCGTCTTCTCTCTCACTCTCACTATTTTTTTTTTAAGAAAACATGGGTTTCCCAGTAGCTTACTCTGAGCTTCTTCTTCCAAGATTGCTTCTCCATACACTTTCTCTTCTTTCTTACATTCGCAAATTCATTTCCACTCTCTTCCTCTATATCGGCCTCCCCGATTTCCTCGAACCCGACATTCCCTGGCGTGATTACGCCGCCGAAACCCACGACGGTTCCAACACCACAACCTCCTTTTCTTCTTATTATCCTCCACGAATCCCCGTTTCGGCTCTTCTCATCCGGGAACTCCTACCGGTTGTCAAGTTCTCCGACCTGGTGGACCCGCCGGAAAGTTGCGCGGTTTGTTTGTACGACTTCGAAGGGGAGGATGAGATCAGGCGGCTGAAAAACTGTCGGCATATTTTTCATCGGAGTTGTTTGGACCGTTGGATGGGGTATGATCAGAAAACATGTCCTCTTTGTAGAACATGTTTTGTTCCAGATGATATGCAAGAGACGTTTAATGAGAGGCTTTGGGCTGCTTCTGGGATCCCTGAAGCCCTTGGTGATTATTCTCAAATTTCTGCTTTGTAGTTATAGTTGCCACCTTTAAAAATTCAAAAAAAAAAAAGGTGCTTTTTGTTTATCATCTTCTAATGAGTTGGTTTGTGTATATATACATGAAAATCCGGGAAAATTTCCGCAATGAAAAGAAAATTTGACCAATTAAATCCAGACTTCTTTACTTTATGTTTGTTTTGGTTGTTGCTTTTCATGGGATAATTCCAACTTGATAAGGGTGTTTAAGCAATGGAATTGGCATTTGGACGTTTGATATTAATTATGATAACTTGTTTAGGGTTTCACTAAGTTTTGGTCTGGTCGGTGTGGTTAGAGTTGTCTTAACTCGAATTCAATAAATTTTTATTCGCTTTAATAAAATCGTTTTTCGAAAACAAAAATTAGATTCAGATCAAATCAAAATTTATATAGAATGAGATCAGGTTGAATTTGAATTTAAGGTGAGAAATCTCTGATTCAACTCGGGAATAATTGCTCTAATATTCTTTTTATGTAGTTCTTTTTTCAACTAGGTCATATTAATTCAATATAAAAATAATATTTTTATATTTATGTCGGGTGGAAGAGATATAATTCTCATATTGAAACAGATTCGAATGGAGGAGGTGATATATTTTTCAAATTGGGTCAACTAAAAATCTAACCCAATTCGAGTCGTTTCCATCCTTAGGCGTGATGTAGTACCAATCAAACAAATAATTCATCAAATCGAAAGAAGCATATAATCTCAAAAGGCATTCCATTGATCAAATTCGTGTGGATTTCATTGTTTCATAGATTTTCTTCAACAATAATTAATAGCTGACATATTATACCCTATTGGGGGTTTTCTAGTTTTCTTTAGATGCAGTTGGGAATAGGCAAAAATATACGTATATTAAAGATTTTTGGTTGAAACAAGTAAAATGGGCCGCCTAGCTGCCCGTTCTATCAGCAATTAACAACTCTCCGCTTTCTTGGGGGAATTTTGCAGAAAAATTGTATCTTCCTAATACTTTTATATCTGCTTGGTGATGAAGTCCGCGACGCGTTGACCTCTCTAGGTATGTGCTTTAACTCGACTTCCCAATTTTTCTTTAAGAGTTTCTTATGTGCTGCAGAATGGTAAGTTTTATGTGTTCAGCCGAATTGTTTTTGATAAGGTTGATAGCTTCTTTGTTATCGGATTCCAAAATCACTTTTATTTGTTATCTACATATATTAAAGATTTAAAAGAAAATATCATGGAATTTGAATGTTATATTTGAACTTATTAGAAAATTTTAGTGATTAAAGAGAGTCTTGTTATTATTTGAATTATAAGTTTAAATAATTATGTCGATATGATATATGTACTTTATCAGCGATTAAATTTTTTCTGAGCACATATTACATTATAATTACACCACACTGTAAAAAAAATTGAATACCATATTTTACAACCAATTAAATGATTGGATTGCATTAAATTCTAATTTTTATATAATATTGTTTTTTTATCCTTGAAAGCAAAGAATAACCTACCTTTAAAGTTAGGGTCAATCTCCACCTTACGTTAATTAAAGCAGCTGAGACGTTGCTTTATTCTTTTGGTCTTAGGACATTTTTGACTCTCAATATTTTCTTAAAAATATTTTAGTTTTTTTCCTTAAAAATTCGTTTCCATATTTTTTTATTTTTTTTAAAATAAACTAATTGATAAAAAGTATTATTTTTAATTGTTTTTTAATTTCTTTGAACACATTTTCATATTTTTCTAATTTATATAGTTTTTAATAAGTTAAATACATTTTTATGGTTTTTATAGTTTTTAATATTTTAATTACTTGTAAATATTTTTTAAACGTTTTCTTGACTTTGCACAAAATGATATAATAATTAATATCAAAATTGACAAAACGTAAAATAGTTTATTTGAACTTAATAAATTTATATTTTATGTCAATTAATTCAATTTGACAAAAAAAAAAAAAGAAACTCAAAGACTAAGGAGATGAAAAACATGTAAGAGCTAAAATGAATTTATTTAAAAGTTCAAGGACAAAAATGTTAGTAGACTTCTTATTTCGAAGGTAAAACTTCCATCTATTTCTCAAAATAAAATAAAAAAACTTTTTTTTGCCCTTATGATAAATTTGGATAGCTAGATGTTATGAATGCAAATAAGAAAAATGAAATGTAGGAGTTTGTTTATTGCTCAAACTGGAAAACATGCATTCCAACAACAGAAAGACATGAGGAATATTGAATCACTAGAGATAAATTCTCACAATATTTATAGTCTTTCTTAAAATATTCGATTACTATTTACGCTGACATGGCTTGAGCACAAAATCATCACATTTGGATGGAAGTTTCCTCATTCGAGACCCACTATTAGCTGCGGCAATAGGACTGTTGTTACCACTACAACAAAACTGTACATTTGCGGCGGTTTTTTATCTATAGTGGCGTTTTTAAGCGCTACAAAAAACACATGCGGCGTTATGACAAACGTCGCAAAAAGCACCGCTGAAAATAGCGTCGCTAAAGTTCGCGGCGTTTGGTAACAAAAAACGCCGCAATAGGTAACGATATATAGTGGCGTTTGTCCAACAAACGCCGCAATAGGTATTGATATTTAGCGGCGTTTTTCCAACAAACGTCGCAATAGGTGTTGAGATTTAGCGGAGTTTTTCCCACAAACGCCGCAATAGGTGTTGAGATTTAGCGGCGTTTTTTCCACAAACGCCGTAATAGGTCTTGAGATTTAGCGGCGTTTTTTCCACAAACACCGTAAAAGGTCTTGAGATTTAGCAGCGTTTTCCCCACAAACACCGCAAAAGATCTGGTATATAGCGGCGTTTTTTAGAACAAACGCCGCAAAATGTCATATCTATAGCGGCGTTTTAAGATACAAACGCCGCTAATTACCTCTCTATAGCTAAAAGAAATTGATTTTGCAAATTAAAACTAATTTGTCAAATGTTGTTTTCTACTCTTTTATTACTCAAATTTAACCTGTAGCATTTTCCAATAAACTTGACATCCATAACAACAAACTTAAAATCCATAACAAGAAAAATGAAATCCATAATAATAAATCAAAGTTTACATTAACGTAAAATATAATGTAGTTCAACATTATTAACTATAATAAACAATAATATCTAAGATATTTTGCTTCTAATCTTACACATTCTTCAAAACTCTTCGTCACAATGAGGCGCTTAAATTCAAAGAGATAAATCCAGTTTATATGGGAAAACAATGATGCAGAGCTAGTATCGTCCTGTCATTTCTTGCACAGATATTTTGCTTCATGAGGTCTTACTCCAATTGGCATGCCACTTGAAAAGACCCCATCCATGGCAATGCAAACCCGATCTCTAGTTTCATATCCAAATAAATCATCAGTTTATATGAAAATCCATTATATCTTACGTTAAAAAAGTTAACAACACATTTCTGCATGGTCAGTCCCAGCAGTCAACAACTCTATGGCATGGGCAACCATCATGATGATAAGCAAAATATAGATATAGATCTTAATAATTGTGCAGAAACATCCAAGCTTGAATTTCATGATAACTTCTAACAGCTTATCGGACCAAACATATTTTAAATCAATAGCACCCAGAAAAAGGCTCCAAAACTGCATTCCTAACAAACAGAAAGATATAAAGATGGAAATATGACAGCTTACCAAGGACCAAATCCTTTCAAGCATTCTGCTAAAACAACCTGAGAACAGACAAAAGCACAATCTAACTTAAAGATAAGGAAGCAAAAAGAGAATTTAACGGAGATTGTAAATTAATATTTTATCCCCATTTGTCACCTCAGTATTTTCCCCAAGAATTTCAATTATAAGCCCCATCAACTTATGTGCAGAGGCCATTGGTTTCAATTGAATGCTTTTCTGTGCCAAACTGTACATGCTTTCTAACCCCTAACAGAAGAAAATAAATAAACGAGATATGTAATATAAGGAAAGTACATACCACTGTGAATGGCCTGATGTATAACAAGTGAGAAATATACAATTCTATCCAATGGCATGTTGCAGAGCAGAGACTATTAGCATTACCCAACATTATTTGTAACATACGGTAACCTACAAAACATTCGAGGAAGAATAAAAAGGGAGTCGACCGATGCTTTTTAACAGTAAATTTGGTATTTGTTTGCGCAATTGAATTTACCCTAGTTTCAAAAATGTATTGGAGTTTTCGTAGTCGTGTTGATTACCGTTGGAAGTACAAACGTTGGTCACCGACTCCGACGAGTGACCTTCCTCAAAGATGTTCTCCGAGTCACCGGCAACTTGTCTTCGACCCTCGGATATCTGCAATACCTGCAGTGATGAAAGCTTGTAGCCTATTACATATACTTATAAATATAATAACTACTGGAAAGCTTAGATTCAAGTACTTAACAGATCAAAATTCAGCTCATAAAACTATGCCATTCAGTACAGTAGTGAATTGCAATCCATTATAGAGAGGACATGGACTTTGGACTCAAGATTTCAGGTTATCAATGTTTTCAACTTTCAAAGAAAACTAGTTTGGTCTATCAAGAAAAAATTAATTAACAATTGAAAATTTGCACAACTCACTGTGTGCATATTTCACTCTTCACAGATGGATGAAGATTATGTCCAAAAACACCAAAGGTTTGGTGCAAGAAGCTGTTGTGACTAAAAATGGTAATTTCCCTCTCTTCTCGTGTCCACAGCCTGCCACAAATGATAAATGGATATAGTAAAAGAAAAGGTTGGGAGGATATGAAATAAACATCGAACGAAGTAATTTTACTTCGAACTGTAAACTAGCCATTTCTTTCATTCAGATTAATACAGGGTCAAAATATGGGTTTGATATGTATGCTCATTTTTTTCTAAAAAAATCCATATGTTTGGAGGACCATACTCCCATATAGTTAAAGCAGATACAAAGGGACCACTCACCGGTTCAAGAATTTCATTCCCCTGGTTGCAATTTCTTCATTCTTTTCTCTACAGTTAGCTTCCCACAAATTATCCTCATTGTTGTCAATCTGAAGGAAAAAATTCCACCAATTAACCGATATTGAAATTGCAATTATAAAAAATTCCAATAAAGGTAAAGTGAATGAGAATCATTAAATTCGTAAGACAAGTTACGTAACAAGGAAAAATCAATTGCAGGAAACAGAGGCCAATATTCGCTGATGCTTTTTCTTCTATCACATGGATGGACTCCCTGTTGTTCAATGGTTCAAGGAGGAAAAGGAAATGAAAATCAGATGAGAAAGGCATGGTATGCAAAGTTCAACCTGCAAAATGAATAAATTCTAGGCAATCAATATTAGCTGGTCGTAGCCACCTGTGCTGCGCTTCCATGAGTATCTGCTCAATATCTGCACCCAACAAGATCCATTTTTTCAACAAAAATTAACACCCCTTGAGCTTAACAATTTTTCTTCTGCATAATAGGATTCGAATGAAGCTATTTATTCCATCTTTCAAACCAAACCTCACAAAATAAAAATAAATTAAAGCCCACCTCGTGAACTAAAATATTAGCAAAATGGAGCAAACAGAACATCAAATGCAGTAAATTAAAACATGACAAAATATAGCAAGAAAAAAAGAGCAAGATTCAACTACCACTAAAAACCCAAAATGAAAGATAATAGAAGAGCCATTTCCTGCTCCAGTCCTCGAAGATCCTCTATGCTTGCATCGTTCAAACATTCACCCATGTTTTGCCTGCCATCGATCCCATCAAATGTACAAAAATAAAATAAAATTAATATTATTTATATACATTAAAACAAAAATTAGAAGAAATATAAGGTTTCAATTCAAGTTTTTCAAAAAAGAAAAAGAAAAGTAGAAATCTAGGGGTTTTGAAAGTGATACGAAGTGGAAGGACTGATGAACTCGTGGATTTTTCCAGAACTGGAAATCATGATGATGGAAACCCTCGCATCGCAGAGAACGGTGAGCTCATTAGCTTTCTTGAAGAGACTGTTCAGGTTCTCAAAAGCATGAGGCCACTGAGAGTTAAGTTTAGGGCTAGGGTTTGCTAAATTTAGTTAAATGTGGTATATATATAGCGTTTGTATAAAAACTACTAAAGAATGTTTATTTAGCGGTGTTTGTACTTAAAATGCCTTACAATATTTAGCGGCGTTTATATAAAAGCGCCGTTAAAGTACGAGTATTTAGCGGCGTTTATATAAAAACGCCACTAAAGTATGAGTCTTTAGCGACATTTGTATATAAACGCCACTAAAGTACGAGTCTTTAGCGGTGTTTTTATATAAACGCCATTGAAGTATGAGTTTTTAGCGGTGTTTGTATAAAAACGCCACTAAATCACGAGCCTATAGCGGCGTTTGCAATAAAAACGTCACTAAAGTACGACTCTATATCAGCGTTTATACAAAAACGCCACTAAATGACAGTCTTTAACGTCGTTTATATAAAAAAGACACTAAAGTACATTCTTTAACGGCATTTTTATAAAAACGCCGCTATAGTACTAATTTTTAGCGGCGCTTATTCTAAAAACACCTCTACAAATGCCGCTATTTACCCATTTTGCTGTAGTGTACCTCCTCAGTATTTGTCATAACATTGCCTTCCCCATTAGTAGAAACCTTGTCCTCAAGGTTTAGAGTCGGAAATGAATTGAGCAATTGGTCCTTATCTTCCCAAGTAGCGGCGGTTACATCAAAATTCTCCCAGTGAACTAACCATTGCATAACCGAACGACCACTACGAGTGATAACACGAGTAGAAGCAATGGATTCTGGCTGTAACACCATGGTAGCAGTAGAGTCAACCAGTGTAATGGAGTAATCTGTTGGTTCGACGCTCTCACACATGTACACAATAAAGAAACATGAAAAACAAGATGAATCTATGCGGATGCTGGTAATTCAAGATGGTAAGCAATATGACCAATACAACGGAGGACTTTGTAAGCACCAAAATATCGACGATCTAACTTGTGGTGGCATTGAAGTCGAATAGAATTCTGACGGTGAGGTTACAACTTAATATAAACCCAATCACTTTAGTTATTGGGATTTATAATTATTTTATAAACTTTCTAAATTTAATTATATATTAACCAAAAAAATCTTTGGGTACGTTTAGCACCTAAACTATAACTTTTATTTTATTTTAATATCTAAATTTTAATTTTTTTCCAAAATCATATCTAACGTTTAATTTATTTTCAATTTGACAACCAGCCACTAAAAACTTAACAATGATGTTGATGTGTCACAATAAGATAACGCTATATTATCATTTAATTTTTTTTAAATGTCACATCAGTAGTTTTGTTAATATTTTTAACGACAGATACCAAATTGAAACCTAAACAAAACGTTAGCTATTATTATGAAAGAAAAATAAAGTTTAAGTACAAAAAAGGAACAAAAGTAATAATTTAGATACTAAACATGTAGTTTACCCAAAAAAATTTTCTGGGCGCTAGAGCCCCTCCAACCTATAAAGTAGATCCATCCATGCCTACAAGGAATCCATCATCAACATGAATAAAATTTCTAGCCCCTCCCACATCTAAATTAGATCCATCCATGCCTACAAAGAATACATCATCTACATGTATAAAAATTTCACTAACAGAGTAATTAGGGTGGTAGAGTGAGTCCAAATTAAAATTTTCAAGTTTGAAATTTATTTAAAACCCACTTTAATAAAAAAATTAAAAATCTGAAATCTGAAAAGGTCTTTGTACGAGAAATTACATACTAAAAAAATTAAAATTCGATCTCAAATTTAATATCTAACTTTTAAGTTATTTCTCTTTTGAGATAAATCTCAAAATTATACATAAATTTCAATATAACATAATTTTATGATTGCATGTCATAAATACAAATAATTATATCAATTCAATATAAAAATAAATAACTAAATTATTTTTTTAAACAAAAGTATACAGTTGAACCAAAATCAAATTTTTATGTGCATAATTGAACAAATATTAAAGTTTCACATGCATAATTACATTAAATCGAAGTTCATGTATCATATTGCATACTAAATCAAAACTCGTGTATAATTTTGATATTTACCCTTTTTTTATTCATTGCATTTCACTTGAGTTACTTTGACTTCTGGTCACCCAATTATCAACGTTTTTCTCTTTTGATCACTAAACCATCAAAAGTTACAATTATTTGACTTGTCGAATTTGCTTCTCTTAATCATGTTAATTTAGTAACAAAACATTACAACTTATAAATTGAATATAATAAAAAAATTAATACTTAATGTTTATACGTTATATCATTTTAATCCTATTTTAAAAATACTTGCCCCTCAACATTCATACATCAAATCAATTTAATCCTTTGAACCCTTTCCCAAATCCACATTGTATCAATGAATGAACATGGTCCAATTGGTGCAATCAGTAATGGGCACTTTTATTCCAGTCCCAATTTTCTCAAAGCACAATTCCCATTCAAGGTTCTTGCTCTCAAATACCAAAGCCTCATCGCAATAATTTTTTTCTAAAAAAAAGAGAGAAATTCATTAAATTTCAGTAGCATCGAGGAGTATTATTTCCTCGATACATTCCGATTCATCCAAATAAAATAAAAAAATTGATTCTCGATAAAATCCAATTGACGAGGGCACGAATAGTTCTGTTCATGGTACATCTAAGGGACAGTGAACTGCAAAGGGTCTCACGAGCTTCATTGAACAACAATTCAATCACAAAAATATTTGTAGTCGTGTTTGTCAACCGGATAACTAGGGAGACGGCATCTCCATCAATGGTCGCCCGTTCCCATCCGTTATCAATTGCAAAAAGCAATTCCACGATGAAAATAACAGCCTCGGTTGATTCGGCAGTATGAACCCCACTGAATTTACGAGCAACCCCGCCAACAAGAAGGCCACGATGAGTCATTCAAATGGCAAAAGCTAAAGGTTAACATAATCCTTGTTATATATTTCCAAGGTTGGAACATAGATTTTACTTTAGTCAGAAATGGTCATAGGTCGAATTGCGCACAAATTTCCAAACTGTTCAACAAGCATTCAACAGGGCCATGCTGCAACTAAAATAAATAAACAATACTTGAGGGACGTTTGGTTCACGAAACATAAGATTATCTTCAAGAATAAAATTATTGGAATGTAACATTACTCTGAAAATATCGTATTTCCTTGTTTAGTTTTTTAGCAGCAATGTAAGATTACAATATTTGACTGGAGAAATATAAGATTACTTGGATGTATATTTTAGCAATTTATCCTTATGATGATGTGATATGATATAATAATAGTTTTAGTTCTTAAACATAAATAATTTAATAAATTTATCAAGGGGATTGAGGCAAGGCTGTCCGTTATCGCCATTTCTGTTTAATGTAGTAGGTGAGGCTCTGAGTGGTTTGTTCAAGAAATCGGTTGATCTAGGTTGTGTCAAGGGGTGCATATTGGTTCAAGTAGAGTAGGTGCTTTCCACATCCAGTTTGCAGACGATTTAATTTTTTTTTTCGGAAGCTGATGAAAGGAATATCCATAATCTATTTCGTGTCCTTAGAATTTTCGAGGTCGCGGCTGGTCTGAAATTGAATATGAAGAAAACGAAATTATTTGGTATTAATGTGGAGGATGGCAGAGTTGAAAGATGGGAAGATTCGTTGTTTTGTGATTGGGCAAAGCCGCCGACGATGTACTTGGGATTGCCTTTAGGTTATAAAATAAACCAGAAGTTGTTGTGGAATCCGGTATTGGAGAAAGTTAGAGTTCGTCTTCAAAGTTGGAAAGGTAAGCTTCTTTCCTTCGGGGGTAGGATTACATTGATTAAGTCAGTGTTAGCCAACTTACCGATGTATTACATGTCCTTATTTTCTTTGCCCAAATCCATTTCAGAGGCGTTAAATAAAAGTATAGCGAAATTTCTGTGGAATGTTAATTATATAGAGGTATTCATTGGATTAAGTGGGATGTGTTTAGTGGACCAAAATCTCACAGTGGTCTTGGCATTTTTGACGTCAGTGTCAGAAATCGAGCTTTGTTGAATAAATGGATTTGGCGTTTTAGTGAGGAAAACGATAGTCTTTGGAAAAAGATTATAGTCGCTAAGTATAATTACGATCCTCAAGCGATTCTTCCTAATTGGCTATGCGTGCGTAGATCGAATGGACTATGGTATGACATAGTGCGCTCGGTATCGTCGAACGAGAGTGACTTCATTGTTGATGTTAGGTGTATTATGGGGAATGGTTCTAGAATTGATTTCTGGAGTGATCATTGGTCGAAATTCGTTCTTTAAAAGTAACTTTTCCAAGAATTTATGGAATGGCTATTAAGAAACAGGGGAAAATTAGCGAGTTTGGGAGTTGGGTGAATGGAGTTTGGATTTGGAGGATTGAATTAAGGCATGGGCTGTTTTCGTGGGAGATCTCGATTTGGAATCAGTTTAATCAAGTAATCAACAGAGGTGTGTCTACTGTGCCTGGGCTCGATAGATTGGTGTGGTTAGGTGCTTCTAATGGCGTTTATAACTCAAAAGATTTCTGTATCAAGGTGGCATCGGTCGGTATGTTTCAAGACCCCATTTGGAGTAAAGTTTTGAACAAATTCGTGCCACCTAAAGTAGCGACTTTTGTTTGGAAAGCGGTTTATAACAGGTTGCCGGTTACGACGGAACTGATTAAGAGAGGGGTAAATGGCAATGTCCAGCTTTATTGTATTTTCTGTAAAGATAACCAGGAAGATGTTAACCATGCGATCTTCCATTGTTTTGTCGTTTGGCAAGTGTGGCAAAAGTGGTGTGATTTATGGAACGTTTCTGTCATTGTCCCCAGGAACATTAAACAACTTTTAGAAATTTGGTCGACCCAGTTTATTAGTAGGAAAGTTAGGAATCTATGGTTTATCGGATTCTTCGGACTGATTTGGCAGATCTGGTTGTGCAGAAATAAGTCTTTATTTCAAGGTGACATTTTCTCAGTCGATCGAATTTTCAATTTGGTCCTTCTGCAGGTTGGTTTCTGGTCAAACTTTCTATGGCCATCTTTGGTTCCTCACGTTGTAGATTTTGTGCGAACCCTGGAATCAATTATCTTTAATTGTTAATTATTCCACTAGTTTCGGTTCCTGCTTCCTTATTCTACAGTGCTAATGTTTAGTTCGTTTGTTAATTATTAGGTGTGGTTTGATTTTGGTTTTCCTTTGGTCATCATGCTTGGTTTGGAGTTTACTACTTCCAGTTCGGAGCTTATTCTCCTGTCTCTTGGAGGCCACTCATGCTTGCCGTGTACTTCAGGTTTTCAACATTGTGTCACTGCTTCTGTGCCTGCCGTTTGGGGCCTCCGAGTATGTTTTTGCTGATTGTAATGTTTTAAGTCCGGGTGGTTTAATCTACTCTTTCTTGTGTTCGGGGAACAGTGAAACTAAGGGAGTGGCTTTGTTGGAAGTTAGCAGGCGGTCTGTTTCTTGGCTTTGCTTTTTTCAGGAAGATGCTACTGTTTTGGTTGTGGTTCGGGCTAAGCTTATTGGTTATGTTTGTATGCGTCTTCTCCATTTTTAGTCTTTGTTGTATATGTTCGTCAATACTGAATCGGCTCCGTTAAGTAGTATGGAGGAGCTTGGATTGTTTAATGTTCGTATTTCATGTGTGTTGTCCTCTTCCACCCCAAGGCTCACTCTTTTTCCTCCAATTAGGATTAGGGAGGTTTTTTAATGAGGTCCTTGAGGTGGTGTACTTTGTTTTCTTTTAATACAAAGTACCCTATTTCAAAAACAAAAAAAAAACTTGGTAATAAAATTTATCAACTTGGTAATAATCTAAAATAATTTAATAAATTTATCAACTTGACACTCACTTATTCTTGTATTTCTGTTAGCAATTTATCAACTTGGTAATAATCTAAAATAATTTAATAAATTGGATCTTTCATATTTAACAATTTTATAATTTTAATTTTTGTATTTGACACTCATTTATTCTTGTATTTCTATTTTGGTCGATTAACAATTTTTTTGTAAGTCATGTCTAATGTTATGTTTTGATTCTATTTTAATAACTGACCTTTAAGTTGCCATTAAAATTTAATGAGATGATGACATGATTTGACATAATAATAGTTTTATCCAAAACTTACACATTCTAAAAATTAGTTCGTAATCGTCAACAATTTTTAGATCAAGTGGTTAAAATTTCTTACTTGACACCTCCCCTCCCATAGGTTGTGGTATAATTTCCACTAGGAGCAAAATTCTCATTCCCTACCCTTAAGTAGAAATTGTTCACTTTTTTCTTCAAATATTTAAGATGATGATTAAATTGATAGAATTCGGACCAAATTGATAAAATGTATAAGTTTATAGACTAAAATTGTTATTATACCAAGCCACAACATCATTTATGTTAATGTTTTAACGACAGATTATCAAAATAAAATTAAAACGTAACGTTACGTATAACTTTATAAAATGAGTGAGCAAAACAATAACATATATGAACAAGTGACTTATCGAATAAGTAGTTTATCCTAAAAATTGTCATATTAATTCAAGAAAAAACAAATAATGGGTCATTGTTATTTTATACAATGGTAATTAAATTTCAAAGTAATCCAAATTAATTTAACTTTCTCACTTCTTATTTAGAAGCCAATTCTTAGCTCGGCTATATATACGTATTGTTGAAAGGCAAAAACCTGTGTCTTGTTCTTGCATGAATGTAACGTGAACGCTTCAATAAATAAACTCGGTACACTTTATCCAGTCGTGTTTTCTCGCCGATTCTCGCCCGAGTAGAAATATAAAACCAATTTTCTCCTTGTTTGGGCTTCAATTCACTCAAGAATTGGTCAGTTTAGTTCTCAAATGTCTAATATTTCAGTTTCTGAAGGGTCTTCCTTCAACCGCTATGAAATGGCTTCTCAGGCGACGTTGGACGAGCACTTACTATTTGATCTTCCTTTCTCTCCTCTCTACGACGATTCATCCGATTACAATCTTCAAACTTTGATGAACCAACAAAACCCAATCGATGAATCCGCTTGTTCTTCAGATCAATTGGTTTCATCTTCAGGGCCACCGTTAACGGACCAACTTGAAAATCTCAGCCTTTAGCAAACCACCCACTTTCCATTTCTTTCATTTGATCCAAGTGTAGGAAACGGGTACCGAAGTTTCAGCAGCTTGAATTTTGCGGCAGTTAAACATGAACAATGTCAAGCGGATTTCGATTCTGCTTACAATACTGATGTAGAAAATGCAGCAAATTCTTATGAAGCAGAGCCTAACTTATCATTCCAATCTCTCATAGATTCACAGAATTTTCCGGGGCAAGCCGCATTCAGCTTGCCGGAGAACACCTTTTTCGCCGGACATATGAGGAAGGTTTCCAGCACCGGCGACTTAGTGGTATCCATTTCCTGACTCTGTTTTTTTGGGTTTCTTTTTGGTATAATACAAAAAAAAATGGTCTCTTTAACATTTTATTTTACTGTATCCGTTTGTTAATTAATAGATTTCATTAGGAATGAAAATTTTTATCCCAAAATAAAATGTAGAATGATAAAATATAAAAAAAAATTAAAAATTAAAGTGATTATTGTTATTATATCTTCCTTTTTTACACAACTATTGGAATCTTATTTGTTTGTTGGCAATTTAGAATATG
This sequence comes from Hibiscus syriacus, assembly GCF_006381635.1. Lineage (NCBI taxonomy): Eukaryota > Viridiplantae > Streptophyta > Magnoliopsida > Malvales > Malvaceae > Hibiscus > Hibiscus syriacus. The sequence goes on along the minus strand of NW_024062858.1, from coordinate 755,860 downwards.
AGAAACGTGAGTGGGAACCAAAGGTTAATTTCAAGCACATTAACAGTGGAGAACTCGTTGATGGAGGAAGCGCCGTTCAAAGTGGGGCCATATAACCCAAAAGAGTGACAAGATAGGATTTCAAAGTACGGAGCGAAGCAAAAAATAAGGAACTTCAACAAAACAATTAAGGTTTTCTCTTTATTTTAAAAAATCAAAATGAGCAATTACTGGTTTCGTTTGATTACTACACTAATTTTTCGACTGTGTTGTAAAGTATGCATGCCGGAAAACACTGGCGGACAACCGTCCTCGTAACGTGGCAGATTCACCCGCAACGATGAGAATGTGGAGATCCCGAAAGCAACATGTAATTCAAATAGAGTTTATGGATATATTTGCTTCATTGTAATTTGTTTCTCGAAATTTGTTTTCAATGAAACATACGGATCAATGTGTTAATTCATTATAAATGACATTGAAATTGTAACCCTTTACACATTTAAACTAATGCATTGATTTGCAGGGTTGCATGAGGTGAAGGATGAGATAATGGAAAGTGGAGCTTTTAATGACAGTTTCAGCCAATATCATCATGGTTACTTTTGAAAGCTTTAGGAAGATGGCATTTCGTAGGCTGAGTTGGGTCAAAATGTCAATTTAATTTAAATATTAAGTGATTTAATCTAACTCCCAAATAGAACCTTTGTAAGTTCTTAGTGCAATTTATGAGAGAAGAAACTAATGAAATTTGTTATAAAATAAGAGTCAAGGCAGAGGAGTTTCCAAGTGTAGAGGGAGGATTAGTTTGTTTATTATAAGGCTTGTAAGTGTTGTCAAATCCACTACATAATGATGCCTTCTCATTGGAGAGAGTGGACGCCATGAAATATGATTCAATCTATGCAAGATCCTTTGATCATTCTCATTCTACTTACACCATATTTTATCACATTTCAATTCTTAAATATAAAATACTAATCTCGAATCTATTAAATAGCTTCAATAATCAAAGAATTGTTATTTTTCCTAAAAGATTTTGAATTTGAACAATTATATTTTTAGAGTATATGCATTATTCATTTTACATAAGTTTATTTTAATTTTAAATCCTAAAATCTAAAACTTTAACCTTAAAATTTGTACGACTTTAAATCCTAAATTTTAAACATAAATTTTAATTCTAAAACCTAAGATTTAAATTCTTAAACCTTCAATCCTAAATAGAACATATAAGATAATTTTCCTATATAAATATTCATGTTCAAACTAGTTGACTAATAAAAAGGTATAGTAAGTTGCTTCAAAAATTTAAATCCATGACTGATAAAAGGTAACAGTAATTTGCTTCAAAAACTCATCCGATAATTAATTCTTGCATTAATCGATGATCTCCATTTTTATAAAAGAAGTAAAAGGCAATTCAAAAAGATTACAGAACAAATACACTTTATTGTTTCAGAATCTACACATTAAACTATCATCATCTTCTTTAAAGTCATCACATGCTTTTTCTTCTTCTTAAAATACTAAGGTGCGTTTGGTTCGTTGGAATGTTTATGAGGGAATTGAAATCTGTGAAGGAATTGGAATCTGTCAGGAATTGAATTTAATTCTATATTTGTTTGGTTCGCAGACATGTCAGATGAATTTGAATTCAGTAATGTAAAATGATAAAATTGCCCTTCTTATTTTTTTGCTTTATTTTAATTTGTTTTACAACTTACATGTAGTAATATATTATAAAAAATTAAAAAATATTAAATTTTCATTTTATTGATTGATTATTCATTTCAATAAATTATAAAAATCATGCTAATAAGCATCATAAGTTAAAATGATCGCAATCAAAATATGTTAATAAGTTACCAAAAGATAGAACAATATTTCTATACATTCCAATCGGAGTATGTTAATTAGTTACAAAAAAATATACCAAAACTATTTTTATTCAATATATGAATTAGAAACCCGACCCGACATGACACGAAATAATAAAAAAATTATTTTTATTCGATAAAAACATTGACTTAATTGAAAAAAAATTATATATAGAGGGGTATTATTGTAATTATTCCTAAATATATAAGGTAAAATTATATATTTTTTTCGAGTTAGGTTCGGTTTTTTTCACCCTAAACCCGAACCCGACCCGAATATTACACTTAAAAAAACCGACCGAATATCACACTTAACCCGACCCGACTCGTTCCGAATATCACACTTAAAAAACCTGACCGACCCGAACAAAATAGAGTTTCACCTGACCCGACCCGAATATATGAATTAGAAATCCGACCCGAAATAATAAAAAATTAGTTTTATTCAATAAAAACAGTGACTTAATTAAAAAAAATTATATATAGAGGGGTATTATTGTAATTATTTCTAAATATATAAGGTAAAATTATATATTTTTTCGGGTCGGGTATTTTTCACCCTAAACCCGAACTCGACTCGACCCGAATATCACACATAAAAAAATTAACCGACCCGACCAAAATAAAGTTTCACCCGACCTGACCCGAATATATGAATTAGAAACCCGACCCGAAATAATTAAAAAATATTTTTATTCAATATATGAATAAGTTAACAAAAGATTGATGAGGATAGTATGGTCAAATTTCAGTTACCTCCAACAAGGGAATTGAATTCCATCCATTCTTGGATGAAATCACTTTCCCTCATTTGATGGAAAGTTTAAGCCATTAGAGATTCAAATTCCCTTAAAAAACTTGAACCAAACATAAGAAAGTGTAGAATTAAATTATATTTCTCACCAACCAAGAGATTCATGCCAACCAAACACCACCTAAAAGTTATTTCAGAGGCAAATATTTGTGGTTATTTTTACACAAACACATGCACACTTATGATAAAGTTTTGAGCCGACAGTAGCGAGAACCAATAAATAATAAAGCTCAGACAAAGCAGATGTAAAGTGAAATCATTCACTCCCAGGTGTCAACCTGATTAAACAGTTATTTTATATTCTTATCAAGTAAAATATTCTATATCGATATTTATCAGAATTTATATAATTAATTGCAAACGCAATTTTATCACAGCATATATATATATATATATATATATATTAGGAATTTTAGTTTAAATAATTTTAAGTATTTTAATTATGATTTAGGATATTAATTTTTTTATATTTTTCTTATCTTTGTTTTAGGAATTTTAGTTTAAATAGTTTTAAGTATTTTAATTATGATTTAAGATATTATTTTAGAAATTATTTTTAGTTTGTTTTTAGGAATTTGAAGGTTATAAATACCCTCTAAGGGTAAGTCTAGAAACACATATATCTCATCTGAGAATAAAATCTTTTGTTTCTTTCTAGCCTTCTCTCTATATTTCACATACTTCCTTTATTTCCCTTTAAAATTTTGTTTTCAAATATGCAAAGTATGACTTTGGTCATGCTTAGCTAATTTTCTTTTAAGCCGAAGACTAAAGCGAACGCTCAATTCCAAATGTGAGAATTGTAAGTTACTTAAATCACTTCGGATTTTTCTCTTTGTTTTTTGAATTTATTTTTCAAATCAAAACGATTTTCAACATTGGTATGGATGTTGTTATGGTTAACGTTGGAAGAAGGATTGGCTTATTGAAGCACATTCAACTTCCTGAGAACACACTTAACAAAATTGTTTGCTAAGAGGAAACGAAGATTGGAATCAGTTATTGTTGAAACAACTTAATCCGAGTCGGCAGCGAGGAATTGTTCTTGTAGTAACCGGTGAATCTTGAAGTAAAAATCAGTTTAGATGATTCGAGGAATTTAAGGCAAAACTGAAGTCTGAGGCTTCTTTTACTATTTCTTTATCCCAATTTATTTATTTTATTTGTTTATTTAATTTTTATATCATTATACTTCTTTAAATAATTTAAAACACACTTTTTATCTTTATTACTATTTTTAAATCATTATTTATTATTTTATTATTTTTCATTTTTCATTTTATTTTATTCTATCTTTTTAACTTCATCTGAAATTCTATTTTCTTCTAAAATCAAGAAAGAGTTTTACTAAATCAGAAATACCACAGTCCCTGTGAATCGGCCCTGTTTCTCGATACTATTTTTCTTTTCTTTAAACTATTGTCATCTTCTTTAAAGTCATCAAATGCTTGTTTTTTCTTCTTAAAACACTAAAGGTTCTTCCACAGTTCAAATATTTGTGGGTATTTTTACACACAAATACATACACACTTATGATAAAGTTATGAGCCGACAGTAGCGAGAACCAATAAATAATAAAGCTCAGACAAACCAGATGTAAAGTGAAAGCATGTCACTCCCAGTTGTCAACCTGATTAAACCGTTAAGTTATATTCTTATCAAGTCAAATATTCTATATCTGATATTTATCAGAATTTATATAATTAACTGCACACGCAATTTTATCAGAGCATATATATATTAGGAAGATTGGACGATTTGGCACGTAAAAAGAATATTTATCTTGTCTGGCACAACATCTTCTTTCCTATAAACAATTTGTTAGGAGGTGATTAGGTGTTAAACGTTATAAATAATTAATATATATTATTGTAGATATCTATAATGTTAAATGGAGATAAATAATTCTTTTTATCTAAAATAAATCATTCATCGCCGCACTTATTCTATAAATATATGATAAGTGATTAAGGAATACAATATTAAATATTGGATAAAATTCTAATTAGAAATTAAATTAGAATTTATTGTAATTCTACTAGTTGAAGATTATTTGCTAGTTAACTTTATTTAGTTAAAAATCTTATTGAATAAGGATTCTTGATGATAAAATATTTATCTATATAAGTGAAGAGTAGGTATTAGCCTTTAGAATTATGGAGATATACTTATTTTAGATAGAAGTAATCATTTTTTAGTCTTTGTAATTTTTAAAGTTTATGTTATATTGGTAAATTTTGTAAGGATATTAAAAGAATGATTGGGATACTTCAGGCTTTGGTATAGATACCAAATTTTAGGATATATGTGATATAATATATTTGTATTCTTTGTGATATCTATATTTATAGTGAATTATTATTCTTCATATTCACGGAGGTAGGTAAGTCGAACTATGTTAAATCTCATATGTTGTGCATGTATTATTTGTATGTTAATATCATTTTAGTTATTTTTTTTCAATTACAAATTTCTAACAAGTGGTAACTAGGTTTGACTTGATCACGATAATTATATCCTTGAAGCATGAAATTCCATCGTTGGATTGCAACACTAGATTCAAGTTGGAACAAATTTGAGAAGAAGTCCAATTTCGTTAAGTACCTTGGATATAAAAGCTGCTATTTGACAATAATATCTACAAATTGTGCCACCTTACATATAATTATCATAACAATATGTATGATATCAACATTAAGAGCCGATATAAAAACTATCATGCATGGCTCCAAAGAGAGGGGTTATCTTTCTTTCGTCGACCTTTACTTGCCTATGGCCTTCAGCTCACCAATCTCCATACAATCACCAATTATGACTTTTTGTTTAAATTGAAAGAATGAATCGCTTACGACTATCATAATTCATATTTTACAGTCATCAAATATTAATAATATTTTTAATTAAAAAATATGAGTCAAATTTATTAAAAAATTTGAGGATAAAAAGGAGAAAGAAGATCTTGCGAAGAGTGAGTGATGGTAAGACGACAATATGCATTTGTTGGCAGGTTATATTGGGTATTGGCTAGTGAGATGATTGATTGGTAGCCTTGATAGAAAATTAAACCCTTATTTATTTTGGATGCAGAAAATAGAATTAACTGATTTAAAATTATCTCCAAGAGAAGCTTTTTTCTTGCGACATCCAAAATTCCAACTCCTTTCAAATTTTGTAACCCTCTAGACCCAGCCTAGACGTTATGCCTATGTCTAGGTGATTACGTATCACATTCAGAAATTCTTTTTATTTTTAAAACAATCATTGAAATCCATATCTCAGTATTCTCAACAGGAATATTCAGACCCTCAGAAATAGAATGTGATACATATGAATTTGTAGAACCACTATCAAACAATGCAAAGTAGGGAAATGAATGAATGGTAACAGTACCTGAAATCACATTAGGCCCATCGCGATCCTGTCGAAGTCTAGCAGTGTAAACCAATACAGGATGTCTGGCCTCAGATCTGACTGGACCCTTACCCTGAGATGCTCGGCCTCTACTAGCCGATCCTGGTACTCTGCCCTGACTACGACTCCCTGCTGGAGTCTGAACAGTACTCTGAGTACGAGCGGGAGTACAAGCTGGCGTCTGAACTGAACGATCTCGCTCTGGACAGTCCTTCAAGAGATAGTCACCAGAACCATATTTATAACATGTACCCAATTTCATCATGAATTCCACAAGATGGTGTTTCCCACAATAATCACATGTTTGCAAAGGCTATGACCCAGAAGAACCACCATGTCTAGAAGGTTGAACAGTTGAAGAACTAGATGCAACAGGTCTGACACTCGCACCGCCTCTCTGAAAGGACTCGCCCCTCTCTTGTTGGGGTGTGCAAAAGAATCAACAGAACCAGAAGGCCTCCTGAATCGGTCTTGAGCTCGATCTCTATCTCTCATGTGCTCCATACCCAATCGCTATATTTCCTCTGCAGTCTTGGCTATCTCAACCAAGGCATCAAAATTTCTCTCCTGGTGGGTAGCAACTCGACTCCTAATCTCATACTTGAATCCATTCTCGAACCTCAAGCATCGATCTGTCTTAGTGTCAACAAGTCCAGGAGCATAGCAGCTCAATCGGATGAACTCAACCTCATAGTTCATAACAGACATATTACCCTGCTCCAGATTCTGAAACTCATAGCGTCGCTCCTACAGATATCTCTCTCCGATGTAACGACTCTGGAAACATGTCTTAAAAACATCCCACGTTAACTGGTTCCTCAGAATACTACCAGAAATCGATTGCCACCATCTGAAGCTCTCTTTCTTCAACATAGTCAGGGCTCCCTTTAACTTCTGCTCATACCTCAGATCCATCTTATCCATAATTCTTTCTAAATCCTCTAGCCAATACTCAGCGTCTGTTGAAGGTCCACCAGTAATACCCTCAAATGGAACTACTCCAGTAGCTACCAAGGAATTTGAAATCTCTACTGCATTCATATTACTAGGGACTCTAACAGCTATCTGAAACATGCGAAAGACAGCTCTATTAATGGCATATTCATTCATGTCAATATTTTTAGCTTCAGTGACAGGAGGGTATCTCACAGGAGTAATCGGATCATCATGAGAAATGGTTGGATCTACATGCGGAACAAGAGGATCACGTGGTGACATCGGATCATCTATCGTAATAGAAGGTCGAGCAACTCACGCTCGACCACTGCCATGACCTGTCTTACGACCTCTAGCAGTACTCATCGATAGATCTATAAGGCTCTACAGAAAGAATTGGAAACATAAGTCAGACTAGCATCAAGGATCTCGAAAAAAATAATTCATAAAATAAGGTGATACATTTTTGAAAATATCAAAATTCTTAAAAATTTAGAGTTTATGACTCATCCACAGTCCGAGTGTTTAAAACCGAAGGCTCTGATACCACCAAATGTAACTCTCAAAACCCGGCCTGGACGTTATGCCTATGTCTAGTAATTACGTATCACATTAAGAAATTCTTTTTATTTTTAAAACAATCGTTGAAATCCATATCTCAGTAATATGTGAAATTTAACCATAATAAGGATTCATACGATAACCATATATAAAACATATTTTAGGAAACCATATAAAACACATACATATCAAAATACCATAAAAAACCGTATAAAACATTTACAGAACAAAATATCGGTAATACGGATATATCCAAAATGATAGCAAAATACATGTCACCAAATACAACTGAAAAACATAAAGAGATATACGGTCATACAAAATTAAAAGTAGTTAATCTCCCTTGATGCCAAATCTGCTAGTTTACGGTCTGTTGTCTGAAAAGGGTAAAATTTACAAAATGAGCTAAAAAAATCCAGTGTGCTCCATACAGTGTATAAAAACATACTAATAAAATATTCCGGTTTATCAAACATGTTTTAAAAATATGAACACTACCCTATCCGTCCAGTCCAAAATGTGTGGGTTCCCTAGAACCATACACCCACCATCAAGTCCAGTAAGGCCCTGAGCACAAAGCTGAGGAGCCAGTAAGGCCCTGAGCACAAAGCCGAGGAGCTAGTAAGGCCCTGAGCAAAAAGTCGATAAGCCTCCAGGTATACTTCCTCTAACATTATTCCCCCAATGACAGTAATAAACATATATGTATTATAGTGAAAATGGTGATTAATCCATTAAAATATGAAAATGTTTCATGCTTGAAAATCATATATAGAAATTACGGAAACCATAAATCAAATCAGTAATATCCGGTAAATCAGATATCGGGTAACCAGTATTCAGAAATCATGTATAATGTCGTAACAATATTCAAAATTATTTACCAATTTGAAACAATTCATATGATAGTTTAAATCAGTAAGATAACACTTTCAGGAAACACATCTGTAACAGTCTGAGTAATCGGATAGGGAAGTCTACTACTGAGTCTGTCGATCACGCTCTGATGCAGTGCTAGATCCTACGAATCAGAAAAATCCATATTGGAATCCTAATATGAATAATCTTAACCTTTATTTAATTAATCTACGGAAAGCTACGAGTAATTCTTGTAGTAAGCAGTTCGGGCTGATCTGACGAACAGTCAATACCGGATCTAACTGATCCTCGCTCAGGTGAAACATGAGTACCTTTATAAAATGTCTTACTGGGTCAATTCCATAACCATATCTCAAATAAATAATAAAAAATGCTAAAAATACTAAGCATTTTTGGGTTAACGAGCTCGATTTGGGGATTTCAGGTAAGAATTTGGCAAAACGGACTTCGGAATCAGACTCAGGACGTTGAAAAACATAAAATATGACTTTTCAAAAATTGACTTTTTGGTCAAAGTTAACGGGTTTGACTATCAATTTCGAGGCTTTCAGGTTTGAATTTAGAAAAACGGACTTTGGATTCAGAATCTGAACGTCAAAAAACATAAGATATGACTTTTCGAAAAATTTGACTTTTTGGTTAAAGTCAACGGGTCAGGTCAAAGTGTCAGGTCAGGTCAACGGGTCCGGTCGGACCGGGTCAGACCGGGTCGGGTCAAACCGGTTCAAGAAACTACCCACACGCGTCAGACGAAGCCCGCACACAGTGGCGGCGCGTGTGGTGGCCTACGGCTGCCTAAAAATCACAGAAAAATTTTCTAAAATTATTTTAAGGGATTTTGAGACACTTATCAAGCTCGGTTCAAAATTTTGAACGGTGGAGAGCTCGATTTCAACACGTTGAAAAATTCAACTGCTTTACCTCCCTCAAGTGCCCGCGACGAGCGGACTCGAAACGACACAAGGAACACGATGGTCCAGGAGGTGTCGAAAATGGAGCAACGATCGGCGATGAATTTAAGATTTTCTCGGCAGTGGTGCTAAAAAAAGTCGAAACTTTGAATCGAAATTCACGACGTTTGACAATGTTTCACTTCAATTGGTTTACGGGGTTTGTTCATAGGTCGAAGACGAACATGATGGTGGTTTCAAATCGACGATCGGTGGCCGGACGACGTCGGGATCGGGTTTGGAAGTAAGGTGTTGGAGGAGTAATTTAACAGAACCAATTGCACGCATATATAACCAATATTCTACCGACACTCTAAGGAGTAATTTAACAAAACTATATTTATTTACGTATATACGTATGATTTTATATTATGAACGAATTTATAAATTTTAAATAAAATAAACTAATAAATTTAAGGGAATAAAAATGAATTTTTAATAAAATATATCTAAAATGGGAAAACTCCCGAGATAATGCTAGCAAAATAAATAATTCATGAGATAATGCATTGGAGGGTTTAATTGCTGAAATAGGGTGATTTCTACAGTCCATGCATAGGTCGACATGCCTTTCGGGCGAGCTGTGGTGAGAGAATGAAGCTTTGCATGTGCCATGCACGTAGCCAACAAGTCGACATGCACTCCCAGCGTCCTACCAGGTTGCCATGCACACCCAGCGACATGCTTGGTCGCCATGCACGCCCGACAACCAAGCTTTCACGCGTGCTCTGCTCCCGTTGCTCCCTTGTGCCATAGCTGCGAGACTGTCCCCTCCCGCTATCATAATTGCATTGTTACAGCGTAAAATCAGCTGATGCATGCAACAATTAGTGCTGCATTATTGCAGCGTTCAACTGTTGAAAAATTTACAGCCTTCAATGTGAATTATACAGCTCAAATTGATTACAGCTTACCAACTGTGCAAAGATCATTATATATTGGATATGAGGGGTTTAGGGTAGAAGCATAAGAAAGAAAGACAATTTGCCGAGAGAAAGGAAAAGAAATGAAGAAGAAGAAAGGGAGATAAAGGCTCAAACATCGTTCTTGAGGTAATTTTTTATTGTTTAATTTAGTTTATTATATGAAATAATTAGTTTGTTAGTTTAGGGTTTAGGGTAAAAAAATTAATTAATTAGTTTGTTAGTATAAATTATTAGTTTGTTAGTTTAAGTTATATTATATTAGTTTGTTAGTTTAAGTTATATATTTATTATATAAAAAATTAGTTAATTAGTTTCTTAGTTTAAGTTATTAAATGTAAAAAAAAATTAATTAATTTGTTAGTGTGGCTAAACGTATATTAGGTTGTTTGTTGAAGTTTAAGTTATATTATAAAAAAAGTTAATTATTGTTTAATTAGTTTGTTATTTTAACTAAGTTATATTATAATAAAGAAATAATTTATTAGTTGAAGTTATATTATAATATATTAGATTATATAAAATTAATTTGTTTAATTTATTGTTGTTTAAAGAAATATTTTTTTACACGTACATGGCATAATTCCACAACATTTGCCCACGTACATATTGATTCGAAGAAAGAAACAAGAAAGGAAAGGAATAATGCATAAATACGAGGTTAATTTATTAGTATTTTTGTTCATTTTTTTTGTTGTGTATGTGTAAATTAGTTAGTTAGTTAGTTTATATTAGATTATATAAAATTAAGTTGTTTAATTTATTCCCGTTTAAAAAAATATTGTGTTTAAAAATATTTAGTGTTTTTTAAAAAATATTTCGTTTAATTTATATTAGATTATGTGTAAATTAGTAAGGAGTAAAAATTGAATGAAATATAATCTTAAAATTTATAATAATTAATTAATAAATTTGTTTGATATTTAAAAAATAAAAAATATTATCAAACTAATCATTATTATTAGTAATCATTAGTAAATTATTAGTATCAAATCTAAATCATTAAATATTTAAAATAAATAATTATTAGTAATCATTACTGACTCATATTATTATTAAATCATTTAATATCAAATTATTATATTAATAATAATTATTAAATCATTATTAGTAATATTAGTAATCAATCAATTTAAATAAGAAATTTTATTTTATCGTTAATATAATAGTATATTATATTTATTTATTTATTTAATGATTTATGAAATTATCTTATCTAATTTTTTTAATCTAAATTTATATTTTTTTATTTGTAGAGAAAATGAGCAACAACGTTTTCACGATTGTCCATTATAATAGATAGATTATGGAAAATGAGGTCGGAGTTGTTTTTCAGTATGAAAAACCAATAGATATGATGTTCAAAAAAGACATCACATTTATATAAATGAAGCAGAAGATAGAAAGAAAAATTTGAGCTGCAGTTGATGGTTTGAGGTACAAGTTTATGATATGTCTCAACCTAGTCATATATGTTGCAGTTCCACTTGAAGAAGATGATGATATTGGAACCATGATTAGATTACATGAGTCAACCAATATAGCAATTATTGAGTTATTTGTTGATGTGCGTAACATATGTGATGTTCCTGGGTCATCAAGAGGTATGACTCAAAATCCAACTGAAATGGCTTTCGATAGTGAGTTTGAGGACCCGACATACAGGATCCCGAACAGTTTTATGACACTATTGGAAAGTAAAAATGAAGTCGGAGGGACATCTGCAGCATCAGAGTATGAGATGAGAAACATACACCATTTGGAATAGACTATTGATATTGATGCTGAAAATCGATAGGGAGAAATTCATGATGATTCAAGTGAAGATGAAGAAATCGAAGAACCAAAAACCCATTTTGGGCGACGACGATAATTTTTCCGGTGGAGGTACAATTGATGAAGTTCTGACACCGTATAAAGCTACTCCACACATGTACGAGATAGATTATGATGCGATGAGGGCACCTGAATTCCCAGACATGCCACATTTACCTCTGTACCAAATGGCTGAATCATTCGATAATTCTGGTGAATTTTCAGTTGGGGTTTAATTCAGAGGAAAAAAATAAAGCTATGCTGGTGATTAAAGAGTATTGCATCAAATGCATGTTAATGTCCATATTACAGAGTCCAACCAGAAAACCCTATATACGAAATGTGTAAAATATGGCCCAGAGTGCAAGATCAGAGTGTCAAAATTCAAAAGCACGATGCTTGGGTCATCACAAGGTATAATGGTCCTCACACATGTTTGCGAAACTCCATCGAACAAGACCACCAGCTATTGGACTCCGATGTAATATGTGAATACGTGAATGCGATTGTTGAAAATGATCCAAGGATATCTTGTTCAGTGTTAGCTGCATCTATTCGAAGCCAATTTGGATATAAAGTAAAATATGGAAAGGTGTGGAATGCGAAGATGAAAGCAATGAAGCTGACGTATGGAGATTGGGATGCATCGTACAATGAGCTACCACATTTTCTACAAGCAATGAAACGATTTATCCCATGAACCATAGTGAAGTCTCAAACCATGCCCGCATATGACGAAGAAGGTCAACTTGTACCAGGGAAGAAAATATTCCATAGACTATTTTGGGCATTCAAGGCATGTATTAAAGGATTTCCATTTTGCAAACGTATGATCCAAGTAGATGGTACGTGGTTGTACGGTCAATATAGGCATGTACTCTTGATGGCAATTACGCAAGATGGTGAGCGAAATATCTTCCCAATTGCATTCTCCATTGTTTACGGAGAGACAACAGAGGCTTGGCATTTCTTTCTGACCAATCTACGACAATATGTCGTTCGTGAAGATGGAGTTTGCTTGATATTCGATAGAGGAACGGGTATTATGAAACAGGATACGAACTACGCTGACTAAATTTTGATAGAGATTGGAGAATTTGAAGGTATTTTACGATGATCAGCGTGTTTGGAAGTGAGCTTCAAAAATACCGCGGGAAAATGGTCGCAAGCATACGATGAAGGTCGGTGATACGGACATATAACCACAAACCTTACTGAGGCTATTAATTCAATACTAAAAAGGTACACGTCATCTCCCAATAGCGAGTGTGGTGAAAGAGACGTACTTAGGTTGGCTAAGGTTTGGTCCGATAAAGGCAAGGAAATTGAGAGTCTCAAAATAGAGGTAAAACTTGAGCTCCTACAGTGGTGGAATCAATGGAAGCAAATGAGCGATTGGCAACATCAATGGTTGTTCATAATTTCGACTGAGTTGGTCATACTTTTGTTGTGTCGTGTATACGTCGTAACGTCAGAGGAGAAGACCAAACATTTAGAGTTGATTTATGACACAAATGGCGTGATTGTAGTCATTTTCAGGCATGAAAATATCCATGTGCTCATGCAGTCGCTGCATGTATGTATGTTAGTGTAAGCGCATACACTTATGTTGATGAATGCTTTCACCTACATAGGATATTAAATGTCTACAACTATGCGCATACCAGTATGGATTTCCATGCTAGAAGAGAGGTCAAGCAAAGAGATGCGGATTATGTAAGGGTGAAGGCCATTCAAAAAACAATTGTCCTAATTTACCAAGATATAGGCCTCATCATTAGTAATCATATATGTATTTCTATGTATTTATATACTTATTTTGTAATAATGAACGTATTTTTGCAAGAAAATTTATGTAATTTCAGTTCTTAAATTAATAGATATTCGAATTGAAGTTGAATTATAATAATGATTTCATACTAATGATTTAATAATGATTATTAAAATTATAATAATGATTATAATAGTCAATTTATCTTTATAAATATGTCGAATTTATTTTTTACATTTTACGTAGAGACTTGCATATTTCATATTAGTTAATTATATAAAAAATCATAGATGTCATTTGGTCAAAGTCATACTTCGACTCAAACATGTATTAATTATAGAAAAATTAGTTAATTAGTTTATTAATATTTAATAATTTGATAGTAATGATTTGATGGTAATGATTTATTAATAATAATTAATTATTTGATAGTAATAATTTAATAATGATTACTAATAATGATTTATTATTAATATTTAATGATTTGATAATAATGATTTAGTAATTATTAGTAATAATAATTTATTAATAATATAATGTTTTGATAATAATGATTAGTAATAATGAAATTATTATTAATATGTAATGATTTGATAGTAAAGATTTAGTTATTATTATATTTAATGATTTGATAAATTATTATATCTTCACATTGAAGTTGAATTTATGTAATTTTTATCGATAAATTATTCGAGCGGACTTTTTAAATAGAGGGACCTAATTTATATGACATTTATAATTTGAGGACTTGAACAGATTCGAATGGACGTGTGGTTCAATTAATCATATTTTCGTTTCATAACTAATACCCATCCATAGAACACTAGCTTGGTTTATAATAATGATATGATTTGATTTAGTAATGATTTGATAATCATGATTTAATAATGATTTTATATTTAAAATTATAATAATTATTTAGTATTGATTACTAATAATGATTTATTATTAATATTTAATGATTTGATATTAATGATTTAGTAATGATTAGTTTGCGATTGTTCAGGAGTATGGTACTCATCCTCCTCATTCATTGGGGGCATTTGAACTGTCATTCCACCATTTTGCGATTACATCCCACTTGCAAACGTTGACTGACAAATTCTGGTGTTTTGACATCATAGATGTCATTTGTTCAAAGTCATACGTCGACTCAAACATGGGAGAGTACATGGGTGCCTCAGGCTGCACAAACTCTGGGTATGTATGTTGGGACAATAGAACCATCAAATGCATGATGCAACGATCCCGCATCACTGAACGGTTGTGGTACGCTATTATCCACATTAGTTATTTCTGCTTCAGGTTGTTGAGATGAACTCCTACTCCCACTCGGTAGAGAGTATTCAGCTTTACCAAATCTTTTTTAAACATAAAAAATTGTCGCCTCTCTACCATCGTTGAACGGCTTTACATTATCTCAAAAATAAGCAAGGTAAGCCAAAGTCTCAAAATTAAAGTCATCGTATTGAATAGGGTCAATAGTTGACATGAATGAAGCTCTATTGTTCCAAGCATTAATGTAGGTTGCATGCTTCTCAACCCAATTCACCTTTTCTTTATGGGGACCATCAAATCTGTGAAGGTGGTCATGCGTCTCAACCCAATTCACCTGACGACGACCATCTAAGTTTTGGAGGAGGTCATGATCCCATGGACTCTGCGGAATAGGTTGGTGGAAGTGGAATTGTCTCAGCACTCTATCCGCAAATTGGGTCTCAACAAAAGCAAAATTGATCAATGCTGTAACAACACACCAATATTGAAACCCATCAAAAACCTCGTGCGACACCAACGCCAAAATTTCTTCATTTATGTATGGTCTCCAATTAAATTGTAAAATTAAAATAACAATAAAATTGATTTAAATCAAATAATATAGTTAATTTAAATAATAATTAATAATAAAATATTATACACTAACTCCTTTTTGCCCTTAATGTCGATATTTAAATTGAACTCTTGAATATTGTTGTACACCAACCCCGTGCCTTTAATTTTATGCCTCCATCTGTATATCAATCAAAACAAAAATATAGTCATTTTGTTCAATAATTTTAATCAAAATAAATAATTTTTAATTAATATTTTATATTAAAATAGAGAATTCATATTATCTTCCGGCAAGTGAAAAGTCAACCGCAGTCCGACTAATCAGTGTCAAAAACGGAAGTCTATGCCAAGCCCATGATTGTAGCAGCAGCAGACATCCACCGATTTCTGCTGTATTATTATCATTCACGACTAATTATGCCTTGAACATCTCACAATACAAGAACGCCAATATCGCCGCTCCCCAGCTATATTGCCTACTATTCTCAAAATTTCTTAAAAAAGAAGATACTGAGTGTGAACATAATTATCGGATTTATCCGGCATTAAAATTCCCCCAATCAACTGCAATATGTATGCTCATGTTGCATATATAATTTCTTGCTCCGTACTATTTGATTGAAGCTGAAATTGATTCTTCAACCATGACAACCTCACATGTCACCCTTTACACTCTGGTGGTACGTGCGTTTTCCCAATAAACAAACTGCAAAGTTGTGCCACATTATTAAACTCATGTGTCATTACCATCGTCATCCCATATGTTTGGACCCCGAGTTGCATTGCCACATCCTCTAGAGTTATCGTACATTCGCCACACGACAAATGAAACATGTGCGTTTCTAGTCTCCAACGTTCAATCAACGCACTGATCAAACCTGAGACCAACTTGTATTCTCACATAATTGTTACATACCAAAATCCAGCCTCTTGCAAGTTTTCTTTATCAATCGGTGTGGCTTGGGCACATATGTAGCCGATGATGAAGGACTCGCTGCTTGTTCTCCTGCAATTAAATAATACAAAAAATTTATCACAATCATAAAATAATATTCAAATATTTATTAATTATAATTCATTAAACAAAAATTTATTCACCATTATTCCCAAATGAGTTGAAATATGTTTATTGTCAAGTCTCAACAGTGGAATTTGGTCAACCATTGGAATGAATCTGTAAAAAAAATTAAACAACAATATTTATAAAATCATTTAATATAAACTAATACAAACTAAAAACTAACTAACAAAAAAAATTTATATAATAACTTATAATATAATAAACTAATATACTAACAAACTAAACTTTTTAAAATATAACTTAAACGTGCCCTTAATCAACTAATAAATTATTTTTTTATATAACTTAAACTAATAAACTATTTTTTAATTATAATATAACTTAAACTACTAATAAACTAATTAACTAAATTTTTTATATAATATAAATTCAACAAACAAATATAACTTAATTTTTTAACTAACTACAAGCTAAGTAACTATTTTTTATATATAACTAACGACAAACAAACAAACTAATTAATTATTTTTTTAATATATAACTATAAAAAAACTAATTAAATAATTTTTTATTTATGTATGATATAACTTAAACTAACAATAATATAACTTAAACTAACAAACTAATTAACTAAATTTTTGTTTTACCTAAACCCTAAACTAACAAACTAATAATTTAAAATAATAAACTAATTTAAATTAAATAAAAAATTACCTCGATGTTTGTCGGACTCCCTTTCTTCTTCTTCCTCTTCTTCCTTTCCTTTCTTTCGGCACTCTTCTCTTTTTCTTTCTTATGCTTCCTTAACATCATATCATACCATATATATTTAAGGGCATGATGCTTTAATTCATGCAGCAATAATTGAAGAAATCACGGGACGTTGAAGCAGCAAATGATGATGCATGAAGCAGCGAAAATTATGCTGCAATAATGCAGCTATTAAAGCTGCATGGGAGCAACGGGGAGCATGCGACCATGAGGGGAGCAGGCGGCAGAAATCTCACCAGTTTGGTCGCCGGGATCACATGGCGACCTTATAGGTCGCCCGACATTCATGTCGACCTTCATTGCGTGCATGGCGACCTACGTGCTGCGTGCATGGCGACCTACATGTATGCAAACTCACCACAGCTCGCGGGGACGGCATGGCGACCTCCTTGGTCGCCCGGAGCGTCTGGCGACCTGCATCGCCACTGTAGATATCACCCTATCTCAGCAGTTAATCTGGCGAGAGCATTATTTGGGGAAAAAAATTGACAGCATTATCTCGTGGATTTAGCCTATCTAAAATATATAGAGATTAAAACTTTTAAAGGCACGGTCTTCCCATCTGTCCCTCCATCTATCCTGTATTTATCTATTTTTTAATTGCAATGTTGAAGAATCCACCAATCATTTTTTTCAGTTTTTTTTGTGGTCAATACACTAAAGTGCGGCTGAGTGTGGGGTCTCTTACCAACTTCAAGATTGTAACAACCATCATTTCCACGCCAATATTGTAATGTGATCATTCTTTCTGAATTCTAGGACACATGTTACTCTTTAAAAATCGTGAAAATTGTGAGGTGACGGTATTCACTAACGTAATATGGGTTGAGAAATTAACTGAAAGAAGGTCGGTTATGTTGGGGAAATTTAGTCACATGTAGAAGAAAAAAATAGTTCAAGAATTTAGTCTTAAGAAGTAGCGCAGAAGCTGAATTTTGAGCACTTTTTCAAGAATTTGTCAAGTAATGTAGATTCAAAGACTATTAAAATAATTAAAGGTCGATTTAAATGATTACTTCAAGATATAAAGTGATAATTAATCAGCTATGAGAATTGTTAAAATTTATGTTCATTCATGATCGGATAAAACATGCGGAGATTGAAGTACTTTAATTCAGAAAAAAATTAACAATGGAACTGTTAAACTACACTATGTTCCTACTCGGTAGCAACTTGCAGATGTTCTTACCAAAGCCATTCCAAGAATGAGCTTTGATGATCTCAAGTCTGAGTCAGGTTTGTACAACATATACACCCAGCTAAAGAGAACGTGTGAAAATCTGTCATGATTTAAACTATTGTGAGAGATTCTAATCATTTGAATGACAATCTTACTTTCCAGTCTTTTGTTGCAATTGAAGTATCTTCATCTCTATAACATGATGTTCATCAATCGAATGTAAACTTCACAAAACAATTTATGAGATGCACAGGTTGAGAGAATTTTAAGAGATGCATCAATTTAAGTCGTCTAAGCGGACTCTTCCTTGTTTTACTACAAACAAGATAATTTGGTCATTTATCTTATCGTCTATGTTGATATTCTTATCACAGGAAACTCCGAAGGAGAGATTGCACAACTCATAGACATGTTAGACACTCATTATTGGAGGAAAAGTAAAAAAGGGTGGGAATTGGGGCACCGCCTAGATGCACGTTTTCAAACAAAGGGTAGGCATCGAATGGTGCTTATTTCAAAGGTTGGAAATTTTGTGTTGAAAATGGTAATGGTTAAATCATACATTTAGCCATTTTATTTGAGGGTAATTACAAGATTAGTCTCTAAGATTCAACTATAAATATCCTAGCTCATTAAGCTTCAAAATCATCCCAAAAATCATTTCTTTCTCCCAATACTAGAGAGCTTTCTTGTGAGTAATGAGTGTTTTGTAAACACCTGTAAATTTTCTCTCTTAGAAAAAGATCTACAACAGTCTGGAGACATAAGAAAATTGGCTGAACTCCGTTTTCAATTTCGGTATTATTTTTCCGCTTTTATTTTGCATTCTCACTAATCTGGTTATAGGGAAATTACTCGTTCTCATTTTATTTCCCAACAACTGGTATCATAGCTTTTGGTTGTGAATTTTGTCAATTTTTTGTGAGGTTACTATTCACGTGAATAATGAAATTTTATCGGCAATACGAATTTGTTGACGGAGATGTTTTAATACATGGTGTTTCGCAAGAATTGTCAGAAACGATCCAAATGAAGCCAGATTCAGTGGCAGCGATGATTGCAGACGAAGGGAAGGTGAAAATTGAAAAGTTCGATGGTGCGGACTTTGACTTTTGGAAGATTCAGATTGAAGATTTTATGTACCAGAAAAATCTATATCAACCTCTCAGGAAAACAACCAGAGGGCATGAAGAATGAAGAATGGGCTCTTCTCGACAGATAA
The DNA here is from genome assembly GCF_006381635.1 of Hibiscus syriacus. Classification (NCBI taxonomy): domain Eukaryota; kingdom Viridiplantae; phylum Streptophyta; class Magnoliopsida; order Malvales; family Malvaceae; genus Hibiscus; species Hibiscus syriacus. The sequence continues at coordinate 735,914 of NW_024062858.1, read as the reverse complement.
GCCCTCGAAGTTATCCGACCGACGTTATCCTGTAATGTTGCTTTCAACATAGCAAAGGAAAAGACCACAACGGGTCTTATGGCGGCTTTCTCCAGTATGTATGAGAAGCCATCAGCCTCAAACAAAGTTCATTTGATGAGGCGATTATTCAATTTGCGGACGACGGAAGGGGCATCGATGACACAACACCTAAATGAACTCAACACAATCACAACCCAGTTGAGTTCAGTGGAAATTGAATTCGATGATGAAGTTCGAGCTTTAATTCTCTTATCATCTCTACCAGACAGTTGGAATGCTACTGTTACAGCAGTCAGCATCTCGTCGGGAAACAACAAATTAAAATTCGACAATGTTCGGGATCTGGTACTAAGCGAAGAAATTCGACGGAGAGAATCGAGTGAAGCATCAACCTCCTCAGCTTTGCACACGGAGTCTAGAGGGAGAACTTCAGAAAGAAATTCAAATCGTGACATATCCAAATCTAGAACAGGAAAATCAAGAACGGGAAAGAAAGATTTTACCTGTTATAACTGCGGCAAGAAGGGTCACTTTAAAAGAGATTGCCGAGCACCGAAGAAAAATACCGGCGCACAGAAATCTGCCAACGTGACAGAGGAGACAGTTGATGCCATGATTCTAAGCGTCAACAGTCCGATTGAATCATGAATCTTGGATTCAGGGGCATCTTTCCACTCCACCCCATGCCGAGAAATCATGGAGAACTATGTCAGCGGTGATTTTGGGAAGGTTCATCTAGCTAATGATGAAACATTGAAGATCGTCAGAAGAGGAGACATCCGACTAAAGTTGCCAAACCATACCACCTGGATGCTGAAGGGAGTGAGACATATTCCTGGCCTCAAAAGAAATTTGATTTTTGTAGGACAGCTTGATGGAGAAGGTTATAGTACAACCTTTTCAGGTTGTGAATGGAACATTACCAAAGGAGCACTTTGTCATTGCTCGTGGTAAGAAGACTGGTACTCTCTATATAACCTCAAATTTAGGGAATATCATTGCTGCAGTAGATACTGATGGAAAATCAAACCTATGGCACCAAAGGCTTGGTCATCTGAGCGAGAAAGGGATGAAGACACTTTTGTCAAAAGGGAAGTTGCCGGATCTAAAAAATGTAGATGTCAGACTATGCGAGAATTGTATTTTGGCAAACAAAAGAAAGTCAGCTTTGCAAATATTGGTAAGACACCCAAGCTGAAAAGTTAGAGTTGGTTCATTCTGATATATGGGGACCATCTCCAATTCCATCTCTTACAGGCTCATTATATTATGTCACCTTCATCGATGATTCTACAAGGAAGGTGTGAGTTTATTTTCTGAAGAAAAAATCAGAAGTTTTTGATACCTTCAGAAAATGGAAGGCCATAGTGGAAAATGAGACTGGTCTGAAAGTCAAGCGGTTGAGGTCTGACAATGGAGGAGAGTACAGAAATTGTAGATTCAGAGAATTTTGCGCAAACAATGGGATCAAGATGGAGACAACAATTCCCATGACACCGCAACAGAATGGCGTAGCAGAGCGCATGAACAAAACTCTGAATGAACGTGTCAGAAGCATGAGGATACATGCCGGATTACCCAAATTTCTATTGGCTGAAGCTATCAACACTGCAGCTTACCTGATCAATCGTGGGCCCTCAGTTCCTTTGGATGGTGGAATACCAGAGGAAGCTTGGAGCAAGAAAGAAATAAACCTTTCACACTTAAGAGTGTTTGGTTGTATTTCTTATTTACACATAAACTCTGCTGAAAGAAGTAAACTTGATGCCAAGTTTAACAAATGCGTCTTTGTTGGTTATAGTGGTGATGAGTTCGGTTACCAGTTTTGGGACTATGAAAATCGGAAGATCATCAGAAGAAGAGATGTCATTTTCAATGAGAATGTGATGTACAAAGATAGATCAACCATAGAATCAAGTAGCTCAAACACCGAAGCTGAAACAAAGGAATTTACTGAGTTCGAGGAGATTTCTGGAAATGATGTTCAGATCAGTCCTAAATCAGTTCAAGAAGAACCAGACACACCAGAACTAAGACGCTCATCCAGAATTCCTAAACCAACCAGCGTTATTCGCCTTCTTTGCACTACTTGTTGTTGACTGACAATGGTGACCCAGAGTGCTATGATGAAGCAATGCAAGTGGAGGATTCAGTCAAGTGGAGTCTTCCATGAAAGATGAGATGGACTTGCTTATATTAAATCAGACATGGGAATTAGCTGAATTACCACCAGGCAAGAAAGCGCTTCATAACAAGTGGATTTACAGGATCAAAGAAGAGCACGATGAGAGCAAACGCTATAAAGCAAGATTGGTTGTCAAAGGCTTTCAGCAAAAAGAAGGTATTGACTACAATGAAATTTTCTCTCCAGTTGTAAAACTGTCTACAATCAACTGATGTTGAAAATTGTAGCTGCATAGAATTTACATCTTGAGCAGTTAGATGTAAAGACATCTTTCCTTCATGGTGATTTGGAGGAAGAAATCTATATGAGGCGGCCAGAAGGCTTCATAAAGGCATACAAGAAAAACCTGGTATGCAGGTTGAAGAAGAGCTTGTATGGTTTAAAACAAGCTCCTAGACAGTGGTACAATAAGTTCGACAACTTCATGAGTAGCAGTGGTTTTACCAGATGCCAAGCTGATCATTGTTGCTACATCAAGAGGTTCGACAACAGCTTCATTATTTTATTGTTATACGTTGATGACATGCTCGTTGCAGGTTCAGACATGCAAGATTATAAACTTGAAGCAAAAATTGTCGAAGCAGTTTGCAATGAAAGATCTGGGTGCTGCAAAGCAGATTCTTGGGATGAAGATCAAGAGAGACACAAAGTCGGGGACTTTGATGTTATCACAGGTTGAGTACATCAACAAAATACTCTCCAGGTTCAACATGCAAGATGCTAAACCAGTAAGTACACCTTTAGGTGTTCATTTCAGACTCTCCAAAGAACAGTCACCAAAGACGGAGGAAGAACGTGCACACACGATGAAGGTACCGTATGCCTCAGCAATTGGAAGTCTGATGTATGCCATGGTTTATACCAGACCAGATATTGCTCATGCAGTGGGAGTGTTAGCAGGTACATGAATAATCCAGGCAAGGTACACTGGGAAGCAGTCAAATGGATCCTCAGATATCTGCGAGGTACCACAAACAAAGAACTTTGTTTCAAAGGTAGAGATACGATACTGACAGGCTATGTAGATGCTGACTTAGCCGGAAATGTTGACATCAGAAGGAGCACTACAGGGTATGTTTATACTCTGGGAGGTACTACAATGAGTTGGGTTTCTCAACTACATAAGATAGTTGCTCTCTCCACAACTGAAGCAGAATATGTCACTGTTACGGAAGCCAACAAGGAGATGGTTTGGCTCCAAAGTTTCTTTGAAGAGTTAGGCAAGAAATAAGAAAACAATGTCTTGTATTGCGACAGTCAAAGTGCTATCCATCTAGCGAAAAATCCGTCTTTTCATTCCAAGACGAAGCACATACAATTGAAATATCATTTTATCCGGTCTCTTCTGGAAGATGGGATTTTGAAACTTGAAAAGATTAGTGGAGCTCAAAATCCGGCAGACATGTTAACAAAGACGGTGACTACGGACAAACTGAAGTTGTGTTCAGCTTCAGTTGGCATGCTAGAATAACAAGACTAGAAATGCTGCTACATTGAACGAGGTATGAAGACATATTAAAATCAGTCTTCAAGTGGGAGATTGTTGGAAGAAAAGTAAAAAAGGGTGGAAATTGGGGCACCGCCTAGATGCACGTTTTCAAACAAAGGGTAGGCACCGAATGGTCCTTATTTTAAAGGTTAGAAATTTTGTGTTGAAAATGGTAATGGTTAAATCATACATTTAGCCATTGTATTTTAGGGTAATTACAAGATTAGTCCCTAAGATTCAACTATAAATACCCTAGCTCATTAAGCTTCAAAATCATCCCAAAAATCATTTCTTTTCCCAATATTATAGAGCTTTCTTGTGAGTAGTGAGTGTTTTGTATACACCTGTAAATTTTCTCTCTTAGTAAAAGATCTGCAGCAGTCCGGAGACGTAAGCAAATTGGCTAAACTCCGTTATCAATTTCGGGTATTATTTTTCCGTTTTTATTTCGCATTCTCACTAATCTGGTTATAGGGAAATTACTCGTTCTCGTTTTATTTCCCAACACTCAATTCTCTCTTAAAGATCTTGGAGAATTTGTTTTATTTCTTAGGCATTGAGGTTCATAAGTTTGGTGATAGATTACACCCAAGTCAGCGGAAATTTTCTCTAGAGTTGCTGCAAAAGATCAACATGTTGGAAGCTAATGCTGTTTAATACACCTATGAGTGTTTCTCACTCATACTGGACCAAATATTGCATTCGTTGTTGGTAAATTGGCTCAATACATACATGAATCGCATCATGCACCTCGTCATAGTCTTTGGGTAATGGTCAAGCATACTTTTCGATTCCTCAAGGACTACTTGAATTTTAGAATACTCTTTGTCCGGGGTAATTTAATGGTACTCACTTTTTTTTTCTAACGTTGACTGAGGAAGTGATTGAGATGATAGACGTTCAATTGCAAGTTATTATGTGTTTCTTGGATCAAATGTTATATATATCATGGAGTTTAAAGAAATAAATAATTGTATTTCGTTCCACCACAGAAACTGAATATTGTAATTTGGCCGACGACATATTTCAACTTTTCAGGTTAAAATCAATACTAGATGATCTAAATGTTACACTCGACGAGGTTCCGAAGATGTGGTGTGAATGTGTGATAATACTAGCACAGTGTCTTTGGCTACCAGGGTCGGTCCAATGAGTTTTAATGTCATGGGCGAGATAATAATTTTATGCCTCTATACTTGTACCGTATAATAGACAAAACATAAATAATTTTTTTAAAACAAAAATGTAATAGAAATTATAGTCAAACAATATCAATACTAATACAAACCAAAACCTACAAGGCTACAAATATCACCTAAAACGATCAGGTGTTTTGGATTAATTTTTTTGGGCCAAATATATATATATATACACACTATAAACACTAGAAAACTGATGTCTCCCAAACATGCTGTCCTGGGCTAAGGCTTATCTGACACATGTATTGGGTCGGGCCTGTTGGCTACAAATGTAGTTCTTCATGCCAAAACCAAATATGTTGAACTTGTTCTGCATATTTTTCTTTGACAGTTCTGAACCATCAACTATATACCAGCAGAAAAGAAACTTGCCGGCACCCTGACTAAAGCTCTACCCACCAAACTGTTTACACAATTTCGGCAGAAACTATGAGTGTTTTCTTCTACTGAAGCTGCTGCTATTTATAAACAGATCGAAGGTTCAATCAGCAGGGAGATGTTATTCACAATGAATGAATGAAAAGTTATTGCTTCAATCTCTAGCTCTTCTCTTACCTCCTCTGTTATTTCTCATACATCATTATTTCTTTCCGCCTACACTAAATGCTAAAACGTATCAGAGTTGAAAACTGTAGAACAATGTGAAACTACATTAAACACTTGTCCAAAGTACACTCATACGAGGAAACTATATTTAAATTTCTTGCTGAATTGATTCCATTTGTTTTCTTAGAAAATAGATGACTTAAACACTTGTCCAATGTAAACTATATTAAACTAATCATTTTTCATATTGAATAATTTTGGTTATCTTGATTATGTTGAACTTCTTTCTTTTAACAGATGAGTGTGTGCCTTTATCTTCTCACAGTGGTGCTGCCTCTGCCCTCTCCACTGGCCTCCTCGTTGACCCAAGTCTTGATGTATCTGTTCCTGATGTATATAGGACCTCCTCAAATGCCATTTGATGCAGTTTTAGGACCTCCTCAAACTCCTTCAGTGGCCCAAGGAATTGATCAGTAAAAGCAATGAAGCTGTAAAAACGACAAATGGTGGTTCCAGTCAAGAAACCATTGCCATCAATTCTTGAGAGACTCACAAAAAATCCGAGGACACAAAAGAATTGAACTGCAAAGCACAAGCTGATACGAATACGATAATTGAGTCACCGAAGGAACTAGAAGTAAACAGGTTTGATGTCATTTTAAAGGCTAGCACCTACTAGTGTATGCATTACCCTAGATGTTTAGATGAGCGTGCCAATGTTTAGATGAGCGTGCCATTAGTTTCTTCATTCGCCGGTAAGCGAGTGCAAGTTGTTTGTAATGCCGTACGTTGATCGGAAAACCTTCGTAGTGGCTGAAAGCAGTATGTCATGTACAGATATTCTTTCCTGTGAATCTGCTGTAAATGGCATGCGGGCTACACTTATTTTCGGATCATCTGTATGTGAAATTGTTGGTGTTAGAGGTGCTTTTGTGATTGACAAGAATTTTATCTGTGTAGAGATTTTTCTTTGTTTTTCAAAAGACAGAAGGAATAAACTGAATAGGCAATGCACACACAATTGCTCGAACCCCAATAGACGGGATGCCATCCGTGTTAGTCTTCATACCCAACCCATCATCGGGGTTCAGACCCTTACCTTCAGGCTGCTGCTCTACAGAACCTTCAGTGCTGACTTGTGTGGCCAATCCTTCCAAGGAAACAACTGTAGCAGCCGATGGTGAAGAACTCGAAGAAGCAACATATCCGATGGAACGTTTAGATCTGGGTTTGACACGAGGCTTCTGCACAACCACCTTTAGCCAATCTCCATAGGGCACTTTCGAATCCTTCTCAACCATAGGCACAGAGCAGAGCAAAGTACAATGGTCAATAATCCCACATTTGTAGCAAAAGGAAGGCAAACGCTCGAACTTAACTGGGCAAAAACGAGGTTTACCACCTTTCCCTGGCCCAAGGAGGACACAACGACGTAGAGGTTTACTAATACTTAATGGGCTAGTTTCGTTATTGATTTTTTCTCGTCTTCTAAAATTTTATATATTCATATTAATGGGAGATTATTGGATAATACAAATAAAAAAAATTGAAGTCTTATTATTTTAAAATAAGATCTATCTCTAAATTAAGTAGATATTGGCGCGGTTGAAATTTTATTATAGACGCCTTCAATTTTTTTTACTAATTTACTTCTCCTTTTCCCTTATAAATAATAAGTTTTAAATTATTATTTGACACATCAAAAAACACTGTGATTCCACTAATAACCGGTTAGTCTAGTCGGATGAGATGTTAGATTATTTAAGTAAGATTAGGGGTTCAAACATTGACTTTTACAAATACAGCAAATTGGGTTGGGAGGGTTGCCATCGTCTCTGCAATACTTGATCTTAGTTAGTCGATCATAAATCAGATACCATTGATTAATTAAAAAAAACACTCTGATTCCATATTCATTGTTTTTTTCACAAAATTCTTTCCATGAGAAAAAACAATAATATCGATTGGATTCAAATTTTCACTTGAGTATATGACATTTGAAAGACTTCCTTAACCTTGAATGACATTTGAAAGATTGCGCTAACCTTGAAGATAACATATATTATTTTAATTACATCAATCTAAACAAAATTAATTTTATAACAATAGATTTTATCATATATAGTAATTGTATCATTTTTCCTTCTATTATTATTATTTATAGTAATTAATTTTAACTATGTTGTTTTACTTTTTGACATAATATCAAAATTAGTATCAATGTTTATCAAAAATGTCATTTTGGTTAAACTCTTTTTTTTAGCATTTTGGCTTATAACATTTCATTATATACAAAAAGGCCCCTAACATTCGATCAAAAAGTCATTTTGACCCTCAATTTTTTTCTAAAGCATTTTGACCTCAATGTTTCATTTCAGGCAGAAAAGCCCATGTTTTAGATGTTAATCGTTTGTTAACTAACCATTTTTCATTCTCAGACGTAGGGTTGTGAATGAGATGAGACATATCATGAGCTACTCGAGTTTACTCAGTCAAAGCTCGATCAACACTCGAATCAAATAGACTTAACTCAAATTGAGCTTTTAACAAGTCGATGTGAGCTACTTGATATCCGACTCGAAAACCTCACGAACAACTCGAAAAAATAATATATTAAATTTTTATTTTTTAAATTAAGTTATTAATAATATTAACATTTATATATTGTTGTTTTTAAAAAATATAATATAAGGCTTCATGTACTAAAGGTTTAGGTTTGAACTCAAGTTCGAGCTTGGACCGAGCTTTAGTTTAAGCTTCATTCAAGTTAAGTCTGAGAATATTTCGAGTTTAAGCTTTTCCGAGCTCGAGTCGGACTTCAATTTTTTATTCCAAGTCGAGCTTGAAAATTTGAAGCTCACGAGCTTTCTAGTCGGAGTCGAGCTTCAATTTTTGATTTTGAGTTTGAGTCGAGTTTGACAATTTTAGGCTCGTGACTTTTCGAGTCTCGTTTACAATACTACACATAGGAGTTTTTTTATGCTAAAATAAAATATTAGATATTTCAAAAAAAATTCAAAAAAAACTATTTAATGAAGCGTAGTAGGAGGAATCTTTTTTATTTTATATCTTACTGTTTTTGCACAAGTTCATCGTGGGCTGCTTTGTGCCCAACTTAAATCTTTTGCTAGTGGAAGATAGTAAATCCAACCAAGGAGTAGTATATAGGGTGATGTACCTTTCTTTTATGAGATTGAATGAAATTGTTGTTGTGAGGTGGAATTAATGGAGAATTTAATTTCACTGTCAGCTTTGAACTCCATTATCAACTTTGGATGCTAACATCCTACAAATTCATGATTCAATCTTAGATTGCTATAGACAACTTTTATTTAATGTGTTTTCAGCTAAACATTTTGACATTTTCATTCTTTTTTATATGCTTTTGATCCTTTCAGTCCATGCTATCAACAACTCTTGCGCGGCGGCTTCCACCTTCTTTCCCCATCATTTTCCTAGGTTAAATTATTAATTTGATCATCACCTATTACTTAGTTTTTTTGTTTGTTCACATAACTATTATCTTTTTCAAAACCATACCTAGTGTTACTATGGACGAATCTACCTAGGAGGTGGGAGGGGCAATTTCCCTCCAACATTGATGGTTTAATTGACGTTAGGTCATTAATAATTTTTAAAATCATTACAACTAAGTCATTACCCCTCCCAAAATTCACTGATTTAATTATATTTCACAACCCTTTCCGTTTTAAAATGAAAAATTAACTTCTTATTTTTTTAGTTTAATTACTCTTTAAGACCCTTCAATTTAAAAATCAGTGAAATTAAACGAAAATTTCTTTAAATTTTATGATTATTTAATTTTAAAGATCATATTTGTTTCAAAGTTAAACAACTTGTCCCTCTCATAATTTAATCATGGCTCTGTCCCTATATATATATATAGAAGAGAATGAGTGGGAGACAAGTGGATAGAGAGGGGGTTATTGTCCCTCCCAAAATTTTTGGTCTAGTAGTATTTTAGATCCTTATCAATTTAATTCTTATTATTTCAAATTGAAATACGTCTCTCCCAATATTTGATCTTAACTATGTTTCTGAATATTACGTTTTTGTTATGTTTTGGTCACATGTCGTTGAAAAAATAATGGTGATGCTGACGTGGTATTTTCTTAATTATTTTTCAATATTGGCTTGACATTATCTTATTTTGATAGTCAACACCAACGCTAATTTTTTAACGATGGGTGATCAAAACGGAATTAAAACATAATATTAGGTAAGATTAATAAAATAATAATTACGTGATAAAAACAGAAATTAAGTAATAAGTATGTGACCGAATAAGTAGTTTATCATTTGTTTTATACAGAACCACACCCAAACGATTCCGGTTTTCTTCTATCTTCGGGACATGATATTTTGTAATAAAGAAACAGGTGCAAGTTGAGAATGTCGTTATCGCTTTTCGTGTCGTGGCGGCCGATGTTCAAGGTAGACGAAAGACCGGCATCGTTTTGACCAAGGAAGCCCACCCGTACAAGAAACTACTACTACTACAGATAATTAATGGAAGAAAGCCGGACACGAAATGGAACATTCTCAGCAAAAACCCCGAACTTAAACTTTTGTCTCTCTTTTCTACACATGCATTGGAATCTCCATCCCTCCTCTTTCTATCTTTGTAAAACTCCTTTTCCATGTCTTGCATGTACAAATATTCTTTTGCAGGAAAAAAACTAATGGGTCCTCTTTTGACTATTTTTTATTGGGTAGTTCAAGATTTTCTTCTTCTTCCTTCAACACATTCAATAATGCCATTCAATATATTGAATATTTTACTATATCAGCGTACTTATCGACCCCATCGCCTACCTTTTCAAACCACACCTTGTTCATCTGTGCCTCCCACTTTCTTTTACCATTTCAAACTCTTTTTCTTCTCTTTCATATTATATACCCTTTAATCTCGTCGAACAACCAGATTTGTTCAATCCAAAAGAATACATCTTCCGTTTTCTTACAGCTACCCCAAATTTGTTCGACTACCATTTCCTTAATAATCCACTCTAGTTCAATTTTCGAATGGCTACTACATTTTTCCATGAAACTCTCTCCTTTGGAGGCTCGAACCATGGTCAGGGCCAACAAGTTCTGCCATTTAAGACCAGTAAAGAGTCCTTGCGGCTTTTGCTCTTGCATGGCAATTTAGATATTTGGGTCAAGGAGGCCAAAAACCTTCCTAACATGGACATGTTCCACAAGAAGTTGGGTGATATGTTTGGAAAGTTTAACTTAAAGGTTAGTAGAAAAATCGAAAGCCATATGCCTCATAAGATAACCAGTGATCCTTATGTTACAATCTCAGTGGCGGGTGCCGTAATTGGGAGGACTTTTGTTATTAGTAATTCCGAGAATCCGGTTTGGATGCAATATTTTAATGTCCCCGTTGCACATTATGCCTCTGAAGTCCACTTTGTTGTCAAAGACAGTGATGTTGTTGGCTCACAGATCATGGGAGCTGTTGGTATTCCGGTTGAACAGCTATGCTCAGGTACAAAAGTTGAAGGAGCCTTCCCTGTTCTTAATGACAATGGGAAGCCTTGTAAACCCGGGGCTGTTTTGACATTATCTATTCAGTACACACCGATCCAGCAAGTGGCTATTTACCATAAAGGATTAGGTTCAGGTCCTGATTATCATGGTGTTCCTGGTACATACTTTCCTCTTAGAAAAGGGTGCAAAGTTACTCTATATCAAGATGCTCATGTCCATGATGGTTTCCTTCCCAATTTGAAGGTTGATGGCAATGTTCAATATGAGCACGGGAGTTGCTGGAAGGACATCTGTAACGCTATAGGACAGGCCCGTCGTTTGATATACATTGCAGGATGGTCTGTCTTTCATAATATCAGACTTGTTCGTGAAAACAGTAAGGCATCCAATACCACACTAGGCGATCTTCTTAAACTTAAATCACAGGAAGGTGTGCGGGTGCTGCTCCTTGTGTGGGACGATCCTACTTCCAGGAGCATTTTAGGATATAAAACGGTGAGCAACTGAAACAAACTCCTTTTTTGTTACGTTGTTTTTATGTTCCACAAGTTGCATAACAATTAAAACTTAAATACTGCTATTTTTTGTTTCCAGGTTCTCTGTTTTTAACTCATAATTGAAGTTACAACTTTTGGTTTATACTGGTTTTGGAAGAAATACCCCTTTTTTTCTTGAGTTCATAAGTACAGCCGATAAATCTTGAGCCGTGCACTTTGATGTAGCTGCACAAGTTATTAGATGTTGCAGTCATCATATTGGAACTGATCTTATTTCTTTGACAGGAATTGTCTTGATTTTTTTCTGTAATAACATGTTCTAGCTGTGATAAGGCTTTGTAGGTTAAAGGCCACGATTCTTCCTTTGGTCCTTTTAGAGTCTCGTCTCCAGTAATTAAGGAGTGTTGGTACCATATGTCATAAAAGAATCAATTCATTTGTTTTGTCCTTCAAGTAGCAATTAGTCATTTTTTGGGCTTGAAGCCTTGAATACACTGATGGCCTCCAGGGTTTGCAGGATGGAATCATGGATACAAATGATGAAGAGACTCGCCGTTTTTTCAAGCACTCTTCTGTGCAAGTATTACTTTGCCCTCGATCTGCCGGAAGAGGAAGCTGGGTAAAAAAGCAGGTTGGTATAATTAATGAACTTTGCCAAAAATGTTTGTTGGTATTCTGATCAGGGAAATGTCACTTGGGTGCTATTTACATTTGAAATACTCTGAAGCTGTCATTTGACATTTGCTTACCAGGAAACTGGAACAATCTATACCCATCATCAGAAAACTGTAATTGTTGATGCTGATGCCGTTAACAACAAAAGAAAGATTACAGCATTTGTTGGTGGTCTTGATTTGTGCAAGGGTCGGTACGATACTCCAAACCATCCACTCTTCAGAACACTGCAAACAGTGCACAAAGATGACTATCACAACGCTTGCCTCACGGTAACTTATTCACTTTCATTTGTTTATCGACTATCCAATATGATTTGGTGCAACCATATACATATACGCGAAGAATGTGTCAGTTGCACAATAACTGTTTTTATACTAATCTGTAATAATGCAGCATATAGTAATAATGAAGTGGAATATACTTTGAATATAGAAGCCTTGGTGTTGGAATCATCTGCTACACGAGGCAACTTTTTTACTGACATTAATCTTTCACCCTCTGTAGGAACCTAAAGCTGGTTGTCCAAGAGAACCTTGGCATGATTTGCATTGTCGAATTGATGGCCCAGCTGCTTATGACATACTCGCCAACTTTGAGGAGCGTTGGTTAAAGGCTTCTAAACCTCACGGGCTTCAAAAACTAAAGAATTCAGTTGACGATGCATTACTAAAGCTTGAAAGGATTGATGAAATTGTTCCGATGACAGAAATCCCTTATTCGAGCAAAGACGATCCTGAAACTTGGCATGTTCAGGTATTTTGCATGTTAGTGAGCTGTTGGTGGTAATTATTTCTTGTTCTGTACTTGGATTTTCCTAATTCTTTTTACCTGTTCCTGCATTGCCTACTATGAAGGTTTTCCGTTCAATTGATTCCAACTCTGTGAAGGGTTTTCCAGATGACCCAAAAGATGCTATAAAAATGGTGAGAGAAGCCTATGGATTTTAGCTGTTCTTATCAACCATTGTTGAAAGATTAACGAATTATAACCCACTTTTATGTTTATATTTTGTTTAGAACTTGGTGTGTGGGAAGAATATTCTTATAGACATGAGCATACACACAGCATATGTGAATGCAATCCGTTCTGCTCAACGCTTCATCTATATCGAGAATCAGTACTTTCTTGGATCATCATATAATTGGGATGCACAAAAGGATTTAGGTAAGGAAGTTAGCCTTTAAGATGAAAAAAGGAACGCAAGATGAACTAGTCATATAGAATTAGCTTTTGACTTAATTATCAATAGAAGTTTCGATATCTGTCCTTATTGAGATGTTCATGAGAAAATAGAGACATCATTCCAAATAGTTCACTTTTTCATACCTTTCACAAGATCTCTTTCTAGTCAAACCATTTATAACTGCAAACCTCCATCCCCTAACAGCTGGATTGGACTGACTACATTCATTTCTCTTGTTCATACTGATGTCTTTGTCCATACTGCGAACCTCCAAATAATTGGTTTTAAGCATGCTTTTGGCTTTTGCTTGCAGGTGCAAACAATTTAATTCCAATGGAAATTGCTCTGAAAATTGCTAACAAAATAAGATCAAACGAGAGATTTTCTGCTTATATTCTCATCCCGATGTGGCCAGAAGGAGTTACAACCAGCGCTCCTATCCAAAGGATTCTCTTTTGGCAGGTAGACTCCAATTACCTTTGGGGGAAAATTACTTCTATATGTTAAGTATCAATTGTTTGCATGCTAGACGACGTATCAGGCAGTAGTATTCATTTCAAATTCGGCAGAATGCTCCCAAACTGATCTTATTCACTCTGTACAATTGTTGGTTTGTGCAGCATAAAACAATGCAAATGATGTATGACATCATTTACAAGGCATTGGTGGAAACTGGACTTGAGAACAGATATGAACCTCAAGATTTTCTAAATTTCTTTTGTCTTGGTAATCGAGAGGCCGTAGACGGAGGAAACTCTACAAATGCTAGAGATCCCACTGCGTCTAATACACCTCAGGTACCTCCCTTGCCTACCTATATAGACCTCTCATCTTTCTCTTCAATATTCCAGCCTGCTCATCCATAAGAAAATGAACCAAATGTTGTTAACACAGGCACTTGCAAAGAAGAGCCGGCGCTTTATGATTTACATCCATTCTAAAGGTATGATAGTAGATGACGAGTACGTCATAATAGGATCCGCTAACATCAACCAGCGCTCAATGGAAGGCACCAGAGACACTGAAATAGCGATGGGTGCTTATCAGCCTCGCCATACCGGCTCAAGCAAACGATACAATCCACATGGGCAAGTAAGCTGAGATGATACATCATACATTCCAGTGCATTGATCTTAATCACTAGATACTGATAGTTTTGCTCATACATAAGGTCTTGTTTGCATATTTAGATCAAGACTTGAATCACTTTCACTTAAAATGAGTGCAGGTTTATGGATATAGGATGTCACTATGGGCAGAGCATATTGGAGCTCTTGAGGAGAGTTTCGAGCGACCGGAGAGTCTAGATTGCGTGAGACGGGTGCGATCTTTGGGTGAGCAAAACTGGAAACAATACATAGCTGATGAAGTGACAGAAATGAAGGGTCACCTACTCAAGTATCCGGTCGAAGTTGATCGGATGGGCAAAGTGAAGGCACTTCCTGGATGTGAAACATTCCCAGATGTGGGTGGAAAAATTGTGGGTTCATTTACAGCCATTCAAGAAAATCTCACAATCTAAATCTACTTACCAACCTTTTTGTTCTTGTTTTAGAGGAGAGAATTGTTTGAAGGCTGTCTCTGTAAATTAAAGCAATAGATGGTTTCATTGGAACCCATTTGCTAAGTTGATTCCAAAATGATTATATTTGTTTATTTTAAGACGGTTGATTTTCATATCGATTAATATCAGATCGATTTTAAGACGGTTGATTTTCATATCGATTAATATCGGATCGATTTTCGGATTAGATGAATATCAGACCTTCCCCGAATATATATTAGTAATGTTTGTTGCAAAGACCCAAAATGCTTGAAGGGCTTCTGTTAATTAACATATAAACTTGAAAATAAAAGTGTGAATCTTCCATTGAATTGAATGAATGTTTTTATTTGTACTAAATTAACAAATGATTTATTATCATCTTAACTAAAAAATAAACAAAATTTAAAATCAAATCAAATTTCTCTGAGGCGCACAATTTTAGGAAATTCCAATCTGAAAATTGTGGAGTACTTTTTATTCTAAAAAGTAAAAAGCAGAAGGGGTAAACAATTGGTAAGAGGAGTGTTACTTTATAGTCAAATTAATTTTTTAATAATTTATAGCGAATACAATTAAAACCTATTCAAAATTCTTAATTTTTTTTATAGTAAACACTCATACAATTGTATATGAAGTGCTTGAACATAAAACTCGAGAGATCATAACAAATTTTTTAATCATAAATATTGTTTGATTCGTAATAGTCAAATTAATTATATATATATATATATATATAAAGAAATGGTGCCTTATTTGGGGTCTTCTACTTTACTTCAACTGTACATGTGGACCCACCAACCCTTCCCTAGTACTAGAGGCAACAACACAAATTTACCTCCACACTGGAATCCAATGATCTATGCTTTGCCGGACTCTTATTTTGCTCCCAACTCTCCCTTTCATATTGACAAATGTACCCATCGAAAGCTTTTAACCATAATCAAGAAATGACTGTCAAGGTCATTGAGATGGAAAACAATGATTGAAACCGGACCAATTGAAGGTTTAAACTAGTATTCAACCGCAATTTTTTATACAACATACAAGCACCTTTTTTTTTTGGTTTGTTCCCCTGATCACACTGTCTCTACACAGTTGCAGACAAATAAATAAATGGACACTTGGGGATATGAATTAATAAAAAAGACAGGATTTAAGGTTGTAAGAACAACTATAATCAGTATTATACTTCACTAACCTCACCATCCTTGCATACACCCACATCTACCACCATAGTCCTTGGCTACTTTGATTCCATGACCCTGCAACAGTTTCTTCTCGGCGACTGCCGATGAGAAAAATACCGATGTCAGTATGAATGAGTTTTTACAAATAATGTAATGCTAGAGCAACTTACTCTGTCCCGCAGATGAGGATCCTGTTTCTTATGGACGATCACCGTTTCGAGTTCATCGGGATCAGCCATCTTCCATCTGCAAGGAGGGTGAAGTGCATGGTGCCTACCGTATTCACTCACGGTTTGATTCATTTTGGAATCCATTCTCCCAATTGACATGTAAAACACAAAAGGTTTTTGGCATGGATTTCGAGTAACAGGGTGAGTGTTGAACGCGTACGCCGTGTAATCCGCTCTTCTATACCAATTCAAGAATGTTCTCGACGGCATTTCGATCTCCCGCGGCGAAAAGATTCCTCTAAAGACTTGAACGGCGAAACCCCACGAAACCGAGACGGTCCAACCCTTAGCTTTGTCATAACAGATAGACTGCTGGATTATCCCGGCGGAATCGAACTTAGCGGGCAACATAAGGTGCCGAAGGGCTTGAACCCTGGTCACGTTGGGGAAAATTGGCTCGACAACATCAAGATGATGTAGTGACACCAATGGCGTCACCGGATGCGCGGCGAAGAGTCCAAACAAGTTGACGTAGACGTCATACTGATTGTAACGCATGAACCAACGAGAAAAGAACTTGGAATCAGATTTGTATCGGATGACAAAATCACAAGTGAAAAGTCAATAGCATTAACACTAGTGTGAAAGTAGTTCCAGCAATGAACCATCTCCACTATGAGCACTAAACAAAGAACATCCCATAGATTAAAGACATCTAATCTACAAATGCACAGAAATCAAACAATTGTCTCGTGTGCCCCACGTACATACAGGGCTTAGCTACCTGTTCTTTCAGTCAAAAGAGCGTGGCAACCACGTAACAGAATCGCGCCTGAGCAGAACCAGGTCTAAAACCCTGTCAACACGTGGGTTCCACTTCCTCTACACTACGAACTGATCATCTACCCCAGGTTGATAACACTGAAATTAGTAAATTAATGTCCGAAAACTGTAGCACTCGGGTGAAGAAAATTTGATTTAAAAAAAAACTCTTTGATATTAAAAAATTTAACTCGTAATTTTATAAATTTAAATCCGCTCATAATTTTATAAATTTAACAAGACTTTAAAGGATTTCAAATAAATTTAAGTTACAAAATAAATTTTAAATAATTTAATTTTTTAATAATTAAATTGATTGGTTTTATAATTTAAATTGATTTTATAATTTAAATATCTAAACATATATATATATATATATATATATAAAATATATATGTATTTACAATAAAATTTAAATAAAAACTTAAAAATAAACTTTAATAATTTTTTAAATATGGATTCAATAATTTAATTTTTTTTAATTCAACTAGATAGAATAATAACGCCTACTGTCGCCGACCAATGTGGCATTGTCCACTACTCTCAATAACGATTAACTGACCCCAAATCATAATTAGAGACAAACATTCAAGTATTGAACTCATACAAAAAAAGGGGGCAGGAAAACCCATAATAATGCACTTTCAGTGTTTTGAAAATCGGATCGGACTGGTTGGTTTAATCGGTTCAAACTACATCGGTTGAACTATTACTAGTGAATTGGCCGAAACCGTTAAACCGTTCGAACCGACCGACTGAAAACCGAAAAAAATCGGGAAAAACCGCAAATTTTGTTTTTTTTTAAATTAAACCAAACGACGTCGTTTGTTAAACGAGCCAAGTCGAACTCGAGTATTGCTGAGCTCGACTCAAACTTTAAAAGTAAGCTCAACTCGACTCAAACTAACTAAAAATTATCAAGTTCAACTCGAAATCGAAATATAATATTGAAACTTGAACTCGAAAAGGCTTGAACTAAAAAAAATTAAAAGCTCGATTGAAGCCTAAAATTCGAGCTTGATTGAAGTGAAAGAATAGTTCACTCTATGCTCACCAAAAGGCTCCATGATTTTGAATGCAAATTACCTCTATTATTTATAGAAGTTAGTTGTGATGCTCTTCTATGTTTCTTAGCCATCTGGGATTGTTTGGTTCTCATATTTTTACTCTTTAGACTTTTGGGATGTTCTTCTATGTTTCTTAGCCATGTGAGATATTTTTAAAAAATTAAACCAAACAATATCATTTTGTTATGATTTTTTTAGCCCCAAATTTATTTTTTAATTATAGTTATATAATTATATTTATTATTTAATATGTTTTACCTTAAATATTATGTTGTAGTTAATTTGAATCGTTTTGTTTCACTTGATTTTATGGTTTTTAACTTATATATGTTATGACTTGTGATATACAAAATTATTTTTTATTAAATATTTTTGGTATTTTTATTTAATTTTTAAATAATTATGACCTCGTCCTATTCTTCCGACCGGTCGGACCGGTTCGACCTGTTGAACCAGTGAATCAGTAGCATGACTGGTTCATTAACAGGTCCGGTTCTGAGTCGCCGACCTGGTGGAAACCGAGTTCCTTGGTGAGTGGAACACCGAGTTCAGCCATACAAGCCTGCATTTGATCGTCGGAGTCGTACAAGCCGGGGTACCGCTTAATACACCGATCTTGCATCCTTGCCAAAACTTTAGCCAACGGGTAGCTAATGGCAAAGCCTCCGCCGCCGTAAGCCATACCGTAAGAGAAAAAAATGTTCTGAATATGAGATTCCGATAAGCTACCGATATAATAAAACTGGGTATGATCATATTTCCTTAAAATCATAACCAGATTATCCGTTAGGAAAACGGTGTCGTCGTCTCCCATCACAAACACCTCACGTTATCAATCTTCAACCTCAGCGTCTCCGCCACGATTCGAGAAATCCGAATCGTATGTTGCGGAAGACGGCTATCGAATAAAGAAAAATCACAACTGATAATTTGAGAAAATAAAAATGAAGATAAAAGAGACACAAAATTTACGTGGAAAACCCCTAAATAATATAGGGTAAAAATCACAGGCAACGGTAGAAGAATTTCACTATGAGAAAATAGGAATTACAACTTCTCTCAATCTACCAAGGAGAAAACAATGATAATTCTCTTTTGATAAAAAGGAAAAAACAACTCTCAAGAAACTCTCTAAATTCTCGCTAGTATTGGAAGAAAGCTAGAATGCTTTGGGATGATTTTGAAGCTAAATGAGCTAGGGTATTTATAGTTGAAACTTAAGGACTAATTTGTAAATACCCTAAATTACAATGGCTAAAATATGATTCTACCATTGTTGAAAAATCAACAATTCCAGCTGCAACTTGGAATGCTTTCGGTGCCCTTAATATATATACATATATTTTATAAATTTCCACCGAAATGCATGTTCATGCTTTGACTTTTCCACAATCTCCCACTTGAAGATTTAATTGGAACAATCATATATGCACATCATTCTTTCTACCTTGTACCTTCATGTTGCTTACGTTTCTGACATGCCACAAGAGGATCGACACCAGGAAAATTTATCAGCTTGATTGCCTTCGTCATGAAATCTGCTATGTTGTATTTGGTATTGATCTTTTGCATATCTACTGTCCCTTCTTCCACCTTTTCACGAATGAAATAGTACTGAACTCGTATGTGCTTTGTCCTTGAATGAAATGTTGGATTCCTTGCTAGATGCAAGACGCTTTGACTGTCACAAAACAGAGAGACATACTCTTGATTGTGCCCAAGCTCCTCCAATAGCATCTTCAACCAAATTGCTTCTTTACTGGCTTGTGTAGCTGCTACATATTATGCTTCTGTTGTGGATGTAGCCACAACTGACTGTAATTTTGAAACCCAGCTTACAGCTCTACCAGCAACTTTGAACACATATCCTGTAGTAGATTTGCTTTTATCCAAATCCCCTGCATAGCCAGAATTTACATACCCATTGATAAGTAAATTTGATCCTCCGTAACATAATGCAACAATTGAGGTCCCTTTGATGTACCTCAAGATCCTCTTTACTGTATTCCAATGTTCTTTGCCTGGATTTGCCATGTACCGACTAACCACTCCCACTGCTTGTGCAATGTCTGGTCTTGTGCATATCATAGCGAACATTAAACTTCCCACTGCTGATGTATACAGTACTCGAGACATCTCCATCCTCTCTTCTTCACTGCTAGGACTCATACTGGAAGATAATTTGAAGTTAATAGGAAGAGGGCTAGAAATTGGCTTACAATCTTGCATGTTGAATCGTGACAAGATCTTCTTCAAATAATTCTTTTGTGAAAGCCAAATCTTCCTATTACTTCTGTCTCGGTGTATTTGTATCCCTAGAATCTTGTTTGCTGATCCCAAGTCTTTCATTTCAAATTCCCTAGCCAGTTGTGCCTTCAATTCTTCAATATGATCTTTGTTGGGTCTTGCAACCAACATATCATCCACATACAACAGTAATATAACAAAATCGTTATCACTAGGCCTCTTGAAATAAGAACAAGGGTCTGCATTAAGTCTATTATATCCAAGGCACATAATGAAAGAATCAAATCTCTTATACCAACACCTCGATGCATGCTTTAGACAATACATAGATTTGTTCAACCTGCAAACCAAGTTCTTCTTTTCTTTATCTTCAAAGCCTTCAGGCTGGAACATGTAAATCTCTTCTTCAAGATTTCCATGAAGAAAAGCTGTTTTAACATCTAGCTGCTCTAGATGTAAGTTCAATGTAGAACACATTGCCAAAACTACTCGAACTGTTGTTAGTCGAGCCACAGGAGAAAATATTTCATTGAAATCAATACCTTCTTTTTGAGCATATCCTTTTACCATCAATCTTGCACAATACCTCTCAACTTGATCGTCACCATTTTGCTTGATTTTGAAGACTCATTTGTTACCAATTGGCTTTCTTCCTTGTGGTAGTGGCACAAGGTCACATGTATTATTTTTATGAAGTGCTTTAATTTCTTCTTGCATCGCCATCATCCACAGTGAAGCATATGAGCTGTTTATTGCCTCCTGGTATGTTGATGGCTCACCGTCCTCTATTAAAAGGCAGTATGCAATATTACCTTCTATAACATAATCTGAGTGCCAATTGGGACGTCTTCTCACATGATCTGATTGACAAGTTGTTGGAGCTTCAGAACTCTCTGGTTCTTGTTCATCATGTGTTGGTTCTGCTTCAGAATAATCTCCTTGTTCAACCTCCTTTTCCATATGTATCTGTGTAGTCTCTGACTTTTCAGTGCTATCATCGTCTTCTTTTCTTTGTAGTTTATCTTCTACAAAGATAACATCCCTGCTAATGATCACTTTGCAGTCAGTGGGATCCCACAAGCGATACCCCTTTACTCGCATACCCTAAGAATTTGTATTTCTTGGATTTTGGATCCAACTTTGAAATTTCTTGGGCGTTGTACATCACGTACACAATACTTCCAAATACATGGAGGTTTGAATAATCAGCTGGTTTACCAGTTCACATCTCCATTGGTGTCTTTAGCTCTATTGCAGTTGATGGAGCTCGATTCACCAAATAACAGGTGGTATTGACTGCTTCTGCCCAGAATGATTTTTCAAGGCCTGCATCCCTCAACATTGCTCTTGTTCTTTCTAACAAGGTTCTGTTATGAAACACTTGATCTTATTTCCATAATCAAGCTCCACCCGTGCTTTGAAGTTTTTGAAAGTGGAAAACACATCTGACTTCTTCTTAATAGGGTACACCCAACATCTCCTGGAGTAGTCATCAACAAATGAGACAAAGTATTTTGCTCCGCTTAGGGATGTAACTGGTGTTTGCCATACATCAGAGTGAACCAATTCTAGAACACTTTTGGCTCTAGAATTTGACGTGTTGAATTTTAACCGGTGCTGCTTACTTGTTATGCAATGCTTACACAAAGGAAATGATACCTTTGTTAAGCCTGGAAGTAGCTTTTTATCCACAAGGACTTTCATTCCTTGTTCTGACATGTGTCCAAGTTTCTGATGCCATAGCATTTCAGAATCTGAACTACATGAGGCAATAGAGGCTTCTGCTTCTAGCAATGTTTCTCCCTTCAGCATGTACAAGTTTGCAGCTATCTTTTCGCCTTTCAGCACCACAAGCACTCCATGGAACACCTTCATGATTCCTTTCTGTGTTTCAATCTTACTTGCATTATTATTCAACAATCCGTAGGATAATAAATTTTTCTTCAGGCCTTTCACGTGTCGCACATCTCGAACAACTTTAATTATTCCATTATACATCTTCAATTTGATGGTTCCCACGCCAATGATCTCTAAGGCATGATCATTGCAACTATACACAGATCCTCCTGAGACAGGTTCATAATGATGGAACCATTCTCTTCTTGAGGTCATGTGATATGTTGCTCCCGAATCAATGAGCCATATGTCTGCATATCTCTTTTTACCTTCTATGGTGGTTGACGCTTCACAGCATAGAGCATCTCCATCATCTGAAGTGTTTTCAGTATTGCCTTGTGGATTGGAGTTTTTATTTAGACTCCAACAATCCTTCTTCAAGTGACCATTCTTTCCACAATTGTAGCACTTTAAATTCTTCTTGCTTCTTGACTTCGATCTATCATGTTTGTAACTGCTTCTTTGGCCACGTTCTGTTGATCTCCCTCTCATCGTTGTCAACGCTTCTGCTTGTTGCAGATTTACTTATCTGCCTTCCTTGTTTTTGCGTCGATTTTCTTCTTATAGAACAACAGCTGCAACGTCATCGAAGACTAGACTGGTGACATTACTGTTTGTCAAGTTGATGATGAGTTGATCATACGAATCCGGTAGACTTTGAAGTAGAAGTTCAGCACGTTCTTGTTCTACTATTTTACAGCTTAAGGATGTAAGCTGAGAAAATAAAGTGTTCAGTGTGTTTAAGTGCTCCGTCACTGAAGTAGATTCTGACATCCGAAGAGTGTACAATTTTCTCTTAAGGAAAATTTTATTGTGCAACGATGTGACCTCGTACAATTTGGTGAGATGATCCCATATCTCCTTAGTTGTCTTGTTCTCCTCGATGCTTGACAATACTTCATCTGCTAATGCTAGATGAAAGTTTGTCATAGCATTCCCATCCATTTCGATCCATTTGTTGTCATCTGTGAAATCCACCGGCCTTTCACTGATAGTTGCTAGACAACCGTCTTTTCTCATGACGACCTTCATCTTCAATTTCCACAATGAGAAATTTCTCCCATTGAATTTTTTTAATATCAAATTTCGTTGCCATAGCTTCTTTTACGGATAGCTCCCACTATTTCACTATCGTGAATAGTTCTCTGGAACCTTCAAAGAATGAGTAATAACTTCTTACTTTCTTATGTTAGAGGATCCACCTTTTGGTGGCAAACACAAATACAATAAGCAAATATTACACACTCTAATCTGGCTCGGATATCAATTGTTGTGGAAGACGGCTATCGAATAAAGAAAAATCACAACTGATAATTTGAGAAAATAAAAATGAAGATAAAAGAGACACAAAATTTACATGGAAAACCCCTAAATAATATAGGGTAAAAACCACGGGCAACGGTAGAAGAATTTAACTATGAGAAAATAGGAATTACAACTTCTCTCAATCTACCAAGGAGAAAACAATAATAATTCTCTCTTGATAAAAAGGAGAAAACAACTCTCAAGAAACTCTCTAAATTCTCTCTAGTATTGGAAGAAAGCTAGAATGCTTTAGGATGATTTTGAAGCTAAATGAGCTAGGGTATTTATAGTTGAAACTTAAGGATTAATTTATAAATACCCTAAATTACAATGACTAAAATATGATTCTACCATTATTGAAAAATCAACAATTCCAGCTGCAACTTGGAATGCTTTCGGTGCCCTTAATATATATATACATATATTTTATAATTTTCCACCGAAATGCATGTTCATGCTTTGACTTTTCCACATCGCCGACCGGTGACCCTTCGGGTTCGTGTAAGGGAACTTCGAAGTGTCGCTGGAGACTCGAAACGGCGGAAGGGTTTGCTCTCGTCGGCCGAGTATTTGACGTGATCGTCTAGCCAAACTACGCCGCGCATTTGGTCCGGCTTGTACCAAATCTTTATATACTCTTTTCTCTGCTGCCATAGCTTTGAAGAAGCTGCTATTCCAAACACAACATGTTGAATCTGAGTCGGCTTTGGTCTCATTTCCATTGCCACCACTTGTTTTTCAAGGACATCACGACGGCCGAGATTGGGTGGCGATATCACAGCCTTTTGATTGAGAACCAACGGTGGAGATGGGAAGCTTGTTTTGTTGGGATGCAGCATAGAAGTAAATGGGGTATCCTCCATGGTTCGTTGAGCTGAAGTTGTTAAGAGACTGAGAGTGTAGACAATGTAGGTAAATACAACGGAGATGATCAACAAGACCATGAGCTTAGGAATTGGTCGTGTCGGGTGTCCAGAAACAAGAGTGTTGCCTGAAGAGCTTCTCATGGGAATCTGATCCCACACCATTTCCGAATCTTTCTTGGAGTCTTTCATTTTGTTCAAAAACTTAACTTTTCTTCTTCTTCTTCTTCTTCACTGTTAGATTCGGTATGAAGAAGCTAAAACAAGAGGGAGAAACATGTAAGATTTATAAGGAAATGTTGGACAACTTGGGATTACCCAGAAAGGAAAATTGGGATTTTGAAAGAAAGTGAAGGTTTATGAATGGAGGAGGAAAAAAGAGGACTTTCCTGCAGTAAATGGGATAGATTGCATTGTTGACAGGTTGCAAACCACACCTGAATAGGAACTACACCAGGCGTATACATATTTTTGTGTGTGTTTATTTGTCTTTTTTTCAGCCGTGATTCAGTCAGATTTCCTAGAACCATAAGATTTCGCAGAGAGACTTTTTTTCTTTTTCTGGGAATGGAGCTTGATGACATTCGACCATTTTGGAAATTTGGATTATATTGTATCAAAAGAACATAAATCTAAAAATTTAGAATTAACTATTATTATGTATCACCAAAATTTCAATTTTGAATATACCATTACAGTGTTAATTTTAGTTTTACATATAATTATATCATCGCATTGTCAAATGATAAATAATATGTTGGTATAAACTATAATATTCGTCGAACGTGACAATGTGACAAAAAGTAACATTGTTTTAGTGTGGATATACTAATGTTCAAAATAACATTTTTTATAGGACTATATAAATCCTTTAGCTCGTATATCGATTTTGTCATTAAACTTTTAAATACTTAAATTTTAGGTATTGAAATTTTTTAGTCGATCATCACCGGTTTCTATTCGCAACAAGATATGTACAAAAATGTTCATATTTTACTCTTTGTTCTTCTCCTTGAATTGGGTTTCTACGAAACAAACTTAAAATCTTCAAAAATCTATCTAAATGTCTAATTACTAAAAATTTCGAGTTATTTGAGTTATTATTCGAGTTATTTGAGTTGTATTTTATAACTCGATTTAAATTTAAAAAAATTTCAAATCGAGTTGAGTTTATGATATTACAACTCAAACTTAACTCAAGTCGGGTTTTGCTCACCCTGCTCACAATGCATCAAATTTGAGAAATGCTTCAAACCCCTAAAAATGATAATTTTTTTTGTTTAATTTTATGAGTTTTAAGAGGTTTTAATAAAATCTAAATTGACAAAGTTATAGAGAACGATGAGATGAATTCATCAATGTCTAAGATGGTCGCAAAAAATGTTCGAGAGCAACGATTTTCGAAGATGACTAAAAATGGATGAAAACCCCTAACTTTAATAATTTAAAAGAAAAAAAGATGATGAGGTGAATGTAATGGTCCGAATTTCTACTTTTATACATGAACTAACCTTTAGCCATTCAAATACACGAAATATAAAATACTCATTAAAACAAAGACTTTGATATAAATTAGAATACTAAAACATATGAATTTATATATAAAAATCACGTAAATGTTTGACTCATCAGACATGTATCACTACTTTATTGGTAAAATAAAATCAATTAAACATGTATTTGGATTGTTGAGAGAAAATCATGTAAATATTAAAAAAAATATTATATCAACATCGTCATCAACTTTTTAACATCGAATTATCTAAACAGAAATATAATATTATATATGTCTTTGAAAAATCCATTAAACTATTTAAATAAAAACACGAAATTAAAATAGAGATCAAATAAATAGTTTAATTTTTTATTATTAAACCTATAATTAAATATATGAATTGGGTGGCAAATGATACGAATTTGGGACGATTGAGTGCAGAAAAAAAAAGTTTTAAGGGTAAAAATTTGGAGAGTTTTTATTTCACAGATATAAAAACTTCCAACTTAGGCTAAAAAAAATGAAAGCTAAGAAACAACGTAAAAGAAGAAAGATTGAATCATTGAATGGATTTGAAGTGCAATACTATTTTTGGTAGATCGTTTAATGGTGTTGTAAAAGTGTGTAATTAATATTTTTTGTCACATGAGATGGGAATTTCTTGACAAACTACACCAATGCTTAAATGCTTTTTGACTGGTTCAATATCTATACAAATTTTAGATTTCAATAGAAACATGTATAGGGATGGCAGTATGACCCGAACCTGACGGTGAAACCCGAAATCCGATCAAGTTCGGGTCGGGTTGAATGATATCGGGTCAGGTGGGGTATCGAAGATTTTTTTCGGGGAATTTTTCGGGTCGGGTTCGGGGCAAGGTATCCCCGCCCCGCCCCGATTATATATATATATAATATTTTATATATTTTATATTAATTATATATAAAATATTTTCGGGTTCGAATTTGGGTATAATATTTCGGGTCGGGTTCAGAGATGGGGCAAAAAAAATCCCCAACGGGACGCCCCGATAAAAAAACCCATCGGGGATCGGGTCGGGGTTGGGGACAGGGATTCATTTTGGGTTCGGGGACAGGGCGAGCAAAACCCGACCCGAACCCGACCCGTTGCCATTCCTAAACATGTAAATGAGGAAAATACAGGTTTATTGAATAAAAGTTTATTCTTTGTTATGTTATAATATGTATTATCATTTAATTAGAGAAAATATTTATTGAATTAAATAAATTAGAATTAAGAAAAAAAAGTCTAATCGTATAACCATCTTATTGGAAGAATACATTTATTAAATTTAATTTAAATTATGCAAAATTGATTGAATGTGTAAGTAATGATGATCAAATGTATAATTATACTAATTATATTAATTGTCATATTAACTTATCCATCAAATGTAAATGAGTTGTAACTTGTTTGATATCATTTAAATAGTTGAGTACACTAATTATACCAAATGTATAATTATACCATCCAGCTCAATTGGTAGAGCACAAGGTTTTTAATCTTGAGGTCGTGGGATCGAGTCCCACGGAGGGCATTTCATAATTCGGAGGTCTCTTACGGAAGCTGCTCTCAACCTGGTGTTGGAGGCAGCCTACTATCTTACCTCCCACTTACCCCATACATATGGAAAAAAGGGACAGCTATATTAATTGATTGATAAAATTAAAATATCGATGATCATATTGGAATCTCTAATAGTTAAGTGATCATGGGTGTAAATAAATTAAATAAACTTTTTTAAGGCTAGCCGCCTTCTTCGTTATTTTTTTCTTAATTTAGGTTTTCTCTCAATACTTTTGCGACTCTTTCCTTTTTTCCCTTTGATTTTTGTTTATTCGGCAGTAACACTAATCTTAATGTTCATTGTTGACCGCTAGTGATTATTAATTCTCTTGTTTTTCATACTATGTCATTTGTTTTCCTTTTTTCTTGAGTTTTTTTTAATTTTGAATAAGAATTTATGTCCTTGTGACACACTTTTCTCTACTCTTATGGCACACATTTTCTCTGTTGTTGTGGCATAATCCTTATGACTTTTGGTACGTTTTGTGCATAACTTTGTGGTCATTTTGGTGCTCACACAAAGACCCTTATCATCATATTTGTTTCCTGATTGGTTTGTCGATGGTTACGTATAGTCAGATCCCCTCTTTGGTAAAAGGTTGTTTGTCGATATAATCAGAATTGTGTAACGAAGCAGCCTGCCATATAGTTTGGTTCGCGAACTACTCTTTTATCACTTTGTAAAGCGTCTTGTTCAATAAAGACAATGAATTTTTATGAAGGTTACTAAGTTCTTTTGATGTTGGGCATCATTCTCAATGGAATGTTTCGTTTTTTCTTTGTATCTTTGGGTTTAATATTTTTGTTTTGTATGAGTTTTTGTGTGACAATTATTCTCATTTTTCTCTTTATGCTTGAGTGCATTATAATTCTAACTCATTTCATTTTTTTTATTAAT
Organism: Hibiscus syriacus; assembly: GCF_006381635.1. Taxonomy (NCBI): domain Eukaryota; kingdom Viridiplantae; phylum Streptophyta; class Magnoliopsida; order Malvales; family Malvaceae; genus Hibiscus; species Hibiscus syriacus. The sequence goes on along the minus strand of NW_024062858.1, from coordinate 707,515 downwards.
GAAATCCAATTGTCACTGTTAAAAAAATTATGAATGTAATTCATCCAAAATATAAGTACAAAAGACTAATATCACATGAATCGCCAAATATAAAATTGTATAATATTCTCTCACTTAATCCTTGTGACATAAATTTCATAGTTTGATAATAGTAATCATAATATGTGTAGTTTAAACTAATTCTTTTTTCATATATTAATCACATCATAAAATCATCATTAAATGAAAACTAACAAGAACTATAGCAATTATAGGTGATTAATTCAACATAACTTCATTCATGTATCATAATATTAGTTCTAAATTCAATATGATATATAATGAGATATATCATAATGGTTTAACAATAATATTGTCGAAACGGTCTTTTCCCGGAGGGGGAAAAGGGGGTCATGTTTCAAAAATAATTCTTGGAACTATCGGTTAGTGATAAAAAAAAACGTGGTTCGAGGAGTCGCCACCAATCTTTAATTAGGGTGTGATTGGGCATCCAAAAATAAATTTGCCATTTTAATAAAATATTAATTTTAATTAAAACGACAAACTTGCGGTATGCGTTACCAAAATTTGAGTTCGGGAGTTGGTTACGTGTGGGGAATGATTAGTACCCCTACAACGCCCTAAATCGGTACCTAGTCGATTAATTAATTGTCTTTGCAATAAAATTTAAAAGTTCGAGTCTAATCTAATTTAAGATCCCCTAAGTAATATTCTTTGTATTTTCGGATGAAACATGATAATATTTAATTATTTCCAATCGAGAAGAATTGATCTCTCATACCTTGAAGCAATCGATTTTTACTCCAATAAAAATAAAGAAATATTAAAATTTCATTCTAAAGTTCACTATTAATTCAAAATAATAACACCCAAAATAAATTTAAGAGTGAAAACAATAATATCTAATTATTTCCAATCGAGAATAAACGAACTTTTGTGCGTTAAAAAATCATTTATTACCCCAATTGAAATAAAGAGATATTAATATTTCGTCTAAAAATCGATATTAATTCGAGAAAAAAATGGCAATATCAAATTATTTCCAATTGAGAATAAATGACATCTTATGCCTTAAAGCAGACATTTATTACTCCGACCGAAATGAAATGATATTACTATTTTTATTGTCGATTCGAATGTTATTATTTTGAAAATCCATCGGAAAACACATGCAAAAATAAAAAAAAATAAAAAGCATACATTAAGCAAACACAATTAATTAATTAAATATTTTACCGATATTTAATGAGAATAAGAATGTACTTTTAATTAAATATCTCGAGATGAGGCCTTAGATTCGTTCTAACAGTCTTTTCCCTATGAATTTAATTAAAAGAACATTGTCTTTTTCTTAATTTCCAAATTTAAAAAAAATGAAATTGATTCAATTCATGTCACTAAATGGGATAGACTTTCATTTTAAAATTATCGAAAGTAACTTTCTAATACGTTAAGAGAATCACTTTATGACAATATTAAAATGATCAAATATTACCCTTAGTCAATTTATTTCAATTTGAGTCAAGCAATGCTTATGAGGATATCATGCGAGATTAATTAGGACTAAAATGAACTAACATGCAAAAATTAAGATAAAGAATAAATGTGGGACTAAAACATAAATGATTAAACTATCGTGTCAAAATTAAAATAAAATGAAACGTACAAGTGACTAAGAAAAACATTTTCAATATTAAGTGCTAAAATAAAAATAAATATAACATGGAACTAAATTAAAGTAAATTAAAATTCTATGGCCGAATTAAAAATAAATAAAACTCATTCGGGTTCGAAATATAAACATGCAAAAATATAGGGGCTATTTCATAAATATTCCAAATTTTTTCTACATTTTACATATTCAAATAAATAAAGGTAAAATTACAAACTAAATCCCTAAATGTTCAAATAAAAATTAAACTGTCATTACAGGATTAAAATGCAAAACATGCGTATACATGCAAGGGCTAAATAGCAAATATTCCTACAGGTGACTAATATACAAAACGTGCTAAAAGTAAAAGGACTAAATTGTGATTAAACTAAACATTGCAAAGCATGAATATAAATGGCCAAATTCTGAAAACGATCCCCCTAGTGATTATTCTGTAAAAACGCACGTAAGTTAGGGGGACCAAAATGCAATTTCCCCATAACTTACCCCTATATATACCAACTTAAGCATTTAATTTCATTCTCACCCGAGTTTTTTTTTAAATCATTTTTTTGTTTTCTCTCAAATACTTCGACTGCCCCACTACCGGCCACCGCAACTCACCTCTGCCCGCCATCCGACCGCCGCACACTATGGTCAGACCTCCCAAACTCAACCAAAATAACCCCTAGCTCAGATATAAACCCCTATGACTAGATTTAGGGTTAAAATCCCCTAAAATTGACCCTAACCGAATATAAAATAAACCTTCGACTTACAAACTCTTCGCGATATCCGACCACCACCTGACGAAAGTGACCCAACCACCTCCAGTTCGAACCCCCTAGGTAAGATCTACCCCTTTAGCTTAAGTTTAGATCTCATGCAAGACTCGAAAATAAAGATTTATATATATATATATATATATATATATATATATATATATATGTTTTGAAACCGAAAGAAAATACCCAAAAAATACCTTGAAAATTTCTGATTTATTGCTTTGTTTTTCTACCAAATCGAAAGGGGAATCGACCCCTTTTACATTTTTGTTTGGGGTTTATATAACCCGAATCTTACATATTTTTTCTTTCTGTTTTTTTCTTTTTCTGATGAAAATGATTACAGATAAAAAATGATTCTTGCATGCTCTGTTGGTCTTTGTGGTTGCTTGTGATACGTTTTTTACATTGCGGGCTTCGATTGGCTACAACGTTTAGTAGTCAGTAGTTGACGCAATAAGGAGGTGGCCTGAGATTGGTGAGCGGCAGAGATTTTTGAGGTTTGATCTGGACCATTAGATGGGTTCAGATCGGACGATTGAGATGAAAAGCGGTGGCTGTTGAAGAGGAAACACTAATCTGGGTTATATCTGGGCCGTTGGATCTCTCTCATATCCAGCAGCTGGGAGTTGTTGGCGGTTGCTGGAAAATGAAGAAACCCTAACGGGTTTGGGCCCTGAACGGGTCTCGGGGTTGGGTTGAACTGGGGTTTGGGCTTCAAATTGTTTTGTACTTGGGCCCAGAACTGGGCTAGGTGATGAGTGTTCAGAATCGTTAATCTTTGCTCATTATTTCTTCGATTTTGTGGAATTATTGCTGCTGAATTGGTCGTGTTATACTTGTTTTTTGCAAGTCCTTACTTTCCAGAATTAGTGACAAAACGGGTGCATTATGTATTTTTTTATTATTTGGTCACGCCTGGAGACATGGGCACAACTCTGGGTACGACACGGTGTGACATGGCAGTTTCTAGAAGGTCCAGTCAACGACGGTTTCTAGAAGACTTCCACCGCACGCCTTTTGGAAGATTGATGAGGAGAGTTACATTAGGAGACTAGTTTAAGTTTGAATTTAAATTAAAAAAAATTATCTTAGGATTATTTTATTTTATTTTCTTGTTTATCCTTAGGCTTTGAGAGGCTATAAATACCCACTTGGGGTAAGCCTAAACTCATCACTCAAATTACAATCTTCTTTTCTCTCTAGTTTTTATTAAAGCTTTCTCTTTTTACTTTTCAAGTTCTTCATTTTTCTTTTATTTTCAAGTTTTGTTTTTAATATGCTAAGTATGACTTTTGTCATGCTTAGCTAAATTTTTCATAAGCCGAGAGATGGCGCAATGACTTAATTCCAACTGGAGAATTGAAACAGGCCTTTAATATCTTCGGAATATCTCTCTCAATCTCTACGCTTATTTTTCAAAATCAAAACAATTTTCAAAATCAAAGATTGACTTTGGTTAAGAGGTTGTTGCGATTAAATGTGTGGGAGGAAGATTCGGCTTATAGAAAGCAAATTCGACTTCCTGGGAACACACTTGGCTAGATGGCTTCGCTAAGAGGGAATTGAGATAGGAATTAACAGTTATTGAAGCAACAATCCGAGTCGGTCGCCATGAACTTAAACGGTAATTGATCTACGACAATTGATGTCGATTAGATCAATTTTTGAAGCCGGAATCAAAGATTTCCTTGAGTATTCGGTGTACAAGATAGAGTCACGGGGATAGCCCTTGTAGACAAAGTAACCGACGTGAATCCCGGAGGGAAAATCTTATTCGATGATCTAAAGGAAATTGAGTCAAAGCAAAGCTTGAGGCTATTTTTACCGTATTTATTCACAATCTTTACCCTCTTATGTTTAATTTAATTGCTTTTATTTATTTAACCATTTTTACTATTTAAATCTCATATTACAAACCCCTATTTTTACTATTTTTGCCTGGTTAGAACCATTCAAACATAAAATTGTGATTTTCTAAGTCTTAAGGATTCGACCCTTATTTCTCTATACTACGTATTTCCTTATTTATTAATTAAGAAAAAGGAATTTATTTCACATCGAAAACAACAGTTGTCAAATTGGCGCTGTTGCCGGGGACTTCGCCAAAGTTACTAATTTTTGTTTGCTTTTGATTTATGACCAGGACTAATCTAGGTGCATTAGTGGAGTACAACACGGAGATTGAAGCCAAAGCTAGGATACTCCACGCACAGACACTTCGAGAAAGAATGAGACAACAAACAAATCCAGAAGAAGAATCAAATTCAGGTAATACAAATTCGATGGTCGATTCTACTATCCGGGAGTTAGCCACGACACCTACTGAACAAGGGCCTATGTGCATTGATTTTCCCCAAGGTGAATCTCCGTACCAATTCAAAACCGGCCTTATTCATCCCCTCGCAATATTCTGCAATTTCCAAACGAGGACCCACACAAACATCTCAAAGAATTTCACATGGTCTGCTCCAACATGAGACTACAGGTTAATTTCTCAAGGTAAACCTTATTATCCCTAGCAAGCTTAGAGACCAAAAGAAAATTCTTGGTTATGTGAGGCACATGCTTCAGTCAAGACTATAGTTCTTGAAGAAGCAGAGGAAACAATTGCAGTACCAATGTTATGAATATCAACAGAAACTCCATTGCCAACAGTAAGTTTACCTGGACCTCTAGTTGGTGCCATTATATCAAAACAATTACTGCATTTTCATTGACAAACCAGTGAAGAATTACATGGTTTATATAGCAGTTGGTTGTTGAACCAAGAAGCAAACTTCCTAACAGACTTTGACAAATATAACCGTGTAACAACAACCTAACAACCTATGGTTCTGATTGTCTGCAACCCAACATACACCATTAACTATGAGCTTAACTACAAGCTTCTTGAATCTTCTCCATGCACACCATGCAACATACCCTGGAGCTCGAGCAATGTTAGAGCATGATCATTGATGTTCACTAACTCATTATGCTAACAGTCCATGGTCATTATTATTAGGAGCTAAGTGTTTAATTTTAAATGATACACGCAATAGTATGCCGAAATTCTTTGGGGTTGTTTGGGTGGGTGAAAAGATAATTATCGGAGGGAAAAGTTTCTTTTAGAATTTAATATCTATGTTTGGATTGAAAAGATTCCTAATAAGAAGTAATAGTCCATTCGCAATAGTATTATTTTGGGATGTTTTATTGGGAATGTCAATCTCTCCTATTGCTTAGGTATTTATCTGTTCCAATGAATTTGAATTAAAATACCATTAAAACAATATAATTATTTCAAAAACCTTCCTTTTATTCCTTTATCTATTTGTCCTTTTAATCGGCGATTTAACTATTAAAAAGTGGAAATAATGTGATTATTTTTAATAAAAATTATAATATATATTTTTTAATCAATAAATTAAAAATATTCTCTAAAAAATTAATAATGTAAACCTTGTATATTTTGATAAGAGTAAAATGATTCATCTATTAAAATTTTTATATTCTTCTTTAGTTAAATGTTAACGTAAAATTTTAATATATTTTTAGATAAATAATATAAAAATTAATATTAATTAGAATTAAAAGAATATATGATATATTTATTCTTTTATTCTACTCATTTATCTTTTAAATTTTTGTAAAAAATTATAAATTTTATTAATCTATATATATATATATAAATTAAAAATAATAAAATAATATATTTTCTTTGAATTTTCATATAAATATTTTTATTTGAATATTCAAAATTCAACTTGTTAAAAAATATATCATAAAGATAATTTAGTAAAATATATATTCCAGTAATCTCCTATTTCTTTAACCAAACATTGTAATCTTACATTCCTATCAATCAAATCAAATACAATAACGTAACTTTTTTATTAATGTATCAAGTAATATTATATTTAGATAATCTTATTCCTATAAGTAATGCTACATTCCATTCCATGGACTAAACGTCCCTATGCTCCTTATCTGTCAACTGGTCCTGAAACAATAAACCTGGCAACTAACAGAATGGTGGAAACCAGATAATTAAATATTCATCCATACAAATGCGTGCTTCAGAAAACCTAGGCAAATTGCATTTAAACAAGTAAATCTGTCGGTCAGACCAGAACACCGAATCATACCTCTACAATAATTCAGACGTTTCCCCAACATACCTTCGACTTATGCACTAAAAAAATTACCAGAAACCAGCACCATGATTCGTAGGAGAGCTCCTAGATATCTTTGAAAACCACACGTGTTTAATAACAAGGCAGGCAGCCACCAAATAATACCAGGAATTGCTACTGTCTCAAGTTGGGTCACAAGGAATCTTTTACAGCCTCACAAATTGTCCGGCACGTCGCCCGGCTTCCACCAATTTCCAAAGGTCCACCTCTACACTTATTCCCTCATCCATAGTATTCAAATCATTACCCCTTGAATTCTGATGAGATGTTGCTGTGTTATATAAACTGTCAACCTAAGCAAGTCAATCAGCCATTTTGCAATCTTTATTCATAGAAATTCTTAGTAGTAGCTGTTGAAAGAATATCCCAGTGTGCATCATGGACAGCAAAGAGAAAGGTGTTGAAACCAGTGCAATTGGCAGGAGTTCAAGTGGCACAAGGCCTATCCCAAAGAGGGGACAGATCAAGTCAAGAATTGCAGCAACTGCTTTTCACTCAGTCATTTCAATGTTATCTAAAGCCAGTCCAAATCACCATCATTTTCACTGAAAGGCATACTTAAGGGAGGACTAAAACATTGTAATTAGTGATCACATTAAGCATTGTATTAAGATTATTAAGCAATTTTCTTTTTCTCCTTCATCTTTATTCTCATTTAGTGTATATTTTAGATAAACTGTTTGTTTCCTATAAATGGTAGTCACTTACCAAAATCCGAATGTTCGTAACATGACAATATATCCACTCAAATTCCATGAAAGTATCAGCCTGCTCCTTCAACCGGAATAGTTGCTCAAAGAAAAAGGTTTTCCACGTAGAAGAGAAGAAATTAAAGAACAGCAATACAGCATAAAGACTTCCACTCAGTTGTTTGTGCATTTGCCAAGGCAAATGCAGTAAATTGTACAATTGAATTCATAAACCAACTTAACCATGAGTAAGGTAAAACCAAGCTGGATTCCCGTCACTACCATCTCCATGGTTCTTCACACAAAGCGAACCAGTGGGATACAACATTCAAACTCATAGTTATCTCACAACTTGCCTCGACTTAATAATAGATTTTGGCCTCGAGATGAGGGGTTGTGCATTCCAACGGTCAAATCTCGGCTCAAGTCATTTTATGACATTCTCTCGACTAATAGAGACAAATATTGTACCTCATCATGGGTCCTCTGTACACTATTCTCGTGCCTTATAGCCTCTGGAAGACTCAAAAATATCTTCGAATCCTCGACACCCAGAGAACTCCATAAGACATAAGAAAAACATCTCCGAAAGAGGGATCTAAAAGATCTAAATATCGAGAACTCGCGATTTATTGACATTATCTCTGACAAACTCACATAATCCACTCAAATCAAATCCACCGTCACATAACAATATCCATCTAGTATGTTACCTACAATATCTATCATATAATCACTATAAATTCTCTCGACTATGACAAACTAGAAAAAGGGCAACCGAGGAGGAACCTATTTTAGATCACCTCACCCTTATTCATTTATCTTATCTTTTTTTATGGAGACGAAATACTTAGACACTAATCAATAAATGATCCATCACCAATTACGTTTTTTTTATCTAAATCAAAATAGATAAACCTTTTATAGCATTACAATCCATTTATTCCTCTCAACAAACATTATCCCTTTCAACATCGTCATTGTGCTTTTAGAAAATATCGTAGATATGTCACCCCTAGGGCTGTAAATGAGACGAGACAGATCGAGAGTTACTCGAGATCGACTCGATCAAGGCTCGATAAATACTCATATCGAATGGACTCGACTCGAGTTCTTAATGAGCCGAAACGAACTACTGGATATTCGACTCGAAAAGCTAGTGCGTAGCTCGAAAATATAATATATTAAGATTTTATTTTTTTTTAAATAAATTATTAATAATATTAATATTTATGTATTGATTTTTTTTAAAATACAGTAAAATTTCTTGTATTTAAGGTTCTTGTTTGAGTTTGAGGCTTCAATCGAGTTAAGTTTAAGAATTTTTTTCATTTCGAGCTGCTCACGAGCTTCAGTTCAGGATTTCGAGTTCGAGTCGAGCTTGAAAATTTTAAGCTCGCGAGTTTTCGAGTCGAGTCGAGCTCCATTTCAAAGTTTTCGAGTCTAGTCGAACTCAACAATACTCGAGCTCGACTCGACTAGTTTACAACCCTAGTCACCCCATTGTTTTTATTTACTATCAATGCTATATGTCAGAATGTAAGACAGGCACCGGATTAATCAAAGATAAAAGAGAATACTATATTTTGGTTAGAGGCTACCTATGAACCATGCATAACACATTATAGGTAGCCGCCGAATACATCGATTAGGCGTAGCATGTGAACCTCTGTCACGTCACTCATACAGTATATGGCATTCTACCTGGATCAAAATTAATCAACTGCTTTGCCATGTGACGCTGAAACAAGTAGATATATTATATAACAAGGTGGCTTCACCTATTGGCTATATGACATTACCAATATACTTGAACAAGCATAAATATTCATCCATACAATGCGTGCTTCACAAGACCCGGGCAAATTGCATTTAAACAAGTAAATCTGTCGGTCAAAAGGAATTTAGAACAGAACACCGAATCATACGTCTACAATAATTCAGACGTTTCCCCAACATACATTCGACTTATCCACTAAAAAAATTACCAGAAACCAGCACCATAATTCATAGCAGAGCTCCTAGATGTCTTTGAAAACCACACGTGTTTAATGGCAAGGCAGATCCGGTATTAATTATCATCCAAACAACTAATTCAGACAGCCACCAAATGATACCACGAATTGCTACTGTCTCAAGTTGGGTCACATGGAATCTTTACAGCCGAACAAATTGGCTGGCATGTCGCCCGGCTTCCCCCAATTTCCAATGGTCAACTTCTATACGTATTCCCTCATCCATAGTATTCAAATCCCTGCCCCTTGTATTGTGATGAGATATTGATGTGCTATATAAACTGTCAACCAAAGCAAGTCAATCAGCCATTCTGCAATCTTTATACATAGAAATTCTAAGCAGTAGCTGTTCAAAGAATATGCCAGTGTGCATCATGGACAAGGTGAAAGGTGTTGAAACCAGTGCGATTGGCAGGAGTTCAAGCGGCACAAGGTCTATCCCAAAGAGGGGCCAGATCAAGTCAAGAATTGCAGCAACTGCTTTTCACTCCGTCATCTCCTTGCTATCAAGAGCCAGTCCAAATCACCATCATTCTCACTGGAAAGCATAAAGGCTTATTGGTGTATTAAGCAATTTTCTTCGTCTCTTGTTCATCTTTACTCTCATGTAGCTTATATTTTAGATGAACTGTATGTTTCTAATCAATGGTAGTCACCTACCAAAATCCAAAACTTCGTAACATGATAATTTATCCACTTAAATTCCATGAACGTATCAACCTGCTCCTTCATCCGGCAAAGTTGTTTAAAGAAAAAGCCTTTCCACATAAAAGAACATGTGTACTAATGAGTGTCAGATTGTCTCATATCGTATCATTCTAATTTAGAACTTGTGCATCAAAACAGAACATGTACGTTTACATATTAACTTTTCATAACCAAGAACACAACGCATACCTCTAATGAATCAAATCAACCGAAATTAAACAAAAGAAGAACATCAGTTACACTTGGGACTTAATTTAGGTGATTAGCGAAATCTTAAGCCCTCAATTAACTCTTTGCATTGCAAATGAATGCACTCAATAGTTCTTGTCGATGCACAACCCGATGACTCTGAAACGATAGTTTCTACCTTCTGATTGGTGGAATCAAACTCCAGTACTTTAAATCCACCTCATCCTACACAAAACATGATCACAAAAAACAAATAAAAGATCTGAAAATCACTAAATTAAATGGATTAATATAGCTTCCTCTCCATATTAAAATATTATTTAGAATTATCAAAATCACTATCAACCTTTCTAAATTTTAACCTATTGATTATATCTGATTCAAAACATCTAAACGTAATTTTTTAAGATCATTTTTATCTAAAAGATTAGTGTAATTCTAAGAAATTTCATTTTCTATAAATTTTCTCCAAAACAAGATTAATTAGTCTAGAAATTGATAAAATAAGATTGATTTATCGTATTAGATGCAAAGTACATTAGAGAACTAGATTTAGAACATAAAAAAAAAAGATTTTACAATTATTAATCATGATTTTCATAGGATTTAGAAAATATATTTAGGTGGATAAACACTCATCCTAAAAATTAAGAGATAGTTTAGATCTTTATTTTATTTTATTTTTTGTATATATTTGTTTTAGAGAACTTATTGTATATTTTTCATTGATTCTTTTGTGAGCTTATAATTTGTAAACATATATTTAGAGAGATATTTTTCTGTTTACATACTTCTTAACTTATAAAAGTAAAATGTTTTACGTTCACCTTAAAAAAAGCAAAAAAGAAAGCTATAAATGTTATAGTTTATCCTTGAAAGGTATACTATAGCTCTAAGCCAATGATTCCCCAGTTATTCTATAATTAGTAAAATCGAAAAAAAAAATGATTACATGTTTGAATAAAAACAATATACGTTAAAAAAGATAAATAGTTCATTGAATTATTTTTTAAAGTTGAATTTCATACTTATGACGAGTGATATTATAGTCTGTAAGAATGAAAGAAGAATCAATGTTGGGCCTAAACTTCAATAGTTTTCTGATTAAGAGCTTTGTATCTCCATTTTTCTTTCTCCAGAAAATCAGCATCAAGGAACCTGGAAATAAATGCCCATAGCCTATAAATGTCTTCAAAATTTGTGATGAAACTAAGAGCAGCTGTAACAACAGATATACCAGCAGGAAACTTGTGGCTCTTTTTGCTTAACGTTGTTCCTTCAGCTTCACTTGTTCTTGTCTCCAACACCTTCTCTTCATGCTTATCTGAGAACCAAATGTGTTGCAAAAACCCAAGGCTCAATGAAATGTTGTTTCTATCAGCCAGCTTTTGGATTAGTGCAGGACCGATCCTCTCTCCTTTCCAATCGAATACATTGAATGCTACTGCAGGTCCTCGGTCGAACATTATTTTGGGCCCATAGATTTTGACTGCAGGAATTCCATTTTCTGAATTTGGATGCCTAAGGCTCATCAACGCATTCACCAACCAATTGATGAGGCCCCTTGTTCTGCTGCTGATTAGTATCAGGCCTAATGAATCTGCATGATCCAAGCTTCTACATTCGATTCTAGGGGTGTTGCTGATTTCTGAGTTTCCGGATTCAAAGGATGTATCCATTACTTCATCAACCTTAGCTGATTTTTCAGGGATTTGAGCTGGCCCTGAAGATGGGACAAGATGCAATACTCCCACCATTGTAGCAGTGACTGAATCATTCAAAATTGAAGCATTGGATTTCTTGATAAACAAGCAACAAAATCCTGATGGGTTTACTCCGAAAACCTTGAAAAAGGAGCAGATGAGGAAGTCGGGATTGAAAAGAGAGAGCCCCAAGGTCTCCATGTCCTTAGCTCCCAACGCAGATGCATCAAGCAACACATGCCACCCATTCTCCCGGGCCATACTCATCCATAGACATGAATATCTTGATCCTGTGACCCACGATTGAAGTGGGAAAACAAAAAGTCCTCTTCTCTTGTACTTGCTTCTACTCACTATCTTCCCTCTCAGTTTTTCTGATTGAATTTCTAGATTTGGCCATGAGAAATCAGCCGACATGACATTTGCTCCTCTCTTTTTGGAACTCTCAATCATCACCTGAACAGCCTCACTTTGGTAGTCATAAACCGTGAGAAGATTTTTACTAGACTGAAATGGGTAACACTCCGACAGAAGCTTGAAAGCAGATGACTGAGTGGCAGTAAGAACCATGGAGTAATCAGCTTCTGAGATATTCATGAAAGCCATGATCCTTTTCCTTATATCAGATTCAAATTGTGATTCTTCCCTAGTTCCATATAGTACCTGAGAATTCAGGTTTATTGACTTGTAGGAAATATCAAAAATTGCAGGCTCTAAAGAAAGTGATGAAGAAGGGAAAAGAGTTGAGCCTGGAAATTGAGTTTGAAGCTGAGAATAAGAGAAGAGGCCATGGCCAACGTAGTCAAGACAGACATGCTTTGAGTGGGAAAGATGACAGTATTCTTTTGCTCGGATATGGTCAGCCTGTTTGGTTTGGGAATATTGAGGGTACACTTTGTTGAAACAAGCAAACGATTCCTCAAATGGAGGAAGCGACTCATGATTGGTGAAATGGGAATTCGGGTACAGAGAATTAGCTGTGCAAACCTCAAACTCATGCCGTGATGCCGCTGCACTGCCAGGGATCTGTGCATTAGACTCGGGAAAGCCAACAAAAGCATTGGGACAACAACCTGAAGAACAGGCTTTTGAAACATCTCTTAACCAATGTGATTGCATTGTTTCTACAAGTTCATGTATTTTTTTCCCTTGTAGTTTCTGTCATATGCAAACTCCAGGTAATTATTTCAAAGATCATAAATGCGAAAAGTCGTGTTACAAGGTAAGCAATTCTGACACGTTTGTAGGAAGTCAGCATACTCAATTGACCCTGCCTTCCATGGATTTTTAATGTTGCAGATTATTCATATTATTCAGTACTGAAAGAGCTGACCACAAGTGTGAACCTTTGCCTTACGTGAAGGTTTTATCATATTTACACCAACATATGAGGTGTTGATAGATAAGCCACAATTTTCAATTAGCTTTTGATGTATGTTATTGTAGATATTAAAATCCAAATTTCTTTATGTTAGTTATTTATTTTATTCATTATGCTCATCATGAGATTTTAATTATGTCCACACACATATATAAAATTCTATTAACGTATGTGTGCCCACTCTTAAAAAAATATTTATAAATAATCTATTATTATTTTATTTCTATAACTATCGGTTAAACGCTGAAATAGATTACATCAACAGGATCAAATTAAACGTTTAATTTACAACTTTCATTGCAATTTGAGTACTAAAATTTCCAACTTCAAGAAAAGAATACTGAAATCTCAAATTTATGATGACATAATTATGCTTTCATGTTTGAGTTTGGGTTTAGAATTGTATCCACACTCATTTTCTTAGAATTTTCCTTAGTAGTTGGAGGATCCAAGCAAGACGACAAGGGGGTGAAAAAGGAAAGCTTTTTTAAAAGTATATATGTCTTTAAATTAAATGATTATTTATTTATATATTCGTATTAAAAAATTTCAGAATGAAAAGAATAGTCGGAAGAAAACTAAAGGTAATTGTACTCAACAGATTTTTAGAGTGAAAATAAGAGAAGTGAATTAATAAGGAAGGTGGCAATTTTACTTTTTCAAAAGTCAAATTACTAAAGCAATCTTTTAAAAGAATTCAGTAAGGTATTATATATTTATAATTTTGTTTAGTTATTAACAGTGTATACACATTTTGTAGACGTAGCTGCTCGAATTTATATCTTTCATTGATAATAACATTCTTTTTTTTACAACTGAGATCATATAATAAATTCATCTTGCAAATGTGTTACATTTAATTTTTAAATCAAATTGTTTACATGAGTTACGTGATACTGAATCCAAGAGTATTATAAATAAATTTAGTTAAAGAACAAATTTGCCTATAGTTTTACACACAAGATAGATTTCTCTTAAAGAGCCAGCCTTTTTTTTTGAAAGAAACTTTAGAAATAATAATTATTTTAAAATATTATATAACTAATAGTAAGATAACTAAACAAAGTTCATGTCTTTCCGAATTTAGATAGCTATTAGATAGTTCATAGCCATTGTATTAAAAATTAGGTTCCATTTTTTTTTCAGATCAAATATTTTCATCTACATTTTATATTTACATGACTAATCTTTCTTTTTTTAAATAAATATAATTAATATTTATTTAAAATCTTTATTAATTATCAATAATGCATACACACTCGTATTATGAGTTTCGCCACAGTTATATTGTCAAAGATTTTGGTATTTGGAAAACAAACTCAATAAAGCTTGAAAAGTAACCACCGTTATTGCGTATCGGTGCTGGTATTTGCATGATAAATATTAAATATATCCGAGTCCCGCAGACAATGAAAAAGACTCAACCTGAGGTGACTGTGGACCAAATTTCCAATTCACAATTTCTAGATTAATCACTTCCCTTTGACCATAAGAATAAATGCGAAAAAAATTATAGTTAATTTACCACAGATTTCTACTCCACCTTAATTGAACTTATATCAAATTATATCCTTGACTTCATCAAAGAAATAAGTGCTGTGCTCTAGAGTTTACAATTACGAAACATGTAAAGATATGCATGTAAAAATCTCTACTTGAGAATGGAATCATTCAAATCTATATGTTTTTTTAATCACAACTTGAATTTTATATTATCAGAGATGTCATAAAATTTTATGTTAAGATGAAAATAGATTATCAATAAAAAATACAAATAAAATACATAAGAATTTAAAAATTTTAAGAGAGAAAATTGCCTCTTTCATTATCTCGATCTATCATGCTTGTATCTTACACCAGATTCCACCACCGTCGCCTGTCGGAAAGACGCATTTTTTCAAATAATTTTGTCACTCATGGAAGTTGAGGCCTTCGAGTTTAAACTCCTTATCCATTTCCATTCCCGTCAGATTCAAATAACGTGCTATAGAATTCTCGACTCATCAGCATTCACACTACATTTTCCCAATATATAACTCACTGTCGTTATCTCAGGCTCCAGTACAATGAACATGAAGCCTGCTAATACTATTCATTGCCCCATGTCTATGGGCATAAGTTCCCTTGGTTGTGACTGGCTTGCTGCGATGTCCTTGCAATTAGAATATTGCAATACCAGGTAATGTTTCGTTGAGTTTCTCTATAATTAATAATTACAAAATAATCTCCTAATTATAGGGTAATACTCTGTTGAGTCACTGACTATTAGAAGTTACAAAATGATCATCCTACTATTCATATGTTCCAAACTCATCCTTTTTCGTCAAAAATATTGTCAGTAGCCTGGACTGAACATTAACTTGCTAACTGAGATAAGATAAAATCATATTTTAATGATATTTGGCACTGTCGTTGCTTTCAAGCACTGGTTCGACAGTATAATATAAACAGAGAGTATATCCATAAAATACAACTTAAATAGTTCTGAGACCAAATTTTATCATGTCTAAGTGAGTATGTTAACATCCAGCTCAGACGGCCGTCAATTTTTAATGAAAAAAGACGAATTTGGAACAAATAAATAGTTGATTGACTATTTTATAACTTTTAATAGTTGAGAAACTCATGAAAAAAAATACCTTATAGTCAGATGATAAGTTTATAACTTCTGATAAACGGAAGATCCAACAAAATAACTCTATAATTACGAGACCATTTATGTATTTTACCTTAAATATTTTAAGTTTTTTCATTGAGTGTGCGGAGAACTTGTGGACGAATAAATCATTAATATGAGAAGAAAAAATGATAATAGAATTAACCATATGCAAAGAAGATAATATTTTACCTTCGAAAACCCCATTTAGGAGGTGGAAACAGAGATGAGAATTCCAAGGCTCACTTGACAAAACTTCAAGGTTCACTGGCCTTAAAAATTATCTTCATTCGGAACCATCACAGCAAAGCATATGTATATAGGATGAAAATCTTTCCATATATATATATATATTAGAATCTATTTACATAATATAAAATTCTTTTAATTTCATATAAATTTAGGATTATTGGATAATTGTAAATAGATAATTAAGATTAACTTCTTCTTCTTTTTTAATAAATATATTCTCATTTATTATTATTAACTTTTTATTTTATTTCGCTTGCAGGCATGTCGGAGTGGAAGAAAAAGAGAAATTAATTGCAGAGATTCGCTAGTTGATCGAGTGATCAAGAATATTCATATTATCTCACCTTGTATGAATTCAAATCTCTACCTTTACCATAAAAACATAAATATATCTCGGCACTTAATACAAAAAAGAAAGGGAAAGGGAAATTAATTGCAAATAATGTGACAATCCCCTGGAAAATTATCTCATTAGACAAACAAGATTACATATTAATTTGGAATTCCATATTCTGAAAAGCAGATGTAAATCAGAAAAGAATATTACAAGGGATATACCTCTAGGCCTATGTTTGGGTGCCACCTACTATACTAAAAAGCTAGGCATCTCCTCTCGACTCTTCTTTTTCTTTTCATCCTGCCTTCACCTTCTAGACATGGATATGGACACAACTGAAAGAAAAGAGAAATATTAGAGACATTGATTCATGTGTCTAAATCAAGCTAAGTATAGAATCTGTCAAATATAGAATTTTTCATATAAAAGGAGCCTCTGCTTTGCATGAAAATGCTTAGAAAACAGGCATCAAATAAGGATATTATCCGCATATGCTATGCGTTAAACAGCATATCCCATTGGTAGAAGAGCCTATAAATCTCTGGCTGAACCCTTTGGCTTAAACCAGAAATGGAGTTTAAACCTTCTGTTTTGGTGCCACAAGAAAACGAAAATTATCAACTAAGTGAACTTGTTGTAGGGCTTCTGTCCCTTGGCAGGTTAATGCTCGTAGATGATAAGTCAATATCTAATTGTCAACGAGAACCCGCCAAAGGAGAGTTGCCCTTCAACTGATTCTACTTAATCTCCGAAAGCCCTGTGTTTTTAGCTCTTGTTCAAGAGGTATGATCATGATTAATCTTCGCTTTTAATGATTATCTAGGGCTAGGGGTTCCTTGAAACACTATTCGACCAAATTAATGTGATGAACTTATAAGAGACAAGATATATGTCGTCAATTATAGATCATCTAATGGTCTTGGCTCAATAGTTAGGTGTGTGCTTGATCTCCCAAGCTACTCAAGTTTGATTCTCTTACTCCTATTTTTATGTCAATTATTTTTCTCCAATAAAAGAGTGATACATCTTACCGTCTTATTAGAAAAAAATAAATTTATTAAACTAAAATAAATTTAATTCTCCAATCGGAATGTGACACGTGTCATGATATCTGATATCAATGACACATATCACCATCTGAATAGAGAATTTAATTTATTAAATTAAGTTAAAATTGGAACAAAATCGATAAAATATACAAGTAACATGTATTAAATATATAATTATACTATTTTTTAAAATGTTACATTCTTTGTTAAACATTTGCGTGAGTGGTTTGATTGATATCGTTTGAATAGTTAAATAGCTTTTTGACAAATCTAAAATATTGGTGGTCTGATTAAAATCTTTCCATAATTAAATAATCATGAATGTAATATACCCTCCACTGATCCATTTTTTGTACTAAAAATAAAGCTGTAGTAGTACTAGCATAAACAGCAGAACAAACACATAAGATTTTGCAATGTCAAGCATTCATAACTGTTACTCATGACATATGGTTTAAACCTCAAATTTTGCACCAGTAAATACTCAGTTCTTAATCAAAACAAAGAAAATCGAACCAACTTCAGTTGCTTGGATTCTTAATTGGCTACTCTTTCACGCAATATCTTCACCCCCATGTACCTGCATCACATTAAAATATAAACGTCAATTAAACAACCAGCGTATTTAATCCCCATAACTCATCACTTTGACATGCCATGTTAAACAAGTCATCAAATTCAAAGAATTTTAAGGTTTAAAGTAGGCTGCATGGTGATTTATTGAGAGTGTGTTGACTGCAAGGTGATTTCTGGAACTCCTGTATCCGGACTGCATTGCTGCCAGCTAATGTGCATGCAAGTAGCATTGAGAAGTCCTCCTGTAGTCAACACGTTTTCCAGAAATCATCGTGCAGTCAACATGTTTTTTAGAAATCATCGTGCAGTCAACATGTTTTTTAGAAATCATTGTGTAATCCTGACGAGATGTTAAAAGTTAATCACCTTCCAAGCATCATTACGGTGGCCTGAGGATTAGTCCCAGGCGAGACGCTGAACGTGGATCCATCGATAACCCTCAAAGAATCCACACCAAGTACCTTGTAGTCATGATCGACAACTTTACCAACTTGGCAGCCTCCATGATAGTGCCATATAGTCATCACAGTGTCCTTACAATATACTTCCAATGGCATCGAAGGATTGTAATGTTTGGGCAACAAATTCAACGGAGCATTGGCTGTCATATTGAGAAGTACCGGCCAAGACAGAAAGTCATATCTGAATTTAGAGAAAGGCTTGGATTCAACAATTTTCTCAATGGTTTGAATTCCTTGGACACATCTTTGTAGGTCTCGTGAATCCTTGAAATAATTGAAGGTAACTGATGGGTTATCGTTCGGATTTCGTGTTCGAAGCTCCAAATGGCCCGTCGAAATCGGTCCCGTGACTTTTTCTATGATGAATCCACCTCTAAGTGCTGCCTCCTGAAGATTGTTCCTGTATTCGACAGCTTCGGTTATGGCTTCTGGTGAAAACATACTAGGAGCGGAAGCACCGCCGGCAAAGTTTTCACCGCCGGCAGCTTCAATATAGCTTCCGAAACGAGTGATACCAACTACTTGGATAAGCGAAACCTCAACTGGAATAGGAGACGGGATAAACACAGCGTTCATGGGATTATCAGACATGCCTTGACCAACCCGTGGTTGTTCAAGCACCAGTCTGATGTTGTGGGACTTGAGGTGTTCTGCAGGCCCGACTCCACTCAACATCAACAGCTGTGGGCTTCCCAGTGCTCCGGCCGATATAATAATCTCATTCTTTGATCCTTTTTTAAGATATGCTTTGTGCTTTGCCCCTCTTGCGTCTCTAAAAACCACTCCACGAGCCTTCGGTTTTTTTCTCCCTGCCATCATGGACGAACACATAATTTTCATGGGAGGAACTTATGAAATCTTAAGAGTGACAAGAGATTTATCAACATAAAATATTTGAAATATATAAGAATTCAAAAAATTTCAAGGATGATTATCTCATCCGTCCCCTTTGTCCATCTTTACATGCCATGAAGTGGGTTATCAACAAAACAAAAAAACTTTGGATTTTGATCAAGTTAATCAGATTATGTACCTTCAACTGCAAACAAGATTTTGTGAACAGAAGCATGCAAAAGGACAGTGAGTCCACTGGGATTAGCATACTCCAATAAATCAGCAGCTGTGTGTCGAAACCCTTGTTGATCGAAGATTGTTCCACCCACTTTGGTCCCATAAATATGGTCATAAGTGAAGCCATTGAATGGCAACACCCCAGCCTCCAGCAAACCATCCCTTACTGCTGACTGCCATTGTCCCAATGGTGGCTCAAATGCCACCAATTTCTCCACCCATTGATACGACTCATTTACTAATCGTCCATCCCAACCAGCTTGCCTGATAATTAACAACAGAAAAATAAATGAATCCATTCATTCATGCTTGATCGAATTAGCCTACAATATACAAGTTAGTTACTTGACAAAGTCGGTGGAGGCGCGTGTATAAAACCCTGCATTGAGACAACTTCCGCCGCCCAACACCCGTGCCCGTGAATTAATCACGCCATCTTCAGAGATGAACCGCTGTGAAGGAGATGACCGGGAAAGATCGGAGAGGGCGGCTCCAAACCTGGTCATTTTAGTTATGTTGGGGTTACCATAAGGGGAGCCACCACGTTCAAGGAGCAAGACGGTGGCTTTTTGAGATAATGTGGCGACTAATGGGCACCCGGCGGTGCCAC
Source organism: Hibiscus syriacus (assembly GCF_006381635.1). Taxonomy (NCBI): domain Eukaryota; kingdom Viridiplantae; phylum Streptophyta; class Magnoliopsida; order Malvales; family Malvaceae; genus Hibiscus; species Hibiscus syriacus. The sequence continues at coordinate 687,201 of NW_024062858.1, read as the reverse complement.
CACCGACAACAATGTAGTCGTAATATGATACCGTTGGAGCTGACGTCGCATTATGCACGAATGAATAGTTTGGAGCTGTAAATAAGGATAAGAGAAGTATTTTATGTTAGAGAATGAATTTATAAAAATTTAAGTATGAAGATATATTATTAATAAAAATACATAAAATATTTAAATTATATAAAAATTTAAAATTTTCTACCGATGATTGTCCTTGTTAACGCTGTCTGTCCATCCTACTGCATGGGTAGGGATGACATTCATTGCAGTTTAAGAAGCCTCACGTTTTAGCATTTGTGCATGAAAACGATGGTATGGTAGTAAAATGATATATTTTATTTGTAATCAAAATAAAATATTTAAAAATTTGGTTTATTGGAATTATTTGAAATATATATATATATATATATATATATATATATATATCATAGATGAGAAGAGAAAAAAGACACGCTCGCAATAATATAATATGTGGATTTAAAGGACAGCAAATTTTTAGTCTAAATAAAGCACAACAGTATGGGCGGCATTAATTTGGCAACAAGCTTTGATTTAGGGTGTAATAAATGAAAGGGGACCATGACAAGTACTTGGAAGATAAAAGGAGAAACCTTAACTTGTACTTATTCATTAATTAGATTAAATTAATGTATTGCATTGCAAAAATTAATAATATTTTTATTATTTTTTATTAATATAAGGTGATTACAAAGCCGCATATATTATAAAGTTTTTTAATTATTTGACAATAAAAACTTAAATACTCTTACAATTCATTCATAGAAGATTTTGTTTCCTCAAATAGTATTTTTGATTATTCTTAATATGTGATTATGGATTGACTAAACTAACAAATTATAAAAAGAAAATACTTTGAATTAGGTTATTATAATGTCTATGATTCATAACTCTACATGCAATAAGAACAGTAGCACATTGAGCTTCATGAACTTTAATTATGAAGAAAAAGTATGCTTATATTGGCAATTTAGTTATAAAAGATTTGAATGAATATACCTGTGTCAGTGGCAGCAAAACCATGAAAGAAGAGAAATCCAGCGGCAAAGGCAGCTGCAAAAAGTGTCCACCACCCAACACTCATTCTCTGCAAAATGCAAGGCCAACACCTTGTCAAAGATACATGAACAGATTATAGATTCTGGGTAAAGACCAAAGTAAGCTGTTATATTAAAGGATTGATTTTATACAATTTTAAGGTACCAAAATAAATTATCAATAGAAAATATCTAAATTATATAAGAATTTTAAACTTTAGGAGGCGATCGTCCCGTCAGCCCCTCGATTCATCCATGCTTGCGGGGAATGTACGGTTGAAACAAACCAAACCAGGTTAAACTGTGCCACTCTTTCAGGGGAAAATAGCTGGAGGAAATGTTGCAGACAGTGGTACCTGATTCAACAATCCAATTTGTGGGGCAGGTAGCCAAGCTAAGTAATGGCACTGGAACTGCTTCTTTTTTTCCCCCACCTGGAAAAGCACAAGGCTAGAAAATGAAACCAATTGTATGATTGCTCCTTCAAGTTGGAGCTTGGTGATTCAAATGTAAATAATGCTCGGCGTTGCCTACCAGACTTTTCCTGCTAATAATGTGTGTATATATATATATATGCTGATTGACATTGCAAACAAATCAGCTAGTGGGGGAAGAGGGGGCAGTTGAGCTTGGTTTAATGCACCTGATAGTAGCTCACAGCTACAAATATTCATATTCCAGAGGTTTTAGTCCAGAAAAAATAGTATTTTCTTAAAAATAATAATGAAATATACTTCTATAAATTTATAGGGATCTATTTTTGAATTTTCGCACAAAACCAATAAAAAAATACTATATGATGACTACGCTTAATCACGCTATATGGGTTGTGTCGATGATGCAAAGAATATTAAATTGGGCAGAAACCGGTCCAATCCGGTTTGTGCCCCTTATAAGAGAGTCAAGGTCCAAAGAGGGATTTTTTTTTTTATTTTAAAAAAGGTCCAAGAGGGCTATTTTTATAATTTAATTTGATTTTATTCTCTTAAAATGGTGATATGTCACTTTTTTATTGGTCGAAAAATCAATAAAAATACATCAATATTACCGTTAGTTTTCCAACAACAGATGACCAAAAATATGTTTGAGTATGATTTTAAAAGGAAAATAATTGAATGATTAATACAAAAATAAATTAATAGATGGATGACTAAATAGATACCCTTAATTTATTCGTGAGTTTTCCACCTCTGCGATAAAGCTTCCCTTCGGCAGAGTAATATTACAAAGACCGACATCAAAGCACTGTGTACAATGCATCTGAATATACATTGGATTCCCATATAAAGAAACACGTTTGAAATACATATTGTCAATCTTGAACCCCCCAATAATTTCACACTTTGTTTTTTTCAGACTAGGGGTTTTCTCTCTGCTTCTTCTTCTTCATCATCTTCTACACTTGCCACTTCTTTAGAACAGGCTTTTGGTTGCATCATGGCGTCTCTATTTGATCTTTGAACCCTAGGACCTGGTTTACTGTCTGGCAACATCTTCAATATGATTCCCATTGATATCAGTAACAGTCCCGAACCGTGCTGTTCGGTTAACGGCTTTGTAAATATCATGTATGACAGCAACAGAGTTACAGCTTTTCTAGCAGTTGTTATCTACAAACGCAGGAAACAAGTCAAGTAGATGAAAACCATGATGTGGTTTCGAGATCACAAGTCTATTTTTACCATGGCAGTCGTCGCGGCACCGAAAATGGCAATCAGGGATAAAACAGATACTTGACCAATGAATGTAGCCATGGCTTCAAACACTAACACCCCATACACATACGGATGCTGCAATCGATCAACATAAAAGAGAAAACCCGATGATCAATACAAACATCTAATGGTGTAACCATCAAGGTGCACTTCAGTAATCGAAACAAGTGTTTATTAGGATCATGCCAATGGAATAAGGACCAAGATGCAACCAGTGTAACTGGATCAGAAGCCTTTGTGCATTCTATTCCATGTGCTAGGTCCACACGCATACAACAAGAGAACCACTGATGGTCCCCAACGTATGTCATTTTGTAAATGCAAATACCTTATAAGAATGTTATTTTTCACATTAATAATGTTAAACAACTCCCCCACTTCAAAAGTGTAGATTTCAAGTTTAGGTCACCTAAATAAAATATTATTTTATGCAGCCTCGGCCCCTGGCAGTGCAGGAGGCCAGGGGTGTGCATGAAAGAAGTCAATCAATAAAATAAAATAAAATAAAAGGCATTGCTGCTTACTTGAGAACAAGAATTCCATGCCTTAAAGAGCTCTCCAGTTAGAAACATTGGCACAAGTAAGAAAGGAATCCCAACTACAGTTGAGCAAAACAACATCTCCATCTGTAGATAAATCATCCATATTCATAAATAAATTGTCACGAGCACTACTTCATCAGTTATTTGTTCCAAGTTTCCAAAAAAAAAAGAATGAGAATTTTCAAGGCTAAACCTGTGTTGTTTCTGGATTCATGGTGAAAATGGCTTCTTGAAAATTACCCAGAAATGCATCCATGATTAAAGCACCCGAAATCATTATAACACCAATGATGCTAAAATTTGGAGATGTCTGAGCATCAGCTAAGGTGAAAAGGATAAGACCAACCACAAGAAGCAAAGCAGAGATGTATTCATGAAATGGGTATTTCCTTCTCAGTCCAGGAACAAAAGCGCCCATAATCATAACTGGCAGAACCTGAAAATTTTTCATACAACAGCACAACACTCATTAGTCAGAATGAACATAGATTAAGAAAATGCACCTTAAATTACATTGCGAAACGATATAACAGCTTGAAAAGGGAAGAAAAATAAAATTCAGCACAAGAAACATGCAAGGATGGACCGACGGGGTGCTGGGAGGTGCGGTTGCACCTATGGAAATTTCAAATTCGTACATAGTTTAGGTATTTTTTATGGATGATCTAATTTCGCACCACCTGAATTTCTAACATAACTTCTTAAGTTCGCTCCCCTGTCATAAAATTCTGCTTCTATCCCTGGAATCATGTCTTTATCTAGCTGAAGAAAAGAAGGAAACAGAGCAATTTGTAAAAGAGTTGCAGAGTTGTTACCTTTGTAGATTTAAACATGATTTGGGCAGGATAGTTAAGGTAAGCCAATGAACCCTTGGTTAATCCATGAGAACCCATGAGAACACCAGATAGTTTCACATATGTCTTCCATGGATTCACCATTTGTTTCATAGTAAACCCTTGAAGCCGTATCAATATCAGGTAAACAAATCCTTGTATAAAAGTAAAATACCATCCATAGCTGAAACGTTTCAAAGATTTTAAGTCAAGAAAAAAAATCAAAATTAAAAGGAGCAAAATAGAAGAAATTATGAAGAATGAACCTGAATTGAAGCCTATTATAAACATATTCCTGCAATAAAACAAAATAACACATCGATCGTCAGAGTAAAATGGGAATTATACCAAATAAAAAACAGAGTGAACTTAAGAACACATTCTGAATCATTTGAAGAAAGACATCAACAAGTGAAAGAAATGAAAATGCAAATATAGAGAAACTAGTTTTACAAATATATATATATATATATATATATATATATATACAAAAATACAATGTCCTAAATTTCAGTTTTCATAATTTTTCTTAGCAAGCAAACACAGAGAAACACAGAAAAAGAGAAACCCGCCATACATGAAAGGGAATTGGTCACATGCAGAGTCGAGAAAACTTTGCAAATGAAATAACCGGTTCAAAACAACACTAAAATGTAATTCTATCAACAAAAAAAGATCAAATAATGTTTTTTGGAAGAAAAAAAATAGCGAGAACAAACCTCACAAACGCCATTAACAAGGTAGCCAAAGAAGAACCCAGATGAGCAAATAAGAAACTGTTGCCATTTCGGTCTGTCTGTAAGGGAAATTCCAAACAAAAACCTTGTTTGATACTCGTTTTTTCATCTCTATTCAAAAATTCCCGCTTGATGAGTTTACAAAACACCCAAAAATCTCTAACTCCTAAAAAACAACCAAAGAATCGGAGCAAATCCCAGAAAACATATGAAGAAAAGGGTCTTCAATCTTCACCTAACACGTTATAGTCTATAACTTTTATTACCCGGAAATGAAACCTGAAAAAAGGTTGATTTTATATAGTATTAAAATAACAAGAAGGGAAGTACGAGAACTCGGAAGGAAATTTATGGAAGACTTGTCTACTCTTTCTCCCTCACTGAATAAAAATGTTGTATCAATTTAGGGGCGAAGGAGAGATTTTTTAAGATTTTTTTTATTCTTTATCTCCTTGGGAAAACGGTGGGCACCAAAGCTTACGACTTAAATAAGTAAGAAAATAAAAAAAAAGTAATTGGAGTTAGAGAGTAAGAGAAAATGGTGACGTGCGATAATTTTAATATACAGTTAAAAAATATGTTATTAGTTTTATTATTATTTAAATAATAAAATTAATAAAAAAATTATTAGAAATATTATTATTTTTATTTATTTTGTTATTATTTAGCGTTTTATTGGTTTTGTTAATAAAATCAATAAAACGCTATTAATTTTATTATTTTTTTATTGATTTTATTATTATTGAATACTTTTCTAGAAATATTAAAAATCATTGATATTTTATATAAAAATAATAATTTTTTAAATAATTTTTTATCAATTTTATTATTTAAATAATAATAAAATTGATAATATTTTTTATATGCAAATTCTCGGAAAGTTGTTTTCTCGAGAAAATGGAATCGAAGATACTAAAAATACCGTCTCAATAGGAGAGTTTTGACTTTTGGCTTTGAGCAACTACTTTTCTTTAATCATCCATATCAACGCGTTTATGGTTTTTTTTTCGTATTATCAGCTTAATTAAAGGAGTTAATTCATAAAAAAACATTTGTTTAGTTTAACTAATTCAGCAAGTAGATTTATTAAATTAAGAAATATATTAAAATCATAATTTCCAAAATTGGTTTATAGAAATTAGAATAAATTAGTTATATTAATTAATTTTTAAAAAAGTATCAAAGAGTACAAATTAACCATTAATAATAAAAATAAAATCAAACCAAAAATGAGTTAAAAGCCAATCGAACATCTTGAAAGAATATAAGATACAAACAAACATCATTTGATGGTAAAAGATAAATATTATCAACACTAACATAAAAATAAATATAATAATGAGGGTATTTTGACAATTAACTTCATCACAATTCAAACACGACCCATCTAAGATGATTTTGAACACATATTAGTAAAAGAAAACTAGTGTAACGTCCCAAATTTCGAGTCAACGAAGATGAATTGACTCGAGAAATCTATAGACTAATGTGATTGGGTAATTAAATTGATTGAGCGAAGTTTAAACCTAATTGGTGAAGAATTGAGCCTTAATAGTCATTAAAAAAGATTTCTAATTTGGGAGAAAATGAGGAATGATTGATGTTACAATTATACCTTTGAAATTCAAAGGCTGATTTCCAATGAATAGGGCGAGGTTATTAGGCAGACCTTCAAGAATTTAATAATTGGGTTGTTAAAATATCAAAAAAAATAATTAGACTATAAAAATATTAGTGTCTGGAAATTGGATTACCAAAATATTAATTTTCATTAATAGTAATGTTTGAATGATTAAAATAGTAATATCCTAAAATTTGAGTGTTTAGATTTTAAAAGAATATATTAAAGACCAAAACGTTAATATTCTAAAAGTTGAGTAATCATTTACATAGTTTATCCAAACTAATACTATTGTATTATACAAGAAAAGATTGTTAAGCTTAGCAGGTGGATGTATCGCAGATGAGAAATCGAAGATGAGAATTGGTGCAGAGTAGGATTAGCATTTGGAAGCCACGTTTCGTGGCGGCTGAGGGAAATGGGACCCACCTTGGATTTAATCCTGGCATGGATGGTGGATAAATAGGTCATTACACAAATTGTGACGGGTATATTTTATTTAATTTTCTCATATGTAAAATCAGGTCTAAAATGAACAAGATGGGGCTTTGGAAACCTAAAGAAAACGTGTGAAGGGGAGCGGGCAAAACGAGAGCGTAATATGCACGGGTTCAGATTTCCAATGAATCGCCCTCTCCCCCCATTATTATTTGCCATTAGTACGATGAAGCATATGCATGCCCAAATTCCTCGCTTGCTTTGATTTCAAGATTCAAATTCCTCCATCACCACCTCCTCCACTTGTTCAATTTATTATTTGGGACGAATGCTTTCACTTATGCACTTGAGCTCTCTCATATGGATAATCCACTTTGAAAACTCAAATTACGATTAAACTTTGATTCATTATATAATGTAATGACTTCTTTTTTTTCTGGTAATACACTCCAAAACTATCAGTTATGCTCTGGGCACTGTCTCATCTCTGATCTGCTCTCTTACATAGTTCGGGGTGAGTCAAACCCTATCTCCTTAATCAGACAACCGCGATTAGCTTCTGCTAAGTTATCTACAACCTTGTTTTCATTGTGTCCCACATGTCGGAACTTTACCTCCCTAGTCTGCTGTAGCAGCTTTCGACATGCTTTAACTATTGCATTCCCCTGTAATATCTGAGATCCATCGGTTAATGCTCTATAAACATCCAGACAATTTGTTTCCACCATAAGTTTAATGATCCCTAAGCTCCACGTATGTTTAAACACATCATGTAAAACCCACACCTCTGCCATGAGTATCGAGCATCTTTCTAGACTACGTGTAAATCTATAAATCCATTATCAATGTTTATTTTCATTATGCCATTGCATGTTGATGCCTCATCTTCAACTCAAACATCATCAACGTTCGCTTTGACTCATCTTAGGAGAGGTCGTTGTCATTTCTTATTATCAACATCCTAAATTTTATCTCATCTTTTTCGATGATAATCTTATATTCTTCCAACTAAATATATCAGGAACAATTTGATAAACTTTAATTCGAGATAATCATGTATTCCTTCAATCAAATACTATAATTTTACATTTATATCAAAATAAACTAAATAATATAATATAATATTTTCAATAATATATCATATTACATTTTAAAAAATTTATTCTCACAAATAATCTTATACTCGTGTGAATCAAAGGCTCCTAAAAGTAAGCCTATGAGGATTGCACGTAGTCTACTTATGATCCATAGGCCTAAGTCTCCAATTGCTAGTAGCCTTCCAAAGGAGGGCCATCCGAATGACAATTTGGGTTCATATAAGTAAATGATTGATCTAATTAAGCATACTTATAATATGGAATTTGGGCCAACTTAATATTTCTCAAGACCTGATTTTGTTGGAGGACCAAGCATAACCGTTATTAATAGTATGGATGATTAAAAGATAATATATGTTCATAATCTTTATTAGTCATCGATGACGGAACTCAATATTATTTGTTAGAGGATCATTTTTAGAAAATGTATATATTAGTTAAAATATTTTACTATCTTCAACTAAAATGAAATTAAAAGTTGAATATTTAATAATTTAATTGAACTCCTCAACTCAAAAAAGATGAACAACCAAATAGAAAAAAAGGCAAAAATTTTGTATCTTAAAATCAGAAATAATAAAAGAGAATATATTTTCATTCATTTAAAAATAAAAAAATAAAAAATAAATGAATGTTAACTCTTTTTAATAAACGATGACTAAATTTTAAAGTGATATACATTTTTTTTATAAGTACATTTAGTCACTTATTATATATATTTTTAAGAATCAACTTAAGAATTTAATATATATTAATATATATATAAATAAGTTGATATTGTCGAAATGATTTTTACCGGGGTGGGGGCGAGATTCTGAAAACCGCGTCATTTTTAATTATTATCTTTTCAATTGAATTTTTAATTAAAAACAGTGCGATTTTAGAAAACCTCTCGTTTCAAAAAATTGGAAATTCCTTTACGATAAAAATATAAGGTTCGAGGAGTCGCCACCAATCTTTGATTAGGGTGTGATTGGGCACCCAAAAACATTGTCATTTTAAATAAAAATTAATTTTAATTAAAACGACAAATTTACGGTCTACGTTACCAAAATCCAAGTTCGGGAGTCGGTTACGCGTGGGGAAGGATTAGCACCCCCACAACGCCCTAAATCGGTACCTAGTTGATTAATTAATTTCTTTGCAACGAATTTCGCAAGTTCAAATTTAATTTGATTAATGATCCCTTTAAACAACAAACATGCAAATTTGCAACATTCAAAGCAACAAAATAGATTTAATTTAAAATTACCAAGTCATTAGAAAGATAAAGAATATTCGATTATTTAAAAATATCGAGACCAGATCTTTAGTTCAGTTCTAACGACCTTTTCTCGAAAAGTTTAAATAGTCGAATATTTCCTTTTCTTTCGCTCCCAAATTTTACAATGATATATCCAAATTTAATTAGGCGTTACTGACGGGATACCATTTTAATTTAAAATCGTCAAAACAACTTTCCTGTAAGTTAAGAAAAGCCATTCTGATAATTTTAGATTAAAAGGGCATTACCCTTAATTCCGATTATGTGATTATATCGAGTTATGCACACAAGATTAACATGCTTTTTAAAAAAAAAAACAACTAAACAAAAGTATACTAACAACATACTCGGAATACTATACATGCATACATTTAAAATAAATATAAATTAAACTTACGAACATGGATAAAATATTAAACAAAGGGGCTAAAATGTAAAGAACACAAAAGACAGGCTCTTTTCATAACATTTTCATTTCTGGGCAGTCCAAACATGATACAACCAAAATACTACATAGGATCAAAATGCAAGTTTCTAAAACTATGCATCCAATGTAAAAACAACACAAAAATGGCCCCAACATGAATTTGGACTATCATAAAAAACACTGAAAATCACGCAACAAAATCAAAAGATAATAAAGTTCAGTATAGGGACCAAATCGAAATGAAACAAGGTTGGGATGGCCACGCACACAATTACGCCCTAAAAATCTCAATACACGGATTCCCTCAGCTATCAGAACGTTGCCGTTTTTGGGGTATCTAAACGACGTCGTTTTGGCGTCTTAATATATGAGATATTAGGGTAAGCTCTTTACCCTAATTTCATTTCTCATCAGCCAGACCAAACCAAGCCCCGCCGTTTTCCTTCTTCTCTCTCACTATCTCTCATTCTATCTCCCTCAACCCTAAACAAAACCAAAGGCCACCGCCGTTTAACGCTCCGATGAGGATTCCAAAATGGCCAGAACCCTTCTCTTCTTTTACCCAGAACCCAAAATCTTCGAACCTACCACACAATAGCGACCAAAACCCGAAGTTTGAACTATTCCCCAAACCTTACTGCCTAAACCATATGACCACCGTAGTACGCCCCTCTCAACGCCCCGTTGAGGAACCGAGACCTCAAAATAAACCTTACTATCCCCCTCTCAGAACCCTAGCCTCATTGAAACAAAGACCTCTCCCATGAACTAGGATCTAACCAAGCCTCCAGAAACCATATTCTCATGCAACCATAGTACCCAAAGATGAAACTCTTACCCTCGGTGACAAACAGGACTCAGGTTCAGGCGATGGCGATGACTCTGTTCTTCGGCTAGGGAAGGTGAGGGTTTTACCTTTTGTTTTTGTTTTTGCTCTTTCGTTCTCTGCCTCTTGTTGATTTTGCTTGACTGGGTTGTTTTGTTACCGCTGATGATTGTCTCAAATGGATCGTTTTCTGTTCGGTTTATTTTTTGGTCCTTAATTGCATCATGGTTCTTGTTCTCTGATTTTCTCGAGGGTTTTGGACTCCGGTTCTGGATTGCTTCTTTGATGGTTGATTTTGGATTCTCTGTTGTTCTCGTTGGTTTTCTGTTTTTTTGTGTGTTTCTGTTCGTAATTGCCTCTGTTTTTTGTTACTGCTCCATGGTTCTGTATTTTTGGCTTGCTGGTTATGGCTCCTGTTGCTCTCTCCCTTTGTTCGTCCTCTGATTCCTGAACCGAGAGCCCTCTGAGCTTTTTTCTTTCTGGTTCGTGGACTTCCCTCCACTCGGTTTCATTTTCACTGCTATCTCTAGTTGATTTTTGCTTTCTGTTTTATGTGTCTTTCGTCCTGCTCCTTGCTTGGTGTGCTTGCAGGTCACGGGTGCGAGCTGGTCACGGGGCTTCAGCTGCCTGGGCACGGGTGATGGGGAACAACCCCGAGGGACTTCACGTGGGTAGCACTTGGTTGGTTCGCGCACTGTCTTGGAGTTCTGAGTGCGTTGGGAGCCATTGGCATAGGGTCTTCACGCTTGGAATGTGGGCAGCATGGGCTGCTGGGGTCTCGTGCATCGTGGAGAAGTGAGTTCATGTGTGCTCGGTTGTCTTGGTGACTGAGCGTGGCATTGCTTTGGGTTTACTGTTTGGTGGGTTGTGGGGCATACTGCTCGGTTGGAGTGCTGTTGATAACCTTGAGGACTTCACGTTGGAGACACTTGTGTGTTGTGGAGCATGGGCACGGGAATGTGGGGAGCTGAGCTGGAGCTGGAGCTGCTGCACCTCCTGGGGCTTCACGTGAGGAGTATCTCTAATAGAGTACTAGATCGGGTCTTGATGTAATTATTGATGGGCTTTGTTTGTTGGGCCTCGGGTATATTGAGTCTTGTAATTTTGAGTCTAGTTTGGGCTCAATGGACTTTGGACACTTAATTTGTATTTGTGATTGAATTTCAATTTGTGTCCCGATTTCCATATATGATTCCAATCCCAATCGAGCACCTAAAGCCTTCAAACGTAAAATTCCACGCTCCATTATTTGAATTAAATCTTCATCGAGCACAAACATCTCCAAATTAATTCTCGTTAATCATCAAGTGAATTTAAATGGCCCGGACAAAATTAGGGTATTACAGCTGCCACTCTTTGCTCGTTGTTGTGACCACAAGAATGTAGCAAAGACAAAAATAATGACCTAATTTTGCTTGATTGCATCGTCATTTCACTTTCTTCAGTATTCTTCTTGACTTTCGCTTCCATCACTTGCACGAACCCTTTTAATGGATTATTCTGCTTCTTCATATCCGAGAATCTTCAGTTTCTTCCCACATCTGACGATCTGATGGTTTGCTCCAACACTCTTCTGAAATGGCTAAAAATAGCTCGGATGACTTATATTGTACTCGGGCGTTTTTGTCCAGTCCCATCTTCTTGCTTTAAAATTTGATAAGAGATCTGCTCCACTCCATCTCCGGGGTAAGTGAGACTTGAAAAATCTTCGGATAACATGTCTGCTCCCTATTCTTTCAATGGGTATAGGACTTGATCAATCTTAGATCAGCGGGTTCGCTCCTATTTTTCAGGATGCATGAAACTCGCACAATCTTCAACGAACGTCTCTGCTCTCTATGCTTTCAGAGAGTATAAGACTCGAACAATCTTCAACAATCGTGTATGCTCCCTATTTCTTCAGGGAGTAGAACTCCAACAATAATCTTCCTACGGGTCCGCTCTCTTTTTCTTCAGGGAGTAAGAACTCGAACAATATTCTTCCTACGGGCTCGCTCTCTATTTCTTCAGGGAGTAAGAACTCGAACAATAATCTTCCTACGGGTCCACCCTATTTCTTCAGGGAGTAGAACTCGAACAATAATCTTCCTACGGGTCCGCTCTCTTTTTCTTCAGGGAGTAAGAACTCGAACAATAATCTTCCTACGGGTCCGCTCTCTTTTTCTTTAGGGAGTAGAACTCGAACAATAATCTTCCTACGGGTCCGCTCTCTATTTCTTCAGGGAGTAGAACTCGAACAATAATCTTCCTACGGGTCCGCTCTCTTTTTCTTCAGGGAGTAAGAACTCGAACAATATTCTTCCTATAGGCTCGCTCTCTATTTCTTCAGGGAGTAAGAACTCGAACAATAATCTTCCTACGGGTCCGCTCTCTATTTCTTCAGGGAGTAGAACTCGAACAATAATCTTCCTACGGGTCCACTCTCTATTTCTTCAGGGAGTAGAACTCGAACAATAATCTTCCTATGGGTCCGCTCTCTTTTTCTTCAGGGAGTAAGAACTCGAACAATATTCTTCCTACGGGCTCGCTTTCTATTTCTTCAGGGAGTAAGAACTCGAACAATAATCTTCCTACGGGTCCGCTCTCTTTTTCTTCAGGGAGTAGAACTCGAACAATATTCTTCCTACGGGCTCGCTCTCTATTTCTTCAGGGAGTAAGAACTCGAACAATAATCTTCCTACGGGTCCACCCTATTTCTTCAGGGAGTAGAACTCGAATAATCTTCTGTTGCTTCACTACCTCCTTGTGAAGGCTTATAGATGATTTACTTCACTACTCTTTCATGAAGGCTTGAGTTTGATTCGCTTCAAAGGTTGAACCTGAAAATCAAACATTATCAATCATTAATGTATGCTCGAAAATATCCAACTCAAAAGTTCTGAGTTCGAGAAATTTTCTGAAAATTCATCTTCATCGTGAAAACTTGTCTGGAAGCCCTTAGATATGTGAATCTACTTTGGCTCAATTGTTGTCATCATTCTTTTTAGGATTTCAAAACTAGTCATCCTCATCTTGATGCTTCAATATATTAAATTTTCCACTATCATGGGGAAACCTGTAGACATTTAAGTCATCATGCAATGTCATGATCCTATTCATGCCTAAAATGTATGCAATTATTCAATTCAACACATTTTCTTCTTCAAAGGAACATCGTCTCCTTTGATTTTGATGGACCTCGATTTCGTCTTGGGCACCGAACATTTGACCAGTTCACCCCAGTTAACAATCTCAAAATCATATCTCTCGGCTTGACATAACTTTGACTTCTCTCATTCTTGAAGCCTGCCATTACCCATGACCAACTTATTGATGAATGACATTCTCTTTGGGCCACCTATTAATGGCTGGAATTTTCTATGAATCCCAAGGTTTCTGCTTCCCATAACCATACAAAGATACATGCTAAAACCAATGTTAGCTTCAGAATACCTGTCTTTTCAACATCTTTTGCATAACAATACAAAATGATCTCATGTACCACAAGCTAAGCTATATGTTTTAACCTTTTCAAAATCAAATGCTTGTAAAGGGGAATTGAAAAGGAAAAATATTACTTTATTTATAAATGCAAAGAGTTTTTAGCAATTATATGGCAAACTTTTAACTGGAAAAAGAACAAAAGGATAGGCGTATTCAAATATCAATAACACAAATGCCTTTGAACTGGCACGCCGTTAGAATAACCCGAGCGTAGCTTCTATCAAAAGGAACTCCAAAATTGTGATGACACCTAAGAGTGCAAAGCTACTTCTGAACCCCAAAATCTCCCATTATTGGATGCCGTAAACCAATATTGAATCTCATGTGCATTCAATTTCTCCTCTGGTTGCTTTCATAGAGACCCATTAATCTTTAGTCTCAATCCTGATCACCAACTGTCGTTGTTACTACTCGTGTCATAAGCTCTTTCCTCTTCCAAAAATAATTAAGAACCTCCACCGTGCACGAATTCTGAATTTAAAACTCAAGCCGCCCTCTACGGGTTTTCAACTTGACCTCCTTTGGTTTCAAGATATCTTTTTCAAGTTTGCATCTTGAACCCCCCCTTTTATTTGTTTTTGTTTTGTTTTTTTTCATTTTTTCATTTTTTCATTTTTTTTCATTTTTTTCATTTTTTTCATTTTTTTCATTTTTCATTTTTCATTTTTTTTTTTTCTTTTTTCATCTTCAAGCAAAACCCTTCTTAGATGCGTTCGAAGTTCACTGAATAAGGTAATTCGAACTCATCCATCAATCAAGACTAGAGCTCCCCAAAAAAGGTTTTCTTGACAACATAGGGTATTTTCCACTTGGGCATCCAATTCCCTCGAAAATCTTTTGGAACGAGCAATATCCTCTTGAGCATCAGATCCCTTTCGTGGACTTCTCGAGGGCGAACTTTCTTACCATGTGCTCGTATCATCCGCTTCTGGTACATCTGACTATGGCAAATAGCTTTCAATCTATTTTCTTCAATCAAATCCAATTGGTCATATCTGGCCTGTACCCACTCTGCCTCATTTAGCTTCACTTCTGACAAAACCCAAAGTGAGGGAGTTTCCACTTCAAATAGGGAGGACAGCTTCCATCCCATAAACTAGAGAAAAAAATGGAGTTGCCCCAGTTGACGTCCGTACAGAAGTCCGATAGACAAACAGAGCAAATGGCAACTTCTCATGCCAATCTTTATAAGTTTCAGTCATCTTCTCTATAAGCCTCTTAATATTCATATTAGCTGCCTCCACTGCCCCATTCATCTTTAGGCGATAGATAGTGGAATTATGATGCTTTATCTTGAATTGCTCACAGACATAGTCCATCCTCTTGTTGTTTAAGTTCAAGGCATTGTCAGAGTCCATCATCCATGCCCCACATAGCCAACGACCACAGAATTGTCATTATATGCAACTGATGAGGAGGGGTGTGCATTCTATCTCCATAAATTCATTAGCGTGGGTCCCACATACTCCTTCATGAATTTCTTCAAGAATGGTCTTAGCTTCTTTAGAGTCCACACACCTTAATAGGATCTGATCCATGCTTTTCTTATATAAGGTCTCACCATTAAGCACATACCCTGCTGCCATTCTTCTAATGGTCATTTTGTCATTCTCAGTTGCCTGTTCGGGGTAACTTTGATATCTTATATATTGGAAGATATCATAGTACCAAGGTCTTCCATCATCTTCTTCTTCAATGTTAAAGCAGTGGGCTGGATACTCATACCTTCATCTCAATAGGCATCATATTTGAATACTCGTTCATCTTAAAGGCCGCTGCCAAAGTAGCCAAGGCATCTGCCATTTGATTTTCTTCTCTGGGGAGGTAATTGAAAGTCACTTCTTCAAATTCTTTAATAAGTCCCAGAACTAATTTACGATATTCCACAAGTTTGGGATCTTTAGTTTCCCATTCTCCTCTGAGCTGGTAAATTACCAAAGCTGAATCCCCATATACCCTCAGCATTTTTGCTTTGAGTTCAATAGCTGCTCTAAGACCTATAACACAAGCCTCATATTCAGCCATATTGTTTGTACAATCAAAATTGAGCCGACTGGTAAAAGGATAATGCTCTTCACTTGGTGAGACCAAGATTGCCCCAATCTCATACCCCAAGGCGTTTGAAGTACCATCAAAGTTCATCTTCCAGTATTTACCGGTGAGCGCAATTGTTTCTTCCTCCGAGATAGCCATTAAATCCTTATCCGGAAAATCGAAGTTCAACTGTTCATATTCTTCTGAAGCCCTACTCGAAATGAATTCTGTCATGGCGCTCCCTTTAACTGCCTTCTGGCTTACATACTGGATATCAAATTCAGACAACAGGATTTGCCAACGGGCTAATCTTCCAGACAACGCAGGTACCCCCATTAGATACTTTAAAGGGTCCAGCTTAGATATGAGCCAGGTAGTATGATACAACATATACTGTCTAAGTCTTCTGGTAGCCCATACTAAAGCGTAACACAATTTTTCAATTGGTGAGTATTTGGCCTCACACTCAGTGAACTTCTTACTGAGATAGTAGATAGCCCTCTCCCTCTTCTCACTTTGATCATGTTGCCCCAACACACCTCCCATTGAATTGTCATAAACGGACAAGTAAAGAATTAAAGGCTTTCCTGGGATAGGTGGCGCTAGGATCGGAGTATTCGAAAGATATCTCTTTACTGCCTCAAAAGCCTCTTGACAATCCTCACTCCATTCTCCTGAATCATTCTTACGAAGAAGGCGGAATATGGGATCACATTTTTCGGTCAGCTGCGAGATAAATCGAGCGATGTAATTTAATCTCCCCAAAAATCTTCGAACCTCTTTCTATGTTCTTGGGGCTGGCAAATCTTGAATGGCTTTTACTTTATCGGGATCTATTTCAATTCCCTTTCGGCTCACTATGAACCCCAACAGTTTTCCCGATGTCACCCCAAAAGTACACTTATTTGGGTTAAGTTTTAGTTGGCACTTCTTTAATCTTTGAAAGAGCTTCCTCAAATTCTCGATATGTTCCTCCTCTGTCTTGGCTTTTACAATCAAATCATCGACATAGACTTCAATTTCTTTATGCATCATGTCATGAAACAACGTCACCATGGCCCTCTTGTAACACCCCCAACCCATACCCGACCCGGATATGAGTCAGAGATACTACATTGACTTTAAAACACAACTCTTAACAAATAATAGTAAAATAATTGAACTTATATTAAGTAAATACGATAATATACATATTGTAATATAAGTTTACCAAAATATTCAGAGCATACACAACTTAACCCTTTAATTACATGCCAACTGCCATTTACATAACAAAATGACCTACTGATTAAGTTGCTTCTGATCTGGTGGTTGCAGGAGTAATGTTGTCAAGCTGCTTCACCTGTCTCGTCTATTTTCTCGGATCCTACGTGTGAAACACTCACACGCTAAGTCATCGACTTAGTGAGGCAATAATAATAACAAGGCAATGTAATGAAAATGTCATGATCATATGAGATGAGATGTAAACATGTACTTAATCAATGTAGTATACATCATCAATATCCATACCTGTAAGCGTATGACTGTAACATTCATGAATCTGTATTAATAAGTTTATTGGCCCATGATAGCATATTGAGAACCTAATGTATCTGAGTAATGTGAGGTTGTGCACTATGCTGTCACCACAGCTCGTATAATTGCACCGAAGTGCCGCGTAGAATTACACCGTAGTGCCATTTAATGATGTCCATAAGGACCACATATAATTCCTTAAGAATCATATACATATACTAGGGATCAAGTATGTGTCTTTCCAAGACTTCACACATGTTCCACAGAATATATATATATCCCGAAGGACCGCGTAGAATTGCACCGTAGTGCCATATAATGATGTCCATAAGGACCACATAGAATTCCTTAAGAATCATATACATATACTAAGGATCAAGTATGTGTCTTTCAAGACCTCACACATGTTCCAAAGAATATACATATGTCCCGAAGGACCGCGTAGACCCTCTACCCTTGGCATGCCAACTATACCTATAGTTCTCATCTACGTAACATGGGCTTTTACATTTCACGTAGTCTATATCGCGTAGACATGTAATTTCTTACCTTTTCACATAGCTCATAACTTTTCCCACATATTCATGTCATATAATGCATTTTATATGAATTCATGTCATGTCTCATAATACAGAATATGCTCATGTATCAAGATATAAAATCTAGACTTATCACAAGTCTAGAATGGAGTATATTTTTATAATCATGCTATGCATATGCACTCACCTATACTTCTTTGCCTTTTCCTCGATCGATCCTACTTGTAGATTGTTCCCGAACTCGTGTAGGCTCGGTATCTACATAAACATAATTTTCAAGATGATCATCAGATGTCTATGTCTTGAAATTAAGCTTTAATAGCTTACTAATTTAAGAAATTAATAGCTTAGTCTTTCTTTCTTTTCTTCTCTTTTTTTTCTCATGGGGGAATCGGTTCCCCCCTGGGGGTATCGATTCCCCCCCTGGGGGTATCGATTCCCCTCTAGCATTCTGGAAATTTATATTCGTTGAGGGGGTATCGGTTCCCCTTGAATGGGTACCGATTCCCCTAGCCCGAAAATCCTATTTTGAGCTCGAAAATCCTTTCCTTTCAGCTCAAATATACATATTTCACTCCCTTTAATACTCTTAGCTTTCATACACTTACTTAAACTAATTATTATCCATTCCATACCTCTAAAGCTAAAGAAACTAATCATCCATATAGAATTGAAGAATCTTACTCAAATTCCAACTTGTTCTAATTTCAATTCTATTACCTCATACTTCTTAATTAACTTATTGACAAGTCAAAAATCTTATTCAAACTTCAAAAACTCATCCATATCAAAATTTCATCTAAAAACTCATTTTCCAAATCTATCTCTAAAATACTTATCTTGTTGTTTTAATGTCATATAAGCTTTCCTTTAGCTTATATAACATCCAAACTTTCATTTCAAATCTTAAAAATCAAAGAAACTACCAAGGTTCAGATTCTTACCTTTACTTGCAAGCTCTACGTTTGGAGAAGGAAGAGAAGAAGATAAGAAAGAGGGAAGAAGAAATGGGAGGATTCTGGAAACCTAATACCCCACGTGGGTTCTAATATAACCCCATAACATTTTTTTATAATTTTTCCTACAAATGACCCTTTTGTCCTTACATACATTTCATATTTACTAACCATTATTTTATCTATTATTCTACTTTAATCACCAATTGTTGAAACTTTGCAAATTAATCACTAACCCGGCATGGAGGATGTTACAAATCTCTCCCCCTTAAGAAAATTCGTCCTCGAATTTTCATTGCACGAACAAATGAGGGTATTGATGTCGCATATCTTCTTCACGCTCCCATGTTGCTTCTTCTACTTTGTGATTTCTCCACAACACTTTGACCAAAGGAATAGTCTTGTTCCTCAATTGCTTAACTTCATGTGCTAAAATTTGAATCGGTTCTTCCTCATAAGTCATATCCGGTTGTACCTCGATCTCTTCTGGATTTACGATATGGGAGGGATCCGATCGATATCTTCGAAGCATTGAAACGTGAAAGACATCATGTATCTTTTCC